>NC_136380.1:164058740-164660615 GCF_965140285.1 Lepidochelys kempii
ATATTGGTATAGTTAACGTGGTACAACTGTTCTGTGTAGTCAAGCCCAGATTCAAAACCCACTGATGTCAGTGGAAAGACTCCCATTGACTTCAGTCAGCTTTGGATCAGGCCTCTAGTGGGCAGCTCCCACCACGTAAAAGTCAGAGTGTTAACCACCCAAAATAAGGGTACAGTGCTAATGCAGCTCAATTCAGCAGTCTCTCATCCCGCAACTCTACAAACAAATGAGTGCAAAAGAAAAAGTAGAGAGGCTAATTCCTCTCCATTGTAGACGCTTGCCCCCTTCTCAGGAGCTACCTCTGAAGCAGTTTCGCTCCTTTTAATTGTGTTTGCCAGGGCCATTAAATAAAAATTCCATTGTATATATTGGAGATCACATTTCAGGCTGCCTGCTGACTGGAAGACTCCTTTTTACATGCTCATTAGACCAGCCTCCACCTGCTCCCTTTTTCTCTCTTACTCCCCCTGTTTCCATCTCTCTCCTATGAGAGTTTCATGCTTTCAGCATGCTCCAGCCCCCTGAGCCCTGCTTTGACTAAACGCAGCAGTTTAAGATCAAAAGCATTATTTAAACAGAAGCAGTTGGAGTTTTTTTTAGACTTTCATCTTCCCTTTCGGCTTTCAAAAAGCCCACTCCAGCCAAAGGGATTAGAAAATACAACAGGCCCACACTGCAGGCTGTTGCTCTGGATCAGCTTTGACAACCCCTGCTGTGTCACAGTGGATTAACCTAGTATCCTACAAGTTACAGGCCACACACTTTAAAACGAGAGTACAGTCTGATGGGTTCTTTTTTAAGTTCTGCAAAGATCTGCTAAGCCAGAATGCTGCCTATTTTCTGCTCTAAGCTTTTGTTATTAAGCATGCTGGGCATTATAAATTATTACTGGAAGTGTACTGGGCACAGGGCAGGCACGTCCATTTTTAATTGTCTGTGTCTTGCTGTCTGAATTTTCAATGTCCAGTCTTCATCCAGTTATTGGGCATCCTCGTCCACCCCTGATTTTGCATAACTGAATAGATAGACTCAGAGGGCAGATCCTCCACTGGTGTGAACTGGGATAACTGTTGAATGGAGCTAGGTGGGCATTTGGCATTTGTAAAGGCTGTCTTTTTAATAGAAACCATTGTGTTTGGTTTCACAACCATAAACTGAGTTAAAACAGCTTTTATTCCAGAGCAGAGGGAGTAACACCTGACAATATTATTCAGTGTATTTCCTGTTCTGTTTATGAGTTGTCCTCTCTGTGTCTCTGCAAAATTCTCCCATTGATTCTTTATTCACAAATTTCTTCAGCAAATAACTCTCTATTGTCAGATCATTGATTACATATGTTCACAATCCACATTAGGTTGGCTTTTACTTACTTAAGTCGTGTAGTATCATTTCTGTTCACCTATTGGTCAAGCTGACCAAGACAGTATGAACTGCCTATTTTACAGTCTCCTGTATAATCCATAATTTGGTTTTGGTGGGTAGTTGAGCATACGAGCTTAAAATTGTAGCTTTTTCTGAATGTTCATACTAGTTAAGCTTGTTTTCTCAAGTGACCTTGGAAAATGAACACAAAAAGGTCAGAAACATGGTTGAATTGAAATGTGCTTAAACATTTAAATGAGTATTCTTGGGGAAACCTTTACCACAGTTCCCTAACCTCAAATTCATTCTGAAATGATCTTTCTTTCTGAAGTAATTTTTTCCTTAACATTTCAGCTTCTTTTTTTGCCAGGATATTAATCACAAGTTTTGTTGTGTGAAATGTTAACAAAATTCTTATTTAAAAATGCCGCTCCTTGCACATCATTCACACTGCTGTTCAGGGAGGGGTTGAAATAAGAATCAACACAATAACCCACCTAAAACAAAACAAAACAAAAAAAACTGTTTGTCCTGTTTTAAGTGGTAGTTAATTTTGGTAATCTTCCCCTTCCCTATTATTTCCTTACAGATGAGATAAATTACTCTAACATTGAGTTTTTTCTACTATTTGCCCATTTCAGAGGTTCCTTCAGTAAATAATCCTGCACATTTCTAGTACCTGGGTATTGCGTTGTCAGGTTTGCTTGTATTACAGTCCAGTCAGGCACATGGAGACTAATATATCATTAGTTTAGGGTGACTAGATAGCAAGTGTGAAAAATCAGGACTGGTGGGGAGGGGTGATAGGTGCTTATTTAAAACAAAGCCCTAAATAGAGGGACTGTTCCTATTAAATTGGGTCATCTGGTTACCCTACAGTAGTTAGATAACTTGAGTCATAATCAAATCCTAAGTAGGTGGATCATGTCTTTGATATCCAAACAGTATGTATGAAAATAACTGCACTCATTTTTTTCTGTCATCAGAAACCAACACAGAAGCACATGAGTGTAAAGAATACAGCAAGAAGGGAAGATCTATTTTATTGTGTAGGTCTGATTTAATTGTTACATTGCAACATGCCAGGAGAAGTTCTGTTGGCCTCAATACAGTAACTTTGGTGTATACCATTCTCACTGAGTTCCGAAATTAGGCTCTCCATCTCCATTGGGATCTCCTCCCAACCAATTCTGACTGGCACTTTTTGGGGGCTGGAGGTGGAAACATATACGGCTGTTGGTATCTGATACACAGGTGTTTAAAGTTGCCTTTGCTAGCTAGCCAGCGTCAGTCACAATAATGGAATATAAGTAACTCCCACAGTTGCTGTATGGGGAGAGTAATCCATTGGCATTTAGCCATCTTTTAACAAGCTTGGTGATTGAATTAGGGCCACTGTTCTCAGCCCCATTTCACATACCTATTAAATTCTCTCCCTTTCTTCACGGATATTTTGATTACAATAAGATAGATACAGGTGATGAAATAAAGCAGTGCTTCCATGCCTAACAGCTGTTACAGCTCCCCTTTGTTTGGTATTTCTGCAATACATCTTGGGCTCTTTCAAGTTGGTACACAGAGTAAAAGAGAAAAGGGGATAGAGAAATAGGCCCCTGGCGGTGATGATGTTCAGTAGTTGGTTTTCCAAGTTCACAGCTGGCACATTCATCCACTACCTTTGTATGGTCCAGCTGTTTCGTTAGCCTTTCTGCTGAGTTTCGGACCCTGCGGTTCCAAATTGTGCATGCTCCAGAGGGCATCACTGGGTTCTGTGTTCCGATCGTCTTATCAATAAAAACAGCATGCTCCTGCATGTGTCTGAGGATGTTTTTTTGCTGGAAAGGTGGTAACCCTACTAGTGTCTCTTGTGATGCGCTAAGGCAATTCAGTCAGTGCAGAGACAGAAGTGATTCTAAAAAAAAAGTCAGAAAGATATTCTGACGTTCTTTCACATAAAATGCGTGCCAAGGAAATGAGAGATTTGGGTACTGATGAAATTTATAATGTAGAAGACAGACATTAACAAGGTTGTTGAGCCAAATGCTTGACTGAAGCAACATACGGAAGGTTATGTCTGTAAGATTCCAGGCTTTAGGATTTTCCCCTCTGTTAATCCATGCTGCAGTGGAAAATAAAAAAGAAGTTGAAATGTGTGGCTTTCAGTAAACAAATAATGTATGTACATTTTCAGTCATATTCTGTCCTGGGCCAACACTGAAGTCAACCACCAAGATAAAATTACTGTGAAGTGCCAGTCAGAAGCTGGCTCAGGGATTAGAGAGTGGCGTTCCTGTACCTGATACCTTGTAATCATTGCTGCTAAAGGATCTGTGCTTGGTACTTACTGTTTTAAGATAATTATCCTTTGTGGGAGTTGGGCAGTGTCCTTCTCCCTCTCCTTCGTGTTACCAAGACGCTTTGAGCGATGTTAGCCTACATCTCCAGCATTTTGCTACAGTAACTCATTTTGGCGATATTGCTAGAGAAGTTCTTTGTATTGGAATGTATTGAGATCTGCCTCAAGTACAGCAGATAATGACAACGTTGAATGTAAATATTCTCACCATGTTGGTAGTATGCTCATTCAGTACAAGGATGGCAGTACTGGGAAAGGCTCTTTTTATTAGAGCTGTGGAAAAGTTTTCATTAAAATATTTGCTGTTTTTTTCCTTGGTGGTTACTGAATCTCCAACATTTTGCTTCACTGGGAAATGTCAGGAGGCTGGTTGATTTTTGTTCAAAGGAAAGCATGAAAAAATGTGGAAATCCCCTTTCATGGAACTATGGGGTTGGTGAAATTTCAGACAGAAGCTCTCTCCTTTCTGGGGTGGGGAGGGAGGTAATTTAATTTGAATTCAGAAAAATCTAGTTTGTGTGCAAGAAAGGGGCATGTGAACTATCTGGTTTATCATGCACTGTATGTACCAATTTGGCCCAGTTTTTTGAGGCCCTACACCTAAGAGGATAGGAGGGTGTAAAAAGAGGAGATGGCTATCTACCTTGAGCTTGTGTAACAGATTACACACAGGATGTAATTTCTGGAAGCATCTTAAAGTAGCAGGGCAGTAGCATTCTCCCCATTTTCCAGTCAGAGAACTGACAGAGAGATTATGTGATTTACCCAAGGAAGTGTGTGGTAGAAGTGGGAACAGAACCTTAGTTTCTTGATGCACAGTTCAGTGTCTGAATATCCACAAGACCATCCGTCTTCTGTGCTTTGAATTTTACATTTCCTAGAGTGACTATTCCCACCAGAAACCTAATTTAGAGTTATACTCATCCCAGAAGGGTACAGAAATTTAGAAGCCCAATCACAACTGAGCAACAGAACTCAAAAAGCAAGGCATAAATTAATGGAAATTCATGAAAATGTTGTCCAATAATTTTGAACAGATATATTTTTTTAAAACTGAGGGCTGTTTGTGGACATTCTTCAAACAGGAAAAGAAGGAACACTTGCTGAAAAAATTATTCATTACATATTATTTGCTCAGCTCTTCTGGAAGTATTTAAAATATCATATACAGGAAAAATAACTCACTAGGGTTTTCTTTGGACTGGCTTAAAAACATCACATTTTCCCACCAGTCAAAATGGCTTCTGCTGGCCTTCCTGAGCCTCTTGAGCACATGGGATAGGCTCAGTCAATCAGAAAAGCCAGACATGTTATGTGACTTCAAGCATGCCATGAAAATGAACCAAGCCAGCTAAAAAGTGCACCACTAAAAGATGCACTGAAATTTTCAAGAAATCAGGAGGTGTAGGTGGTCCTTGGGGGGTGGGTGGGGACAGAAGCAACTAGGCACAAGTTTGATATTTTTTTCTGACATGAAAAATTTCAAAGAAAAACTTTGCTTTAGGGCAAAATGTTCCCCTCAGAAGCACAGAGCTACTACAGTGATGGGCATTTTGGAAAAAGCCTTAAAGATCAAGATTTCTGCTGCAGCCCTCCAAGACATACTCTGCAGTGGTAGAATTCAGCTTTCCATTGCTAATTTAACACCGGTTCTGAGAGAAGACTATGTAATTGAAATCTGGAGCATGAATCTGAAAAGCAAATTTTGCTCCCGGTAAGACTAGGCAGTACATAAAGGATAAGTGTTGGCCATGTGATCACTGGACCCTGGGCAAAAAAGGTATTTCCCTTTGCTCATATCTGACTTCTGAATAGAAATCCATGCTTGCCGTACTTTGCCCATGTGCTTAAGTGCTCATGTAGATACGAAAGAATTGTAACTAAGAAAGGCTAAATGACCGCCAATAGACACACACAATCCCGCAACCCGAGTAGCAAAGCTTGGTGCAGGGGGTTCCAAAAGGCTGGGGAGGAGAGAGACGGAAAGGGGCCTCAGGAAGAGCTGAGCCACAGCCCTGGCAAAGCCATAGTCGCTGCTGCTGGACTTCTGCTCTCTGGGACCAACCGTTAATGCATCTGCATAGTCAACCTGTCCTGCCCCCAAACCCCACTATGTAACGATGCAGAGGGAGCCTTTGTGGAATTGGCTTCATAGCAAAATATGTTGACTCCATTCCCCTGTGCTATGGAGTCGCACTGACTCTTTTGCAGGTTGGGAGGAGTTGGGGGAGGATGAGATTTGCCCCAGTAATTGAAGTGCAATGCTTTAGAAAACAGCAGCAAGAGAAATTACAGTCTGGTCTAAAACAATGCTTTGGAATCCCGTAATATGAAGTGTGGACTTTGTAACTCCAAACTGCAAAGAATCCAGAACACAGGTACGTTTGTTTGTTTTAATCGGTTGCTCCAGAGAGGAGACCATTTGCTCCTCATTCCTTCTTTTAGTTGTGGTGCACCTGAAGAAACTCCCCTGAAACAAAAAGTGGATAAGCATTGCCTCTGAGGTGGAGCTGCAGTGCCTCTTTCTGTGAAGTGACAGGGAAGCTGACAGCTTAGAGGGAGGTATCCTGTTTGTTGAAAAACAACTGACAGTTAAAGCAGGGTTGCAAGAGCGAGAAAACCACAGGTCTCTGAGCTAAGCTGATAACAGGCCTCAGCAGCTTTTGCAGAAGTTCCGTCCCTACTGAACACTGATGAAAAAAATGCTCAAGTGTCACTGGCTCTTTCCTGTTTCGCGCTTTTAAGCAGTGCCGTTTCTTGCTGTTAATTTATGCCACATTTTTTCAGTTACTTGCTCATTTTTCAAAGTATCCTCCACTGCTATAAACAGAGTGACAGGCACAGAGCAGGCTGTGTCTGACCCTTCAAAACGATGATTACATTTGCTAAATGACTACAGTGGAAGCCACGGGTGTCCAGAAATTTTAGAATTTAGCAGTCTAAGGCCCTCATCCTGAGAAGAGAACTGCATGTGAAGTTGCTCTCCTTTTAAACACTTTGTTGTATCTTAAATAATAATAATAATAATGAATAATAATAATAGCTAGCTCTTATACAAGACTTTTCATCCTTAGATCTCAATGTGTTGTATGAAGGAGGTCAGTATCATCAAACCTTACACTCAAAATACATTTAGAAGAAAAATCCAATCTCTCAAGACGGGCAAAATTTTCAAATCTGGGGACCTAAATTTAGGCCTCTAAATCCATATTTAGGCCTTGATCCTGCACAAACTTAGATCCCAATAATGCAAACACTTATGCATGTGCTGAACTTTACTACCAAGAGTAGATCCATTGATTTCAATGGAATTACTGGTTAGATCCCAATAATGCAAACACTTATGCATGTGCTGAACTTTACTACCATGAGTAGATCCATTGATTTCAATGGAATTACTGGTGGCAGGAAAGTTAAGAACACTCATAAGTGTTTGTGTTTGCAGCATTAACTTTAAATGTGTAAGCGATTCCTCCCTGCAACTGCTCAAGTGTTTAAAATTACATACACATGTAAGTTGTTGAAGGATCTAATTAACTGTGACCTGTGTTGCAAAGGTGCTGGGCACCTGGAGCTCCCACCAAAATAAAATGAGAACTGTGGGCGTTCAGCACCATTGAAAATCAGACCATTTTATTTAGTGCCTAAATATCGATTTGGGTGACTAACTGTAGGCCCCCAGGTAGGAACATTTTGACCATAGCGCCCGGTACTCAAGTCGTATAAAATGGCATAACTCCATTCGCTTCAGTAAAGCTGCTCGATAGAGCTGGTGGAAGATATTTTTGTTTTTCATTGTAAAATGGTCTTTTATTATAAACAAAATGTTTCATGAAAATTTGTCAACATTATTAAAATGTTCTGGTTTTTTGCACACAAAAAACGGTGACATCTTTAACAGATAATTTTATTGACATTTTATTAGCATTTTTATTGCCATCAGTTTCAAATTCAGCATAGGGAATTTTTGTTTTCAATATAGAAATGCAGCTTTCAGAAAATACATTTTGGCTCATGATGTTGAAAACTATTTTAACAAAAAATCAATATACTTTGGGGAGAGGGACTGACCAACCAATAAATTCCACGCAAAAGGGTTTAAATTTGAACCCCGTGAAACAATCCATTTTGGAATTTTCAAATGTTCCTCAAAGACCTTTTAGTCTGTTTCAGCCAGTTCTAGATCTGGACCCTAGAAGCTGGGCAATCATATAGGGAGGAGGACATAGTTCCTACACCAAAGAGTTTACAGTCTAGAAAAGGGACCAATGCGAAAGGACAGGCAATAGGTGCATACCATCCAAGCAGACACACTGATACTGCAAAGACTGAAGCACACGTGCAGCTTGAAACGAAACAGAAAGATAAATTGTTTTGAATAGCGCTCACATCAGTTTAACAAATGTTTGAAGAAGTGTAAAAGTACCTCTTCCCCTACAAATTATTCTCTCCCCCAACAACACCTTTAATTTTCTCCTGCAGCCTCCTGACCACCATTGTTGCCCTCTTTTAAACTCCCTCCAAATTGTCTTTCTGGTCAAAAGGATCCAGCACTAAAAGCCTGTGGTGCTCATTGGCGGGAGCTCCAGAGACAGATGATTGTTAGGAAACCAGTTGTAGCTCCCTGATTCTGAGGCCACTTTGGCACTAGCTGTGGCCCCCTGTGGAGGTTGTTCTACATTCCAGCAGCTGGTGATGATCTGCCTGGACTCGCCCTCCACGTGGGGACTGTTAAAGTGCAATGCTGCAGACATGCCCTGTATGCCAGAGGCTAAAGGGGGGCTATGCAATGGCCAGGCAATCCCCAGCTAGGGGAATGTAGCCTGTCTGCTCCCTTTGCACCATCAGAGTGACACAAAGTGTGTGCAGTGCACAGAGAACCTGGCCTGATATTCCAGGTACAACTGTACTTGATTTATATCAAGAGAGATGATTAGCTCATTGCTTTGGGATGACAAGTCAGTGGTTTGTAGTCTGAAATTGCACTGACTATTTTTGTGCAGAATGTGATTCTTTAGTATGAAGATTATTTTTCTTTGGATATATTTCTCAGGGCAGGCTCCTGGAGACCCAAAAGCTGGGTGGAACAAAGTAATTTGGCATTCATCCCAATATGACAGTGGGCGGAAACCACTGTAATAGAGCTGCCAACATGCTCCCCTGACTCAGGCTTGTATGACAAATCACAGGGATGCACGGGGTGATTCTGAGAGGTTATGACCATATTTTGCTGCTGTGATTTTTTAAAAAATTGTTTTACATTGTGTTTAGCATTTCAAAGACTTCTAGAGGGTAGAGGATGGAGCAATCAGTCCCTTCACTCAGCTACACAAGGAGGAAGAATGTGTGTGTATCTAAGGGCTCGTAGGAGAGAACAGAAACAGGGTTGGTGAAGTGGTTTTGATAGTGGAATATTAGAGAGAGCTGCCCATTGAGCTGACAGTAAAGGCATTTGTCAAGGTGCTTGACTAGCCAATATAAAGTACGCATTTTCTTCTCTTCCTCCCTTCAGTTCACATGTCTTTATTCTGTTAAGCAAATGCTACAAGTATGAACTTGGCTGCTAATGCAAGAAAACACCTCAGTGTGCTAAACACTGCAGAATTCTCAAATAATGAAACTATTTCTTTTCTACTTTCCCATTTACATCATGCTAATCCCAGTTCATCCTTTCCCTGATGAATGCACCAGGTATGCACATTAAATGCACTTCTTCCAAATGGCTGGATGTTCTTTTGTAGCATTTTCATCGGTATATCCCAAAGTGCTTTATGAAGGAGGTCAATAACATTATCTCCATTTCACAGGTAGGGAAACTGAGGGGCAAGTGACTTGGCCAAGATCACTCACCAGACCAGTGCCAAGACTAGAGCCTAGGTTTCCTGAGTCCCAGGCCAGTGCTCTATCTACTAGGCCACACTGCCTCCCCAGTCAAGCTGGTGAGCACTCATGCAAGGTGGTAAGCACACTGAATGCCCATTGATGCTGGTGGATGTTAAAGATGCTCTTTACCTTGCAAGATTGAGCCCTAACTGAACATGCTATTTTTAATTGCTGCTGAAACATACATATGGTGTTTGCTTGGTGTAGTTTTTATTTTATTTTATTTTCTGAAGAGCAAACACTTAAAAGAAACCCAGTACCACAATGCTAATCAATGGTTCTGACTTTATAAAGCTGTGATTGGCTTTGATTTCATCTAGTAATTGCCAGAGAAGTGAATGTGATGATGTTTACCCTGATGAGTTACAGAGAAAGTGAAGCCACACAAGTATTAGGTTTTCTCTTGTGGGAAAGCAAAAGCCACGTACACCGCTAATTCCACCACAATCATTCCCCGGTTGCTGATGATAGGCCAGGATGAAGGTAAACTGGGTACTCTGTTAGGCTGCAGATATTACCAGTTGACCTCATTTTTTGTGACTATTTCAGCACTTAAATATATCAGATTTAAGTTGTCTGACTCCTCGTATATCTTTCCATGTGTTCTTCCGAGCAGCAGAGAGTTGTAGTGTGGGCCCCAACCCCCCAAAAAAAGCACTCTGAAATAGTGTTGCTGTGGCAAACTTTACTCTGGGGTGAAACCTGGTACAAAAGGGCTTAGTTAGGGAATAGATTGGGGTTTGGGTGAGGAGGGGTTGCAAAAACTTGGCATCACCCAGTTTAAAAATGCACCTAATGAAGGAAGAAAATTCTGCCTTGATTTATACTCAGTGTCACTGGCATTCTCTACAGAATACAAATATATATACTTTTTTAAAATTTTATTTTATTCCTCTTGCTAAAAAAAATCATTTCTTTAAACAAACGCAATGATGGATTTTGGGAGAAAAAAAACTCGACAAGAATAGATACATACACATCCAAAAAACCTATTGTGCATATATGGCAGCTCTCTTTTAATTAGTGCTAGGTGAACCTCACCTTGTTCAGACTTCAGTTTTGTCAGACTTCAGTTATTTAAATTGTCCAAACATTTGAGGTCTCCTAACCAAGCTGCATGCACCACCATACCACCTCAAGGTTCTCTTCTGCCAGCTTCTTTTCTTCCATTCCCCACCAACTTGCACCTCTCTTGAATATGCATGGGCTCTCCTTTACCTTATAGGCAGGGTCAGATACAAGGTTTCAAATCCAACTCTCCCTTCCTCTTTGAAATGTTAAGGTCTTCAAATTTGAGGGTCCAGCATTAGCCCATCTGTAACCTTATATGATGGAGGGTGAAGCTTATAGAGTAGGATTTTCATTTCTTGACCCTATAAGAGAATGGCTGATGAGTAAACCCTGAACATTTATTAATAGGTTCTAAAACCAACTGTATGGTGGTTGCTGTCTATTCCCTACTACCTAATTTGCCATACAAATGACTTTCTTCTGATAAGATATTTTTCCGCTCAGACAGCCACAAAACCATGTTTGTTAACTTTAGTTACAGTGGAAAGTTAGACTGTCTCCCTTACAGGAGAAGTTAAATGGCAAGTGGCAGCATTATCTCTTTGTTGTGTTGCTGGTCTCAGAGTATTTTACTTTCTTAACAGAAACCTGTACAGAAGACAGTTTGTATTAATGACCAGCCTAACAGAGCCTTTTGGCAGGGATTTCAGGAAAGTCAAAGAGGTATCATCTATGCTAGAGAATTTCTAAAAAGATCTTTTGAGGCAATTTCAAACAGTACCTTTGAATGCAGATACGTTCCCTCCTAGAACACTGGTGGGTGCCACAAGTCCTTAGTACCATTCATAGAAGCTGAGACATCCCCAAGCAGCATGTTATATCATCAAGCTTTTTAGAAGCACCCTGTAGAACAGCTACTTAGCAATCACTACGTAGTCAGGCTGTTCCAGACCATCTCCAATGTGTGTGAAAAGCGAAGGACTGTCTAAATGAGTTCATTGCACTCTTTAGACAAATAAATAACGCCTTTGTGTTCTTGAAGGGTTCCTGCTTAAGAGCACTGGAAATCAAAATCTTCTCACCACAGAACAAATAGAGGAGGGGCAACAGCAGCACTTACTTCCCACATTGCCCTACTAGTAATCCAGCCTCTTTCAGAAGGGTAGATAGGGTAATTATCTCCATTAATATTTTCCAGGCTTACCCTCTTTGGGAGCAGGCAGGAGTAGTTGGGGTATCAGACGCAGGCAAGAAATAAGTGTTATTTGGGAAGGGGGCCCAGCTGAGAGGAAAGGTCTATTTAGGCATGGGGCAAAATATCAGTGGATCCTTAAGATGTGTCCAATATCTACTGGAGTAACTGATTAGATCCATCTTAGGTATTTATATGGCCCCCATCACCATAGTATCTGAGTGCCTCACAGTCTTTAATGTATTTAACCTCAGAAATCCCATTTTACAGATGAGGTCTGAGGCACAGAGACTAAGTGACTTGCCCAAAGTCATACAAAAAGCCTGTGGCAGAGTAGAGAATTTAATCTAGACTGGCTTTGAGTCTAGAATCCCAACCGCTGGACAACCCGGCCTCTCTTAGAGTACTGAATCCATTTAGCCTAGTCAGTGAGTGACAAAAGATTATATTTTGCAATGGTGCAATCCATGGTACTCTTGCCCAGGATGACAGGGTTATGGAAGTTACGTTGAACCTGTTCGGTCTAAATTCATAACATGACGGGTACTGATAGCTTTATAAAGTGATGGGGTAGACTCTTATCCACCTGTTGTGTATCTGATGAATTCTTCTGTTTAGTCATGCATTTTTTTATGCTGTGCTCTAATGGGCAGTTAATAAAGTACCAGAAATATTGTGAGAGCTTCTGAATAGGACCAAGTGATTTAGCTACTGTGTAAATCGGGAAGTGTGCACTGTTCCCTACCCCTCATCCTCATGTGTGTCTTTGTGGTATGCCACAGTGGGCTGTTTTGAGTATTCTGGGCTACACTGCAAACATGTAGAGCTCTGTGCTGGCTCACAAGACTTTCACTGCCACCGTCTGTACGTTTCTTTTGGCGTGGTTGAGGGAAGTGGTTTTTCTATGCGTTCATAGCCATTTAAATAGGTGAAAAAATAGGTATCACGAGGCTAGTTTTAAGAGTCTTCGACCGCAGAGCGAACTGCAGAGGAGCGGCAGCATATGCCACGAGTGCAGGTATATTGGCTTTCATTGTAAGGATGTGATGCACGGTCTCTGTGTTACACATTCATTCCAAGGTGAACTTGTGCATCGCTTATGGAGGAGTTTGTAATTTGCATAGTTTTAAAGAGAGATCACCTTTAAAGACTATAAAAGTTAAACAGTCAACCCTAAACAAAGGCACCTTTTCTCTTTCACTCCTAAAACATGGCTGGCCTCACTACGCTGCCCCATTACAACAAATTAGCCATACTTTGTAGGCTGGAAAAGGTTCCTGTCCTCATCTACAAGGCCTGTTTGCTGTAAGAACAACATGTTAATATAAAATTCCTATTGTGGAGTTACATGGATGATTTGTGAGGCTGACATGGATCCTTTAGTCATGAATCTACATCTGCTTCTTCAGGCCTAGCCTTCAAGTGCAGATGCCTCAACAGGCTGCTCAAGCTCTGCCTTAGGCTGCTCAAATTGATACCTACTCCCATCAAAAGAGGGAGTTATGGAGTATGGCTGAGGCAGCTTCAGAAGGGATTGTGGGTGTGGGTTGGCCCAGAGGGGATGATGCAATAGGAGATACTTTTGGAGGGTGAGGGGATGGGTGGTTGAAGGGATCATCAGGAAGGGCTGTCTTGCAGGGGAGAGAAGATGGGGTGGGGAACTAGCAAAGGGCAGTGGGATGGAGAAGATGAAGTGTGCCTTGAGGGAGGTAAGTGATTGCAGAATGGAAGGCCAGGGAAGCACTAGGGCTGACCTCAGGAAGATTCGGTCAGGCGTTTCCTCCCCTTCCAGACCGGTTGCTACAAGGGAAGTGATTTGCATGTATTGTGCTCAAGGCTGACTAGGGCTCAATATTCTACTGGGCTGATACCTACAGCTTTGTATTCAACACAGACAACAACATCCCTGTTACAAACTCAGAGAGAAGCTATCACTTTAATTCCATTTCCCTACAAGATAGCAAAGTTCAGACCAAGTGAACTTAGCCTGCCTTTGCAACCACCTTTAGTAAAAGTTAGCATCACTGATGCCAAAAAGGGTTCTTGCTCCTATAAAGGCCTGGAGTTATTTTCACCCTGTATCTGGGGTGCATCTGCAGTAGAAGCTAGTGAAGCAGATAGATTTAAGGCAGCAGTATATATGTTGTTTCTCATTAGTCTTCAATATCACTAGCAGATACAAAAACCCTTGTACAGTTATTTGCAAAATATGCAGGGGAATACAACACCATTATATCTGAACCTGATGTTAGATAAGGGGGATTATGCCAACAGATCATATTTACTTTAGTCACACAAAAAACACTAATTCAAAGTTTGTTCCTGGCCAGCTATGTCCTTAATCCAATAGCACCTGCCACAGGACATCCAATAACCTACTCTTTAGTTCAGAGGAAAACATACAAAAGAGAGTCTGCAGTGTGACTCATATTACAAGCCAGCTGCTCACTAGAATCCGTTAGGCTTCCAAAGTATAGGGTCCAGATCTCTCTTGTGGCTTTCTATAGACTTTATTTAAAGACTGGAAAAAAACACAGTACACACAAAAGCTCAGGAAGAAGAACTATTTTACAAGCAAGCCAAGAAGAAAGCCTAGGCTTTGATTTGACACATCTTAGTAATTGGTATTAGCAAGAGACCTTAAATTGTATATTATATATCATCACAATAAAGGCTCAACCTTCCACAAGGCAGAGTCCACTATTGATGATGCTGGTGTGTTCTGGTGTAACTTGAAACATGAAACACAATGTTGGTATATTGAAAGAGATGGACTTGGATTTTCAAAGGATCCCAAGGGCGTTACTTAATGGAGTTAGCCTCAGAACTCTCTTAGGGTCCTTTTAAAAATCCCTGTCAGAGACACTGGGATACTTGCACAGAAAGGGCCATATACTCCTTTCAATCTGCCCAGGAACATGCTCACTGATGTCAAGTTCGGAAAAGTTGCACAATGCCAGAGATTCCTTTTTATTTTTCCCTTTGCCAGTCTATAACTTTTACAAAGTTAAAAAAGATTTGAAAAATTACAGCATTAATAAAAGAAGAAATGAAACATGAAAAAATGGGATAAAAGAACCTGGACATCATCCATTTTATTGCACTAAGTAGCAAAAGGGAAAAATGGGGAAGAAAGGGAGAGGAACCTAAATAGTAAAATATTTTTTGGGAAAAATATATTGCAATTTTTTTAACAGGTCTGTATCAGACCCCTTCAGCATTTTCATGAAACTGGTTTTCTATCTTTAAATGAGTTCTAATCCCAAACAAATCTTGATCAAAGATTTTTTTTTCAGAGGCGGGAGATGATAACCATCTGGTAAATTGCTGTGATCTACTGATTGTCACTGAAAGAGAAGAAAAAAGTGCTTCAACCACTGAAACACACCACTGAAAATGGGCAATTTTAGTTCACAAATGTTGAATCTCAAGTATATACCCATTTTTAGCATAATCACTACTCCAGGCTTCAATGTAATTAGCATAACTGAATATATAGTAGCTTTAAAGGGAATGGCTCTCCAGGACAAAAGCTGCGGTCGTATCAGGACATCACAGTCTGTGGAAAAGGAAATAAAAATCAATTAGTTTCCAGTCACTTTAACAGTAAGAATCACATATATTCATTGAGATTTTAAAAGCTAGTCGGTACAGTAAGAATATGTCTACACTGCAATTAGATACTTGGCGTTGGCCTGCGCCAGCTGACTCAGGCAAAGTGGCTCAGGCTAAGGGGCTGTTTAACTGCAATGTAGACATTCAGGCTTGGGCTGCAGCCCCAGCTCTGGGACCATCCCACTTTGAAGGGTCCTAGAGGTCAGGCTGCAGCCTGGGCCCGAATGTCTACATTGCAGTTGAACAGCCCTTTAGCCTGAGCCCTGCAAGCCGAGCCAGCTGGTGCAGGCCAGCCACAAGTGTCTAATTGCAGTGTAGACGTACCCTAAGTGCCTAAAGGAGCTGCACAATAATTTGGCCCTGAAATATGTTTATTTAAACTTTTAATTTATTTGTGGTAAACATACTTAAAATATATTTTCATTGGGCCAATGCTTAAGAATGAATGGTCATGACTTTCACACTCCTGTCTGTCCCTAGGGCATTTAACAAAAGCCCGTAGATTTCAGTGGGATCTGGTCAGGCCCTTACACTGGAGTTAAAACAGCATCTGTGTTTCAAGCCTTTCTGATTCATGCTTGTGGTTTCAATATATTTATCCCAGCATTTTTCCCTTGAAGTTCTAACTGTTAAAAATATGTTTGCTCTAGATAACTTTATATCACACTGACTTTTTGTAGCAAAACTTTTTGCACAAACAAACTTCACTATGGAAACAAATTAGTCCCCAGCCCAGCCAAACTGGCACAGGGTTAAAGAGATGCAGTACTGTTTTCCCTCTCATAGATCGAATTTCCATTTGACGCTGTTCTAAATTCTTTAGGGCAAACAGTAAAACCACTGATAATTGCCTGTTATGCAATGCACACACGACTGGCTTTCTCTCTGAAAGCCATGCATCTGCCTCTCAATTACAATCATGAGACTTTTTTTTTTTTTTTGGACCAGTGGCTCTTTTTATGTATGTTCCTGTTTGATAGCCTAACATAGTGAAATTTCATCTTGTGCTCCAAACTTCCCTTGTTCAAACCCATTGATTATCATGCTGTAATCACTGTGGTCTTATTCATCTGATTTAGCAGCATGCACTCACTTACTATTTCTAGCACCCGCTAATTATGTTACTACTTTGTCAAGAACAGTTACGAGGATAGATTCTAGGCTGTGCCTCCTCAGAGGCACAACAGAGAAAGTGCAGTCCAGGTGAAATGATGGTGAAGGTGGCTTTAAGCCACCTATCTGCTGCATAGAATCTGTCTGTACTGGAGGCCAGTGCAGCCTCTGGCATAAATTAGAGCATCCCCAGGAGCTGCTCTGATTTATGTAAGCTCCCTTGTGGCTGGAAATGATCTATTTCACATAGCACGAAGTGCTGGGAGTGAGAGTGGCCAATCTGTCCTATGCTATGAGGCAGGACAGCACAGGGCCACATGTACCTACACAGCTCCTGGATTTTCCCCCAGGTACTTAGCATATACAGCTCAGTGGTGTTAAGAATTTGGCCCACTATCTATGATAATACCTAGAGACCTCAACCAAAACCAGGACTTCATTGGGCTAGGCACTTTTAGTAAGAGAGAGTCTCTACCTCAGAGAGCTTACAATCTGAACAAGCAAGACTGACAAAGAGTGGCAAAAGGAGATGGTGTTACCCCGACTTTACAGATAGAGGGAACTGAGGTACAAAGAGAGTGCACGACTTACACCTGGTCACACAGGAAGTCTGTGGCAGCACAGAGAATTGAACCCAGGCCTCCCAAGTCTCAGTCCAGCAACTTAACTATGAAACCATTCTTCCCTTCAAACGTATTAAACTTTCTGGTGTTCCCCTCCCCCAGTGAGATATATACAATGGCCTCAATATCTCACGTGGACAAAAAACCTTATTTTCAAAATTCTCAAGTGTTTTTAGTTGTTTGGGTTTTCCAAAGTGTGAAGTGGTTGTTGTCATCTCGGTCTTATCACGTTTTCAGAGGCATCTGGAAACGCAGCACCAAACTCATGTGCAATAGTCCAAGTACCCCCACTGCCAGTGAAAGATAGTTTCCTGCTGTGTGTTCTCAATTGTTTTCTTCTGTCTAGTTTCAACTGACTCAAGCAATGGGTCTTCTGACCATTTCCCCTGGGAGCCTGTTCTGTAGCTTAAATAGACTACACCATTGGCAGATTTTCCTAATATTCATTCTAAATTTTCTTTCACTCAGTTTCATCCCATAATGCCTGTTCCCAGCAGAGATAACGTTGTTGGGCTGGGGGAAGCAGCCATTAGAGTTGGCAGAACTTGTATCAGCATGGCTCATTGATAGAAAATCTGACTTCCTTTTGAAACATAGGTGCACAACTTGGGTGTGATGTTAGATCCTGGGCCAGCAAAAGATAAACAGGTTTCAGAGTAACAGCCATGTTAGTCTGTATTCGCAAAAAGAAAAGGAGTACTTGTGGTACCTTAGAGACTAATCAATTTATTTGAGCATAAGCTTTCGTGAGCTATAGCTCACTTCATCGGATGCATACTGTGGAAAGTGTAGAAGATCTTTTTATATACACACAAAGCATGAAAAAATACCTCCTCCCACCCCACTCTCCTGCTGGTAATAGCTTATCTAAAGTGATCACTCTCCTTACAATGTGTATGATAATCAAGTTGGGCCATTTCCAGCACAAATCCAGGTTTTCTCACACACACACACACACACCCCACACACACAAACACAATCTCCTGCTGGTAATAGCTTATCTAAAGTGACCACTTTCCTTACAATGAAGCAAATACTCACCAGCAACCACATACCACACAACAGAACCACTAACCCAGGAACCTATCCTTGCAACAAAGCCCGTTGCCAACTGTGCCCATATATCTATTCAGGGGACACCATCACAGGGCCTAATAACATCAGCCACACTATCAGAGGCTCGTTCACCTGCACATCCACCAATGTGATATATGCCATCATGTGCCAGCAATGCCCCTTTGCCATGTACATTGGTCAAACTGGACAGTCTCTACGTAAAAGAATAAATGGACACAAATCAGATGTCAAGAATTATAACATTCATAAACCAGTCGGAGAACACTTCAATCTCTCTGGTCACGCAATTACAGACATGAAAGTTGCTATATTACAACAAAAAAACTTCAAATCCAGACTCCAGCAAGAAACTGTTGAATTGGAATTCATTTGCAAATTGGATACAATTAACTTAGGCTTGAATAGAGACTGGGAGTGGCTAAGTCATTATGCAAGGTAACCTATTTCCCCTTGTTTTTTCCTACACCCACCCCCCTCGGACGTTCTTGTTAAACCCTGGATTTGTGCTGGAAATGGCCCACCTTGATTATCATACACATTGTAAGGAGAGTGATCACTTTAGATAAGCTGTTACCAGCAGGAGAGTGGGGTGGGAGGAGGTATTTTTTCATGCGTGTGTAAATAAAAAAATCTTCTATACTTTCCACAATATGCATCCGATGAAATGAACTGAAGCTCACGAAAGCTTATGCTCAAATAAATTGGTTAGTCTCTAAGGTACCACAACTATTCCTTTTCTTTTTGCAAAAAATAAACATCTCCATGATGCTCTCCAGCCACTTGGCAACATGTCTTCCTTAGGAATCATGGTAGCACCGTTGGTTGTCCCCTAACATTCTGCTGAGTGGCTAGATGGTTCAGAGGAGGAATTAACACTGCCAGAATTTCTGCTAGAAAATCTGGTGTGGGGTAACATAGGGTGAAGATTCTCCCCAGCTCTCCCTCTACCCCCCCCCCACTCCCATGTATGCAGAGAGCTCCAACCAAGAAGCGGGTAAGTATGTAGCATGGAACAAAGCCACTACTCCCCTTCCACAACCTCATCTACTTTCTCATTGGCTTTTTACCTTTCCCTTACGTAGGCAAAGGGAAGCAATTTCAGGCCCAGGGTGTGAATCACCCTTTGTCTATTCGTACCCTTTCTACAATGAAAAAAGTCTTTCATTCTGCACTGTGTAAATCAGAGCTTCACACACCATTGTGTGGAAAAGCTGCTTTAGGTAATTTTTAGAGGTGTCTAAAATAGAATCATAGAATCATAGAATCATAGAATATCAGGGTTGGAAGGGACCCCAGAAGGTCATCTAGTCCAACCCCCTGCTCAAAGCAGGACCAATTCCCAGTTAAATCATCCCAGCCAGGGCTTTGTCAAGCCTGACCTTAAAAACCTCTAAGGAAGGAGATTCTACCACCTCCCTAGGTAACGCATTCCAGTGTTTCACCACCCTCTTAGTGAAAAAGTTTTTCCTAATATCCAATCTAAACCTCCCCCACTGCAACTTGAGACCATTACTCCTCGTTCTGCCATCTGCTACCATTGAGAACAGTCTAGAGCCATCCTCTTTGGAACCCCCTTTCAGGTAGTTGAAAGCAGCTATCAAATCCCCCCTCATTCTTCTCTTCTGCAGGCTAAACAATCCCAGCTCCCTCAGCCTCTCCTCATAACTCATGTGTTCCAGTCCCCTAATCATTTTTGTTGCCCTTCGCTGGACTCTCTCCAATTTATCCACATCCTTCTTGAAGTGTGGGGCCCAAAACTGGACACAGTACTCCAGATGAGGCCTCACCAATGTCGAATAGAGGGGAACGATCACGTCCCTCGATCTGCTCGCTATGCCCCTACTTATACATCCCAAAATGCCATTGGCCTTCTTGGTAACAAGGGCACACTGCTGACTCATATCCAGCTTCTCGTCCACTGTCACCCCTAGGTCCTTTTCTGCAGAACTGCTGCCTAGCCATTCGGTCCCTAGTCTGTAGCTGTGCATTGGGTTCTTCCGTCCTAAGTGCAGGACCCTGCACTTATCCTTATTGAACCTCATCAGATTCCTTTTGGCCCAATCTTCCAATTGGTCTAGGTCCTTCTGTATCCTATCCCTCCCCTCCAGCGTATCTACCACTCCTCCCAGTTTAGTATCATCCGCAAATTTGCTGAGAGTGCAATCCACACCATCTTCCAGATCATTTATGAAGATATTGAATAAAACCGGCCCCAGGACCGACCCTTGGGGCACTCCACTTGATACCGGAGTTAGTTATATGTTAGTTATAATTTTCTGTTCCTCCACTTTTCTACTGCCAGATTCATAGTACTAAAAGAGCCTGAGTTTACTAAAGAGAGATGAAAACTAATGCTTCAAGGAGCGGTTTCTGTTTTTAAAAAATCTAAAATAGTCTTCCTGCAAGATGTGTGTCATGCACAGAAGACATGATGGTGTGGCATAAAGATGTTCTTGGCACTCATTTGAGCTGACCTCAGCAGTGGTTTGACCGCTCATGAGTAATGTGGCCTTTTTAAACTCATTTGTGTGTAATTAGGTTTTGTTGTGTAGATATTATATAATTCCCACACATGTATCATAGTGTATTTATTACAAACACACAGTGTATTCAAGAGCTGGGCATAAAATAAACCTCCAGATCTCAAATTTGAGGCTCAGGATCTGATTTTTGGTGTGTGTACATCTGTAAACAGTGCACATGTGTATCTGTAAAATACAGTGTATACACATGCAGAGAGAGAGAAGGGGCCTGATTCTCATCTCACTTACATAGGTGAGAGTCTATTTCCTTGAATGGAATTATTTCTGAACTACACTAGTGTGAGAGGATAATAAGGCCCATTCTTCTTGGGGGGGTGTGTGTATGTGTGTGTGTGCTCATATTGTACACACACTGTTAAACTAGAGTGGATTTCTACATCCTGGCAGCTGTTAAGTTGTTAGAGGAACAAATAGCAATATCAATGTGCTTTTACTTCTGTCTGTCATTTTCAAGGGAAGTTAGAAATGGGATCAGCATGACAGAAAGCATTAGAAACAGTCCAATGCTCAATGTAAAAGGTCTGGAAGGTCATCCTGATAACTCTGAAGATCTCAGTACAAAAATAGTAGACTAAAGGGGTTTTCAGCATAATTTTTCACTATTGATATCGACAGCATGAGAGAGGAATTTTCCCTTTCAAGAACCTTACAAAATGGAAACTGCTGTAGCTGAAAGTTGAAAGATGAAAATAGCGGCCTTTCATTAATGCAACTGTGTAACAGAGTGGGGATACATTGAGAACATGGAACCATTTTTTCTTGCTGCTTTATGAGTTGCAGGCAGTACACCAAAAGCAGGGCAATGACATGCTCCTGGACTTTAATTAAGCAAGTTGCTTTGTCTACCCCGGCCTAAGGAAGGATTTGCATCATTAGAAGCACTGCGACTAAATTGCACTGTAACTTCATTTCTGAGAGTGCTGCCAGCTTGGAGGCAGGACTTCTGAGCAGGATGTCAAAGCACAGCTGTAGAACATACTTGTGGACATATGTGTACCTGTAAAATATTCAGGGGTTGCAGGCAGGGTTCCAGGGTTGGGGCGGGATTGCTCTAATTCTAGGGGGGCGGGAGGTTTACACAATAAAGACGGTATAAATAATAAGAGTGCCTAATGTAAAATAGGTAAATCAATGGATGTTTGTTGTAAAATTTGGCTTTTTTTATGTGCAGACCAATTAAATTACTCGGAGCAGGGAAAAAAATCAGTTGGATCTGACTTCAATTTGACTGAAGTCTGGAACCAAAAATGTGGTGCTTTGAAGGACAGAACAGGCAGTTTCCTGAGTCATAAATTGAGTCACACAGACCCCGAATGGTGTTTCCAGGACTGCAGACAAGCTGTTGCTCTGAGACAAAAGGTAAAAACCTTTAAAAAATAAACTGGACTTTTTGGCAGATTTCCAGGAGGATCTGTAATGTCCTCCAAGGTATACACCCTCTCCCTGAGGGGGTGTGCTGTGAGCCTGCATCTTTCCGTGGCGTGTGCAGAGGGGCGCATGGCTGGTGATCAGAACTGAGAACTGCACAGCAGCGGCCATACGTCTGGGGAAGCCCAGCAGCAGAGGTTTACTGTAAATCTGCTGTGTTCGTAAAGTGAAAGCCAGTTTTCAGGACTGGAAGGCTCAGAGAATTAGTCATTTCTCTACAGACACATACGTGGACTAGATGCCCTCAAGAGGTCCCTTCCAGCCCTACATTTCTATGAATCTATAATTCAGTACTATAAACAAGCAAATAAGTAAACCCTTGTAAACTAATCAGGCTAGTTCTCCTATGGGCTGTGAAGGAAGAGAAAAAGGGATTGTTACAGTTGTGTTTTAAATTCTCGGGAAGCACTCAGATGCTACAACAATGAAGGCCAAATAAGTATCTACACAGCCGAATATTAATCACTGATATTCTAGCAACGCTGAAAGGCCCCAATCAGTTTTGGGGCTCCATTGTTTTGGGCACTGTACAATCAGAGGAAGAGGCAGTCGCTACTCCCAGAGACATAGATGGACTTCTCACCTGTAGATCACCATGTCCAATCCAGCCCTCATCAGTAGTGTCTGAAAGCTGTTATCCTCTGACAGGCCAATGAACAATTACGTGTCTGAGTCGTGTGTCCATATTGACACTAATTGACACCCTTGCTGGAAGACACAGTAGAGAAGCCACTGACTGAATGTGCATGCAGGCTGAACTCCTTACTGCCATTGGAGGTGGTCCTTCCAAAAACAGGTGGGGACACACCGGTGGGGTCTTGGGGAGAATCTTGCACCATTGCCACCTGTTTTAGTTTCCATGGCTGTCCATGAGGCACCTTTCACAAGCGAGAAATTTGGATACACACAAACTATTATTTTATATTAATACTTTGGTGCAGGTGCTTATGATTGCCTGCTGCGATGTACCAACACCACAAGCATTCATGTTAAAGTAGGAGTTTCCAAGCCACCCGATGGAAAGAAGGTTAAGTGATAGATAAAGACAAGAAGAAAAATACCAGAAAGAGCACAAGAGCGAAATCTAAAAGGAGAAGTGTTGGACAACACTAAAACACCTCTGAGTTATCCTCCTTTTCAAAAAAACATATTTAGTCACTACTCCAGATTGTAATTCCTTGATGAACATTGTTGTTGCTCCTAAAGAGGTAGAAATGGTCTGTATATTACAGTAAATAATACAGGTCCAGATACTGCCTTCACTTGCAATCAGTGCAACCTGATTGACAGCTGAAGAATTTAGCCTATGCTGAATGTTTGAAGGAGCACCTGAAATATTGTTCTCTGTGCGATCTCGTGCAGCAGCACCTTGGATATGTTCCCTAATGGGGGGTGAAGCACAGTCTCGTGGCTAAAGCACAAAATTGGGAGCCTAGCAATATGGGTTCTATCCCTAGCTCTGCACCTACTTGCTGTTATGCCCACCTATATTTCAGTGACTCCCCAGTCCATGAACTTTTCTAATCTCCCTGAACACATCCTGCAGATTTCTCCTTTTGATACCTGTAGCCTGAATATACAGAAGTCCATTTGTGCACCCACATTAGCAGACCCTAGTGTGGCTGCTTTGGTTCCATGCCTGGAAATAGAAATCCCACCGTACTGGTAGGGGTTTCATGTTACTCAGTCAAATGATTACATACTGTTTTTTGGCAAGAGAAGGCATCTAAAACAAATAGGCTGTTTACACTGAGGTGGCCTGTCATAAAACTCCTTTGAGTTTCCATGTGAAATTAGACTTTTAGACAAAATCTCATTACGATGAAGTCTGACAGCAGAAAAGACCATGTTAGTCTGACTGAGGATGAGGGTAACTGGGTAGATGAGCCAAGACTTTGCTTTATTCTTTTTAAGGTGAATCAGAGACACAGCTGCACTTCAGCACAGAAATCCCCACAACAGATGCCGGAAGATCTGTGTGCTGTATGGACTGGACTGTGCATGGGAGATCACTGACTCACACTTGTAGTCCCAAAGAAGACAGTGGGACTGCTCATGTGAGCCAATGTGAGTTTAGGGTTACATAGTCTGGCTCTATCTAAATATTAGTTATTCCAAGGCCAAGTTAAAAGAATGTCTTGTCTGTCTCTCAATCTCCTAGTAATCAACAGCTCTCTCTCTCTCTCTCTCTTTCTCAAATGCTAAATTGAAGGACATGCTAGGTACAATCATAGATTAAGCACATAGGTTACAGATGGCTAAATCCTGCCCTCTGGTGTGCAAGATGTGGAAAGGGCAGGGGGGTCTTTACTTACCATGCACTTAGATGCTCCATAGCACACAGAAGAGCCCAGGCAGGTAGCATACTAGGGCAGGTGTCATATCCTCAACAGGACATGGTGTCTTATTAGGAGGTGTGTCTAGTTTGTCAGCTGGTGGCAGCTGTTGTTGTGCTTGGACCTGTATATGGTGGCTGTGCAAATGCCAAAGCCAACAACAGAAATTCTGTGTCCTCTTTTCCAGTTCAGAGGAGCAGGAAACAGCACACTGCAGTGGCCCAACAAAGCTGACCAGCACCTCAGTGCCTAAATGCCTATTCTGCCAGATGTGTGGCCAGCAATGGACTTCTAGTCCCTCCCTACCTGCACCCTCACATAAGGACAAGCTGGAGGAGTAGACTTCTTATGTCCTCTTCGCTGTTGTATATGGTACAGTACCCACATTTTCAGAGGAGGCATACTTTGCATTAAGGTAGCACCTTGCCTCTGATCATCTCAAATCACTCAATCCCAGAAACATTTCACAAAATAAACCTTGAAAGAATCTTCTGAATCTTTTAGGAGGCTGTTTCCACACATGCCACAAAATGGGAGTTGATTGTTTTTAGTTAGCATTAAGTGTTCCAAATGGGACCTGAATAATTTCTACATCTATTTTCTTGTGATAAATGGGATGTGACTGGAATTCAGTGTCTGAGAAGTCTCCTCCCGAGTTGGCTGTGTTGCTGTTCAGGGCAGCTAATGACAAAGCCATAGCCTTGTAACTGTTTTACAAGAAAGGACTCCTGTATATTCCTAACGCTGGTGATGTCATGCAGGAGCACTCTTTCACAAGATTAAAATGAAGCAGAAATGGATGAGTCACTTCTTACAGGCAGCTTTTTTCCTTCTTGTTCACTCATCATTGAAGTGCAAATCACAGCTTAACTATGTGCAATTGTAAATTTGTTTGGCACAGTTGTGTCTAAATGTACTGAGTTTCCCACTTGTGGGAGTCTCCCATTACCCTTGCTCCTCTCTGACTCACTTGCATGTGTACCAGTGATTTCACTACCAGCTGTCCTGCTGCTCCTAAAGATCCAAGATTTGCTTATATATATATTTAAACTCTGCAGTTTTGGCATTGTACATATAATATAATATACATTCCTACCCAGAAACATTTCACTTTAATATTAATCTGTCTGTGGTGACTGCTTTTACAGACTGGAAAACCAATTAGAATGCACATTTCCAAAAAAAGAGCATGGAGTATTAGCCATGGGATTCCCATTGGGTTTAATGGGTGTTGCATGCCTAAAACCTTGTGCAATTGCTTGGTAAATTTAGGGGATTTTAGGAGATTATGCCATTGTTTTCCTGTTAGACTGCAATCATTATAATGAAGTCAAGCATTATAAAGAGAAGGCCAGAAAAAATAATACCATCTAATTATTAAACTAATTTTGGAAGATAAGATCATGAGGCTGCTGACAGAAATTTTAAATGTACTGTTTGACTATGATTATTACTACTTTTTTCATATTTCTGTTATAGCAAATGCATGTCCAGAGGTCACCCTCAGGAACTGAACCTGATTTGTGCTAGATCAGTGGTTTTCAACCTTTTTTCATTTGCAGACCTCTAAAAAATTTTAGATGGAAGTGCAGATCCCTTTGGAAATCTTAGCTAAAGACTGTGGACACCCAGAGGCCTGCGGACCATAGGTTGAAAACCATTTTTCTATGGTAATCACAACCTTTCGCAGACCCCTTACACATAGTCAACAGACCCCAGGGGTCTGCAGACCCCAGGTTGAAAACTACTGTGCTAGGTGCTCCAAAATCACATATGAAGGCATGGCCCCTGCTTCAAAAGAGCTTGCAATTTAACAAAACCCATGATGTACAAAGTGTATTGGGAAAGTGATGCAATAAACTAGATACAATTTTCCTATACTTTTGTTACAGTAAAATGAATTACAAATGCCTGTCAAGCCGTCAGTAATTGATTGTGTTGATGTGTTAGAATAGTCGAGTAGAATCTGATTCCCCTTTAGCCCAGCAATTTGAGTTCAAGTCGCATGCCAAATATCGGTCTGGGTTTCAGTGCTGACACTTCAGTGTTATGGAAGTTTACAGCTGAACTGCCAGAAAGTACTTTTATAGGTGCGAGAGTGTAGGCTAGTGGACTGAGTGTGAGACTAGAAGCAGGTGCTCTTGAGTTCTAATTCCAGCTCCCCACTGCCTTGCTATGTGACTTAGCCCTCTCTACCTGTTTCCTTCCCTGTAAAATGGAGATCATACTTACAGTAACTACCTTATATTGAAGATGTAATTCGTTAAGGTATAACTTAGTGCTTTGAAGTTGTGAAGTGCT
Source organism: Lepidochelys kempii (assembly GCF_965140285.1). Classification (NCBI taxonomy): domain Eukaryota; kingdom Metazoa; phylum Chordata; order Testudines; family Cheloniidae; genus Lepidochelys; species Lepidochelys kempii. Next base: position 164,085,581 of record NC_136380.1, read on the forward strand.
GTGTCACTATGAGTTGTGCTTGTCACTAAGATTTTGTTTGGCTATTGCCAGTAGTTGGTTTTTCAAGGTGGTTAAAATTTTGTCACATTAGCCTAAGTACACCTCTACCCCGATATATTGCTGTCCTCGGGAGCCAAAAAATCATACCACGTTATAGGTGAAACTGCATTATATCAAATTTGCTTTGATCCACCGGCGTGTGCAGCCCCACCCCCCCGGAGCACTGCTTTACCACGTTATATCCCAATTCCTGTTATATCGGGTTAGAGGTGTAATTTGATTTAGCATACGTTGGAGGGTGTGGGGTGCATTCTTTGAACAAACAATCTTCCCCATCCTAATAATAATAATAACAACAAGGCAACACAAGACGAGTACAGCATCAGCACATACCACCAAAACATTCCAACCATTATTTATTTATGTGCTGATTTTATATATATACATACATACATATAATACAAATGCACAAAAGGAACCAAAAACTGGTCCTACTGAAGTCACCGTAAAATTCTTCTATGGATTATGAAGACACCAGGACTTATCCCAACATTTGAACCTTTTTGTTGTGTTGACTTAGGGGCAAAAGGAAAACTAAGCTTTGTGACATCAACCAGACAATAAGTTCTGCACCTATGAAAAATTGTTTTACAAGAGTGTGACTGAAGAAATTGAGACCTGCGGGTTGTATTTATTGACCATGGTCACTCTCTGTGGGCCATCATCATGCTCTCCTGGGATCTGATCCAAAGCCCACTGAAGTCATGGGAATCCATTGGTCATTGGATTCACGCCTATGATTCCAATTGTTATTTTTTAAACTGAGATAGACCTGAAATGTGATCGAATTGGATTCAGACAGAATGACAATAGATGATTTACCAATATTTTTTTTCTAACTTTCCTTTGAAAACCAATTAGCTTGGCAAGATGGAAGCAGACAAGAGTGACGCTGTCCCTCTCTCATCTTAACATTTTAACTCTGCTTAGCAGGAAGAATGCATAGAATTTCAAAAGTGCCAGTATCTCTTTAGTCCTAAGGAAACTAGCTAATTATCTGATATCTATCACTTGGGAAGTGACCAATGAACAGAAAGTCTGTGACACCACTGGGAGGCAGTGTGCCAGAGAGGTAGTTGCTGATTGCTGAAGGCCAGGTCAGATATTTGGGAGGAGCAAGTCTTGGCCATTTCTACAGCCATTCTGCCGGGAAACTCATCCCTCCACAGCCTGCCCTTCTGACCTATTTTCCCTTGTTGCTAGTTACCAGCCTGTAAATTAGTGCCTTCGAACTGCAATGCAATATACCAGAATTGCTGCCAATACGTTCTGCACAAATCCAGCTAACAGGCTTGGAAACTTGGTTTTGAAAAATAATGAAGTTGAATTAGAAACATGTTCAGACAGCCCTAAAAAAAGATTGGGTGTAAATGTTTTTTTCTACTTTCATAAAACGGCTGTCTTAAACAGAAGCAGCATCTGTAAATGATAGGTAAGCTGTCAGCAGATTGGAAGTTTGGGTTTGCAAGGCTGCTTATCTGAACTAAGCCTAGCTCTCAGGCCTTCGGAACTGGGATGGAATTTTCATGAGACTAGGATTTCTTGTGGGATTTCCAGCACTTTCTGCTTTTGGAGGGCCAGAAATACCATGAGAATGGTACATATTGAAGTATTTTGGCACTTCCATTTCTAATCTTGGCTAGAATCTGGAGTCCAGAGATGTGCAAAAAGGAATATACAATGTGAAGAAAGATGAAATAAACTTTTATAAAGTATAGAAAACATTGGGTTGGGTTTGAGTCAAGTTTGCAATGGAAAGGTGGGGAGGCGGAACAGGATTGGAAGTCTTTTCTTCAAACTATTTCTAATGTTGAATATTCACTCTAGGCCAGCTTCATAGTTTGCATAACTTTCAGCAATGTGGGTCTCTCCTCCTAAGCTGCTCTGTAGTAACGCTTTGTCTTTTAGTCCCCAGTTCGGCGGAGACCTATGCCCCATGCATTCTGTCTGTGGTAGCAATAAAGGAACAAGACCACTAGTTTTTTTTTAAATAGGGCTCTACCAAATTCACAGCAATGAAAACCGTGTCACAGACCATGAAATTTGGTCTTTTGTGTGCTTGTACCCTATACTATACAGATTTCACAGGGGAAACCAGCATTTCTCAAATTGGGGTCCTCACCCAAATGTGAGTTGCAGGAGAGTTGCAAAGTTATTTTAGGGGGGGTCACGGTATTGCCACTCTTACTTCTGCACTGCCTTCGGAGCTGGGTGGCTGGAGAGCGGCGGCTGTTGGCCGGGCGCCCAGCTCTGAGGGCAGCGCCCTACCAGCAGTGGTGCAGAAGTGAGGGTGGCACTACCATTCTATGCCACCCTTACTTCTGTGCTGCTGCTGGCGGCAGCTCTGCCTTCAGAGTTGGGCTCCCACCCAGCATCCACCCCCTCCAGCCGCCCAGCTCTGAAGGCAGCGCCGCCGCCAGCAGCAGCACAGAAGTAAGGGTAGCAGTTCCGCAAGCCCCCTACAATAACTTTGCAACCCCCGCACAACTCCTTTTTGAATCCTACAATTACAACACCGTGAAACTTCAGATTTAAATAACTGAAATAATGAAATTTGCCATCTTTTAAATCCTAGGACCATGAAATTGACCAAAATGGATGGTGAATTTAGTAGGGCCCTCCCTATAAAGATATTCACATACCTGTCCACAAACTTCTGGTATTTCCTAATTAAGACTTTTGTGTTATGAGATTTGATCTCATAAACCAGACCCAACTTCAATTTGATTAGTTTGAACTCATTGACAAGTTGAATAGAATATAGTTTGCTATCGGAAATGAATGATGTTTCCTTAGCGCCGATAAAATAAATCAGAATAATGGTTGGACTGCAGTTCTAGGTGAAGAGGAAGGTTTTTGACCTATGCACACCTAAATGGCTTGGGTCTTTGCCTTAGACGCTACCTCTAGCCTAATGTGATAACATGGCAGTTGTGATCAAATGAGCTGCTTAAGCTTACTGCCTCCTGGTTTAAATGCTGGAAGGAGGATGTTTTCAATGAAGAGTCCTTGATTCTGCTTGGTCAGACCTGGATTTATTGACCCTCTGGGAATACTGCAAGGCCTGTTGACTTTGTCACCCTTTTTTTCAGGATGAAGATGGAGGGAGAAATGTTTGTAATTTTTGGTGGGGTAGTAGATTGTTATGTGGATATTTGCAGTAGAGATGTATATGTGGTTTTATAAATTAACACAAGGTACCTTGTGTATCAAGAACCTACTCCATTGTACCCCACAGTCCCGCACAGTGGAGCTGGTAATGGGGAGGAATTGGTAGCCAGCTCTGCTGCTTTCTGTCTCTGAGCAGCAGCATACTTTATAGGATATAGCCATGCCAAAGGCCATATGGCCAGAACTAGTACTCAGGAGCACCTGTCTACCTCTTCTGAGTTCAGCAAACTAGACTATGGTGCATTGATCACAAAGCTGCTTCACCTAGTTGGGACTGCTGTCGCTAAGCACTGCTGGACTAATGTCTCCCGTGTAATCAACATAATACTTAAGGTATAACTATAGATTTAGTAACAATCTCATATGTATGAATCCTACTTAGTTATGCCGAAAAGCAAGTGAATTCACATACAGCTTCTTAAGACAGTTCCCTGAGCATGAGATCCTTTTTTTCTTTTCACTGAATCTAGTTACTTGTTGGCAATTATTATCAGACCGGAATAGCTGGAGACTGTAGAGTTGTATTTGCATTTCTGTTCAGTGCCTATACATGTACTGCACACTGTGTTCCCTGTAAGACAGGGTAGTTTGTTGTCCAAAAAGGGGTGTGTTCTGCATCCAGTCCTGGAGCGGGAGTGTCCCTGATTGATCTCCGTCTGGAGAATTCAAACCCAACCAGCCAGTCTCCTGGACAGCCACGCTCTAAAACATATTAAACATACCAACTAAAAACCTACTATTTGAAATGGATGTTGTTTTTTCCTTCTCTTTATTGCTTCCCCTCCAAGGTCTTAGGTAGGTCAAGCAAATCTGCCAGCTGAGATTCCTTCTCTAAAGGCTCATTCTAAACCACTCCTATAGCAGCCAGTGCTGATAGATCAAAAACAGGGACAGGGCATGCTGATTCTGGAGTAATCCCCTTCCACTGGCTCAGAAAGCAAAGACTCAAGCTTGGGGCTTCAACTTGCATCCCCTGTCTGGCGTCAGATTATGCTGCCATTAGACACTGTAAGGCTGTTCATTAATGAGAAGTGTTCAGAAACATCATATGCACCAAATTTGTGTCGTTTGGTGCCGTTAGAAAGACAAGGTGGGGGAGGTAATATCTTTTATTGGACCAACTTCTGCTGGTGAGAGAGACAAGCTTCTGACCTGACACAGAGCTCTTCCTCTTCAGTGACATTGGCATTTAAGGCTGGGTTTGAAAAGGAGCCAGGGGAAGTCAAGTGCCCAAGGCCCATTAAATTTCAGTGGGCATCGTGGCACGTGACGCCCTTAAGCTCCTTTGAAATCCCAGCCTCAAATCTCTGTCCCAACCCTCAAACCAGAACATAGAGCAAGAAAGCTGCCTATTGATTCTTCATGCGATTCTCACTAAAAATGAGAAGTCTCCTAAGAAAAGTAGCTGAGTTTCTCTCTCTCTCTCTCGGCATGAAAAATGTCACATAGAAAGTAGTTTTGATTACACTGGAAACATTAGTCCAGCAGTGCTTAGCGACAGCAGTCCCAACTAGGTGAAGCAGCTTTGTGATCAATGCACCATAGTCTAGTTTGCTGAACTCAGAAGAGGAAGACAGGTGCTCCTGAGTACTAGTTCTGGCCATATGGCCTTTGGCATGGCTATATCCTATAAAGTATGCTGCTGCTCAGAGACAGAGCTGGCTACCAATTCCTCCCCATTACCAGCTCCACTGTGCGGGACTGTGGGGTACATTGGAGTAGGTTCTGTTCATTGCATAGTGTTTATTGATGGAAGAAATCAGTACCAGTCATTGTAGAGCAAGCAGAGGAGTGCCATAAGCAGGTGGTGCTATTTTCTCCCTCCCCTCACATCTGTACTTCCAATGCACATCCTTGTCCAGCTGAAGATCTTTCTGTTCTCACCACTTTCCTCTTCCTGTTTTAAAAAAGCAAACGGTCTATTGCTGTTGCTCTCAGCCTCAATGCCTTGGCTGCCAAAGGGGCACTGTGCTCTGTTTGCATGTTTATTGGACTGGAACCCTTGGAAGAGATCTAGACGGGCTTGTGCCACGCCTGTTAAGGTGAGCTGCACAATCATATCCAGCGGTAAAATGCCCCTGCGACTCTGCTGTATAAGACTCTGTTATTTCATATATGTGCTGACTATCTTGTAGAGGTTGACACATGGGAGATTGAACCAGGGACCTCCAGATCTAAAAGCATGAGCTGCTACAGCTTCAATTAAAGAGCCAAGACTCTCTAGCTGGGGCTGTAATAGACTCTCACCCTCCATGGACTGGGCACCGAAGGGGGACCTGTAACACTCACCCATGGGTTAGAAATGCACATTCGGAAAAGCAAAAATCTAAAGCTAAGCAGAACAGTGTTCATTAAAGAGCACAATTGCAGCAACAAACTCCAACTTCTTGAACAAACATGGGTGCTGGGTAAATATACTTGATTGTAATCCCTTCTTTCACTGGAGGGCTAAGAAGGCACAACTCCATTGAACTGGTAGCTGCGTTGGGGCTTCAGATTTTGTTTACTCTCATCACCTCTTTTGAGGAGCTCCAATTGGGATTCCCTCTTCCTGGAATGGGACTTTCCGAAGGGAATACCCCCACCCTCCTTTGTTGTTCAGTCTGATGCAGTAGCCACTTGGAAGCTTACTCAGTATTTTCATGGGAAAAAGTCAGCTCATAACCTGAGCTTCCAAATTTAAAAATAAACATTGATATTGATCTATATCCAAAGCACATTCCTATGACATCAGATCAGCGCTTTTCTAGTTTGTGGGCCTGACAAAGCACAGGCTTTACAGCCCTCGGAATGAAATTCAGAGGGGTTGCCACACAAGGGATGTTGCTTTGTCTCTTCCAGCAGAAGAGCAGTGGCACAGGTAGCGGCGGAGGACCTGATGTTTGGTTGGGCTCCAAGGGTAATGAAACAGCCAGTGAAAACTCCGGAATGACATGCGCCTGGTTGTATAGCACAGCTGTGCCGGCGTGCACTGGGGCCTGGGCTGAGTTTGTGGGGGCTGTGTGTATTTGACAGAATCCAATGTCCAATACATATATATATCCAGAATATAAATATCCAATATATAAACCCAGTATACAGCCGTTGGAAATTTTCACCCTGTGCAGCTCATCCTCAAAATTCATACAGTAAAATGTCAAGTTTTTCTCTTTCTCTACAATAGAGAGAACATTGTGTGCTACCCTCCTCTCTACTCCTGAGGTGTAACCTCCCTCCGTTGATTAAACAAAGGGTTTTTCCTCCTCCTTTTCTTTCTCCTAAGGGAGCCTAAAAGAGTGTGTCAGGAACCAGCTGCTGTCTCATTCTAATAAGCAGAATGGATGGTGACTTCATTAGCCACACACATTACAGAGCCCTAATCCCCATGCTCCCTGCCTGTGTGTCAGCACTCTCTACCCCTTGCATGTCTGGCTCTTCCCTGGTAACTTGTTAAACACTCGTGTTCTCACAAAGACATAGACTGTGGCTACAGAGCAGACTAAACTGGATTTAATTGAATCTTTAGGCAATGATTCACTGAACAAAGATCTGACTGTGTCTGACCAGGACTTCTCACAGCCGAGAGCTTGTGGGACAGTCAGCATGGTCTAAATGAAGTGTACTGGTCTGGCATTGATTGAAGTTCAAAGTCACATTAGCTGTACTGTGTGAACATGAACGTTTGGGGATCAGTGCTTCCACCTTTTAGGGCTAGTGTAATATTGATGCCATGCTTCAGGAAACACATGCTTGAGCAACAGAAAATCATGTGGGTAGTGGACAAGCCTCCAGCTTACTATACACAGCCAAGACAGGGATTCATTGTATTAGCTATCTTGTTTAACATCAAATTACACCTGAATCCACTTGCTCTTAGAACATTATCTCTGCTTTAGCTACGGCTATCATAGGAGTAGTGACATTCTGAAGGGGTTGAGTGAGAGGGCGGGTGGGACGCCTGCTAATAAGAGTAAATAGTTGAACAAATTTCACGGAGTGTTGCATGTTTCCTGGACTAGTGCAAGGCGAATGACAAGCAGGAACACGGTGACAGCACTGCACAAGGCCAGACTAGTGGAAAGCTTGAATTTCCTCCCAAATGTTCATTAAGCTCCCAGCACATCTTCCATGCCCCAGAAGTTTGTTTTGTTTTAAATGGGGTGGAGGGGGGGGGAGATAAGGAAACCCAGATTTGTGTTGTCACACTGTGATTGCCTTTAAAAGGCAACATTTGCCACCACTTACCAGAGTTATTTTCGATCCTAAGTATAGGGGGCATATAAAAGGAATCTAGGGCACCACTATGTGGTTATTGTTGGGCAAATGGTGCTTGTCCAGTCTCATTGTATGTTGATGCTAGTAAGACAAACTTCCGTATTCAAAACGGCTTTCCTATAGTATGCACTGGGGGAGTCTTTCCATTGACTTCAGTGGGCTTTGAATCAGCCCCTATTTGTACTTGATAGGAAAGAAAAGAGTAAATATTGTGCTGGGACAATACGGTGCCTGTGGAGTGCTTCTAATGGAAAAGGCTAATCGGTGGATAGTCAATGTTAGTCAGAGTACAATTTTCCTTTGTGCATGCATTGAAGCCTATGTGGTTCAAAAAAGACCCTGTGCCCGTACTTAAATTGTGTGCCACCTCCCAGTACAAAGATGAGTAACCAAACTGGTATTTCCCCCCGTCCCCAAGTGTGTATCACACACAAGCCTGCTAGAGGAGCTGATTATTAGGAGTGTTTAACCATTCAGTCATTCGTGAGAGAAAATGAAACGGCTCATAATGGCCGCAACTGCGTAGCAGGATTGTACATACTAATGATGGTGTCAGCACTGGCTACTACAACACTATTAATGAGGCTATAGGGGTGTCTGGACTCAATTAGAGCTCAAGTCCGTTTTCAGTGGAGGGTCCTCAGCTGTGGAATTTGCCGTTTGTTTTGCCAAAGCCCAAACGTGTTGACCTTCAGGTCATGCTGCATGGCCTATTAGTTCTCCCAGACTTTTGGGGGGGCACGAAGGGGGGGAAAGGAGGAGAGGAGGAAAGACTGGAGGGAGTGTTGGGAGAGTTCTAGTTGTGGAGGGATCTGGTCCTTGACGTTGATTTTATTATGAACGTCCATGCACTCAGATCATTGGATGGGTGTATAAATTGGCACAATTGATGGCTTTTCTGAGCCTGAACCATGCTTGGGAACAGGAGGAGGAGGTGGTGGGACATCATCTGATAGGCAGTGGTAGATGATGAAAATGCAAGGAACAGGTGCCCCTCACTGCACCTTTGCAAGCAGGCCACACTGCCAGGTTTGTGGGGAACAGCGGAAGGCTTTGGTCCCACCCTCTCCCTGCCTAGAAACAATCCCTCTGTGGCCACTAATGCTGATGGGATTACTAGCTGTCCCCATCTTACTGCCGCAGACTATGCCTGGCCCTTGTACATGTACCAGAAGGGGTGTGCTCCCTGCACCCTTACCCCCTGTAGCACTCCTGCACAGGAAGAAGCATAATTTAGCCCTCTGTTTCTGGCACAGGCCAGTAGGAGTCCCTTGCACACTGGGAGACAGATTAACACAGCAGAATTCCACTGTGTCCATCCGAGAGGAGAATTTTGCCCATTCGCTTCTAAAACTGTCTCGTTTCTATGGCTTCAGCTCTCACTTCAGTCCCCAAGATGCACTCTAACACCATTTTTTTACCCAGAGACCGTCTCCAGCACCTCCAGTGTTTATGGGATCTTGTTCGTTCAGTGGAGATCCATCAAAATGTATTTAAACCCATATTCAGCAAGTGAATTCAGAATGGTCTGTCGTGACTTTATGTGCAAAACGTCTCTAGGGCTCAATCCTGCAAAATGCTGAGCGCTGTGGCTGTGATCCTACACAGCACGAAGCACACGCTTAACTTTAAGTAGGAGTGCTCCCATGGAAATCAACAGCGAGAAGCCCTGCAGGATTGGAGCCAGACTGCTCAGCGCCTTGCAGGATTAGCCCATTGTACTTTCGCTTTTTTTGCTTGTAGAAGTAACATTACCAAAAGCAAAGTATAAAGGGCCAGATTCTGCTACTTTTTCTTACTCATGTGGAGCAGCACCTTATTTCACAAACAGGCCTGTTGAAATCTATTGCTGGGTGACCCTGAGCAAGTCACTTCCCCTCCCTGTGCCTCAGTTTCACCAACTGTAAAATGGGGCTAATGATACTGACCTCCTTTGTGAAATACTTGGAAAGCCACTGATGAAAAGGGCTGTATAAGAGATAGATATTATCTTTTGTTATTGTTCAGAGTATTGTACTACTCAGTATTGTACTACTCAGGGATCCGGCTGGGGGTGTGGGCTCTGATGTGGGGCTGTGGATGAAGGATTTGGAGTGCAGGAGGGGGCTCTGGGCTGGGGCTGAGGGGTTTGGAATGTGGGAGGGGGCTCTGGGCAGGGGGTAGAGGGGTGTGAGGGCTCTGGCTGGGGGTGCGGATTCTAGTGTGGGGTTGGGGATAAGGGATTTGGGATGCAGGAGCAGGCTCTGGGCTGGGACCAAAGGGTTCGGAGGGCAGAAGGGAGATCAGGGTTGGGGTGTGGAGGGGGTGTGGGGTGCAGGCTCTGGGGTGGGGCTGGGGATGAGGAGTTTGGTGTGCACGAGGGTGCTCTGGGCTGGGACTGAGGTGTTCCGGGTGCAGGAGGAGATCAGGGCTGTGGGAGGGGGTTGGGGTGCAGGGGGGGTGAGGGCTTTGGCTGGGGGTGCAGAATCAGGGGTGGGGTTAAGGATGAGGGGTTTGGGGTTCAGGAGGGTGCTCCGGGCTGGGATTGAAGGGCAGGAATGGGAACAGGGCTAGGGCAGGAGGTTGGGGCCTGGGAGGGGGGAGGGGTGCAGGATCCAGGTGGTGCTTACCTCAGGCAGCTCCCGGAAGCAGCGGCGTGTCCCCCCTCCGACTCCTACATGAAGGCGTGACCCGGCAGCTCTGCGTGCTTCCCCATCTGCAGGTGCTGCCCCCCGCAGCTCCCATCGGCTGCAGTTCCCGGCCAATGGGAGCTGCAGAGCCGGTGCTTGGGGCAGGGACAGCATGCATAGCCCCCTGACTGCCCCTGCACATAGGAGCTGGAGCGGGGACATGCCACATGCAGTGCTGACCGGAGCCACCGGGGTCCCTTTTCAACTGGGCATTCTGGTCGAAAACCAGACACCTGGCAACCTCACTGCCACCATTTGGAATTACAAACTCTGACTCACCTGTGTATTATGTTTTACCTGCTTTAACCTCTCAATAACGCTCACTTCCTTTTCTTAGCGAATAAACCTTTACTTAGTTTATTGTAGAATTGACCACCAGCATTGTTTTTGGTGTAAGATCTAGAGTAGTGGTTCACAAAGCCGGCCTGCCGCTTGTTCAGGGAAAGCCCCTGGTGGGCCGGGCCAGTTTGTTTACCTGCCGCATCCGCAGGTTCAGCAGATCGTGGCTCCCACTGGCCGCGGTTCGCCGCTCCAGGCCAATGGGGGCTGAGGGAAGGGAGGCCAGCCCGTCCCTTGGCCCGTGCTGCTTTCTGGGGTACCAATTGATCTGGGGTAAGTGACTGGTCTCTTGGGATTGGGAGCAACCTGATTTTTGGTCCAATTTGTCCGGGTGGCAAAATAGATGGGAGAGGCTAAGGGGGACTGTCTGTGACTCCATGGTAAGAGTGTTACAGTGATCCAGGAGTTCACATTTGTTACTAGCTTGGTGAAATCTAATTATAGAACACACCACCAGCTTTCTGACAGTCTGCCCGAGGTAGGCACTCATGGTCGTAAGCTACTCCAAACAGCATGACAGTCCCAATCTCTGTGCCCACATATCTATTCAGGGGACACCATCACAGGGCCTAATAACATCAGCCACACTATCAGAGGCTCGTATACCTGCACATCCACCAATGTGATATATGCCATCATGTGCCAGCAATGCCCCTCTGCCATGTACATTGGTCAAACTGGACAGTCTCTACATAAAAGAATAAATGGACACAAATCAGATGTCAAGAATTATAACATTCATAAACCAGTCGGAGAACACTTCAATCTCTCTGGTCACGCAATCACAGACATGAAGGTCGCTATCTTAAAACAAAAAAACTTCAAATCCAGACTCCAGCGAGAAACTGCTGAATTGGAATTCATTTGCAAATTGGATACTATTAATTTAGGCTTAAATAGAGACTTGGAGTGGCTAAGTCATTATGCAAGGTAGCCTGTTTCCTCTTGTTTTTTCCTACCCCCCCCCCCCAGATGTTCTGGTTTAACTTGGATTTAAATTTGAAGAGTGGTCAGTTTGGATGAGCTATTACCAGCAGGAGAGTGAGTTTGTGTGTGTATGGGGGTGGGGGGGATGTGAGAAAACCTGGATTTGTGCAGGAAATAGCCCAACTTGATTGTCATGCACATTGTGTAAAGAGTTGTCACTTTGGATGGGCTATCACCAGCAGGAGAGTGAATTTGTGTGGGGGGGTGGAGGGTGAGAAAACCTGGATTTGTGCTGGAAATGGCCCACCTGATGATCACTTTAGATAAGCTATTACCAGCAGGACAGTGGGGTGGGAGGAGGTATTGGTTCATATTCTCTGTGTATATATAAAGTCTGCTGCAGTTTCCACGATATGCATCCGATGAAGTGAGCTGTAGCTCACGAAAGCTCATGCTCTAATAAATTGGTTAGTCTCTAAGGTGCCTCAAGGCCTCCTTTTCTTTTTGCGAATACAGACTAACACGGCTGTTACTCTGAAACCTGCAGTGTTTCAGATACTCATGTTCCACAAGCTGCAGTGCTTCCTCCTCATGGCTTGGCCCTCTGGCCAGGTCACTGTAGTTCCTCCACCCCCACTCCACCTCACTTTGGGATATCAAAGTCTCTCTGAACAAACCATCACAGGCAGTCTTCAAAGTTCTATGCCCTGTTTGTGCTACTCCCCGCAGTGGCTGATAGGGGAACCCAGTCCATCCCTCTACAGTGGGTTCTAGCCTAGAGAGCTGACAATCAGCAGCTAAGGTCCATGCCATCCCACCTTTGCTGCAGCCCATCCTTTCAAGTAGCCCCTTCAGAGCCATTTTAACCCCTTCAGGGGTAGCGTGGGGTGAACACCCTATAACACACCTTTATGCAATAATCCCAACAGACTGTGTAACACTCTGTACCAAAAAAGTCTTCTGTGTATTGACACTTAGTTGTTTTTTTGGGTTTTTTTAATAGTAATCTAAAAGAAGGGAGAAAAATGAACAGGAAATAAACCCCATAAAAAGGTTAAAGAAATGTTCAGGGTTAAATTTAGGCTTAACTCAGTTTACATTACAAATGTGAATTCTCTTATTTCATGGAATAATCAAACTTTAAGAAAAACATTTCCAGTCCAAATCCTGTTCACTTAAGGGAGAATAGGATTGGGCCCAAAAGATCAACGTCTTGAGATGAATATTGCAATATTATTATTGGCTGGAAAAGGGCCTACAGACACTGTGATCTAGACATCTTTGTTCATGTTCGTTATGGTCTGGTTCCTTTAGACTTTTTAATCTTTTTCTGAAATTCAGATATTTTTATTCTTATAAAATTACTAGATTAGAGTTGAGGCCAAATAAACAATCATTTAATTGGAGAACTGAAATGGACATTGGGTTCATTTGCTGTAGTTTGCAATGAATGGTGCTGTATTCATGAATGGGCCAGATTCTAATCTACACTCTTTACATACACTTTACGGCTAGATACTATAAACCATATAGTATAAAGCACCCTTGATGTAAATGAGAAATAGGTCCATTGCCTTTTAAGCTTGAAAGATTCCCGAGTCATGCATACAACTTCTGGGAAAGGAAAATTGGAGGGAAAGGTACCTATACAAGAGGATTCTATTGCACTTCTGTAGCTGAAGTTCAAATTTCTGTTGCAATGCTGGGGTTTTAAACATGTTCCCTTTATGAGATGTGAGTTTCCATATTCATCACTGAAGTTACAATAGTTGAGGGACAGTATGTGAGAGCAGTGAAATTCAGATGATAAAACATTGAGCCAGATCCCAGCTGATTGAATGGAACTGTGCCAGTTTATATCAGCTGAGGTTCTAGCCCATTATGTTTAGTTGCAAACCTGTGATATTTTGGGAGTGAAGTAACACTACTTCTGAAGTAAATTTTCAAAATGGAATGCAGAGATTTAATTGAACATCTCCCACTGACCTCAATGAGAGCCGTGTGGCTAAAGGACTTTGAAATTTTCCAACATTTTAAACTGGCAAATTCACTGAAGTATCTTTTCAGTATGATATTCAAAATCCATTGTTTAGGTTTACACTGTAAATTATATCTTGAAACTTGTGATGTAGTCATGTTTTGCTTTCTCTCTTTGAGTTATTAACATATGGTCATTTCCAAGTTTTCCACCATAAAATAAGTTGCCTTTTATGCTTATTATTCCAGTTTTTGCATTTTCCACTCCTTTGTGTTTGCTTTCCATGTAGATTTTGTCTGCCATGTAAAACAAAGAGATTATTCCATTTAAATCTTTGGAAAGTTCTGTTCTTTGGCACAGAGTCATGTTGCCTGATACCTCTTTTAAGTTTTAGATTTCTGGAAGGGAAATCCTTCCTATGAGGAGACTTAAATTTCCATCAGTCATGGGGAAATCTGTTCCCTTTGGGAGACTAGAGGGTGGGCTTGGAAGAGAAGACTCAACAGAAATGAAATTCCAGATTGCTTCGTTTTGAAGTCGAGAACTTTTTCTTTTGAGTGGTTATATTTTCCAGTTTCCACTTCATTATTCAAATTTAGTACATTGAGTATAATAACCAGGAGATATAAATATCTGCAATGCTGCAGACAGGAGAAAAGTAAGGTATCTGTTACTGGGTCAATATCTACAGCATAAAACATGGTACAGTGCTGCTACAAAAACATAAAATCCAAGCAATGCAGAACTGTAGCAGGACTGACTTTTCCTCTTCGCTGTCCCTATATTTCTTCACTGTAGTTTGCATTGTCATTGTAGAAGATGATGTGGTCACTTCTTGTCTTTGTGGGGTCTGTAGATGAATACTTCCTAATGTGGCCACTACAGGTCACCGATAGACCCCAGGGTCAAAGGCTTCCTGGACATACACAGTTTGATTCAGCCCTTGGATGTCCCAGTTTCCAACTGAGTGTTATGGTAGGGCAAAGTGTTATCCACCCCCTACTCCTGCAGATGGTCTGGAACAGCTAGTATTGCTTCATAATGGCCTGTTTCCTATTCGCGAAGTGCATGCTAACACCCTAGGCACCACAGGCAGAAGTCACTGCAAAATATCAAGCAGAGTAGAGTTACCTTATATGCCCCCTCTATGTAGTTAACTTCGATTTCCTTTGGAAAATAGAGGCCTTGTTTAGCATATATGCGAAGATATTTTCCCTTTGGTCTGACACAAGTCTTCACGTGACAACACTAGTGCTCACATACACGGTATAAATGCTCATTAGGCATAAGTCAATTGCTTTCAGTAGCATGAACAACACTGAACCTTCAGGCAGATGAGTGTTCAAATAATGAACCAGCTCTCTTTGCTGTCAGTAGAACTGGCAAAAACTTCTGTCAGTTCTTAAATTACATTTCAACAGATGTTTTTAAATTTCTATATTTTCTTACTTAAACGTGGCTCACAAAAAGAAAGTTAGCAAATGGTGAACGGGTTATTGTTTTTAACCAAGAAATACATAGCTGCAACACAAGGAGCTGTCATAGGCAAGCCAAGGTCTTTCCAACAAAAATAATTTCCTTCCCAGAACCACATCATTACTGATGCCATTCTGGATGATGTGGAAAGAAAACACAACACATTGGGGATTGAATTAAAGGCACACGTATATTGAACTGCAGGGTTACCTGGCAGCCAGTAGGCCCCTGGCAGTAAGTTATCATCCAGTGTGAGGGCACCCACAATGTGTCCTCTGCTCCAGGGAGAAACAGCTTTCCCAGATCATAGCAGTAGTGGGGATGAACATGTTGTCTGATGGGGAGGAAAGGGCAGTGCCTGAGCTCTGTGTGGGATGGGGAAGGGATTACTGTGTCCTCTCTCAGACATTCCCTATTTGGCACATCTGTTTCTGAACCTGAGCAAATAGCCATAGTCCTGGCCGCCTTTCCCAGAATATCGTCTCTTACTGCAAGGAATTCCTACCTGTCAAGCTGCAGCGCTAACAACTGTCCCAGCCTCCATAACCTAAATGCACCAGGGAAGGGAACTTGTCCTGAATAGGGCAACTGCCTGAATGTCATTTTTTGCGAATGCTGCCTTCAGCCCATATGTACCCACTGTAAGATCTCAGTCTTTTTGTTTCCTGACGGATGCTCCAGTGGAAGGTGAAAATTAGTTTGCCCACTGTGTAGTGAGGGGGAAGTTCTCCCCAGCTCTATCTGATGATGATCATCTTCACTCTTAGCATGTGAGTGGGGATAAGACTGAATGATTCCAACAGTATGAAAGCAATTGTCATACAAAACCCAACATAAGCAAATTTGTATGTTTACACAGAAGAAAAGATCCCTCCTTGGGCAAACTCAAGGAGGGTGAGTGGGGAGCACCTCAGCTGATAAGCAAAGAAACAAGTTTGACTTTTTATTCCACTGGCAGCCTCTTTTTAGCCCTTGCTGACATGAGGAGCCATGTGAATCCATGTAACAAGGACCCCCTGCTACTCCCTCAATGCTAACTCCTCCCCGCTACAAACTCACATCCATCTCTCCAGTCACCAGGGTCAGCCTCCCAAACACTCCCCATTCATACCTGGACACGTCATTTCAGAAAGTACACAGCCAAGCAGAAGACTCAGAGGAGAGCAACAGCAATGATAAAAAGTTTGTAATAAAACTGGTTATATGAAGTCTGGAGAAAAGGTAGCTAAGATGAGACCGTTGTCCCACAGATCTATGCACAAAGGAAAATTGTAAAATGATATGGCTCAATTATTGTTGCTAGTCAATGAGACCAAAACAAAGTTACTGGCTTAAGCTATGGAAAAGGAAATCTAGGTGAAAGTATACCAGAACAGTTCAGTGATGGAACAAGTTCAGAATGAGTTATCGTTGGCGATGGTGAAGAGTAGGCTAGATGATCCTCACCAAGGAATGATTTAGGGTCCCTGCCACAATGCCCAGTAAAAAGTCTCTTCCAACCCAAATGATCCCACAAATACAAGAAGAAAGTTTTCTTCTGAAAACAAAACTTGATATTACATTAACCAGCTAAAGTGTTAATGAAATGCACTAGAAATAAAAAATAACACAAGAAACAAATGCGTGGACATGCCAGGATCGGTCGTCCTTGGAGAAAAATGTACTGGCATTGGAGCAAGGTGTCTGTCTTGCCCATGCATAAGCAAAGAAAGCAATGGTGAGAGGTATCTGAATCTTGCTGTACACATAAAATCCCTTACGAAAGATTTGACTCCGTTGTGTGTTAGACAGACATACTAAAATACTGAACTGGTGATAGTTTGCTTTCATTCGAAGAAGTGAAAGAACCATACGGTATTTTATGAATTGCCAGAAATCATGGCAGAGAATGGAACTTTACCCGCACTGTGCTGAGTGTCAGGTTTTTCTGATGCTTACCACTGTTACCAAAAGTACTGATGCAAAAGGATTAAGTGAGGAACATGCACTTTTCAGGGCATCTCCTGCACACAAATCCCACTTCAACCTTAAAATACTCCAATCCTGAAATACCACAACTTATATAGTGTCGCAAAAAAATGCTGGTGGATTTAAAATAATATTAAAAAACCCTAGTGAGGATGCAGGCCTTAACATTTACGTGATAGGATAATTTTACAGCTACAGTTCTGCTCTGTTTGCAGATTAATTTATGTAATAGATTTTTAGTCCCTGAAAAAATGTCCAAATATCCAGAATAGATTCTGAGCTGACCACTGTAAAATGCTCATTGAAAATAACTAGACAGTTTCTTTTGCTAAGTTAGCATGACACCAACCTTTGGACTTTCTTTCAGTTCTCATTCCTTTTTAGCTTATTTGTGGAAACTTATAATTAGATTTTCCTTCTCCTTTTGTTCCCTCCTAACTGATAAAGTACCATAAATCCTGGACATCGTTCCTGAGTGCAGTCATTTATGAATTTTGCTATTTTTTGCACATTGCACCATATGTAAGACAAACTAACATAGAGGCACAGTTTCTTATTCCTGGCATGCAGGAGAGTCACTGAGAGATATCATATGGTCTCCTGGCAAAAGTACAAAGTGGCTCTTGTTGTTTGATCTACTGTCTTAAACTTAAATGCAAAATCTGATAATTGGGTCAGGCAGGAGAAGAACCTTACTAATAAAGCTCTTTTCATTTCCCTTTCCTATGTTTCCTCTTTTCATCTTTTCTTTCTCTTTTTCTGGGTTGGTCCTGATGAGCAAGAATCAGCTGTTCGCCAAAGGTTTAGAAGTGGAGCTTGGCTTATGGCTTTCAGCTCCTCCTAGAAATCCCTCTCTGGCTCTCCTCCTTTAGCATAAACCGTTTTCTTTGACTTCCCTGCCAGTACATTAACATACCACGTTGGGCTTGCTTTAGATATTCTCTGGTAATTGTCTCGGGCTTTATAAAACCAGACTCCTGAATATGTCTTGAATGTTTGGAAAATTGCTGCCTCTTTAGGCTTGGCTTTCCTGCGGGGGAAGGGGGGACTTTTTTCATCTTACAATCTCTATTTTAGGCCATTTAAACAAAGACAGAGGGGTGTACTTCAAAGAACCCAAAAGATAAATGAAAACTGAACTGCCTTTTCAAGCAAAATATACTCTTTAGCATAAGAAGCCTGAGTCCTAGTTCACTCAGCTGAGTGGTTTTTAAACAGTCATAGAAAACTTTTGTTCTCTCTGAGGATTAACGCAGCAAGAATATTTCATGGTCAGGTTCACGGCCCAAATTGGATGATTCATGGTCGCCCACATTATTGGCTTTGTCGTCATATTTTTGCCCAAATTTAATCCAAAATGTGAAACCCCAATCCTGACAAATACAATAAACTACTTACAAAAGGAACTGAGACTCTAAAGCGGTCAACAATTCTATGCTCTCTGCCTCTCATTTAGTATTACAAAGCTTTAAAATTGTTAACTGTCTGATTGGAGCTTTCCGTGCTGGGTGGTCAGTAGAATAGATAAATCAGTTCTGATGTGATTGCATTAGCAGGGCTTTTCAGTTGTATAAAAAAAGTTCACAGAAACAGGATTGCTGGCCAGAAGTGACTGAATAATAGTGGTTTAATTGATCATTAAGCCCCCACTGTGATGTACTTAACACACAGGAAGCCCAGCAGGATCCCAGAACTATGAGAGCAATCAGTTTTATTGCATTATTATTACTATAATATTGACTGTCATTTAACAGTCAGGGACCTGTGACTTTGCTCCATAGCTCACCTCTGGGAGGCTTGGGAACTTTTTTAAATGTAGAAATATGTTCTCTGTTTGCGAAGAGCCAAAGTAGATTTTTTTCTCCCCTTAATGTCAACTGTGAACATAACAATTGCTCTTGTCTGATCACAGAAGATGCCTTTAACACAGTTGTTCTGCAGCTAGCCAGTTACAGAGCAGGGTTGTGTGTGGCTACAGATGCTCTCTAAACTGCATCCTTGCTGACATATTTATGAGAATGATTGAATGACTGCAGTGCTTACAAACTGAAATGACCTGCTGATTAAGAGTTCATAAATAATTACATCACTCAAAACAGAACCTCCAGTGAAAAAATTGCTTTAGAAAACATATGTTTAGTATGTTAGTTTACAGTATGGATTGGAATAAGTTACTTAGCAAAGACAAGTTACATTACATTTTCACTGTGCTTTCCAAATTCAGCCTTATATACTACATTGTGAAGTATAAAGAGGGAACTTTCATAAATGTGCATTTTCATACAATAAAATATTAGAGGTCCTTATTCTTATTGCCAGCACATGCGTAAAAACATAAGAATGGCCATACTGGGTCAGGTCCATCCAGCCCAGTATCCTGTCTACTGACAGTGGCCAGTGCCAGGTGCCCCAGAGGGAGTGAACCTAACAGGTAATGATCAAGTGATCTCTCTCCTGCTATCCATCTCCACCCTCTGACAAAGAGAGGCTAGGGACACTATTCCTTACCCATCCTGGCTAATAGCCATTAATGGACTTAACCTCCATGAATTTATCCAGTTCTCTTTTAAACCCTGTTGTAGTCCTAGCCTTCACAACCTCCTCAGGCAAGGAGTTCCTCCGGTTGACTGTGCACTGAGTGAAGAAGAACTTCCTTTTATTTGTTTTAAACCTGCTACCCATTCATTTCATTTGGTGGCCCCTAGTTCTTACATTATGGGAACAAGTAAATAACTTTTCCTTATTCACTTTCTCCACACCACTCATGATTTTATATACCTCTAGCATATCCCCCCCTTAGCCTCTGCTTTTCCAAGCTGAAAAGTCCTAGCCTCTTTAATCTTTCCTCATATGGGACCCGTTCCAAACCCCTAATCATTTTATTTGCCCCTTTCTGAACCTTTTCTAATGCCAGTATATCTTTTTTGAGATTAGGGGACCACATCTGTACGCAGTATTCAAAATGTGGACGTACCATGGATTTATATAAGAGCAATAAGATATTCTCCGTCTTATTCTCTATCCCTTTTTTAATGATTCCTAACATCCGATTAGCTTTTTTGACTGCCGCTGCACACTGCGTGGACGTCTTCAGAGAACTGTCCACGATGACTCCAAGATCTTTCTCCTGATTAGTTGTAGCTAAATTAGCCCCCATCATATTGTATGTATACTTGGGGTTATTTTTTCCAATGTGCATTACTTTACATTTATCCACATTACATTTCATTTGCCATTTTGTTGCCCAATCACTTAGTTTTGTGAGATCTTTTCGAAGTTCTTCACCGTCTGCTTTGGTCTTGACTATCTTGAGCAGAAAACACAAGTGTAAAATAAAGTAAAAGAACAATCATGCAAATCCTCATTCTTTCGCATTCTCTCCCCAGTAGTTTTATGCACCCACAGCTTCCCTCTCTTTTAAACTTAAAATGATTTTTGTTAAGGATCTGCCTGTTGCACTGAGGGTTCTTCCTCTGATTTGAGGCCTGAGCTGACGTCCATTGAAGTCAAAGGAATGACCACCATTTTCTGCAAGGGCTTTGGATCAGGACCCTAGAGATCTGGACCCTAACACAATTAAGAAAGTGAGCTGGGGTTCATAAAAGGATAAAAACCTTCCTACGACTGGTTTCAGAGTAGCAGCAGTATTAGTCTGTATCCACAAAAAGAAAAGGAGTACTTGTGGCACCTTAGCGACTAACAAATTTATTTGAGCATAAGCTTTCATGAGCTACAGCTTACTTCATCGGATGAATTCAGTGGAAAATACAGTGGGGAGATTTATATACACAGAGAACATGGAACAATGGGTGTTACCGTACACAGTGTAGTGAGAGTGATCAGGTAAGGTGAGCTATTACCAGCAGGAGAGCCGGGGTGGCGGGGGGAGCTTTCTACAATCCATTACCCTCTGATCCCACTGAGGGTTACCAAAAGAAACTACAGCATTTGCTCAAGAATCTCCCTGAAAAAGCACAAGAACAAATCCGCACAGACACACCCCTGGAACCCCGACCAGGGGTATTCTATGTGCTACCCAAGATCCATAAACCTGCAAATCCTGGATGCCCCATCATCTCAGGCATTAGCACCCTGACAGCAGGATTGTCTGGCTATGTAGACTCCCTCCTCAGGCTCTACGCTACCAGCACTCCCAGCTACCTTCAAGACACCACTGACTTCCTGGGGAAACTACAGTCCATCGGTGATCTTCCTGGTAACACCATCCTGGCCACTATGGATGTAGAAGCCCTCTACACCAACATTCCACACAAAGATGGACTACAAGCTGTCAGGAACAGTATCCCCAATAATGTCACGGTGGCTGAACTTTGTGACTTTGTCCTCACCCATAACTATTTTACATTTGGGGACAATGTATACCTTCAAATCAGCAGCACTGCTATGGGTACCCACATGGCCCCACGGTATGCCAACATTTTTATGGCTGACTTAGAACAACGCTTCCTCAGCTCTCGTCCCCTAATGCCCCTACTCTACTTGTGCTACACTGATGACATCTTCATCATTGCTTTTTTCTTGGTGTTCATGAGAATGAAAAATTCCTTGATAATTAATTAAAAGGGAAATACTGCAGCTTAAACAACCCCTAATCACTGGAATGAACCAGTGCCCTTGTGGCAACAGAGAGCAAAAGAGAGAGAGAGAGAGAGAGAGAATAAACATTCTTAGCAGCATGACATCTGCCAGTAATCAACAACTTCATGTCTTTAATTATAGCTCTTATTCTTATTCTAACGTCACTGCTGCAGTGTTCAAGTCTGCTTAAAACTTCCTTTGTGGGATTCCATTTTGCTGACATTCTGAAATCTGCTCAAACTTTTCACTTCTGTATGTTTACTAGTTGACATTAAAAAAAAAAGAGTTTTACTTGAAAGGGCAGAAGAAATGACCATGTTATTTTAGTTTTAAAACATAAATGTGAATGGAACTGCTCTTGACAGTTAACAAATATGAAATACACTTGACTTCTCGGCTATTAAAGAAAAGCAGCAAAGTGTTCCCAGCAGTTGCTTAATGCAATTACTTGATTAGCAAAAGGCATTTCATTTCTTAACCGCTACAAGAATAAGCCATATAGCTGTCAATAATTTTGCACAAGGCCTCAGGTCTGGTGGTCAGCATCTGACCACATCTTTACATGGTCATTAACGCATTTCCATCAATGCTTAAAAATGCACCCAGCAAAGCCTTAAGAATCTTAAGGGATTTCACTGGTATGCGAATGACCTTTTCCTTCATCAATTTCCAGAATGTTTTTTCATTACTGAATATGCAGCACATCATAATGTTTTACATCAAGCCTCCATTTAAGTCATATTGTGTTATATTGAGACTTCCTATACTCCTGACTGCTTTTTTAATCCACAGTTTTAGGTACAAATGAGATGCTTTCCTGTTGGCTACGCAAATTAAGACCCTGTCAAGTGGATGAAGGCCTCAATATGCTGTGTGCAGAATTTATTCTTTAAAGTATGAGCTTGTGATTTGTCTTCCGTGTGGCTAGCATCCTAATAATGAAGTAGGGGGGAAGTGACTGATTAGTTTTATGGCATTGAACTGAGCTGCTAAAGCAAATCATACAGCGAGCACAGTTTAATTTCCAAAAACTTGTTTAATTGACATTAGGGCTGAAATTCACTCCACCCACAGAAAGTTAGGTCCATGTCACTGCAGTATATTGGATTTGTGGACACAGGGTGGGTGACATGCACCCCTAATCTGCAGTCAGGCCACAGAGCTACAACCTAAGCCTTCTGGATACTATGGGCTGAAAAAGCATCTCTAGCCCCTCTGCTCCACTTGCACAAGTTGCTAGGGCTGCTGCATCAGAGTGAATATGGATTCCTTGGCCTTTCCCTAGCTCTGTTTATACTGGCCCAGGATATTATTATTGTTTGTTTGTTATTTGTGTAATAATACAAGTCATGGACTGGGATTCCATGGTGCTAGGTGCTGTACAAAGACTGGGGGGGGGGGGGAAAGACAGTCCTTGTCCCAAAGAGTTTACAGTCTAAGTACAGAGCCATGTCTGGGATGCAGGGCTTTTGGAGCACCTTACATGGCTGCTCTCCTGGCAGATCCCCTGGTGCTAGGCCACCAGAATGTTCAGATGATGTAAAGGTCCAGGCATGATAGAATAAGTTTAGTAAGGAAATCCAGAGCGTAGGCTACTGCTCCATTCCTAGCTGGGGTACTAACATAATAACTCTTTCCATTACAATGCCTTTCATCCAAGGAACTCAAAGCATTTCACTGACATTTATTGAGCTTCGCAATGCCCCGTGGTACAGGAGATTTTATCCCTGTTTCACAGATGGGTAAACTGAAGCAGGGGAAATTTAAATAATTTGCCAAAGATCCCATGATGGGTCAGTGTCCAGGCTGAAAATACACCTAGAGCTACCTGATTTACAGTGCTTTGCTTTAATTGTTAGATAAGCTTCCTAAGCTCAACACACATACAGTGCACAAGATCACCCAATTCTAGCTGGGATTGAGTTAGTGTCAAAGTAAAAATAGCCCATTAAAACAGCCTAGACAACTTAATTGTTAAAAGTCCTATCTCGGGGGAGGGAGAAGGGAGGGCAGATAATTAACTTATTGCCTTTTAAAGAATTAAATTGGAGGCAAATATCACCAAGTTTCACCTTTTCAGGTGTATTTGATGCCAACTCTTGAAAATTAGGGTTTATCATTAGAAAAAGCAAGTGACTTTTAACTGAAGTATATCATTTACAACAAAATTATACTTCAATACTATTTCAATGTGGAAGAACTTGGTGCTTTCTCCAGTGGCAACAGTAATTTTCTCATACAATAGTGTTTATACGTTCATTTTATTATTTACCAATAGCGATACCTTACAAATATAGTATCCTCCATCGCAAAGCAATTTACAGACTCACTCTCATATATGAACTCTATAGCACTTTAAATGTTCAATGCATATTAAATAGGAATATATGGTATGGTATAGATCAGGGATCAGCAACCTTTGGCATGCGGCCCATCAGGGAAAGCTGCTGGCAGGCCGGGACGGTTTGTTTACCTGCCGCGTCCGCAGGTTCAGCCAATCGCAGCTCCCACTAGCCACGATTTGCTGCTCCAATCCAATGGGGGCTGCAGGAAGCAGTGCAGGCCGAGGGATGTGCTGGCCACTACTTCCTGCAGCCCCCATTGGCCTGGAAGGGTGAACTGCGGCCAGTGGGAGCCACGATCATCCGAACCTGTAGACGCTGCAGGTAAACAAACCATCCTGGCCCACCAGCGGATTTCCCTGACAGGCCACGTGCCAAAGGTTACCAATCCCTGGTATAGATATTATACATATACAAGTGCTGACAGTCTCTGAGGATAATAGCAATAAAATATTGCCTGAAGGGGAAAAAGAGATCCCTGAGATTGTAGAATGGTATGTTACCCAAAGCCAAAGAGGTGTGCACAGAGATAGGCACAATGAAAAGCCTTGACACGTTAGGTAGCTCTGAGAACAATATTATTATTATTGTCTTTATCTTACAGTAGTACCTAGAGGTCCTGACTAAGATCAAGACGCCCTTGTACTCAGTGTTTTATAAACACAAAGTAGGTGATAGGCCCTGTCTTGAAGAGCTTACAACCCAAGGTCATGATACTGCAAATACCTACACATATGAAACCAGTGGGGCTACTTTCACCTGCTTAAGTTACGCTTATGTGTAAGTCTTTGCAGGATTGGGGCCTAAATATTTCATAATCATGTGAGCTCTTTTTACCCATCAGAATTTGAGTATCGTTTACATCTTGGAGACAGCAGTTAAGTATTGGCTGTATTGAGAGTTGAATATTTTCACTTACAATTCATTGATCTCGTTATATGCAATGTATAAATACATTCTTTATGTGTCATAGTGGGGAGACTGCGAGAGCTGTCTTACACCTCATAAACACTGTAAAGAAATTAATTCATAATATTGTGTTGTGTGTAGGCCTGAACCTGCATGGTGCTATGTACCTGCTACTCTCACTGAAGGCAATCGGAACTGAAGTCGTTCACAACTAGAGCTAGGTGAAAATGTTTGGCAAAAAATTGTTTTTTTGCTAACAAATGCAGATTCGGGTTGACCAAAACATTTCGTGAACTCATGTCAAATATACTAGATTGCTTCAGTCAGAGTAAAACCCAAGCAAAACAAGACAAAAATCAACATTTTTTTTTAAATTTTTAAATGAAACATTTTGATTTTCGATTCAAAACAATTTTATTTTTAAAAAAAATTTAAAAGTTTCATTTGGGGTTGACCAAAACATTTGGCTTAATTCAGTCTTTTAGTTCACCAATTTTTGTTTGTTTTTATTTTATTTTTCAGAATGGCCAGCAAAGCAAACAATCAGCATAGCTCTGTTCACACCCTTGCTTGCTTAGCCAAAAACTGATGAAATCTCCAATATGTATATTGCCGTGCAGTGCCTTGTACATTAAAATACATCTTTGAGAACTGAAATTGTACAGACCCACCTATTTGTTTATAATACCATTTTGTGAGTGATCTCCACTTTAAGAGTAAAGAAGGCTACTTTTAAGATAAGGTTTTTGATGTGGACACAGCAGCAAAAGGAGGACAGACATATGTACAGAATTAAATAGCAGGCTGCAATTTTTTATAAACTTTTAGCACAAAGCAAGGGCTGATCACCCATACCATCCGATACCAGGCATTTAATTGGCTCCACGGTGGGGGTCATGGGGTTCCTTACCATATAACCGATAGTATGGGGTAGAGTCTCCTCAACCGACCCCCTAGGACTTAGTTCTCTCTGAGTCCAAGCAGCCTTCTCCCCTGCTAGGAGGACAGAGGGTGCAGAAGGGTGGAGACCTTGGCCTGCAAGGGCCACAAGGTATCACCCTATCACATGAGTCCTAGGCCCATCACCAAAATCCTAGGTCTTTTACCTCTGGGAACCTTTCATTTTATTCTCTTAACTACCACAGGGAGTGCTGATGACTAGCTTGTTTGCTCCCCCGACCCCGCCACACTTTCAGGTATCACAATTCCCGTCCAGTTCATTCCCTCACATCCTGTAGCCATGTCTGACAAACGTACGCCATCATCCCTGAAAACTGATGGCCAATTGTAACGGATGCCTCTCTGCTGTATTGCTGAACCCCCTGTGTCCAGGAATATGTTGGTCACCTCTCTATTCACTTTCTCTCTAGCCTTGTCTGCACAGGCTGGGTCTGCAGCTCCCTGCCAGACCCGCCTTGTGAGCATTTCCAATCATCCTAGCCTCACCCCTGGCCATAATTGCCTAACTAAGCTAACATCCCTCTGGATGCTGTCCCTTAAGTTAACTCCTGTACAGCCCCCGAAATTGTTCTCCGCAAGGTGAATAACCAGGACGGGTGTGAATTGCTTGTCCATGAGTACAGAAGTGGCATGAGCTGATCTGAATGCGTGCCTCTTCTGCCGAACCATTGGCCACAAACTACTTCGGCCCTGAAGCCCGGCTGAGACCCAGCTGCTGTCCTGGCTGCCCTTTGGTGGGCCCAATGCACTGTAGCAGTGTTTCTCAATGACTGGTCTGCGGACCAGCATCTGTCCCTGAGATTTCCCTAACACAGTTTAGGAAGGCAGCAAACCAGTGCCTGGTATCAAAAAGGTCGAGAATCACTGCACTATAGAGTGCCCACAAATCCAGACGTTGCATCCGCTCTGCGTTGCTCCTGAACCAGACAAGCCCATTAGGTTAGTTACGTTTTGCTGCTCCCTGCCCTCTTTTCCTTGGTGTGGATGTAAGTTTTACTAATTCTGTCAGGGTTTCCAGTGTTATGGGTAACCTCTCATCCCTCCAGTGCCCGCCTCTCCTCACCCACCTTTGTAAGAGTTTCCACACTATAAAATACCTACTTATGTCTGGGAAGCCCACCAACTCACTGGAACAGAGACAAAAGAGGCTCGACATAGCCCCTGCGCTGGGCTAAATTCTGGGAGGTGGGGAATGCTGACCAATCAGCTCCCCTCTACCCCAGCTGGCCAATGGGTGCCAGAGACTCCCATGAGAGGAGCTACCTATTGTCTCTTGGCAAGTGCCTCCCACTCTTGCTACTGGGAGTGTCCCTCTTTCACTGCTGGCCCCATGAATTTCCCCTCATGTTGATGTGGGTGGGTGGCGTTTCTCAGTGAAACCAAAGTCCACAATGTATTTTAACTTTTAATGTGAAATGGGAAATTTTCAGGGTTAAGGATATTTAATGCATTTTGGAGAAATGTGAAGTCATCAGTTCACAAATGATTATTAATGCTTTTGCTAGTATGTGGTAGAAGGTTGTTAAAGGATGCGGCTGTAGGTAGGAATCTAATACATATCAGCAAAGAATTTATAAATGGAACCATAGCTGGATTCCCTGTTCTGCGGCTCATCCTCCTGCCTCTTACTCATCTGTATTATTAGAGAGTGCACACGTGGCGCCTGATTTCCATCTAACTCAGCCCAGTGTAGCTCCAGAGCAACTCCATTTAGCTCAGTGGAGTTACACCGGTCTAAAACTCGTGCCAGAGAAAGAAGAATCAGGGCTATAGGTCAATGTTATACATTTGTGACACATCCATTGTTTTCTACATTTTTTTTTAAATCCAGTTGAGTGTAATGTATCAGATTGTGAGCCCTGACAATGAACATCCTTTGTTCACAACACAAGTACCGCACAGGCTGTGACAGCGCAAAGCCTCCTCGCCTCGCACATGCTAACAATGTGTCTCAACTTTGTTCTGGAGGTAGCACGTGTAGGAGTGAGAGCCTGTAGTTCAGTGTCTGCCCTTTCAGTCCTCAGCTTCTCAGTTAAGGATGACCAAAAGGGCACCAATTAGCATGCGTGGGTTTGTGCTATAGTTAAATGTGGAATAATGTGAGCAAAGTCCAATGTGCAAAAGCACCAAGCCAAACCTGAACAAATTAATTCCTAGTTGGCCTCAAGAATGCACCATCCTTAATCTACCCCACACTGCAGTTTTCTAGCCTCACATTAAAATGAATTTGAACATGTGCATTGTCATATCTGGGAAAAATATAATTCACAGGTGCCTGTCCCAGATGTTTTGGTTTGTTCATTCTCCTGCTTAGTTTATCAGGAGCAGAGTTCTTTCTCCTTTTGGATCTACGGTGCAGACAGAGAGGAGAAATGTGTCCTATGTTTGCAGTTTATTTTTCAAAGGCCCAATCTTTCCACATGTAATATTATAATGGTTTGTGACTTGGGGATTTTTAAGAGCAGTCAGGACAAACACCTGTCAGGGGCGGTCTAGAAAATACTTGGTCCTGCCATGAGTGCAGGGGACTGGACTAGATGACCTCTCAAGGTCCCTTCCAGTTCTAGGATTCTGTGACTTGTAGATGAGACAAACTGTGTGTTACTTGTAGTAAGGAGAGGAGTTAATGCAACGTTCTTTCCTCTAGAAAGTTGATGTTTGCAATTGTGGCTCTGGCTATGAAAGGGCATTGCAGTCGCTTGAGTTGCCTATCAAGAGCTGTGAACTGCCCTTGCATGTAATGCCCCAGACTCTGATATTGGATTGGTAGTGCAGTAAGTGTCTATGGAGAGTTTCTGTCTTATCTTTTTTTTCTGTCTATTGCAGGCTGAGCCTGTAAGCACTTTACTCCCGTGAGTAATTCCACTGAGTTTGCTCCCATTCATAGGAGTTTATAGGGCCCTTATACTGCATTCATCACTGTGGTATATGAGGGCATGTCTACAATGCCCCTCAGTTTGGACTATGGGAATCTGAACATCAGTGCACACCAAAATGCTGTACTGTAACTCCCCTAGATGGACGCTGCGGGTTTGAACTAAAACGTTCCTAGTTCACATTTATATAATCCTGTTTGAAGAGGACAATATTAGTGCAAATAGGAACCTTTAAATTTGCACCCGCAGCTTCCACACGGGGGAGTTACAGCGTAGCACTTTGGTGTGTGTTGCTAATCACACCCCATAATCTGAACCATGAGGCAGGTAGACATGCCCTGAGTCTTAGTGAAGCCAGGAGGGAGTTTGGATTTGTGCAGTGGATTTTGTAGTTTTCTCATTTCAGTTTAGTAGGGTTTAACTTCTAGCTCTTGATAAATATATTTTTCTTTTTCCAAATGCTGCCAATACTGTGAACTTCTCATATAAAATTACAAAGCAAACAAAAATGCTGCAAAGGCTCATATTTAAAGTGAAATACATCTGCTGTGACCTAAGAGACTGAATTATATTTTGCTGTCTCTTGTATGTTTGCTGTGTCATTTCCATTGCTAACACAAACTGCCAGTAAGTAAGTTATATTTAATGTCTAATGTATTCATTTGCCTTGTTATTATATG
Organism: Lepidochelys kempii; assembly: GCF_965140285.1. Classification (NCBI taxonomy): domain Eukaryota; kingdom Metazoa; phylum Chordata; order Testudines; family Cheloniidae; genus Lepidochelys; species Lepidochelys kempii. The sequence continues at coordinate 164,114,789 of NC_136380.1, forward strand.
TTGCAGTCATGCTGGGGCCTATAATACAGCAAATATGCATGAAAAATGTAGAGCTAGCTGAAAAACGGAAACATATTTTGCTAATTGTTTTAAAAATCCATGTCCCTTCTTTGTCAAAAATATTGAATTTTTTTATCAGCTTCCATAAAAATGTTCTCCAAAAAATTGTCCCTTTTTTCTTGAACTTTTTCAAAATTTGAAATATTTCCACCCGTGTTGTTCAATTACATTACATCTTCTGTGTGCATCTGCTGTCCATCAGGGAAGACTTGCTTCCAGCCAGGGATTATAGCAGTTTGCTAACCCAAAAGAGGTGTCATGAAGCAGTTTTTGGAGTTCTCTCATAACAGCCCCTTTCTCATTCTAGCCCATCTCCTTTTCCTGGTCAGGTAAGTAAGCAAAAAATATTCACTGTTTCTGTAGTGCAACATCAGTTATCACTAGGGGATGTGGGGGAACCCAGATCATGGAAATGTTACACAAAGGGGATCAGGGACCAGGTGAGGAAGGCAGCTATGCATTAGTAACATCTCCCAACACATCAGAGACTCTGTCCTCTTTGCAGTTTTAAAGTCCAGTCAGAGTGATGCATGGCAGAGTAGGAGTTGGGGAACGGTGACTGTGGCATATTCTCCTCTCAGAGCAGCATCATTTGCAGTGAGGTAATAATAGCCTCTGCTGAAGAGGGGTGACATACGCAGCAGGCTGGGAGCTGGTCAGTGGCAGCAAGGTATGTGCTGCCAGTGCTGGAGGTGTGGCTAGAAAGGCACAGAAGCAGCGATCCTGACACACATATAGATGGCCTGACGTCTGCAGGCTACTCCTTCCCGCCCCACTAATCCCACTGATCCTCGGCTTTAATGAAATTAGAGGCCTGTGCGCCCTCTCAGATTCACACTGCCCCCCAGCCCCACCTCTCAGAAGGGATGGTGCAGCAGACTGGAAGCAGCTGGGGGAGCCATGTACCTTTTCCAGCAGGTCCTTTCATTCTTATGCCTCGTTACCCACAAAGGGGAGGAGATGGGTTTAAATCCTTAGGCTCCATAGTTCCTGAAGTGGTTTTGTTTCACTTGTTCTTTCTGATGTTTAACTGAGCTGAGCCACAGAAGAGAAAAATCAAGTGTCTGAAGCCATTATAAATATACAAATGGAAGAGTAATAGCCTTTTCAGGAGGAAGAAAAATATCCCCTTTAATAATAATATAATAATAAGTAGGGAAAATGACAGGGAGGGAGGGGGAGAAAGGAGAGAAAACAAACGGGAAACCTCACATGCGGAAATCCAATTGGATGTCAGAGCAAGGGCTTTGATGTTGGTGAAGGAGATTAAATGTCCACATAAAGGATTGGACTCGGGTGGTCTGTACTGTTTCCTCTCACATGCACCGCAGTGTGACAATTGCTTTTCAAACATAAGAAATTTACCACAATTTACCAGAACTTTAAAAAAGACATCAAAGAGCGGAACACTTCTGGGAAAGGTCTAAGCATTGGGCAAGTTTATACGCTGCACAATTATGAGACGTTCTATTAATTGATTTATTTAACTTTTCAGAGTAACCACCATCTTTCTCTACACAGGAAAATATAGTTGTTTTGTGATACAGAAAAATGTCAATGTCCAGACCCTCTAATAGTGACATGTCCTGAAAGGGCAGGTCACAAACAATTTATTCCAAAACACACCATACTGGACAAATGCAACAAACTCTCCAGCATGTACTCCTGAAATGTGATGGGAACTTTTGGGGAAGCAGTTTTCCTTGTTTACCTTTGCACATCTACTTTCTCAGCTGTGCCCCAGTTCAGCAGTCCATTCCTATTGAAAGCATGTGAGCACATGTCTAACTTTAAGCATGTGCAAAAGTGTCATTGATCTCGATGAAACTTTAGCAAAATTTTAACTTTAACACGCTTAAGTGCTTTGTTGAATTGGGGCCTATATCAGTAACTGCTTTGCTGGACTTCTGAGCTCAGAACAGTAAACTTGTGAGTTTCGTAAAATAAGAGTTGATTAATTATTCATTTTTGCCAAATGCACAGATACTTAGGAAAGCTGATGTTGCCAAATAAGGCAATAAAAATCTTCAGGCTTAAGGATTAATGCACAGTGCAACATGTACACCAATATGCACAGTGTACAGTGCAGGGTTTGAGTTTGTTGTTTTCACTTTTGATGCTGTATCTGCAAACATAGATAGGGTAAAAGAGAAGCTCAAAACACAATTTTCTGTTTTATTATCCTATGTAGGCCTGACCCAAAGCCATTTGAAGTCCATAGGAGTCTTCTGATTGCAGTCAATGCGGCGTGGACCAGACGAATAGTGAGAGATAGTGCTCATAAAGCTAAGAACTGTAGACTCCTTTTAACTGCAGTATTATGGGGTGATCCTCTTGCCAATGAAGTTAATGTAGAAACTCTGATTGACTTCACTAGTGTAGGACTAGGCCTTTTGTTGCTACATTCAGGTTATGTCTACACAGGGATTTAAAAAATAAATTAAAAAGACTTGGCTGGCCTGGGTCAGCTGCAAATTTTTTAGCCTTGCATAGACATAACCTCAGTGCCTGCATACTACTGTGGTGATGGGTTCATTACCAGTGTCTTAGTTTAAATATTTCTACCTGAAATGAGTTATTTCACCCAACTACTATTCATGGTTCTCCATAAAACATTTTCTGATTACACAATTTGCTATTTATTATTGAATTTTCTACATGAATTATAATCTCATTCATCTTAATATTGGCAAGTATTTGAATAGTCCAAGAAACAGGAAGTTTAATCACTAACTAAATGTACCTCCAGTTGGGAAAGAAGTGTAATTAAGAAAAGCAAACCCATGGATCCCTACATTTTAGAGGCCAAGAGAAATCCTATGTATTAAAACAAACTGTGGACTTGAGCCAGCCATTCAGTTCCACCCCCAATTTTATCAAGACAGCCATGTGTGCTAAGTGTGTCATACAGGCCAACAACATTTAAAATGAGCCTTCTAAATTGTGCCTGCAAAACTTGCATCTATACCTATTTGCACTTCTGCTGCTCCAGTTTAGACAGTTCTTGTCTGTCATATAATTTCATAATATAGTCTAGTATAAGAGCAATCCTGTTCACTAACCTTTCAGTCACAGTTTTTAGGACAGTTCATTAATTATGAAAATATATAGTCCTAAACAGAATTGTAGAAGATAGAGTTTTGTACTTAGAACAAAATTTTCATTACTGAAGAGTTCCTTTGCACCACAACCATAAAGAAAAACACTGAAAGCATAAGAAATGTTGAATAGAAACTGAAACTGCTGTATTTGTAGTAAAAACATTGTGGATTAGTGAATGGAGTGTGGTTATTGCGGTGATTAGTTAATGATTTTGTCACGCTGCAGTTTGAGGGTAAGTTTGCAAAGCTTAGCAGAAATTCAATGAATATAGTTTTGATTATGTGTGCAAATTAAACATTGGGTTGCATTCTATGTGTAACTCGAGTGCTTTTTTTTATTTTCTACTATGGCTAAGATAATTATATTGTGTGGTTCAGAACACCACACATAAATCAAAGGATTTAGCGTCGTTTTGTAGAATACAGAGACAATCTTAATTTACCAGGCTTAAGTTACTACATGTGTTTTTCATTAAATAATCCATCGCTGATCTTCACAAAACCCCTCCACCACCATCAAAAATCATTGTCTAGAGCAGAACATCAAACAATAAAATTATCATTAGCTTTCTAGACCATTAAGGAATGAGAACCCCTGCATTAATCTTACTGTTATTTGGTTTTTGTAAAGTGACCTTCAAAAAGAGTTTGAATGAATAAAGCACTAAAGCATTTGCTGTGGAGTAGACAGTCTGACATTTAAGAGAATTCTCCAGTTTTACTGTAATCAACATAACATCACACATGCAGAAGTAATGATTTTTAAAGAAAGGCTGGGAGATAAAAAGATCAATTGCTCAGTCAAGGAAAGAACATTTATTTTGACTTCTGGATGTCTTGAATACATTTTAAAAAATGTATATACTGAAGTTGAAAAGATACAACATCATCTTTAGGCTGTAAAGCAATCGAATAGATTGCACATTGACGTAAATTATTTGCAAGAGGCATACAAGTGGAGATGTGTCAGATCTGAGACACCTGTATTCGTAAAGTAATAATGCCTTACATTTATGTACTGTCTTTCATCCATAAGAACCAGATCCCAAGATGTTTTGTAGAATGATAAAATGCAGCCACCTCTGGGTAATTTGTTAGTGCCAAACATGCTGTAGGTTAGGAAGTGAAGAACATCTTGTCCAAATGAATCTACAGTAAATAAGAAATTTGGGTATGTGACAATAAGAACTTAGCCAGGATATCAGAACTGGTATCTCTCACATAATGTCTTTAAAGACCGCAAGTGGTTATAGCTAGAGATGGGCCCCAACTGCAAAGTTAGGTGATGGATCTACATTTTTTTCAAAGTTCAAAGGAGGTCTGATATGGGGTTCTTTGTTCAAGCCTACCTCAATTTATGACTTTGTTTACAGTCCATCATAATGGCACCTCCTGTAACTCAACTCATTGGTTCACTCTACTTTAGAAGAAAATGTTCAAAGCAATGTGTCACCTTTATCTCTTCCAGAATCAGCTTAGGCTTTTTTCCTAAAATGTCTTCTGTCCATATGGCGGCAAATATTAAACCAGTGTAACTATGAAGTGTAAGAAGGTCACAATTCAAGGTACTATAGAGAATTGTTACCAGCGCAATCAGAGATTGTACAAAAGGCATGCAGCCTCTCTGTGGATGGTCTTTTCCTCCTTGCAGTTCCCTGGAAACCCAACCCAACTCAACTCTTGTTTTCATAGATTCCAAGGCCAAAAGGGAGATTGTGATCATCTAGTCTGACCCTACTGTACAACACAGGCCATAGAACTTCCCCAGAATAATTCCTAGAGCAGATCTTTTAGAAAAACATCATCTTGGTTTAAAAATGGTCAGTGTTGGACAGTCCACCACGACTCTTGGTAAGTTGTTCCAATGGTTAATTACCCTCACAGTTAAAAATGTATGCCTTATTTCCAGACTGAATTGTTCTAGCTTCAACTTCCAATTATTAGATTGTGTCATACCTTTCTCTGCTAGATTGAAGAGCCCATTATTAAATATTTGTTCCCCATTTAGGTACTTCTAGGCTATAATCAAGTTACCCTTAACCTTCTCTGTGTTAAGCTCAATAGATTAAACTCCTTGAGTCTGTCTCTCTAATGCATGTTTTCTAATCTTTTTATCATTCTCAGAGCTCTTCTCTGAACCCTTTCCAATTTATCAACTTCCTTCTGGAATGGTGAACACCAGAACTGAACACGGTATTCCAGCAGTGGTTGCACCAGTGCCAAATACAGAGGCAAACAAACCTTTCTTTTCCTACTTGGGATTCCCTAGTTTATGCATCCATGGATTGCATTAGCCCTTTTGTGCACCGTATCACACTGGTAGCTCATGTTCAGCTGATTATCCCTCATGACACCCAAATCTTTTTCAGTCACTGTTTCCCAGGATAGAGTTCCCCACTGTGTAATTATGGCCCACATTCTTTGTTCCGTATCAGTGAGTGACCTGCCCTCTTCATTATTTACTACTCCCCCAATTTTTGAGTCATCAAAACTTTATCAGTGATGATTTTATGTTTTCTTCCAGGTTATTAATAAACGTTAAATAGCATAGGACTAAGAACTGATCCATGTGGAACCCCCTTAGAAATATATCCATTCAGTGATGATTCCCTGTTTACAGTTACATTTTGTGAGCCAGCTTTTAATTCATTTAATGTGTACCATGTTAATTTTAAATCTTGCTAGTTTTTTCATCAAAAAGTCATGCAATACCAAGTTAAATGCCTTACAGAAATCTAAGTATATTACATCAACACTATTACTTTTATCAACTAAATTTGTAATCTCATAAAAAAAGATATCAAATTTGACAGGCTCTATTTTCCATAAACCCATGTTGATTCGCATTAATTATATTAACCTCCTTTAATTCTTTCTTAATCAAATCCCAAGTAAACCATTCCATTATCTTGCTCGGGATCAGTGTTAGCATAACAGGTCTATAATTACCTGAGTCAATCCATTTTTAAATATTGGTACAGTGCTATTTTTTTCCAGTCTTCTGAAACTTTCCCAGTGTTCCAAGACTTATTGCAAATCAACCTTAAGGGTCCAGCAAACTACCTAGCCAGCTCTTTTAAAATTCTTGTATGCACTTTATCCAGACCTGCTGATTTTAAAATGTCAAACTTTATTCACTGCTGTTTAACATCTTCCTGAGATACTAGTGGAATGGAAAGAATGTTATCATCATATGATATGACTACATCATCTGTTTTTTCCCCAAATACAAAACAGAAATATTTATTGAACACTTATGCCTTTTCTGCATTACTATTGATAATTCTACCATTTCAATCTAGTAATGGACCATTGTTATGATTCTCTTTGTTCCTAATAGACTTCAAAAAGTCCTTCTTATTGTCCTTAATTCTGCTGACTTTAGATTTCTCCTTGTGCTCCCTTTGCTTCCCTTATCAATTTTCTACAATTCTTAGCTTCTGATTTATATTCATTACTATCAACTTCCCCTTTCTTCCATTTGTTATATAGATTTATAGCTTCCTCTCTAAACCAGGTCAGGTTATTTTTAACCAAGATGGCCTTCTTCCTCAATTTTGAGATACGTAGAAGAATCCGTTGGTTTCGGGAGCCAAACACAGTATTCATTATGGTGGGGAAAAGGCAAATGTTCTGCCCTAAGGGGCCTAAACCAAATCTCTTAACTCTCCTAGCATGAGGGATTGCCCTTAGATGGAAAGAAATTCCATGGAAATGCAATGAACAATTTGACACTTTTGCTCCTCTTCGCTACAGGTAGAGTTTCAACGTATCTGAGCTCTCTAAAAGCAGCTTCCACTGTGTTGCCATTATTATTTATCACTTCCGATTATTTTTAGTTACTAAGGGATACATAAAATAAAATACAGTATTCATGGAGTTTAGATAGCTTTAATTCAGAACACATTTAAGAGGGACATTCAAGGACAGATGAATACTTAGCACATGGTAGACCACATGTTCTTCTTTCCTTTCATCTGAAGGATTTGGAACCTAAGCTAAAGTAGAATCTACTATTATTAATTATACTTCAAATCATTAAAGCTCCAGCAGCCATTCAGCACTCTCAATTTATCAACATTCTCAGACACCATATTCAGACAATAAGTCCCATCTCACGCTAGTCTCAGAGCACTGAGTTATTAAGCATTGTCTGGATCCCAATGAAACCTAAGGAAAAAATGTTACAGAAAAGAAAAATCTTAGAATGGAATGTCCCAGAATCATGCTTCTTTTATGGGTTGTGTCCAGCTGGTCACATTAAATTGAATTAAAAACAAATGGAAGGGAAAACATGAAGATTGAAGAAAGACTTACGAAGGCAAATGATTGATATTATGTTACTTATAGAAGCACTGGGCCATAAAACTGCAGATAAATAATCATCATGATATTTTCATCCTTGCTACCCTGGTTGGAGATTTCATCAACTTTCATAAATGAAGCACAGCCAGGTGAGCTCAGTACTTGGGTAACAGGCCTCCAGTAGGAAAGCGCTGCCCGTAGTTTGGCTGATGATTCCACGTGAGGCTTAAAGGAGCGCTGTGTTGCTAGAGTTGCCATATCGTGATGAAAACCAGAACCAAGGTCATGAGCACTTGAGTGATCGTTGAAGATCCCCTGGCACTAAGCTAAGTTAGCCCTGGTTCCAGTGAGGGTAACTGCATTATGCCTACCTTAATTCCCCTTGTAGGTTACTGGAGAATTTATTCCTGTGTGGAAGCTGTTCTGATTAAACAGTTCTTGCACCCTCCTTAAGTGTGGTTGCATTTCTTCAGGAGGGAGAGTGAAATGATTTATTCTGTTTATTCTGGAAGGCTCAATAGGCCTCTTTGGGATTTAAGGTACCATATAAATGTAAATTTCTATAATGATGATAAAAGGGAAAAAAGGTCTTCAAATATGAAAACACTGAAAATGAGGTGTGGAAAATATAGCTTACATTTTTAATTGAATTTTCGTACCTTCACAGAAGGACAAAACAGTAGCAATCATGCATACAAATACTGGAACTTTGATAGGGGAGGAAAGACTTTTCATCTGCATTGTTGCTGTTGTTTTTTTTTGCCAGTTCTATGATTTAAATTCATTTTCAGATTATACACAATTCAGTATTACTAACTATCTTATTTATTTACTTGGGGATAAGAATGGACACACTTTGCTCCAGGCTGAAATTTGTAATGCAGTGTCTCAGACTCAGAAGGAATTCATATCTTTACTACATTCAGCAAAAATCTGTTTAATCCAATTTGAAATAAGAGAATGTAAAATAGATTTTTGGCTTCTGGCTTTATCTGCATTCACATACCTAAATGGGCATTATTTTCAAAACTAAAAATTCAAATGAGATTATTTCATAGTAGAATCTAATTGCTTTAGATATTTGGCATAACATGGTCCAAATTCAGCCTTGGTGTGCGAACGCACATGTTCTACCTGGAACTGCACCCATGTACTCGAAGGGCTGGATTTGGCCACATCTTTCAGTAGTATCATGTGCAATGAAAACTTTGTGTTGGCAGAATCGCAAAAGCTTCAGTTCTTTTTTGGAGAAGCAGAGCTACAGTGTTTATCTGGAGATTATCTGAACTTTCTAAATCTCGTTAGCCTCAAAATAGGGCTAAAAATTTTGCAAGTCTAGGCTTTTCTAAAACATTTCCAGATCTGATATCAGAAAACAGCACTAAGAGAATCAACATAGATAGAGTTTGTTTATGTCCACATTCACCAGATGGAGTGGAATACTGCATGGTTTAAAAACGTACATTTATTTTTGCTGGGTTTCCACGGGCCTAATCCTGTAAAGTACCGAACATCTCCTGAGTGCTTCTGAGTGCTCTCAGCCTTCAAATCTCATGAAATTTGAGGGAAGTTGGCACTTCGATTGACTTTCTATGATTTTCTTTGCCATTCCAATAACTTGGGTAAATAAACAGTATATCAATGCATGTTACAAAAATGCATACAAGTGTTCTGGTCTGTCGGGGAAATACTCCAGTGCTCTAGATTTTCAGTTAAACTATGTATTGTAAATGTCTATGCAAGGTTTAAAAAATAACCACCAGTTTACTCAAATAACATTAAAACTGTGTCACAGACTAAAGGGAAAGTCAATGAGACTTTATTGGCATGACGAGGTATAGACAGGCTCTTCACGTATCTATCAGGAGTTGGTAAAATCCACCCAGAATAGGGCCAAACACTGTGTGCTTGGGGTTTGATTCCATAGGTCCATCTGTCATTACCACACCTTCCTGATCCAGTGGCAGATTGCTACATAGTATGATGCTAATTCTAAATCAAGGCTCCTTCTCCATCTTCAGATCATACCCCTGAGAAACTCCTGACGATTTTAATGAGAGGTTAAGCTATTCCCTACTTTTGATCTGCTCTCTGAAGCATCTTCCTTGATTTTCTATACCCTATCTTTTGTTGGTGTCGTTCACAAATATTTAAATGAAATTTATTGTCTCTATTTAAGTTTAAAATGTGAAGGGCGGAGGCGGGAGAAACCATATGTCAAGAAAACTGAATCAAAGTGAAAGTGGTATCAGCCTGAGGAGGCTAAATTTGACCTGATGTTTTCTATTTTAACTACTGGAAAATTTTGGTGAGATGTGGGCTCTGTGCGACATCTGTTTGGCTTTTGGGCGTGTGTGGCAGGGACTGATGTCTTTCTTTGTATGAAACTGCACAGTATCATATGCTGATATAAAACGTGAACACCCACATAGAAAATTCATGTAGTCTGCTGTGGTATTTCAGCTGTCCTTGTTTTGGTAGGTTTAACCAATGGTGTCTCTCAGGACACAAAAAAAAATGCTTTTCCACACTGTCAATAGTTCTTATCCAAGCTCTAAACCAGTGTTTTATTTTGCAAACTGATGGAACAAAATCATTATTTTTAATAAGCATACTCATACCGAATCCATCCCAGTCCGTTAATTCAAGCTGTAAGGACATGTTGAAACGTTGATCTCAGAACGTCGCTCCAATTCACATTGCACATATGGATTTGAGGGTGTAATATAGCTCCCATCTCTGTTCTGTCTAGTTACCCTAAAGTCTAATGGTCTGATTTTCAGAGGTGCTGAACCCCTAAGACTCTCATTGAAGTTATCCCTGAAAAATCAGACCATAATCCCACCCCCAAGATCAGAAATGAAAACAACCACCTTTTGAAACAAATCTTGGGTTTTGTAATGTCCCCTACTTCTCAACAACACAAACACTCATTTGTAAATCCAGGCTTTTTTGACAAAAATATTTAAATTGAAATTTTAGCATGTTCTATATGGCTCTACTGAAACCAGAGCCTAATATTTCCAGGGCTTTACAATCATGTGCCTGCAATCCAGCTTCCCACCCCATTGCTGGCAATAGTTAGCCATTCAGACTGTACTAAAAGATGCCTGAAGGCGGAGAAACATTGCTAGATTTTTTTTTAAACTGTCAATATTTTAATTGCTGCTGCTGCTTATTTTTATATTTCCATCCCGATGTTCCTTAGGGCATCTTTAGACAATCAGGAAGATAGTGTTGCACCTAACCTGAAGGACAATCTTTAACATTTATCAGTTTTTCAGTCACTAAAGCATTTTATGTTAGTGCAGTTTCTATTTCCATGTAAAATCCTGAACATCTGCTCCACAGGAGATGGGGTTGCTACCAAGCACTACTGTTAGATTTCTCGCCAAGGAGTTTCAGTGCTTCATGTGGTTTGTGTTTTATCCTTTAAACAGTTGATTATGTTTTATCCTTTCTTCCATAAAAGCTAAATATAGGCAAGATCTTCACTAATCTGAAACATTTTATGAAAAGGACAGTATTTTTTTTTTAAATTAGCTTTCTGGGTAGATATTACAAATGTATAAAATAAGTAAGCACAATGTCTCTTATGTTACATCTGTGTAACAGGGAAGTCTCAAGTAGGAGTAAAGTATTTATTTGACCTGTATTTGGCACTGGTGCAATGGCTGCTGGAATCCTATAGCCAGTTCTGATGCCCACAGGATGTTGATAAATGGGAGAGGGTTCAGAGAAGAGTCATGAGAATGATTAAAGGATTAGAAAACATGCCTGATAATGATAGAGTTAATGAGCTCAATCTGTTTAGTTTAATAACGAGAAGGTTCTGGGGTGACTTGATTGCAATTTAGAAGTATCTAAATGGGGAACAAATTCTTAATAATGGGCTTTTCAGTCTAGCTGAGAAAGGTACAACACAATCCAATGACTGGAAGTTTGAAGCTAGAAAATTCAGGCTGGCAATAAGGCGTACATTTTTCACAATGAGGGTAATTAACCATTGGAACAGTTTACGAAGAGCTGTGGTGGATTGTCCATCACTGACAATTTTTAAATTAATATTGGATGTTTCTCTAAAGCTCTGCTCTAGAAATTATTTTGGGGAAGTTCTATGGCCCCTGTTATAAAGGAGGTCAGGCTGGATCATCAGAAAGGTCCCTTCTGGCCTCGGACTCTATGGTTGCAGACATACAGTAACCAGTATTTGGCCTTGTCCATTCCACAAATGCCAACGTTGTGCTTTATGCATCTTTCCCTGAAGCAGGTGAGACTGTCCAACAGAATGAAAATGAGATCTTTCAGAATTTTTCATGGAAAAAAAATGAGAGAGTGAGAGAGTATCTCCATAGCCCAGGGATTAGGGCACTTGTCTCGGTTGTGGGAGATTCTTGATCTGGTGCAGCAATTTTTATGTTTCCAAATACGTGCTATTTTTACAATTTGTGGGTGAAATCTTAGCTCCACTTAAGTCAGTGGGAGTTTTGCCATTGTTTTCCACAAGGCCAGGATTTCATCTGATATCTGCATATTTTTATATACTCACATCTGTTACTGTGATTTGGTTTTGATTCAGAAATTACATAAAGTCCTGTGACAAACTTATAACATTTCACCAAAGATGCTGCCTGACCTTCTCATCTGCCCCTTGGCATTGGCCAGGTTGAAAGATAAAGATTGCTTACAAGAAGTCACTGAGAAATTAGAATGTGAAGGATATTCTAAGAACAGTTCAAACATTCATTCCAAACATTCAGCTGCCCAGCTTAAGCTTCTTCGCTATGTGTTTTATATTTTCCCTCTGTGAATTATACCCCTGCAAATCACATTTCTAAAGACAGAACAGAACAGACAGTAACTATTCCTGGTGAAGGAAATGTGGATCCCTATTGTTAAGTTCTATCAACAGATCACTCGTGTTTCTTCTTAAGCTAACTTTAATGGGACTGCTGCCTTCTCTGTTGGACCACACAGCACAATGGTCAAGAAATAGAAACTCAATGCTCTCATTATGAAACTTCAAGCACTTTTTATATTGGCCTCCAGCATAAAGTAATTGGGGAATATGAATTCTGAAAACTGAGTTACAGTCTCAAATTATGGACACCCCTAGCTATTTATATCCAGAAAATACTACAACCACGCCGTGTATGTTTTCTGGATTCTACTCTGCGTCTCATGCCCACACAGGTCACATAGCTAAACCCAAGGAACACGCATTACTTTGAAAATGTTCCAAAGCTAGCTAGGTGCAGTGTGCTTTCAGTTTCCACCTTAACCTGTCTCTATATGTAACCATTTATTTAAATAGCCTATTAGTGTGATTTCTTAGTGAAGACAAGATTCTGCTCTTGGTGCCCTCATTTTGAGCTTGGGGGTGGTGAAGTGTGGAGGAGCTGCAATGAGGCTGAAGACTCAACCAGAATTCTTCTTGGGGCACTCACACCAGAACAGTAGCTACCCGAGCTTCGGAGTGTGGTCCCAACTTTGCAGGCCCTCGTAGAGGCAGAGAGGCAAGTCACTGCACTTCCCCCTTCCCCGTTTTTGTACACCTACTGACTGCCTAGGTAGTGCTAAGAGGGAATAGACACTATGCTTCCCAATGCGATTCTTGTCAGCCATTAGGGCACAGGTGGAAGGAGAGACTCCTTGCACCATCTCCTGCACCTACACGCATGTGCAAGGACCAGGTAAACTCTGGCTCATAAGGGTAAGTCAGGCCCTCTTACTAAGTTATGTTACAGTGTACTTTATATCCAAGTTTATTGTTAGAACTAGATAGCATCAAGCTACCCGGTTTGGGACGGATGGATTTTGGAATGTTGATCTAAGAAACTGAATTTCCCTACATCTGCTTCACAAAGACCTACACAATACAGCCATACATTAAAATATTTAGATTTGCATTGCTTGTACTGCAAAATGTATTATCTGCTGTTGCCTAGCAAAACACCACTTTGTATACTAATAGTTTGCAAGAAACCTGGCAAATTTGTGTTGTATTTACATAGAGATTTGCAATAACCATTAGCTTCCACTGTGCTGGGCTTTCAGAACACTACATGCCATTGTTTTCATTAGAAAGCAAAAGTATTAATGACTGCAGACACTGACAGTAGTACTGCATGCTCTCTTCAAGAGCTAGCCTTGAAAATAATGGTTACTGCTGTTTGGAAATATTTCTTCTAGTCTTCAACAGATTTTGCACAAGTGTCTCTGAAAAGCTCATTCAAACGGGGTCTACAAACATGTTTGAAGAAAAATTCTAGTTAGAAATCATCAAAATATTCATGTTTTTTTTTCACAGTACACCTGTCTCCAAGTTAGCAGTAACAATTAGCCAAGTAGGAGACCTTAACAACCAGTTAGCATATATTACCTTTGAGTCACACACACAACTCCCCACTGATGTCTGTGTGGATAGCCCACTGTGTGCAGCCCAGAGAGGTAAGGGAAAATGAGGTCAGAGCCTCTGTAAGGAGCCCTTTAATTCTTCAGAGGTGTTTTGTGAGGATATAATACTGTACATGAATTTCTATGCCTGTGTAATTCCATAAATCCCAATGCTGTAATTGGATTACATTTTTGATGGTTTTCTTTCTTTCTTTCTTTCTTTCTTTCTTTCTTTCTTTCTTTCTTTCTTTCTTTCTTTCTTTCTTTCTTTCTTTCTTTCTTTCTTTCGCAAAGCAGGAGTGAAGTTCTCTGTGATGCTTGAATTCGCACACTTTTCCCACTTATGCTTCAGTAATTCTCTGTGTGAATTCAACAGGGTTCTTAGCATTAAACACCTACATCAAACTGCTGACCTTTTGCATCACTTAGACTTTGCTAAGAGAACCCATGCTTTCAGGAGCAGGGATTTGTACATCAGAGAAATTATCATAAGTCTACTGAGCCACCATTTACAAGCATTCCTCGAATGCTTTCTCATACTTTTGTTGTTTTCCATTGAGTGTTGATTCTACAAGAAGTCACTGAGAAATTAGAATGTGAAGGATATTCTACACTTGATTCTACACATATAAAAGCTGTAACCATGGTGGAATGCCTGCTACCTAATGAAGGATAATATCAAAATACGTGCTGGCATATCAATTACCTGCTTCTATCTGTGTTTAAAAAAGGAATCAGCTTTAAATGTTGGTTCGTACTGCTCTGCATGAAATCACGCTGGGATAGGCCTATAGCTCAGACTATAACCTAATGCAGTTTAAAAGGTTATGTTGCACTGGGCAACAAATGTAAATAGGACCTACGGATGGAGGGATACATAGGCCACCAGTAGTTTTTAAACAAGAACCTCTGTTGGCAGGAGTGACTTAGGGCTACCAGAAGTTTCCCATATGAATGTCTGCTGTCCTCGAAGGGAGGGGGCACACCAGCAGTATTTCCAGAAGATCCTTTTGGAGCAAAGCCTGGTACAACATGCTTATAACTTATATATAGCATATATAACTTGTCTAACTTTTCTTTGTTCTGATTGGTTATGTTTGTGCAGCATGCACAAAACTGAGGGCAAAATTCCAAGGCTGAATTTAAGGCCCGGAAAAGTCATATTTGCATTAGTAAAAAGTAATTGTCATTGTGATGGATTGCAGTATTCTTACCATATTTACTTGAAAAGAAGTTCAATTGAAATTAATGGAATACCATTACTATTCAGCGCCAATAAAGGTATAATAATCTGCCCCATGGTTACTGATGTTAAAGGTATGATTTGAAGGTTGTTTTTTACAGCAGTTGGATTTTCCTATATATTTTACTCATGTGTAATGTATATTTAGTCTATATCTACATAATACATATCAAATTAAAGTAGCAAGACTTGCAGAAATGCTGTGGCAACACAAATCAACCTGTCAAGTTTTATTCTGTATCATAATACTTCTCACTTCGTATTTCACAAATTATATGTGTGCAAAGTTCCAAACTCAGTGTCTCCTAGAATTCTGTAATAGTTGTCTCAGCCAAAACGGAATTTTATATATAGTACTATGAGCTTTAACCTAAGATATACCTGCCATGTCCTGGATCTAATTTCATTTCAGCTGTAAAAGAGACCACCCAATTGGAGAAGGA
The DNA here is from genome assembly GCF_965140285.1 of Lepidochelys kempii. Classification (NCBI taxonomy): domain Eukaryota; kingdom Metazoa; phylum Chordata; order Testudines; family Cheloniidae; genus Lepidochelys; species Lepidochelys kempii. The sequence continues at coordinate 164,130,337 of NC_136380.1, forward strand.
AATATTTTTATCTCCATGCTAATTGGTAAATGATTTTTTTTCAGCAGTTAGGCTCCCCTGGAAATGAGCCAGGTATGTAGTAGAGTACAAACCATTGAAAAATGAACAGAGACCACCAAACTCTCTTATTTTCAGACAATCTCACTGGCACCTGATAAACACAGAGTGGTTTTGTGTTCCTACTAGCACTGGAAATAGATTACAGACTTCTATATGGATCACCCATCTTTTCCTCAGTATCACAATATTATGCCATGTTCACATCTTATGCATTTTCTTGTAGTGTCGAGACTAAATTTTTATTATTGTTACTAAGGTTTTATTGACCATCTCTCAATGTAAGCTTTTATTATCAGGCATTTAAATCAGAGTCTGTCTTGCTTTTATCTATTGTCATAATTGTTAAAAAATGATTGGCTCTCTGTGTTCTAGATAAGCGTGCCATTCAACAACTGCCCAAAGGTCCAGTCCAGCAAATCCTTTCTTACACAAATAGATCAGCTGAACTATTTGCTTGAGGGCTTGTATGATTGGGGCCCCCCAATACTTTGTGTTATTGTAAAATAATTATACACAGATCCTACAAAGCAGCCATGAGATTTAACTGGAAAGTCTCTTATCTGTTTCCCTTTACTTATAATGCTGATGCTAAAAGTTAAAGTAATATGATACTAGCTAATTACTTTGCAGCTGTCTTTTATGTACAATTGGTGATCTGGCCCAATTAAACAAGAATCAAACTTCCAAACAAGTTTAACATTTACTATTTACCTTTTTTTTTTTCAATTTTGTGTATGTGCATTTCCTGTTGTTAGTCAGCTGCTACCTGAATGCTGGAATACTAACAGAAATTCTGTTCATGTGATATTATCTACTAGCCTCCCTTCTGAGAGGAGGAAAAACCAGGAATCTGCATGGCATGTGGAAGTCCTGGGAAGACAAATAAACTAATTTCCTTGCCCTGGTCACCTGAGCAATAGCAGGACTACGTAATGCTAATACTCAGCAGACATTACAGAATTCTGACTGAGGTCAAGAGGAGTTTGCAATATAGACAAATGACAGGATATGGCAAAAAGACAGAATTTCTGAGTATTTTCTTCTCATATACTTCTCATATACATGTGATGTGACTGTTATTTTAATAATATATTATCAGATTGTGTAATCTCCACCTTTTTCAGTTGCTTCGCTGGCTTCCCATTGTCCACTGCAACACACTTAAATATCTTGGGTGAAATCCTGGCCCTATTAAAGACAATGGGAGCTTTGCCAGGATTTCACCAGTTGACCTTATTGTCACTCTGCTACTAATGCTTTCTCCCAGCCTGTTCATTTTGTCAGCAATCAAGAGCAGCCTTCAGTGCCCTGCTTGTCTTTTCTTCTTTCCGTCTTCATACCTTTTTCCACCTCTCACTTCACTGAGTCACCACCTGCTCGGCATTCATGTCCCATCTAAAGACTCTCTTCTTCGGGTTGCCCAGGAGAAGTGAATGAACATTTTAAAATACCCCAAACACTGTAAATCATTTCTCCCTCTAGGCTTTCCAGTGCATGCCATTTCTTTCTCTATTGCAAAAGTTCCAAAGCTGTGCTTTGTGGACCATTGGTGGTCATAGAACCCTCGTTCTTGGTCGGAAGAAAGGTGGCTGCTCACAAAGTGCTGGGTTTTCTGGTTTTGCCACTGCTCAATCATATTAAAGTACATTAAGGGTCAGATTTTCATTTATGTTAAGGCCCTTTTACATCACTCTGACAATGTACAAGGGCCTTAACATGGATATAAGCCACATTATGTTCCTAGAGCAGAGCAGAGGGGCCTTAGTGTAATTAAGAATCAGGCCCTAAATGTTTTCCTAATGTTACCTTTTTATGTGTCAGGCTTCAGAGTAACAGCCGTGTTAGTCTGTATTCGCAAAAAGAAAAGGAGTACTTGTGGCACCTTAGAGACTAACCAATTTATTTGAGCATGAGCTTTCGTGAGCTACAGCTCACTTCATCGGATGCATACCGTGGAAACTGCAGCAGACTTTATATATATATGTGTAACTGTGTAGATACCAGGTACCACAAGGATATTGTGTGATTGTGAGTGGGAAGGGAGGCGCCCACACAACACTTTCAATTAACAATTTCACTGTACTATAAAAGAATCTGCTAGATTGTAAGGTCTTCAGGACAGAGACTGGCTTAATTTTGTGTCATGCATAGCACTAACAGCTTGGCACTGGTTAATAAGTAATAACTAATAGTCAGTAGTTTATCAAGAAAATAAAGACTATCATAAGACTCATGCTAACTTTTCAGTGGAAGCCAGGGATTAAACTGGAATAATTCAAACATGTTAAACCTGGTATAGTTCAGAAGGGTTTTGATGTGTTATATAATGGCTTCAGCTCGTTCATTTTGGAGTCTCCTAACCAGTATAAATCTGTGTACACAGCCAATCCATTTCTTTTTCTCCTTTTCCTTTTGATCCTACATCCTCCTTCAAATTTTGTAAAGTAGGCTTATCATTATGCACCATCTGATTGCTTTGAAATAGCTATATAGACACCAGACCAAATACCAAAGATCAAATGTACTAGTAAGTTTCATTTTGCTATCAGTCCATCAGTGATTGGTTAAGGCAACCAACCAAACTAAACCTTCCCTTTACACCATACGAAATGTTGGGTTTGGGGGAATGTATGTTTAGCACACAGGGTTGTGCCTTCCTACATATACATTAGTAATATACAGTTTCTTAATTCTAGGACTGTGAAGAAATGTAGAATAAGGAAGACTTCATAATGAACAATAAATGGTAGCCTTAAGAGGTCCACGTTTCTCTTCAGTACTGCTGTTAGCTCAGATGTACCTATGCTCTGTTCATTTGACCTCTAATTCAGATTGACATGAATAATATAAAAAAGGCACAGTGTGCTGTGGGATGTACATGATAATGTTTGACTCCATGGGAATTTTTTTCACCTGTTTGCATATAATGGAGATCCTTTCATATCTGAATTTATACTGAAAAAGGAAGAAATGAAAGGATGTGCTCATCAGTGACCAATTAATTAGTTCAGTGTTCTATCTCCTATTAATGACAGTGATATATGAAATCAGGAATCCAAGGCAACAAACTGCTTGTAAATAGAAGCGAATACAGTTTCTCCATCAATGTAACAGTACTTTGTTTATAAAGCAATACTTCTCTTTTCTGTTTTGGATTGTTGGGGTTTGTTTGTTTTTGTGTTTGTGTTTTTGTTTCTTTTTTTAATTCAAACATCTAGCTGTAAATTTGGCCTATATTTTCCCTACTTTTTCATTTCTGTTAGGTTTAATGTGTACTTTATAATAGTGCAATCAGTGGAACACAAGCTGTGTTAGTAACTAAAATGCATAATTCCATTTAACAATGGATCGCATATCTGACATTGCACTCCAAGTGGCTGCTTTCACATCTTTTCACTTGTTGTGTCAGAAAATCAATCAATGACTTCAGCAAAATCTTGATACTTTTCTCCCATCTACAGAGAGGGACGTTAATTATTTATGGCCTCTCTTCTTTTTCAGAACTCATCTATTCTTAACCTAAACACCTCACAGAATATGCATTACTGAATCTGCCTTGGTTCTCCTGTTACCATTCTTCTGAAGTTTAAGTAAGTCAGGATACAATGTCTGGTAATTCAAAGCTTTTTAGCAGCCAAAAGAAAACATTTGAAAAGACTGATAATAAATCATTCTGAATGTTAAGCTATTTCATATTTCACTATGCTAAGCTCTGTTCTATGCATTGCATGCACAGTAAAGTTCACATATCAGCATATTTTCACAGGGGTGATGGTCTTGGTGAATTTAGTTTATTAGAGGCTGAAGACTTCCTGGTTCAATGGCCAATGTGGCTGGGTATATGATGGAACACAGGAAGCTGTTGGCAGCTTCTTGACAAGAATGACTTACTAAAACTGTAAGAGAAGATTTTAACCCGAAGAATGTATTAACAACTCAAGTTCTGTCAAGAACTTTTTTTATATAGGCTCAGGACCCAGGGACTATGTGACCGAATGGATCTATGTTCTACCACAAGGCCCCAGGCTTTGTAGCATTGCAGTGCAAAACCTATGGCAAACTGGAAATTCTGTGGCAGCATCAAGTAAATCCAAAAATGGAGGGTTTTCTTGAAATAAAAATGGAAAAGGAATAACATAGTCAGTAAGAGCTTATGTTTGTAAAAGTCTAAATTTGGAGGCAAATTTGAGTTGTTCCTTTGTGTTCCGTTGCTGTTGTGTAAGCAGGGACAAGAGATGGAGAATAGGTCTCCCTTTGAAGATAATGGCAAATCTATACTAAGTAGTGTGAAGTATTATGAGAAGTATTTTTAAAAGTTAGGCATTTGATTGTATGATTTACACATGATGAAGCAAAGCAGAGCCACAAATGGGTAAAAAGAACTAGATAGGTTCATGGAGAATAGGTCCATCAATGGCTATTAGCCAGGATGGGCAGGGATGATGTCCTTAGCATCTGTTTGCCAGAAGCTGGGAATGGGCGACGGGGATGGATCACTTGATGATGACCTGTTCTGTTCATTCCCTCTGGAGCACCTGGCATTGGCCACTGTTGGAAGACAGGATACTGGGCTAGATGTATCTTTGGTCTGACCCAGTATGGTTGTTCTTATGTTCTTAATGTCACATCATCCCTAACAAGTGAAAATATTTCTGATAGGATCTTCTCCACTGTGTATTCAGGCCAAAATTTTCAAACCTGAATACCTTAAGGTAAACTTCTGAATCCATGATTAGGTAGCTAAGTAACAGGGACCTGATTTTCAGCGAGTGAAAAAAATCCCATTGAAGTCAAGGGGCGCTAAAGGTGCAGAAAATCAGATCTCTTTTAGTTTAAGTGCCTAATTTTATATACCAGGTTTGAAAAGGTTGGCCTTGGCTCATACAATTTATTTATCCCTGTGACTGCTGCACATATTTATAGAGACAAGCACAGTTTCTAATCACTGCTAACTTAGAGTTGATTGGAAGTGATGACCTGCAATAGAGATGAAAGGCTATGTAGCCCATCTTCTGACCCCAGGATTTATCTCTTTGTCTTCCTTCTTTCTGCTGGTGTTTCAGACTCATCCGTATATGTCCTCAGCATTTAGGAGTTTCAAATGGGGTACTAGGCTTATTATAAACAATGTAGAAACTTCAGTGACTTCTCTCAGTGCGGGGGGTGGGGGGGGCAGGGGTGTGATACAGAAAACACATCTGTAGATATCATTCTTGTTTAAATTCAGTGTGTGTGTTGTGTGTTTTCATACGTACTGGATGTTCTAAATTTAAATACTACCAGTCCACTGCAATAACAATGCAATACTTTCATTTGACAGCAGTTAAAGTTGCATATGGGTTCAAGTTTTAGACAACACTACTTGTAAAATGCCTTTCCTTTTATAGCTGAATATTTTTAGAGTCTTCTAAACTAAACTCCTGAACTGAGTATGATGCATCTAGTCATCTAGCCCAATCAACAGCAAAATCACAACTTCATGTCAGTGCAATACATTGTTAACTGATATGTCAGAAAATCAATTAATTACTTTTAAGTAGCAGTTAAGAGTATCCACACAATACTGCCATTTGAATTATTAAAGAAAGCAAGATTGAGCTTTCTCCCAAACTGAAATCCTGCCCTAGAAGAAAGTGCAAAATGCTGCTTCTGCCCTGAAGCCTAATCAACATTATTGAATAGGCTACAGGGGTAGAAAGAGTGGTGGAGGGTACAAAATTGTGAAAATGCTGGATTGCCAGGCAAAGGCAGCTGCTAAAGGAATTAGAAAGTTTGGATAGCAGACTCCCTTCCGTAGCAACAAGAGAGTCTCCCAGCGAGAATAAACATGAAGACTGTTCTCTGAGTCTTTGGAGATCCAGGCTATGTGAGGAGGGCACAAGCACTCCTTCATCCCCTAACAGAACTTCACAAGGGGCATCCTCAGTCTAGGTTCTTGTGCTCCTCCTGTCATAGGTTCTTGTAGATAAACCAGGGATGCATGGCAAGGTCCCAAGTGGACTTCAAGAAGCCTTCTGTTCTTCTCCCTTCCCTGGCTGTAAGGGACCCTATTTAGGTAGATTGCAGGTTTTGGGGGGGAAGAGGGATTAGGATTGAGAGGGATGGGATTTTGTTTTTGATTGTGGTGGGAAATCTTTTTCACAGAACAAGGACTTGCAGTGTAAAGCACATAATGGCAATTACACTCTGGGTAGTCTGAATTCCTCTGCAATCTCATGACCTGGCCGGATCCTCTTTAATGAGAACTAGACGCTCCATAGCATGTGGGATTGGGGAGAATGGCGGTAGCATGGCTCTACCTCTGCCACACCTGTCAGTGGAGTAGGACCAGCAAAGAAGGGAGTATGCATTCCCCCTTTCAACTCACTCACTGGCATGGGCTCCCAGAGGAATACAGGCTGAGCCAGCCAGAATGCCCCTAGAGACTGGTGCTGAGATGGAACAGCCTCCCTCTTCTCCAATGCAGGCCCTTAATGTAAAAGCCAGAATAAAGCCTTATAAATGTAAGTCAAATTTCAAGACATTTCACTGGAATATGGCAGTTGCTACCTTTGCTCTCATATCCCATGACTTCTTCTCTCCCTTGTTTACCTGTTATGTAGTTTTGTTTTCTTTTAAAAATTGGTTTATCTAATAAAAGTTCGACTCTGACTCTCTCTGTTCAGCCCTCACAGCGAGCCAGGGAGGGGCGTTGTTGAGAGGCAGATGACACACCTGTCATCCCTCTCTGATTACAAGATATTTTCTATCCAAAATCTATCAGGCTGCTCCGTGTGATGTGGCCCCTCATTACATTTTCAGTTTGAGGAAACAAGCAGGCTAAGGTTCTAAAATAACCAGTATGCTCTGTTTTAAAATACTTGACCTGTTAGCCAAGAGGGAGCTTTGGTGGAGCTGGGGCCTGTGAAGGTACCGTTGGGGCAGGATCTCAGATGGAACAACTGAGGCAAATAGCCCACATGCCCTCTCATTTCTTCACCTCAGGCACATGCAGATGGTTCTTCTTCCCACCTCCTCCTTCCTTGTGTGGCATAGCATGCGGGGACAGGAGGGGTTACATGCTGCATCCAAGTCCAGGCTCTGGGTCTTATCCAGCCTACCACTGCAGCCATTGGGCAGTAGGGGTGGTGTGGGACCAAATGATTGGCTCCCATCTGGTGTGGGGTGTGTGTGTGAGAGAGTGTACAGTTTTCTTCCTGGGTGGGGAAGCTGTTGTTTCAGCCCCACCCTTTCCATCTTTCAAAAGGTTGCTAAATCTGTACAATGCTGGAAGTTAGGCTGGTTCCCAGTTTGGGAGTCTGGAAGGGAATTTTTCCTGTAGGGCAAAACTGGTGAGTGGCTGTGTGAGTTTTTTTCACCTTGCACTCTACATCCAGGAGCTCTGGGTTTGAGGGGTTAAATTATAATTATCCTAACTTTGGTGATTTCCAGTGCAGTTGGTGGGTTTGAAAGGGACCAGTGAAGGACTCTAAAACCCAATAGTGGCATGGCCTTGATGTCTGGTGCAGCTTGTAGCTTCTCTTATCTCATCTCTTCTACCTCTGGCATGGAGAAGGTTGGGACTCTGGCTTCCAGTCAGGATCTCTTGCCTGACCTAAGGGTGTACAGGGGGCATGTCCTTCATACTCCCCGTCAGGTTGAGGGTGCCTAGGGCCATTGGTGTCAGTTGAAATCCGTACAGGAACACCCCTGCTGGGTGATTTGCCCTGGTTTGATATTAGATGGTAATAAAGTTGCAGCCTCCACATTTGACCATGTTGAGGTTTCCATAGGCACATCAGTGCTACCTTTATTTTAAACCAGTTCAGGAGACAGTTCTGAGACTACGGGCCAAGTTCTCTGCTGGCATAACACCAGTAAAATCATTGGAGCTGTGCCAGCAGAGATTTTGACCCTATCTCAGTCTTTTGGTACCTCAGTGATTACAAGCTAAGTTCGTCTGATATAAGCAGAAAATCATGTGTACTGAATTTAAGCTTGGCTTGAGAAAAGTGTGTGTGTGTGTGTGTTTACACATGTGTACTTACCACTTGTATATTATTGCAAAGCAGTTCTCTTGTGGTAATAGTTGTTAGCTGAGGATAGATGGAAACAACTTGTCAGTCTAGAGCTCTGTGTCTGCAGACATCAAAGAAGAGATGTAGAGGTTGGCCAGATGCTCTGAGATGAAGAGTGAGTTGTCACTTGGCAGTGGATACAGCTAGCTGATTTGGGGATTGCTGGCCTGGCTGGTCATTAAGGAGCTCCCCCTCCTGGCTGATGTGTGCACTTGAAGCAGTATTTTCCTGCTTCTGGGCAGATCTGCAGCAATGGTCTGCAGAAGCCATGAAGGCAAGAACGGGAAGTAAAAAGGAAATAAATAAATGAATGATACGTAGGTTCTACACATGAAGCTGTCTTTCGTGCTATAGCTTAAATGATGATATTTCATATTTAAACTGCAGCGTTTTGGGCTGTTCAGGCATAGCCATCGCTCCAGACTGTTGTTCTTAGCAGGAAATACAATAAATGTGTGAGTACAGACTTGAAATACTGGGTATTTTTCTGACAGTAACAACTTTACAACGTAGACTATTTTTAAAGAAGGCAGTAATGGGAAAAAAAGAGCCTGCCAAAATATTAGCTTTTGATAACTTTTAAATATTTAGTAAGACGCCAAAAAGTAAATAAAATGAAACAGCTGCAACTCAAACTGTCTCTCAAGGTGTGGCCTCTTAGAAGAGTATGCCAAGTTTTTGCACAGTGGAAGCCTGTGCAAACATCCCAACAAAGAAGTCATTGTCTTTTGGATTTTACACAGTAGCTCTATGTATTTGTTAGGGAATCCCGCCCTCGACTGCACTTTACCAATCCTGTCAGAATCACCAGAGAATGTGTGAGACATCTAGCATATAGAAAAATAACCTGCTTCAAGGAAGAGTTGCTAAACACTCTGCAAAAAGGATTCAGTGCTTCAAAGCCAGTTAAAGATAGTGCTATACGTTGAAAACAGGATATGTAATATGTCCTGTTTTATTTTATTTATTTTACCTGCCTCTCTTTTTGTTGGAATTATATTTCAAAATATGTAATTCACTTAGCTCAGTTCAGAGAAACCTAAAAATACTCTTTACCAGAAAGTAGGGCTCTCAATACCATCTTGGATAACCTTTCTGGAGTTGTTTTTTTTTTTAAATAGATTTTAAGGCTGGAAGAGACCATTAAAGCCTCACTCTGACCTCCTAAACGACACAGGTCCAGGGCCGGTTCCAGGCACCAGCTTTCCAAGCAGGTGCTTGGGGCGGCATTGAGAATGGGGCGGCAGTCCGTGTCCCGCAGCGGCAATTCGGTGGCAACTGCTTGGGGCGGCAAAATTGTTAGAGCCGCTCCTGCACAGGCCATAGAATTTCATCAGTTACTCCTATACAGAAGCCAGTCACTTTTTTTGACTAAACATCAACATTACAAGTAAATAAATAGATTTAGGGTGACTCTGAACTTTGAGAACAGACATCTAAGACAACACTTAAAGTACTGTGTGACTTTTGGAGAGTACCAGTTTTTGTTAACTGATTGAGTTTTAAGATCAAAACTTTGAGGATATATTGCTAATGTCACTGTCAGATTGGAAACCTGGCTCCACCACTGTTTTGTGCTTGCTTTTCATCCACACACAAATGGAGCACCATAAAATAGCACAGTCTTGCTCTCTATTACTCCCTTTTATTTTAAACTTGCATGTATATTTTTGCTTTAGGAAACAATTTGTGAAAACCATTGTGGACTAGTTGTAAACTGCATGCCGTGCCCTTGCTTATTGTGATGCCATCTTCAATGAAAACATTATCAAAGGCCGGATTTTCAGAAGTGCCGAGCACTCACATCTCCAGCTGAAGTCAATGAGAGTTGCAGATACACGGCACCTTTGAAACTTAGGTCCCAAGTGTTGAAACGACTGTCTTAGCCTATTGTACTTGTTCCTTAAATATGCCTGAGTCTAGAATTAGCATCATAAACATTTTTCCTGTGCATATATAGGAATAAAGAATGCCACTATCATCTCTCTTCTGCCCTTGCCACTTTCTGGTGCTAGACATTTCTGTAGAAGACATCTGAGATGAGGCCTCTGGGCTTGTGAGCATGTCGGAGGCAATAAAAATACAACTGGGGTCTCATTCTCATGTATCAGACTGCCAAGACTGCCACAGCACATTTCACGGGGGTGACAATATTCTCTTGCAAGAATCGGAAGCTTCCTCTACATAGCAGAAACCACAAAATAAAAGGAAATTGAAGTCAAAGTCTTTAAAATCCTACTCAGTTTACTATATCACCAGGCTCAACCAAAAGCATAATATTATAATAACAAATTTAAAAACAAACAAAAACCCCAACTCCATTAACAATCTGAACTCCATTTTCCCTAGAAGTCTATGCATTCTGGTGGCAACAAAGGTGTCCATTATACAGCCCCATCATTTCTTATCTTCATGTAAATGTACACAAGATGCTCAAACTCTGATAGAGAGGTACCAAGCATTAGGAAAAGGAAGATGAAAACTGTCTGATAAACATGAATGAAGGAATCTAGTAATAAAGATCTGTAAATTGCGAAAGCTCGGAGCCAATGGCACGGAAAGAAAGAATGTTATCCATATTGTTACCATTTGAAGATAGTGGCTAGCAGGGGTGCTTTATCTGGTCGGCAACAGAGATTATTGTACCTTCACTGAACCACTGTCTGCAAAACCCAGGAAACATCTTGCTGTGCAGTTGATGAAACATTTGCTTGAGGTCCCTCCCAGGCCTTCTGTTACAGTTGAATAATGTTACAACACAGGCTTGTGCAACAATGACTAGGGTGGTAAAGGTTGTGCTGTAGCATTTCGTGTCATTTTTTTCCCCTTCTCCATTTTTTTCCCGGGGAAATTAGGTACAGTGCTTGTAAAGATCTCTCTTCTGTTACCTAAGACAGACTGTGAAAATAAAGAAGAAAAATAATAATGCTTCTTGTTTTTCTGGTCAGTATGAGATCAAAAGACAAACAGCTACTACACAAATCTCTACATCAGGTGTAGCCAGCCATAAATTTAAAATGTGATGCATCTTTTGTGGTAGCTATGGTGCTATTCCTGATATGTAACAGGAGTTTAAAAAAATAAACTTAATTTAAAAGTAGGTGTTTGTTGGATCAGGGCATTGGTCACAAAATGTGTTAGCTGAGATTTCATGTCAAATTACAGCTGCAAAGAAGCTTTTTTATTTTATATCATATATAAAAACGCCACAGTGGCTTCGACTTTAAATATGAATTTTGGTAAGTGACATAGCCATAATAAATCTAAGGGCCTAATGCTTCCCTCCATCCATACACACATACCGGCCAATAGACTTCAGTAAGGCACCACACACTGAATGGTGGCAAGGATTGAGCCAATATTTTGAAACTCAAAATTCAGTACATGAGCTGTTACTTTCTCCATGCTGTTAAAAAAATAAAATACCCTAAATCCTGATATGATAAAATGATCATATACACTTCCTAAAAAAAGAGAAGTCTTTAGAAATGTTTATATAGCAGAATGTGGGCTGCTACCCAGTCAGCAGTGCAGTACAAAGGTGGGCTTCTCTATGGTTATCATTAAGGGCCTGATCCAAAGCCCACTGAAGTTAATTAAAAGCCTCCCTTTGATTTCAGTGGTTTTGGATCTGGCCCTAAGGGCCTGCTCTTAGTGAAGTTCTGTTTTACTGTACCCTAAAGCAATGTCCTCTCTGCCTATCTCTGAAGTTTTCCAGGTGTAATTTACCATTGCTTATCTAGATACTTATATCCTCCTTGTTGCTACAGTATATAATTATCTCCCCATTTTACAGATGGAGAAATGGGGCACAAAAGATTAAGTGAAGACAAATAGGAAATATTTTTAGCTTTCTAGTCAAATTCCCTTTCTTTAAAAAAAAATAAAAATCAAATGTTAACCATTATATGAGCTGTTGAGTTCATGATTGCTACCCTGGCCTATACACTCATTGTCTGTGTCATTCCAAAAATGCTTTACCCTAAATACAGTGCAATATAAATTCACATTGTGAAGTCAATAGGCCAGATTCACTGCTATGCTCTGCCTCCTTGCTCCACTTCAGTGACACAAAGCAGTGTTAAATCCAGCTTGCAAAAGAAGCAGAATGTACTGGTGAATCTGGTTTAACGTTTTCAAAATATTCACAAATACACATTTTCATGAGCACTTAAGCTCTACTCTGTGAAGTCACTGAATTTCATAGTGACAGAACAGATGTTATTTTTTTTAAGTCTCTCATGTTAATGCATATGCTCCTATGAAGAATTATATGCTTCTACATTCTACAGTAGTAAAATGTATAACTTTGTCTGTTAGTACAGTTGCAAGCTGCACGGGTATCGGCTAACTTTTGTTCTTGTGCTGTTTTACAATTATCAGCACAAAGAAATGGCCAAATCCTTCTCTCCTCACTCATACAAGTACTTGTCCCAGTGACTTCAATAGGATTATTCCCATGAATAGACTGAGCAGGGTTTGGCCATAACTTGCACAATATAGTCCCTGAAATAATCTTCTCTTTGTAAATAAAAGCACTATTATGGTACCACTGTATGGTGTTCATGACTGTAAAAGTGCTTTGAGTATGAAAACACTATATAAAAATAATTATAGTTATTAATTATTATTCTTTATGTATTTATTACTCTATCTACTGGTAATAGATACTAGTATCCTGAAGAAAATTTATCAGCAAAAACAACAACAAAATATTCCATCAAACAGTTACAACCTCATTTCCAGCAGCAAACCTGTAAACTGTAAATCTTCATCCATTTCCACTCTAATTGGGTAGAGGGGGAAATCATATGAGTAGCTAAATGAAAATTTCAAGTCTATAAGTGCCTGAGGCAAAAAAAAAGAAGTGAAGTCTCTTGTGAGTTTGGTTAGTGAAAAGAAAAAAAAACATATTAAGCATGACTGCATGTCATTTTTCAATTTGCTTGTGTTAAATAATGATCTCTAGGGCAGAAAAAGAGTGAAGTGAAAAGGAAGAGCTCCATTCTGGTCTTGTTTAGTTTTTCCTGGTCTTTTGCAGAGAGTCTGGCTACTTCTTGGTTATCATATTAAACTTAAACATGAACCGTGGACAGTTTGGCATGTCATCTCCTCTATCCTGGGCCATGTACCTGATGAGGAGAAACAGAGCAACCACTGGTATCTTTGGTAAAGGTTTATTTATCTTTCTATTCAAAAGTTTTTGTTGGTGTGTTATCATGGAGATCTCTACTACTGTGTAAACATGGAAACTATTTGATGGGAAGGAGCTTAAAAGTATATGATTTCTACTGGAGCAAACAAAGCAAATACATTAGTGTATATACATTGGCTTTCACTAGACTATTAAATATGTTGTAAGATTTTCAAAAATGAATTAAGTGTTTCCTCTGAAGAAATTTAAAGGTAATTTTTGTTATAGCACTGTGGATTTGGGTTTCATCAAAGTCAGTGAGAATTTTGCTACTGACTTTAGGGGTAGGATTAAGTCTATTAGGCAGTACTTGCTTTTTTGGCATTTTAGCTACTTCAGAAAAGCAATGTTATCATACGGGATAACTAGTGTAAATGGGAATTGTCAATAAATGTGTATTAAAATCTGTGGAGCTATGCCGACTGGCTATGCTGATTTACACTAGCTGGAGGTCTGGCCCATATATTATATCTTTAAATCCTTCAAAAAATATTAATGAAATAAAAAAGAGTTTTTGTTTCATATCAAAGCTAAAGAGAAAAATATCATTTGACAAAATAACTTGAGCTTGAATGACACATTGGTCAGTTCAGTAGGTTCCACTTAGGTCAATTCTGTTGTAGTTCTACATAGGCTGAGAATGTTATTTATGGTGCTTTTCAAATGAATCATTTGCCAGAATGAAATACAATATGTTCGGTCTTTCATATATTTGACAAAATTCAGATTTTGTTTTCTTTTACATCATCCTGATATTATCACTGTTCTTAGCTGACCCTTTCCACTAATTATATCCATAGCTATACAATACAGTATCGTGATGCAAAAGGGACCTGGGTTGCGTAATATGACCCGAGTATGATTATTAATATGGCTAGTTATTGTTCTATTCAAAACCTTACTGAACAAGGATAGAAGGCCAGAATGAGGGTTAGGAATTCTAGAATAATTTTGTCACATCTATTATATTTAATTCCCATTTTACAATATTCCTTCACTTTCCTCCTATCGATTTTTGTTTCAACCAGTTGGCATGGTGTGATTCTCAGCTGTTTACTGTTAACATTATAAAGGTTATATTTAAACTAAACAAGGGAATACATTATGTTCTGATATCTACCCAGTGCTGCCCTTTTGAAGTCCTAATCCCATTGGTTCTAAATCAGAGATTCTGGGCCAAATTCTGTGCTGAAGTCAACATATACTATTGTTCTGTCAAGAGAGGGGTATGCTCCTTGTTTCCATTATACAGTGTTTTGGAGGTATTGTCTAATCATTTGGTGATAACATGTACATACTGAACAGAGTTCAACCAGGCTAATTTTCCATATGGGCTTTAAGACATAATACGTGGCATATGGCTGTAAAATTATAAGCCATATATCAGTTCAGTCTGTAAGAGTTGCTATTCCAGTTTTTTTTTTCTCCCAGTAGCATTGTTCTGCATGTACTGAGGAGAAAGACAAAAAATAATGACCGAAAATGTGATGTTTGGTACGCTTATTCAAAAATAGCATTCAGCCAAGAAAATGAGACACCATCCCAATGTTTCTTTCAGGGCATAGTGCAAGTGATAAACATACCCTACGTCTGAAGTAGTTTGGAACATCTGAAGAATATTTTTTGCTTTCTAAAGCAGCAGCATGTTGTCCTTCAAGAGAGTCCTTTCTCCAGCAGCATGGTCTAAGGAGTGATTTATAAAGTGATGGGAGGGAAGTGATTAGGAGGCAACACCATAAACTGTGGCTGGTGTGTATGCACTATATAAGTACTGCAAACCAATTCAGCTTTAATAAAATTATAAAAGTTGGAAAGATCTGCTGTATTTTAGATTTAGTTTTCAGGTGATGGGTGTAATTCTTGCTGTCCAGTAGATTGAAAAAACATCCCTTTTGATACTCTGTAAATAAATAGTGGACCACATGAGAAATGCTTTGTTTAGTGCATAAATCACATGAGGAGATAAAGTTGTTTGACATAGTTATGTTTAGGTTCAATTTAGCAGGGATTATTCTTCTTCTGGACACTCCCAGTTTTATAATTCCCATTTAAAAACCATGCAAACAAAATACACATTGGCTAAGAAAGGCTTGAATATTGCCTAACATAGAACAGGGCTAAAGCACTTTTAATGCGTAATTTCATAATCCTGCATAAGTACTGAAGGGAAAAACAGATTACAGTGTAGCATTGTGCTCAAAATAAACTTGGCAATGTATAGATAACCCATTGTGTCCCTGGTATCATACAACGCATCTGCTAATGAAAGGCTGTAAACAGATATGCTCCCAAACCAAACTTGCTAAGATATTTGCCTGAGTATACAGTAAATTCCCTTTTAAATAAATGTAGCTTATGGAGTGGCTAATATTAAGATATTAAGCATACAGAGTCTTAGTGCAACTCAGGTTTGGCTGGTCCTCCCCTCCATACCCATCCATGTGCATCAGGTCACAAAACCACTCAATCTGGGGGCCTAAGCAAATGTGATTTCACAGCCATTTCCAAGATTTCACTGATTTTATTCAAAGTTGCTATTTCCATGACCTTTGTGCCAAAACTGTATCCTTATTCATGCATATTTGAAGTGAATTTAGTATTTTGAGGTGCCTGATTGACAGTCTAGGACGATGCAATCCTGTATTTATCAGAATAGGCAGCAACAATGTAAGCTCTTGCCCTACCAGTATGCCTCAACCCCACCTTGGAAGGTCAAACAGCAGTTCAGTCTGTGACCATTCTGCTAAGGCTACTCACCATTCTGCTAAGGCTACTATTTTGGGGCTACTTTGTCCAGCTGAAAATAAACTGATACCATCATCTGATTTCACACAAACTACCAAATAGCTGTCAATGTTCTCTATTGACCTGGGCTTGAACCATGAATCTAACAACTTCTCTCCTATCCCACTAACAGTTTACTGAGCCAGTCAGTGTAGCCTTATTTTAAAATGTTATCTCTGCTATTTGTGCTCTTATCCAAAATGACTGGGGCTCCATCTATCCCTTACTGAATGTGTCCTCAGAAGGTCATATCTTGGCTTCATAATCAGCCAATGTCAGAAATGCATCTCTGGCCCCAATCCTTGGCTGGCGTGAATGGAGCTGTATTGATTTACATCAGTTGAGGATTGAGTCTTTTTTCTTTCATAGGAGTTGGAGTTGGAAAGGGAGAGAGTGTTAGGTCATGGAGAGCCAAAGGGAATTGCCACAATTTGTTTAGCGTCTTCTGTCCTGATTCTTAAGGCTCAAAAACTTTTCTCCCTATAGCAATAAAAATAGGCATTTTGGGGGAGGAGGGTTAAATAAAAATGAATCTGTCTCCAGAATGAATTACTCATTAGGGTCATGGTTCTGGATATCCAGACCTGTTTAAAATTCCCCTAGCTTTTTTGTGGTGATGGAGACCAGTATTTCCTATCACTGCTTGATAAAAGAGTCCTCATGTAGCCATAGCCCACCGACATAGAAAGTACTGCAGATGCCTGCACGTGTCAGCCCAAAAAAGAATTGAATAATAGCTAATGAAATGTCAAATAAAGGTATTCAAGTGAGTTAGTTACACTGTAAGAATACTATTGGAAGCTGAGTACCATTTGAAAAAGAGAAGATTATGAAAAATAAAAAATGTAAATAATATGGGGAAGAATAAGCTCCTATCATTAGACCCTTTAACAAACATAAGGATTAGGAAAAGATTCCATGCCATAAAAAGCATCATGAAAGGCCTGAATTCGGCATTGCCTGGGTATACATTTGTTTCAGTGGGAGAATCAGTTGCATGAGGAATGCAGAATCAGGCCCTTATCTGCATCTTTTCTATTATTATACTTTATTGTTTTGATATGCAGGACATCCATTGCTTTGCAAACCTCCCTCTATTCACTCATGCTACTGTGGAGGCAATTGTGTTCGAATTTTTGGTAAAGTAACTTGTATCTTACAATGCTTGTAATTTCCAAAGGTGAAAAGACCCAGTAAAAGAGTTCTTTTTAAATACAGATTCTCAGCTGCCAATTGATCAATGTTGATATCAATGGAGCAATGCTGAATTATGCCAGCTGTGGATCTGGCCAACTGACTTCAGATTCACTAAAAACAAATAAATACACAGCTAGCAAATAAAGGCAGTTATGTACAATCACTAGTGAAATATAATTAACAACATGAGCTCTTAAAAGATTGGGGCTGTGTTGTATATAAAAGTGTGAGTGTGTGTAGCAGGGTGTGGCAGGGCCCTCTTGGCTCCTATCCCTGTTGGGTTGATAAAGTCACTTGGAGACCCAGTGTTTAGTAACCACTGGTACACTTTATTCTCAGGCTTGTTCCCACCACCATTTCACCATGTACAAGTTACTCTTCACCGTCTGCAGGCAGGAGGGAGTGGAGAGCTACCTCCCTGCTTCCATTCCCTTCCCTTTTCCTTTTCTTCTGCTCTCCCCTGGCTTCCTTTCCCTGTGGCTTTTATGCAGCCCTGGGCTAATTAGGTAGCAGTTGTCTCCACCTCCCCAATGAGGGCCAAGTTACCTCCAGCCCATCCTAATTTGTTCCCCTAATGAGGAGCGGGGCTCACAGAGGGCTGAATCTGCAACCCTTTGCCCAGCACCCTGTCACAGTGTGCATACACATACATATAGCAAATCCTGCCTGTAAATCCCTTTTATTGTTGTTATTTGTTAGTGGCCATACTTAGGAGCCCCAGTCATGAACCCCATTGTGCTAGATGCTGTACAAACACATAGCAAAAATCCACAGCCATATTTCAAACAAAACAAAACAAAAAACAGCTAAACCAGAAAAAACACAATAATGAACATTCTTATACTGGCAAGGAGATGGACTAAATGACCTAACAGCCTTACCCCTCTTTAGACTCTAACGTGTACACACTCATACCAGCATTGCAAACAAATCTTACAAGATGAATTCCAGAAGAAGGTGACATATTGATATATTAAAATTATGTTAATTTCTTGGATTAAACAAATCAGCATTTAACTGGAATTCATCTTACACATGTATGTAAAATATTTATAATCAAATATTTTCTAATTATTATAACATTAAAGTCTGTGTCTTGATTATTTGAAATGACGTCTTTCTTCAAGTCTATTCTTAATCCTGTTGCGTATACATTACCGTAAACTAGATTATATACTAAAGCTGTTCCATAGTGGGGGAAAGGCTATAATAAGACTGGCAACAATATATCAGAGCCTAGAGCATCTAAGTGGTACACTGAGCAATCAGTTGCAGGTGGAATGTTAAGTGGAAAAGAAACAATTTATGAGATTAACTTGCGGCTTTGTCTGTGGCTGTGAAAATGCATTAGTGGTGATGATCGTGGTTGATAGGCCTTTGCATTTCAGTTAGGCTTTCTTCCTCCATCTCTGATTCAGGCAAATGATCTTGTGGTGAAAATCCCAAGCATGGTCCCTTAACAGCTCAGAGGCAAAATGCCTTCTTTGTGTAGAGTCATTTTTAGATGTGCACCATGAATGTTAGAAGGAATAAATGTTTGGTTCATCAAGGCAGTGGTATGTGAATAACATGCAACTCAATTGCTGGGTCAGGGACCTTTTTTTCACCTGACTATCTGAGGTCTGGTATGTACTACAGAAGAACAAGAAATGGACATTCTCAGAACTCCTTCTTACTTGTTCAGCAAATCTCCTTGCCATGTGTATATTAAAAGTATGTGGCCAGAAACTACTACCATACTCACATTCAGTATAGCCTTACCCTGTGAGTAGTCTCCCATTTTGTCTACTTGTGGAGTCAGTGTGACATACTGGAGTACAATCCAGACCAGTGAGGGGAGGGGTGCTGTGTCACCCCTGCCCTGTAATCTGGGGTGCCTTGAAATGTCTTGTGTTTAGCCTCCAATCTGGACTGCTCACAACCAGATACCAGCATACAGGTCACTCCCAGATGTCTTTGCTTTAACTGCAGCCTGCCAGTAACACCTTGATTCTTACCAGCCTTGGTTATATGGCAGGGTGATCCCAACACACTCCCCAGTCCTGGACTTTATAGAATCATAGAACTGAAAGCGACCTTGAGAGGTCATCTAGTCCAGTCATCTGCACTCAAGGCAGGACTAAGTATGATCTAGGCCATCCCTGACAGGTGTTTGTCCAACCTGCCCTTAAAAATCTCCAATGATGGAGATTCCACAACCTCCCTAGGCAATTTATTCCAGTGCTTAACCACTCTGACAGTTCGGAAGTTTTTCCTAATGTCCAACCTAAACTGCCCTTGCTGCAATTTAAGCCCATTGCTTCTTGTCCTATCCTCAGAGATTAAGAAGAACAATTTTTCTCCCTCCTCTTTGTAACAACCTTTTACGTACCTGAAAACTCTGTCCTTTGTCTATCATGTCCCCTCTCAGTCTTCTCTTCCCCAGACTAAACAAACCCAATTTTTTCAATATTCCCTCATAGGTCATGTTTTCTAGACCTTTAATCATTTTCGTTGCTCTTCTCTGGACTTTCTCCAATTTGTCCACATCTTTCCTGAAATATGGTGCCCAGAACTGGACACAATAGTCCAGTTGAGGCCTAATCAGCACAGAGTAGAGTTGAAGAATTACTTGTAGTATCTTGCTTACAACACTTCTACTAATACAGGGGTTCCCAAATTTGGTTCGCGGCTTGTTCAGGGCAAGCCCCTGGCGGGTCGCGAGACGTTTTGTTTACCTGAGCGTCCGCAGATACGGCCACTCTCAGCTCCCAGTGGCCGCACTTTGCCACTTTTATGCCATTATCTAAATCATTGGTGAAGATATTGAGCAGAACTGGACCCAGAATGATCCCTGCGGGAACCCATTTGATATGCCCTTCCTGCTTGACTGTGAACCACTGATAACTACTCTCTGAGAATGGTTTTCCAACCAGTTTTGTACCCACCTTATAGTAACTCCATCTTGCTTGTATTTCCCCAGTTTGTTTATGAGAAAGTCGTGCGACACAGTATCAAAAGCCTTACTAAAGTCAAGACATACCATGTCTACCACTTCCCCCTATCCACAAGGCTTGTTACCCTGTCAAAGAAAGCTGTTCAGTTGGTATGACATTATTTGTTTTTGACAAATACATGCTGACAATTACTTATCAAATAATTATCTTCTACGTGGTCACAAACTGGTTGGTTAATTATTTGCTCCTTTATCTTTCCAGGTACTGAAGTTATACTGACTGGTCTGCAATTCTCTGGGTTGTCCTTTTTATAGATTGGCAGTATATTTGCCCCTTTCCAGTCCTCTGGAATCTCTCTCGTCTTTCATGACTTTTCAAAGATAATTGCTAATTGTTCAGATATCTCCTCAGTCAGCTCCTTGGGTATACTAGGCTGTATTTCATCATGCCCTGGTGACTTGAAGATATCTAACTTGTCTAAGTAATTTTTAACTTGGTCTTTCCCTAATTGAGCCTTGTTTTCCTCCGATCTCATTTTCAGTAATATACACTAGCCTGTTATCTTATATAGTTACCCAGAAACTTCAATTTAAACACACTGGATTAAATAAAACAATAAAACAAGTTTATTAAATACAAAGAGAGAGATTTTAAGTGAGTATAAGTATTGAGGCATAAAAGTCAGAAATGGGTACAAGAAAAATAAAGAAAAATCATTTACTAGTGCCTAACTTAACAAATTATATTAGATTCAAGCCAAATTTTTCTCCACATGCTTCCAGCAAAATTACTGCTCAAACTCTTCAGTCAGAACCTCCCTCCCCCCAGAGTCCAACAGCTGTTTCCTTTTGTCTTCTCAGGTGTAGAAAATGCAGTGGGCAGGGACAGAGAGAGAGGGATCTTATAACTTCACATTCGATGTTGCCACACATATTTTATCAGGACAATGCTGACCAGCAAATTATGAGTTTCAAATGATACCTTACAAGGCATACTTTGTACAAAGAGTATTCCAGTAGTGTGTAGGGTGTGAATACAGGGGTGTATTCCATCACACTAAAGGTAATAGTCAGTGTGAGAAAAGGTGGCAGAATCTGTCCTGTGCTACATACATTCATTTTTGTGAGAAATGTAACTGGAGCTAAGACTTACGTTGCATGTTTACCTCACTCTGCAGTTCCTAGGTGTTGCCAAGATGTCAGAGGGTAAGTAATCTTCTACATTATGTCTTCTATTGTAATTGAAATCACAAAGTGGGTTAGAGACAGAATGGCAGCCTTATATCTCAGCCAATAAAACTGAAGCTGAGGCTCATGATGTAATCACTTGTCATTGTGTGTCTTATCAACACTCTCCGTGAACTCCAGGAAGAGCACAAAGCACAATCAATTTCCATGATGCTTACTTGTGAAACTTTGAAAATGCTAAGCAAATTCACTGAGGAGAGCTTTCTACTATGGGCAGCTAAGTGAAGGAGCTGCCAGAATTCACCTTGTCTCCTCACCCTAGAACCAGTGTACAAGATGTGGAGGGAGAAAGAAAGGGGAGAAAGCAATTCACTCTGTCCTTGCAACCACAGTATATGAAATCCCATCAAAAGCCTAAACCTTACAATGAACCCATGTAGGCTGATATTATGTAAACCTTAGTATAGAAAGGTGCCATTGAAATCACTAGGTGTGAAAGATGTTATCTATACTAACAGAGGCATGTAACTCACAGTATAATGGTACACAGTCCTCATTTAAGTCTTCAAAACCAGCTGCCACACACACACAGTAGTAATTATTCAGATCACTCACTTCCATGCTCTCTACACCCCACACTCCTATGTATCTCAGGTAACTGGGCTTCTACTCTCAGAGTAGCTACAGTATTATAATATTAAAGGGAAATTTTTAATTCAGCCTTTTATTTTCTTGCTTTTGAGCTGTGCAAAGAAAGAAATTATCAGAAACCAGAGAGTATTTTTATAAGTTCATTTTTAGAGCATCTGTAAATTGGCTTAAAATCATTAGGGCTTCCAAGTCATCGTTCATCACTGCGTTTTTGGGCACCGTGCCTACTAGTTCTAAATTTTCTCCGTAAAGATGCTTCTCAAGCTGTGACTTGGAAAGTTCAAGTGATGTTGCAGCATATTCCACTGTCTATTTGATCTTATGATCAGAATTTCCCCTGCTCTTAAAACTGACCTTATTTTACTTCAGTTTGCATCTGTTATTTCTTGTCTTATCATTTTTAAACTAATGAAAACAGTTCCTCCCTTTCTTTTTTATAGTACCCTTTTATGTACTTGTAAACCTCAGTTACGCTGTCCCCTTTGGCTTTCTTTTTTACCTCAAATATATGGATATATTGTATTCCTTTAATCTTTCCTTATAGGTAGTCCCTTCCAGACCTTTAATCACTGTAGTTGCTCTTCTCTGGAATCTCCCACATCTACTGATATATAGCCAATAGTATGATGCCCAGAACTAAATACATTGCTCCTGCTGTGATCTGAGTGCTGAGAAAGGGGGAATAATTGCCTCCTTGGTCTTAGATGTGATCCCTCTGTTTATGTATTTCAGAAGAGCAGTTCTCTGCTTTGTCTACAGCATTGCCTTGAGTAACCAACTTCATTTTTTTTAAGTTGCATCCAACCTGCATTTCAAATTTCTAATCAACACAATATGGAATGCCCAAATTAGAAACTGCAGAAGAATGGCTTTTCAATGGAAACTTTGACCAATCCTTCACTGCAGCATGCCAGTTTATGGACATCAATGTAGTACACAAAGTAAAAATATCCTGTATATAAAAAGTTTATAGTGTATGTAGGGCCAGCTTGTGACTTGAGCTACATCTACGTGCAATGGACTAAAGAGGAGTAAGAGCGCACCTTACCCCTGCCTGGGCTATGCAGATCTTGGATCTGGGCATGCTGGTGTCTGCATGGACTGCACACCCAGTTACTCTCACACACCCTGAAGCAGGTGGGCGGGGAGCAGCTAGGAACGAACAGAATCTTAGCTTTGACCCCTAACAAACCTGCCAGAAAAGTTGAGCCAGCATTGGGGAGTATCCATAACTGACTGCTGGTATAGCCCAGCAGCAAATTACTACACCTTTGCCTCCTCCTTGGAGAAAAGAGGAATCGGAGAGTGGATTGTGCCTCAGAAGAGTGTCTCTGAGACACAGGCCCTCCCGGGGGGCCACTCAGGATGTGCAGTTTACACAGAGCTGTGCCTAATCGAGCCTTGAATTGTATCTTTTTTTTTTAAAGCAGTAGATCCAGTGTTCAGGGTACTCATTGTAAAAGCAATAAGTAGGACCAATGTCCCACCTCTGAAATCTCCCCACAATTGAGCTCTTTCCTACTCTTGCCTATCAACTCATTCCTTCCCATGGGGAAAGCCTGGAAGAACAAATGGGCGTGTCACTGGCTGCTGAAGGTGAACAAATCTGGGATTTGATGCCGAAAGCATATTCCACAGATGAGAATCTCTCCCTGAACATAAGGGTATCCAACTCCCCACCCCATGCCTACACCAGGGGAGGGGGCTAGTTTGAGCGCCTCAAAAGAAAGAAAGACTTTTTAACCAACACGGCTTTCAACTAAGAGCTGCACCTTCTGAATGGTCTTAAAGTGTAATAATAATAATAATAATTAATAATGCTGCACACTTGCATAGCCTTTTTCATCTGTAGATCTCAATGGGTTTTACAAAGATGTCTTAATCCCCATTTTGCGGATGGGGAAAGTGATTTGCCCAAGACTTAGCTTCCTGTAAACCATATTACAGTAACAGAGTCTTGAAGTGACAAAAGCATTGGTCACTCCAGCCTGGGTCACATCCAAAAGAAAAAGTGACAAACTTCTGGTCAAGAGTAAATAATACAATGTGCTCTTGGCCACTGTTGGCACTTGTGTATTCAAAAGTGGTTGGGGATTCAATAACATTCCCTTTGCACCAAACCTGACCAACAAAAGGTAGGCAGATGTCCAGAGGTCATATCAACTGTGCCATTTCTCTAGTTGGCTCCCCGACATACCTGCACAACCTCAGCCTTGCCTGGGTTGAATTGCAGCCAAGTTACCCTCTTCCAAGCCGAAGTCCTGGCATAACAATAGATAAGTACCAGCCAGTCCAATTAAATATATAGAGCAAAATGTCTTCCACATATTGGAGATCTCACATCCCATTTCATCTCTCATACACATTAATTTACTTTAATTAAATATATATATTTCAATGTATACACGAGGCCATTGTGGGATATAGTGAGGATTACATGGCTATAACTATAGAATACTACTTTTCTAAATGCTGTATTTAATCATAAAACTCAAAGGCAAGCAGCACAAAAATATTTTAATATGTTAAATAACACAGTAATTGTTTTTAGCCAATTAAATCAGACTACTCATGATGACAATTGCTATTCCTAACATTAAGTGTTTGCAGGATCAGTTGTAAAGGTCTGATCCTACAAACTCTTACTCCCAGAGCAGTCCTTCAACATATCACATGTAGAAGCAAAGACTTCTCACACAATTTCTTTGGCAAGAGGGCCTTAACAGACAAACTAAACAATTCAGACACAAAATGTACTAACTGACCCAGAGAATAGTTCTATTTTAGGCCCCAATCCTTCAAACAATGAAGCATGTGTATAATTTTATTCATATGAGCATTCCCATTAATTTCACTGGGACCACTGCCCAGAGTAAAGTTACACAGGTGCGTAAGTGTTTGCAGGATTGGGAACTGGAGCCCTTTTTGTTGTTGTTTTTGTTTTAGATTGTACTTTTATTTTATATGGGCCAATTCTGTTAAGGTCTACATCTTTTTTCATTTCACAATATTTTTTTTTTGCTCTTTTTCTTCTGTAAAATATGCTCAAAACCACATGCATTTAAGCTATTCAGAACAAGTATATTTTTCTTCATATTTGCCCTTAGAGTATTTGCATGCAGCAGCTGTAACTTGCATTGCATTCATGTTCAATTTTCCCAGTGCAATTTATATTGTTTGAAATTCATCCCTAAATCTGCTTTCTCATATTTCCAAAGCTTTTGCTTAACTGTAGTAGTTTAAAAAGCTCAGTGCTTTGTGGTCTCACAATCCCATGTGACAGAAGCAACCCATAGTGGCTAGAGAGTCATATGTGGTTTGTTTACAGCTGTAATAAATTGATGTTAAAATACAAATATAAGCAGTGCAGTATGCTATCTGTTTATCATTAAAATACAAGTTGTGTTCTGAACTGATTCTTATACATAACCTTCACAATATCATATGACAATTCTTAGCCTTTGGAATACTAAGAAAGATTATGTTAGCAAAAAATATTGCCTAATATATGTATAATTGGCCTCCATATATAACAACCATCATTTCACTAGTAATTGTCATTTTATTCATGCAGCCTGTTTATTTCATTAACTTCTTTCAGAGTATTTACTCAGAATAACTCCACCTACAGATTTTCACCGTACAGTGGATTCAAACTATATTTCTCTGTTCATCAGGATCAGTAAAATGGAAGATGATAAACTGAATTAACCAAAAGATTAAAACATTCTTACTGCTGCCTTAACCCTAACATACATGTAATATACAACATTTAAGTTCATTTATCAATTATCTCCATCACAGTATTTACCACATCCACTCCAGTCTTATATGACCCCTTGTTACAGCTTATTTTAACATAAAGCCTGGCTTCAAGCTTTAAAATGCTTCATTATTACTCTTGGTTTAGTAATACATTTCTTTTCAACATGGATAATGCCAGCTAAATGGTGCAGGGTTATAAGGATGAAATATTTCCTCTGTCTTCTATTAAACATGGAAATTTTGTGTTTCCATTTTCATTTGTGTTTCTATTTCATTTCCATTTCAACTGACTAAATCAGATTAAGAAAGGATCATTAATGAGTGAAATTCAGCTCAGTTTACTAATGAATCTTAAAACTAAAGTGCCTCTCAACCACCTGACTAAAGCTGAAGAATCCTACTTGACCTAAAAAACAATCAAATTCTGTAGATGTGTGTATTTTACATGATGTAATATGTACAAATATGCAGATGTTACATCACTGAAATTATTCTCCTTATCTATTCAATGTCTATAAAAATGTTATCCACCACTAATATATCCCATATGTAATAAACACAGTAAACTGTATTTTAAAAATCCCCACTTGCCTTTTTAATTGCTCCTAAAAATATAACGAAATAGATCAGAAGTAATTTAGACTCGAGATAATTTAGCACAGGCGAAAGTTGTACAGTAAACAGTCCACTGCAATGATTTATCAAATGCTGGACCCTGTAATTCCTTAATAAGTATATTTAGTAATCCATGTAGCCTTCATTCACTTTGTTATGTAAGGACCTATTTTATATGTGCCACTAAAGGTTCTGTTAAGATACTGTGTTGTAAACAAATTTCGAACAACCATCAAGATCCTACCCTGTTAGTTCTGGGGGGAAATACTAAAATTGCATCACCTCTATATCCTACTAAAAAAATGGAAGCTATAGAGCGACGAAAAGCCATTCTAAAATGAAACTGTTGTTCTCTTGTATTGAAAGAGACTAGAAAGGACTGCGTCTGTCTGATGGATAAGAAACTTTTCGTTAGGGAACGGGAGATACCGCTCAGGACGCGTTGTAAATGTGGTGGTCGTGTGTGTGCAAGGCTGGGAGAGTATGCAGCTTCTGCCGGTAACGTGCCTTCCAATAACGTTTAGTTCCCAGGAAAGGGGAAATTGCAGCTTCTGGGAGGCACCGTGCATTATACAAGAAGCGGGATCCTGGAAATACGAAATGTGAAAACGCTCCTTCGTGCAACAACGGAGCAATTTTAAAACAAATGGCTAGTGAATTTGCAAGATCACAGGCTGTGCTCATCTCTCTTGAATTAAATACCCATCGGAAGCCTTCTGCAGAGGGTTATTGACTAACCAAATAGGCGGCATATTAGGAATTAAATCCCCCCTATGAACATGCTAATGAAGGGCAAGAATTTCCCGCCTCTGGGAGAATTACACAGCGAAATACTCCGCGTTCGCTTCATTCTGGGTAAACAAGATCTGGTGCAACTTTAGTGCTTTTCCTTTTGTTAAAAAAAAAATTATTCCTATCACCAGCTTTGTGAAGCTCCGCGCCCGGGCTCCGGCTGTGTTTGAATGGGAAGCGTTAGCCACGTTGAACTTTTCCCGCTTGTGCAATGAACAGAAGGGCGATGGAGCCGGACAACGGCTGGCTATGGAGCCGGCGGGGTGGGGAGTGTGTAATGTGCCCCCTTCCGTGACTTGGGGGGCACACGCCATCCTAACACAGCTGCTTTCAAGCGGGGAACTGCTGGCTTGCGCTGCGCTCCTCGCGCACCCCAGGCTTGGCTGGCGCAGGGACCGCAGCGCGCAACGAGATCTCCCTGCTCCAGCTGGCCGCAGGGGACACGACTCAGGAGGGTTGGGACCGCGGCTCAACACGCCTAACCCGGGTGTTCCCCTTACTGCCACGTCTTCTCCCCCGCAGGGCGGGCGCTGCCAGGGTACGCAGGCGTCCTGCGGCTTGAACCCCTGAGTTGTGTGGCTCGGGGATCAAGCAGTTCTGCGCCCGCCACCCGATCCGATCCCTTCCCTGCTTCCCGGCTTGTTAGGTCTGGAGGGGGGAGCTGGTGAACCCCTCCCAGCAGTGGGCCCCACCCTGGCTGGCCGAGCCGCCCGCGGCGAGGATCGCTCTTTACCAGTTAGGACCCGCTCGGTGTGGTAACCCGGGGGGACGCAGCATTTCGCCCAGAGCCTGGCTCAGCGAGCGCTAGGTACTTGACAGCGTTCATCACCCGGACTCCTTGATTCTGCCCGGGATCTGCTCTCGGGCAGCCTTGCTGGGGGCTATTGCTGGGGGGGGGGGGTGCGTGTGAGTCGCCCGTGCGAAGCTGTGCAGAAAGACCGGGCCTAGCGCCGGCGTGTTTTGCCCCAGAGCGGGCTGAGCGGATGCGGCTCCCTGCACGTGCGGAGCCAGCTGGCCCTATCGCTCGGGGCAAAGGACAGCCGGGCTCGTTCCCCACCCGCGCCCTGCGGCTTGGCCGGAGAGTGCCGAGGAAAAAAGGCTGTTGGCCCCCTCTACTGGCCGCTCCGCGTTGCTGCAGCGGATGGCGCGTGGGGGCGGTGCAGCGCCACCGCCTTCCCCGGAGTTTATTTGCTGTTTTGCTTTTGCATTAAGGGTTTGGCTTGGTGGGGTTTTTTTTTTTCTTCCCCCGATTGCGCAATAAACCGTAGGCAGCTCAGAGACTCCAGGAACAGGCCTTCAGCTTGCTTCCTCTTTGCTGTTAAAGGCAGGGCCTGTTACCACAGTACAGCTTTTAGCAATGGTTCTTATTAACTACCGTGCCTGCTCCCCCACTTCCCCTCAGTCATTGGGGGACCAGCGGTTGTTGCTTCTCCTCATCCCTGTTCTGAACTGCTGCCCCCTCTCCCCCTGCACCATACCCCATATACCCCTGTATGGGACTAACTGCTGGGCCCTCCCTTGCTGCTGAGGCCAGGACTGGGATGGAGTGTAAGGAAATAGCCCTTGATGTGACACAGAGAGAGAAGGGGGGAAGGAGCAGCTTCAGTCTCCTGCAAGAGGGGGAAGCAGGAAAGAAAGAGAGGACAACTTTGTGGCCTCTAGGCCCCTGGGGCATCTCCTGGGAAGGATAAGGAGGCAGAGACAGGGTTGTTATCTCAAAGGAGTGCTGGCTCTGGCATGGCCCAGAGAGGTAATTTCATTAAGTCATTAGCACAGTTTTAGGTCTTGGGTTGTTTAAATGCTGCTGATGGCAAGGAGGGTATGGGCCAAACAGTGTCTGCCGAGTGGCTATGTTAGATCATGTTGGCCTTGTCTATACTTGCCATCTTCCCCACAAAATGTCACATCTTTGCTACCACTAATTCAGCTCCCCCAGCCCTATCAGCAGGAAGAGCACTAGTGTGGAAAAAGCACCAGCAGAAGCCAGCGTTGGTAACCCCTGTTTTATCTAGCTCGCAAGGGTGTGAAATTTCAGGGAGGCAAGGCTAGCCAGGACATAGCCATGAGAGAGGGCAGCTGGGGCTGGGCCCAGAGCAGCTTTGCAGCACCCTCTGCCGGAGTGATTCCTCTTTGGCAAAGGGCAACAGCTTAAAAAAATCAGAAGAAAAACCAAACTAAACCCATGCCATCAATGTCCACAGTGAAATGCTACAAACAGAAATCCCACTACTTCCATTTTGACCATGGGCAGTCTAACAACCTGGCTTACCCTCCTGTCCTGAAATAAGCAGGACTTGTCAAGGAAAATACCCTGGATGCAGGGTGGCCAATGCTGTGCTCCCTGTTTGAAAATTGGAGAACTGTGTTTTAGAAGTGATTGGATCACCGACCCCACCATAGTGGTGCAGGGGGGACTGTATTTTTTGGCTGGGTCTATGACTTGAGCTGTGACTATGGCACTACCAGAGTGGTCGTACAGGGGCAGATCCTGAGAGGGAGAGGCCGAAGGGGACTATAATAGTAGTTGTGAGAGGGAGAGTAGGGGCCCCTAGCTGTTGCTAGACCGGAGATGAGTCACTGGGCTCTCAGGGGTGATAGGAGATCCTAAACAGGCCAGGTGAAAGGACAGTTGGAACAAACTGCTGTGGTTAAAAAAAAAAAAAGTGAATGCTTGTGCAAGCTGTAGTTTGCTGGTCCCACAATGTTACTCAAACCTCATTTATCTTGGAACTGTGTAACAGCAGGAGGGCATGGCGGGAACACAGGTAGGGCCGTTCACCCCTGCATTGCCATATTCCCTTTCTGGCTGAATATTTTGTGACTGAAATAGCATGATTTGTGCCTTTTTAAAACGTGATTTGCAGGCGTATCTATGGTGGCCATTTGCCAAAGACTGCAATTGTCCTGGCCTCCCCTGTGGAAGAGATTCTAGAGAGACAAGTTTCAGAGTAGCAGCTGTGTTAGTCTGTATTCGCAAAAAGCAAAGGAGGACTTGTGGCACCTTAGAGACTAACCAATTTATTTGAGCATGAGCTTTCGTGAGCTACAGCTCACTTAATGCATCCGATGAAGTGAGCTGTAGCTCATGAAAACTTATGCTCAAATAAATTGGTTAGTCTCTAAGGTGCCACAAGTACTCCTTTTCTTAGAGAGACAAGGTGGGTGAGGTAATAGCTTTTATGGGACCAGCTTCTGTTGGTGAGCAAGACACACTTTCCAGCTACACAGGGCTGGTCTTCAGGTCTGGATTCTATGCAGGCACTGTGCATATGTTACAAGCCCAGGAGTATGGAGGACGTAGAAATTGTGTAAACCTGAAAGCACCCTAGCAGGAGGGAGGAAGAAGTGACAGATTAAACTGGGGGAGGCCCGATAGCCTTGCAAAATTGTGTTTGTCCAGACTGTGTATTTTGGGGCGAGTGCAAATATCATTACACATTTCAATATAGTCAGTCATCCTGATAAAGTTCAAGTGATTATATTTGGTGCCTGGGAGAGTAATTTTTCAAAGCAAGGCTGGTTATGGACAGTTAACCCTGCCCTAAGCGACATCCCAGGGACCCACCTATCAATTGCCTAGTAGAGGTGGTCTTTAAATGTAGTTCAGACAAAACTGCAGTGAAGCCCGAGGGGGTGGGGGGGGGACTCTGAAGGGCTGGCTTAGGCTAGGGGGTTGCTTGTCAGTTGCCGTTCCCGGTGCTGGTGTCACTGCATATAATATCCTGTAGCAAACCACAGGCAGGGAGCTGAGTGCATTATGCACAGGGCTGCTGCCGCTGCCCCCGCAGTCGGTGTTTGCGGTGGGGGTCTGAGGAGCACCAGCAGCCGCACATGGTCTCTGCCTCTGTGTGTGTGTTGTGGCGGCCGCGGCATCCCATTGACACTTGGGCTCTGTACAGTAGCTCCGGCGGCAGCGCCCGGGCCAATTCCAGGAGCCCCCGGACTGGAGCCGCGCCCGGGCTGATACCGGAAAGGGATCTGATTGGCCGGCGTCCTCCCCATATGCAAAAGAGCTAAGGGGATGACATTCCTCCGCACTCTTACAGTAAAAGCAAATTCATTTCCAGTCAATCTCCATTCATAGAGCCAGAAGGGCGCAAGGGAGGAGGGAGGACCAGGCTTTCCAGATCAGCATGAGCAAACAAACAGCTCCTCACAGAAGGTCGTAAAGCTGTGTAGCCAGTGTTCAGTAGGCAGCCAGGAGGAAGCTTTCCCTTCGAGTCCTGTGGACACGCGAAGACTTTCAAGATCTCCCCGCTTTGGAAATGGGCTTTTTTTCTGAGCTATCTCCTGGGCTGGATATTTTAACTTCTGCCGCGTCTGTGAACTTCTGTCGTTGTTCTGTGTGAGCGAGGGCTACAGCTCCCCTCTCTTTTTGGAAGGGACGCTCGCAGTCCTTTGCAAACAGACATTAGTGTTTGCTTGCCAGCTTTCGGTATCGATCTCGTTGAGTTGAGGCGAAAAGAGAAAAAGCGTGTCTCCGAAAGCACAATTCCACCTGCTGTGGTTAAAATATTGTCAAGCAGCTGGCTGCTGCGGCCGAATTAGAGGAAGATTGTCTCAGAGATTGCCAAAAAAAAAAAAAAAAAAAAAAAAGTTGTCTGACTCACCAAACTGCTGCAGATTGTTGGTTGACTTCTGAAGAGAGAGTGTGTTTGTATGTGAGAGAGAGAGCGAGAGAGCGCGAGCTGTTGCACACCCCAAACCACAGAGAGAACCCACAATTTAACCAACATCCCCAAACCCACGTTTTCATGTGTGGACTTTTTAGCCTCAGAGCTTGAGATCGGCTGCGACCTTTCCAAGACTTTATGAGAGACTCTGTACCAAAGGCATTTCTGTCGAGACTGAATTCCATGCACTGAACATTTTTTTTTTTCAAAATTACTGACAGATCATGACACGAGTACTTCTCGAGCAACGCAAGTCAAACTACTGACGCTGATTTTCAAGGCTACTTAAAAAAAAAAAAAAAACCCTGCAGAGACCATTAATGGATTTCTGTTGTGTTTAAATTCTCTACAGATTATACTGTAAATATTTGATGAAGTACAGTATATGTGTGTGTCTGTGTATAGATACATTGTTCTAGTCAGCTGACCTTTGAAAATCCTAGCTCGCGCATTGTATTCTTTGAAGACTGAAGCCGATTTTCGCCATTTTAGAGAGCGGCTGTTGTCTATGGATACTGATGTATTTTGTATTCTATTGGGACTTTAGAAAAATCACCTGGAAAAAACTGATAGGGAATTAACTCCTGGGAAGCCCTAGGTTTTGCTTGTGTGTCTGAACGTGTGTCTTAGCTTTCCCTTGCCTACACATTTCCTCGGTGTGCGGGATTTTTGGAGGGAGTTTTGCCTCTGATAACGCTTGTACCAACCAAAGACTAAATGTGCAGCCTTCACAGTAAACCCCCGTGCGGAAGATTGTTTCGATTACTGGATTAACTCTTCTGTTTCGCAGGCCCAGGAAGCCAAAGAGTTAAAGCTCAGTTTATTCGCTGCCTCAAACTGATCAGCAAAATTAACTTTGGGGCCAGGCATAGAAACGACCCCCCCCTCCCCAGTGCTAAGCCTGTACCCGTTTAGCCTGGTCTCCAGAGGGTGATCGCTGAAGAGTTACACTCCTGTCGCTGCTTTGTAAGAACTCTTGGGAGATTTTTCACTCAACAGGCTTGTTGTGATGCGTATCCCCGTAGATACCAGCACCAGCCGCCGCTTCACGCCGCCCTCCACCACTCTGAGCCCGGGGAAGATGAGCGAGGCGCTCCCGCTGGCTGGCCAGGAGAACAGCGGCGCCCTGGTGGGGAAGCTGAGAAGTGCAGACCGCAGCATGGTGGAGGTGCTAGCGGATCACCCCGGGGAGCTGGTCCGCACTGACAGCCCCAACTTCCTCTGCTCCGTGCTCCCAACGCACTGGAGGTGCAACAAGACGCTGCCAATTGCTTTCAAGGTATTTGGCCTTTCGACACTTCTCTGGGGGAGGTATTAAACCGGGGGGAGAGGGAGGATCAGTGGGAGCCGGGTAGGGTGACCAGATAGCAAGTGTGAAAAATCAGGACTGGGATGGGGGTAATAGGCCTCTATATAAGAAAAAGCCCCAAATATAGGGACTGTCCCTATAAAATCGGGACATCTGGTCACGCTAGAGCCCGGGGTGAATTGGGACAATGTACAAACTCCTCTGCTGTGCACACGGTAAGACCAGAAACGCAGCGTGCATGTCATGTAACTGCTTCCCGGATGGGAGGCTGTTCATCTGGCCCCCTTGCAGCGCGGCTCGCAGAGTTTGGAGATGTGTTTTAGGCGTAGTCCCACCTAAGGAGGCCGGAGTTGCTGTAGGGACCGGCTCTGTGTATCCCGATTCACTGTATTGCCCTTTATGCACCGGTGAGTATAGCGGGCCCTCCTGTTTTACAGTATTTAGCCTACTGATTTGCTAACATGAGTCACTTCGTAGAGCTGGGAGAAGGGGAGCTGGGGGCAGGACGCTGACTTTGGGGACTCTCTCTCCAACCGGTCTGTCTCTTCATCTCATTCATAAACATACCATTCAGGAGTGGTTCTATAAAAAGCAAAGAACAAGGAGCTGAGTGTGTCTCTCTACCTTGTGTAACAGGATGCAACACAATCAATCACAGGGTGGATACAAGTATCAATAGCCTAAAATGACCCTTTCTGGACTGTAGTGTGTTTTGTACATAGAAATAACCCACGACAATGGGAACGGGACACTTTTAAAACATCGGAGTTTGGGGTACTTCTGGATTAATATGTTTGCAAGACCATAAATGTGCAGGCCACAATGTTCAGAGTCTCGTGTCTAAAGTTTCGCACTTACACGGTGTTGAAGGCGCCTAAATAATGGAAGCTCAGAGGTGCTAAGCCCCCATTTGTGTAGAGTGGCAGGTCCTCATCCCTGTTAGAAGTCAGGTCTTTTTTATTTTGGTACCTAATTTAGGCAGCGGTTTGTTCTGGGCGGATAGTGAGTTAGAAAATAATCCGTTTGTTGTTAAATATATCAGTGTTTTTCCAGATTCTTTTTTAACTAAGCCCACCTTTGGCAGATCTCTCTATGAAAAGTGCTGGCTTTTCTTCTGCTGGAAGTCACTAAACCTCAAAGGTTCGAAACACTAGCGTAAGGCCGCTTATTGAGGAATGCTCAGTTCGCACGAAAAGGATGCATGATCTTGCGGTTTCATAGACCATCAACTTTCCACCGGGGGTGGTGGTTTAAAATTAACCGGACAGAAGTTTAGAAGCCTTTTCTCTTTTGATTTTTTTCGTACTTGGAGTTGCTGTAGTACACTTACCCAGCCTGTCTTAAAACATCTGACCTTTCCCTTAAAACAAAAACAAAGAAACAAAAACCCGCAAGTGTAAAACTTTAGCACGACCCCATCTAAGACAGATGCTTGTTCTATGTGCTGAAATCGACCCCACTAAAGTTTTGTGTCTGCCTCCCTGGATAATCAGTACAATGTGTCTTTACAATCAAGAAGAGTAATGAATGTAGATTACATTTAGAATATAATTGCGGCAGCTTTTCTTGTCTACATGGTCCGATTTCCTCTTATTTGAATTCAAGTATTCAGTCCCCCTTGCCCGCTTTGAAAAAAAAAAAAAAAGACTTTGGCCTATAAATAATTTCTTTATAATGCTGAACTCCCTGCCGTTGATTTATATGTTTCCAACCATGAAAAAAAAAAAGGTTTTAATTGTCTCCAAGGATGAGTCCCTGTTAGGGTGTAGCTCCCCTAAAGCCTTTAATGGCGTCAAATGGTTACATTTAAGATTGGGAGTAGGACAGTCTGAATCAGCCTGTTCCTTTCCACCGGACAGGCTTCTTTCCACCAAGTTCACCGCTGCCAAACCAGATCAGAGCAGTATCCATTTGATTATGTGGGGTAATCAGTTGAGCTCTTAAAGCCTTAATACGTATCAGAACAGGGCTTTAGGATAAGTACAAGTGTTTATTTTGCCTACTGAGGGTTTTGTTTAGGAAGAGAGGGGAGAGGTGGGAGAAAGGAAGGTCAAGTCGGAATGATCAATTCCGAAAACCAAATCCCCCTTCACACACTTCCATGAATTTTTCTACCATTCACAGTACACATAAACTGTACACAACTGCAGCGGAGTAGCTGGGACGCTGTAACAGGACAACGTTATTGCTTTAAAATAGACTGAACCCCCCGCTCCCCGGGTCCTAGAGAAGCGAAGTCTGGAAATCTGGCTGATACTTTAGAATTCGCTTCTTCTATTTCGATGCGCTCTTGGGCGCAGGCTGCAGAGCAGCTGGGGGCTGCCCAGCGTGGCGCGGTTGAAACCTTTTCATTTTACCCTGTATTGGAAGGCGAAGGAACCAAGAATGTGACTAATACCCAACGCCTGCCCCGCTCCTTGTAAACAGGCTCAGTGTTTCCAGCCAGCCACCTTCTTTCCCCTAGCGCCTCTGAAATGTTGCGGTCTGGTCCCAGCTAGAGCGGAGAGCTCAGCTGCTGAAAGGGATCCGTTCCGCGCTCCCGTGTCTGAGCGGCTGGTTGTTAATGGGATGTTTGAATGGAGAGAGCAGCTCTTCTCAGCCAGGTGAATGGCCAGGCTTGGAGGAGGGGAAGGGAGGGTGGATTCACGGGGTAACCGGCCCTCAGCTTCTTTTCTGCTGGGAACTCGCGCGTTATGTTTTAAATGGCTAGCCCCTTGCTACTTTTGCAAGCAAAGTAGGGGAGTCAAACGCTCAAACCAGACAAGATTATTCCTTTCTAGCATTAAACCTCACACCCTCCCAAGGAAAGGTACAGCGTTTCCTGGTGAATCTCTGAACTCCTACGGTTTGACAGGTTTCAGAGTAGCTGCCGTGTTAGTCTGTAGCCGCAAAAAGAAAAGGAGGACTTGTGGCACCTTAGAGTCCACCTGCTTTCTGACTCTCTTTGCAGCTCCGCCCCCCTGCTCACCACCGCCCAAAGTCACCGGCTAGTGGGAACTGCAGGGGAACGAGACCTGAAATATTTGACTGATTATAAAAACAAACACAATCCGATTGTAAAGATTACTGTGTGTTTTCCAAAGGTCCCTTTTGAAAGTATTCCGATCCATCTGAAAATAATCTGTATCGTGCGAGAACTGGGTAACACATAATACCTAGTTACACAGAGTTCGGTTCAAATCATCTATATACTGCCAAGATCCTATGCTCAAATGTAGCAGTGGGATTTGTAGGGTACTTGGTAATATTCATTGTACCAATACAAACCAAGAGATTTCTACAGATCGATATGCCCTCTTTCTCCCTATGCTTACACTCCAAACAATAAAATAAAATAGATTTTTTTTAAAAAGAATCACTTATTGCATATAGTCTTTAGAATCACAATTCCATTTTAAACCAAAAACATCCAGGATTTTCTTTTAAAATAAAGGAAAGTTATAAGGAATTTAAATATTGTAAATTGCAATTATTGATGCAGATTAATAATAAATTGTAATATTGGTTAATTGTTCAACATACTGTTAGGAAATCATCTGAATCCTAATTTAAGAGACCAACTTTGTTTGGCTGATGGACCAAGATTGGGAGGTTTAGGTGTGCTGTGGCATGGGTTTGCTGATATTCTGAACATATATTTTTAAAACAAAATACTAGATATCTCCAGTCAGCAAGTTCCTACTTATCTGTTTAGTCTGTTTTATAATGTAAATGTTTGTATTTCGTCAATGCCTCTCGTTTATGACTTTTCATTCCAGTTTTTTTTTCTTCTGTGTGTATGCACACGTTTTATATATTATTTTTATAATCATTTCTTCAAATAGCTTATCATAGAAGTTGTCTTTGGTGAATTGTAAATATGGTGAATTTTAAACATATTCTTTTTCAATTTAAGAGCATTATCTCAGTAATTCATGAAGGTTTGTTCTCCACTTAATATACGCGTACATAATTCCTTAAATAATCACACAACTACTCATGTAAATGGGGTTTTCCTATATGTTTTTCCTTATATCTGAAGTCTTTAATATATGTAGAATAATTATTTTATTACAGGCTTTTTAAAAAAAACTTGGTAAGCACATCAGGTTCATGATTGAGGATTTTGAGAGCCAAATTGCCACACCCCACAACAGTCTGGAGAGAAAAAACATTGCATGCCAAGAACAGGAGGATTTGAAATACATAATTCTGATTATACAGCATTTTTGTTGTGTACAGATGAGAACAAAAAAATAAACACATGGGCTGCTGAAGAGGGTTGGGGAAGAGGAAGTAGAAATATATGCACAAAGAGGGAATTTCGACACAATGAGCACAACTCTATATGTGGAATCAAGAATAAGGGTTATAGACTATTTAGAACACATCAGAGAACATTAAGATGCAAAGTGTAGCCTATGTAAGTGAAAGGGAGATCAGAGACTTCTGAATTATTATGAGTAAGAAATAAGTATAATAAAGAGAATAGGTAAAGGAGCTATGGACCTGTTCAGAAATATCAGAGTGATGTAAAAGTAACAAATAAACTGAGTTGTGAAAAGCAATGAGACATTTTAACTGCATGAACATGAACTAGAAAATGCTAAGAGGAAGGGAAAAAAATCAAGCAGTACCTCTGAGGACGTGAAGCAGGACTACTTACTTCCTCTTAAAATCTATAAAAGAAGAAACTAAAAAGAGCTAGATTTTATTATAATCATCATTTTATTTTATTATTTCACCAGTGTAAAACTTGTCTAAGTGAGGTCAGAACTGGGTCTTGCACAAGAGTTTAAGATGAAATTAAATACTAAAATGGTTAATGAACATGAGCACCGTGACACAGTTGAGAGAAATCAGAAAAGTTGAGGCTAGAAATCTAAATGTCATATAGCACATTGTGTCAGAAATGTAACATCACATATGTTCCTAAATATTAGGTGATTTTTATAGATATTGGCACTGCTGAAACACAATGGAAACATTAGTGACAGAGCTTAAGCCTTTGATTTAAATATGTCGGGTTTTATCAGTTCACATTACAATTTTAACAAAGTTTGGGGACAGTTCTAATTTCATTAACTTGCTTTCTTGTTTCTAAAAGGAAAAAAGAAATGGTTTTGTGAACAGTGATCAAATGTATATTTTGGGCCTGATTTCCCACAGTTTTGCACTGGTGTATCAGCATTAAAATCCATGACATTACATGACACAAAACTGGATAGACACTGTGCAGAATCAATTCTGTTATGTCAAAGAGACAATAGGCTTGGTTTTGTTCTTGCAGTAATTTTATACCAGTGTAATTCTATTGATTTTGATGGAGTTATTCCCTGACCTACACTGATGCAAATGAGATCAGAATCAGGTCCTGTTGTTTTGATTTATTTATGTATTGGTAAATATAAATGTATGCATGTTATGTGTATTGTACATATTTAGGTGCAATTAGGTACTTTAGACATATATAGATACAAATATTTGTATCTGGCTCTGTAAGCTACATTTGGAAATATATCCTATTTACTCCAAGTAGCCTTTTAATTTATATAATTTGTTGCTTTTCCCCTTTTCATCAGGTTATTTACTGATACATTTCACTTACGAAGACTGAGGATTCTTCTATTTAATCTTGCAGGTAGTGGCCTTAGGCGATGTTCCTGATGGGACACTGGTCACAGTAATGGCTGGAAATGATGAAAACTACTCTGCAGAGCTCAGAAATGCTACAGCTGCCATGAAAAACCAAGTAGCAAGGTTCAATGACCTCAGATTTGTGGGTAGAAGTGGAAGAGGTACGTATTTGCTCACAGCTATATTTTGACTGTTTACTACTTGAATCAAGTTTCAATTACTTAGGGACAATTTGAACACAAAATATGTCCAGCTTCAGCACGGGAGAATCCTGCAAGATCTGGCTTGTGCAGACTCTCGCAGTACAGAAACTGAGCACACATTTTTAGTGTTCTACACAAGCCAATCCTCATTATGATTTACACTTCCTAACAGTGTTCTTATTTAAAAGCATATCCAAAAGACAATCCTGATTGTGCCCTTAGTTACATCGGTGCAAGCTCATTAGCTTCACTGAAATCAAGGTGATTTCATTGGTATAACTAAGGGCTGAACAGAGCACCTACTTCCGATTAAATTAATTTGTGAACAGGGCCCAACTTCAGCTGATGTAAATCAACATGACTCTAACGTCCAAAACTATGGTTGATAACTCCACTCCTAAGGGACAATGAAACTTTCTACGGTAAGGATAAAGATTGTCTGTGCAGGAGTCAGTGTTCTGGGGGGAGGGAGGGGCCGGGTCCTTCCCCTCAGGCTATGGAATGAACTCCCGCAGGAGCTCAGGACAATTCCAGACCTCCCCATCTTCTGCTCCAAGTGCAACGTGTGCGTCCTTGACCTTCCTTTCTCTAACTTTAACCATATAGCAACGTGTGTGTATATGTATGTATGTGGGGGGGGGATCTATATAGGTTTTATTTTTTATATTTTACATATAAATTCCACCACAAAACACTCCACTGCACACACTTCTCCCCCTGGGGAGAGGAGGAGAGAACAAACACATGGCAGATGTTAGTCACATTGCTTAATGTAGGGCACTGAAATACTGCAGTGATGAGCATGGTATAAGAACTTGAAAAGACTAGAATGGAAGACTTCAGTGGCTGAGGATCTGGCCCTCTGTATCTCTTTGGTAACTTTTAATTTCAAGTAAGAATAAAAAGGCATCATTGCTATATGCAACAACTGAGATTTTAAAATGACATGGAATATAATTCCACCCCAAAAGATGCTAAAATCCAAAAATTATAGTATTAGCACACACACAGTTCATTAATTAACATGTGAACTGATGATACTGGCCTGATTCAATGGGAAAGTCTCCTGTTGATTTCTATGGGCTTTAGTTCAAGCCCGTAATCATAGAAAACACAAATTGTAAGCAGCCGTGTTTATATTACAAGATAATTTTTTTAACTCATCTTACACTGCTCTCCTTACTCATGTAATTAGTCCCATGGACTGTTCATGTGAATAGGGTCTGTTTGCCAGAGTAAGGATTGCTGGATCAGGCCCATAGCAGAAAAGCTGATGAAAATTTGAAAATACAGCCTTCCAGTTTTAGGGTAAGGTGCTAAAAAGTACTTCATATTCAGTATGCTTTCATAAAGTGCTTACAAATATATTGTTCTTCTGTTAAGTTCTTATCTTCAAGTGAAGTCAAAACATAAGGTTTGGCTGACTAAATACAATATTGTCAGTTTAGGTTAGTTCAATGTTGTAAAATTTATAAACCAAAATTGACGTTATCTGGTGCATTCAAGTAGGTTGGTTTTACTAGTTGTTTTGCAGTCTGTTGTCTCTTTGGAACCAGACAGATCCCTTTATGGCTTATTGTTCTTTCCCACCCCCATTTTTATTCTTCTGTGTACTCTCGAGTGACCTAGTCTCCTCTTGATGTGTGTGTGCATAACTCCTATAAACATGAATGGTGTTATAAGCATACTTCAGGAGGATTGCATAGCTGGCCCATTCCTGTTCCTTGCAAAGCTGCATATTACAATGGGAGTGAGATCAGCCTTTTGACTGTGTAAGTTACGCTGATTATAGACAGCAGAATTTATTTGCTTTTGAAATTAAACTCGTATTTTGTACAATTTTTTTTCTAATATAAAATCCGTGTGCAATTTGAGACCGCCATACCCCCTGGAACAGATTTAAAGATGAGTCATAAATTCAGAAAGCAAATACATTGTATGTGTAAAATATCCAACCAGGCCTGAAATGTCTTGTAGCTTCATTAGCCTGCCGTCATTCAAACCTGGTTGTTTGGGTTAGCTTCAGAATCCAATTGGTGGGGGTGAACTGCAGTTGAAAATGTAGCATAGTAATGCTAAGGAAGGATAATAATAGGGTAATGCAGGGATAATTATATCCATTTACTGAAAACATAAGAGATGCAGTAATGTATAAAAGTATCAGTCATTAAACATGTTCATTTGTTATATTAAAGGTTCCACCTTTTCAATAAATGGTATTTGCATTATGATTCAGAGATGAGTGTTTAGAAAACATTTTGAAGATTCAAATGAATAGCTGGCAAAGTGGTTGAGAAGCTAATAAAAATAGACTTGCAGTTTGGTTCCTGGCCATGCTAATGAAGCTAGAAATCACAACTGTGGTCTGTGTGATTTTTCAAGGTCAAAATTTGATAGCTGAGGGAGAACACTAATTGTCCAAAAGCTTGTAGGGAAGATTTTTGTAACCATTTACTTTGCTAATATCTTTTGCTTGCTAATAACAATGATCGTTTATATACAATTAGAAGTTTTATTTTAAAAAATCCTGTGCTTGCTGTGATACCTTAAATAAAAAAAGTTATATGGGGACCTTGAATGCTACTAGTCAGGCTTGGAGGTTTAATCTCATAAACTCCATTAGCTATTCATATTTTGAGTGAATGACTAATATATGTTTTTGTTTACTCGTATAACACTGAACTGTTTTCCAAAGGTGTGGCTTGTTTGCATTTGGGTGCATGATTTCTGATGTTATGTTCTGTTGCTTTTGCATAAAGCCTAAATAATAAGGTAGCTGCTGCATCAAAGGGCGTTGCTTCTTTTGATTCTTCAGTATAGGAAAATCAAGTGAAACTCTGTTTGCTGTGTAATATTTGAGCTGGGGTAAATTCAGCTCCCAACAGTGATAATGTGATGTCAATTATACATGAACAGTCATTGGAAGTTTGAGTCAGGTATGGTCATTGTGGATACCATTTGTGTGGTTTGAATTACTTGAAATCAGTACTCTGATGTAACAAAGAAGGGCTTTACACTGTGACAATTCAAATTCATGCCTCACTTTCTCTTATGATGTGTCAGTTATCGGCGGTGTAAACATCACCATTAAAAACCTCACAGAAATGTTGACAATCCACTTCTCATTTTCAGAGGATAGAAAATAATCATTCTCACTAATTTTAACACTTACCCTTAATTCTGAGCCTCAGTGGTGCTGTAAAAGGAACGTGAGCCATTAACTATATATATAGGTCACTATAGCTATTGTTTCATGTGTCCTTGTTTAAAACCACAGGTCAGATTCTCAGCTATGTAAATTGACAATGCTCCATTGACTTTAATGGAATTACGCTAGTTTATACCACTTGAGGATCTGGGCCTGTGTGCACATTGATGCACAAGTGTGTTCCAAATAGTAGCTGAAAGTTAATCAAATAGCTGAGTTACATTTTGATGTTCATTTTACATTTAATAGTGAAGCAACAGGCCTGTATTGCTATTGCTGGGCATGCAGTGTGATGTTCATTATTTAAAAGAAAACACTTGATTTTCTCGATACCAACACAGGAAGGTGAGAGTATCACAGATCTTCAGAAACACCAGGATGTTGTATTTAGGAGACTTGGCTTGCCCTCCAGTACAAAGCAGTTTGCATTGAAATTGGCTGATGTCCAGGATTACTATTCCTCACCCTCAGTTCAGAATGCCACTGGGAAAACCTGCCTGTCTGGCTTGTAGGTCTTAGTAAGTAATTTCTAAAAGAAAAATGTAGTTTAAGGCTTAAGAAACTCTAAGTGCTTCTGCCTGACAAGCTGGTAAACATCTTTCTTTATTTTTTTCTACCAAATTTTCCCTTCACTCATCCATTTTTCAAATGTAATTATTCTGTACCAATGCAAAATAGGTAGCTTTCTTAATATAGCTTACTATGATGAAATAAAGCTAACATGAAAAGCCAAATACCACACAGGAAGTTCATTGGCTAAAATGAAATAGAAATAGTTAATTTAGAGAGGGAAAGGTTCAGGGTCTGGTGGCCACTACATTGTTTCCACATGGAATCATTTATCCAAATACTGTCTGCTTTGTAGATGGCAATATTTTTTTTCATGTTTTCTGGAGAAAACTATTTTGAATGGATTAATATATTAGTAATTGATGTGAATGTATCTTGGTTTACCTGCAGAAGCTGTCAATCTTATCTCTAAACATTTTGCGGGCATTTAATGGTTATTATAACTAGTTTTATTGCAAGATCTTTTTAAATTGTATTTTTTAAAGAAATAAAAATGAAATTTAAAAATTCAGCAACTGGCAGGGTCAGAACCACATGAATAATTTGGCAGATAAGAATATGCCATTTTTCATTTCTATGAAACATAAGAAAATGTAAGTCTGTGGCACTGGTTTTCACTTCACTAGCCTATATGAGAACACTCAGAGGATATTACAAGACATAATCAGAAATATTCGTTCCAGGTCTCTTTCTTCAAGACATAAATTTGAGGAAGAAAGCTCAGTTTAAACTGGATGTAGATGACTAAAATATGCTAACAAGTTACTGGGCCAGATTCTGAGTTCATTTGGTTTTTACTGGCCTTCTAATGGCAGAATTTGTCTCATTCTGTGTAGCTTCATTTTCTGACATATTATTGAAGGACACTTTTGTGAACCTTTGCTTTTACTAAAAGTTAAACTCATTTAAAATTATAATAGTATTCAGAGTGCAGACTGGTACTCCATTCAACAGAGTATAAAAAGGAGTACAACTTGACTTAAGCGATTACCTGGGGCCTGATCCAAACTCATTGACATTGATGGAAGGACTCCCGTTGACTTCAGTCGGTTTTGTATCAGACCCTTGGATAACAATTAATTGGGGTTTTAAAATAAAATACTGTGGGGAGGGTAGTCTCTTGAAACAGAAGGTTGCCTAAAAAGGATGGCCTCTTATATAGATTTCACTGTATTAGAATTGATCAGATGGAAAGAGAAGAAAAGTAACAACAGTGTATTTGAAAAAGAAAAGTTGCAATGGATGTA
Organism: Lepidochelys kempii; assembly: GCF_965140285.1. NCBI lineage: Eukaryota > Metazoa > Chordata > Testudines > Cheloniidae > Lepidochelys > Lepidochelys kempii. The sequence goes on from NC_136380.1 coordinate 164,174,401, forward strand.
GTCTAAAAATAACACTGTTGTATAACATACGATATTGTGATAAACAGCAAGATAGACAGAGGTGATGGTCCAGAGGTTTGAGAATAGGATACAAAGCCAGCACTGACTGCCTGTGTTGTTCATATTCTGTGTATTGATAAAGGACTTCTGTTTCTGGGTTGTCAAGTTAGTATCATCCTCAATCACTAACTTTCCTAAGTTTCCTAAGCCACTGAATGCATCCAATGAAGTGAGCTATAGCTCATGAAAGCTTATGCTCAAATAAATTGGTTAGTCTCTAAGGTGCCACAAGTACTCCTTTTCTTTTTGCGAATACAGACTAACATGGCTGCTACTCTGAAACCTTTCCTAAGGGTGAAATTCATCCCTGCATGGAGGACCAGCACACCACTGATGCTACACAATGGGATTCTGCGGGGGGAAAGTTGTGATTGGAGGAAGCTGTGTTTCCCTGTGTGCTGTGGAAGGTGGTGCTGGAGGGTAGCTTGGGGACGAGTCTTGGGATATTTTGAGTATGCCAATCCAGTGTCCCTAAGATTTGTTGCAATTGGTGAAGGGGCAGTGGTCACTACTCTAGCCTATAGGTTGTGGCCTGGGTTAGAGGGGATACATTTTGCCTCCTACTATTTGCATATTTTACCTGCATAAAATTTGATGATTCACGCTTTGTATGAGTAAAGTGAATATCACCCTGAGAGAGAGAGAGAGAGAGAGAGAGAGAGAGAGAGAGAGAGGTGTTTTTTCACAAGGCAGTGTGCAGCTGTTTGTTAATATTATTGTAAAATGTTTGTTTTTCAATTGGTAAAAACATTTTTTCTGGTTTTCTTTTTCTGTTTGTTTATTTGTAGAGAGCTACTCAAAAGTCATTGATCTTTTAGGACTGGGAAAGTAAAAGTTGTTAGTAAAGAAATTATTAGAAAGCAGGAGTCTGCAGGATAGGGACTATCTTTAACTTTGTACAGCATCTAGCATGTTCTTAGTGCTTAACAAATAAGTATTATGAATTATACTATGCCAGGTGAGTAAGATATGTAAGCACAGAGATAAAATACAATATAAACAAGTTTCAGCTCATCATTTCAGGTAGGATAGGAAATATTCCTTTAGATTTACATGGCAAAATCTGACATGAAAACTCTCTGCATTTATATAATGTATCATAGATCTTGCAGATCAAATAGTGGTGATCCATCAGTGTGGGGAAAAATATGTGAATTATATTCATTAATAACACAGTCCTTTAGACAAAGTCACTTTCTTGGTGCAAGCTTTCATTGGAAACTTAGTGGGGAGAGTGGAGAAGAATTCTTTATAAAACTGTACAACCAAAACAGACTTGTGTTTACAGTTATATATTCAATGCAGACATTTTTGTATGAATTGCTGATTGTTAAGGAAGTATATGATGCAGTTCAGTGAGGATATTTGAATTGAAAACATCATGTGGTCTGGAGGGTTCAGCATGACTCCTGCTATCTTTGCCAGCTCACAGACATTCGTTGGGTTACTTAAATTTGGTCTGGCAGAAGAAGTTTCAATCAGAAAGTGTCAATAGGAGAAAAATAAAGGTAGAGTGATTTTTAGAGCTCCCTGTCTCCGGGAGCATTATGGTTGTAAACAGTGCTCGTGCCAAGTGCTGAACTACTGGCCTAGTTCCAATAACAATAAATCTACTTTTTGGTTGCACGGAGCCATGCTTGAACATTTTGTTTTAATCTTGGGATAATGATGATAATGAGATAGCGTGTTGCTCTCTGAGAGTTTTCTTGTTCTGTATGATTGTAAAAGAAGTTCATCTTAGGAGGATGGTGCTTATGGAAAACAAAGTATCTCACTGAAAGAAGAGGTTACATTGTTTCAAGAAAACTGTTTGCCTTTCAGCATTTTTTGTTTTGTTTTTGGTTTGGTTTGCTTTTCTTTCTTGTGTGCCCTCTTTTAGACTTCTTCTCAAGCAAAACTGTCTGGAAAAAAAGTCACACCAAGAACAGCTGCTGATTTGTAGTCAAAATAAAATCATTAAGAGAAAAATAATTAGTGCTCAGGCTTCAGGGCACTTTAATGAACTTCAGATGACTACTTTAAAGTGTGCAGCTCTCATCAACTCTCTTGTACTTAGCAAAAGGACTGAGGGTGTTCTAAATCAGTGGTGCACAACTGTTGCCATCCGGAGGGCCATGATAAGAATATAATGTGCATATAAACTTACATAAGCCTCCAGCAATTTTGGGTCAGTTTGTATTGCATCCTCATATAGCATTTAGAGTAAATGGCGTGAGGGGCATTTTGTTTAACCTTAAATCTTTTGCTTCTCTTTTCTCCCATTTTTAATCCCTTTTCTCTCTTTTTGACTATGACTTTTCTTCTTACACCATTTATCTTTCCCTTTTGTTCTCTGTCTCTTTAGCTAAAATCTCTCCTCTTTTTCTGTATTCTCTATCTCACTTTTTCTCTTATTTCTGCTCCTTTATTACTGCTCCCCCTCCATTTCTTGTTCTGGAGCCACTGAGTGAAATTCTGACCCCATTCAAATCAATGAGGGTTCTGTCATTGACTCCAGTGGGCCTGGGTTTTACCCGTGGCCTTTAGGGTGCCTCTTCCCAGGCCAGTTGTAGCCCAAAGCTCAGCTCTGCTTTCTTACGCTGCCAGCTTCAGACACTTTGTGCCTGATTCTCCTTTACATTAAAGCTGCTTTACCCTGCCAAGATGGTATAAATTATTGTTATTTAATGTTTATATTGTGGTAACACATAAAGGATGCAAGCAGGTTGGGCCCCATTGCGCTAGGCAAAGTACCAAAATGGCTTTTATGTCAATGAAAATAAGGCCCTCTAGTTTTTAGCCTCACCCAGTCAACTAGCAGTAGTACTTCTGCTCCCTCCTTGTGGACAAGGGGTTGCTTCTAATGCTATGCAAGGAAGGGAGAGGCACTGGGTGGCGGGAGTGGGTGTAGAAGGAGGAGCTCCTGGAGGCTGGCAAGGGGGACGTGGGGAGGAGCAGCTACTGGAAGGAAGGAATGAAGCTACTAGAGCTCTGCAGGGCAGTGCATGCAGTGAGTTTCCTGTCCAGTTTCCTGAAGTTCAGTGAGAAGCTGTAGGAAACACATTGTATAATTCACAGGCTGAAGGTTACGCACCACGGGTCTAAAAGCTAACATAGTAATGTCCATGTTTTGAAGGCTTAGCTACGTTAGAAAGTCCCTCTGAGGAACTTTCTATTAGTGGGAGGTGTCAGGTGTTCATACAAAAATCTATCCGTATCTGTGGTTCTTGGACATCCATTAATACAAGTTACCCCAAGGTGTGTATCAGTGGGTGTTACATCAGTGTAATGCCAGTGTAGATGCGTCCTACTCCCAAGACAAATAAATCATTGCAAACACTCCTCCTGTTGATGTTCCACCCTTGCACCACTCACTCCAGAACTGACCTCTCTGGTCATCTTTCTACCCTCCACTGCTCTGGGGTCATCTGGGCTGGAGGTCACTCACTTGTTCAACTAGTGCTGATAAACACACACGTGCCATTTGCTAGCCATGTTCAGAGTGAGCACACTCCACCCTTTTGAAGCCTGTGTACTGACACCATCTTTGTTCATGCATCTGCCTGGAGCCATGCGGTGGTCATTGGCTTCATTGTTCTGCAGTGTGAGGAGTGTGCTCAGTCCCAGCCGGGAACTAATCGCCAAAATGCTAAGATCTTCCAGTGTCTGTCTGAACAGGTGGTTGAACTGGGATTTGTCCAAAGTGAAAACCAGTGCAGACAAAAGGGCAAGGAGCCAAGGCACAATCAGTAAGGATTACAGCAGGTGAATCAATAGCTGGTACTCTTTAAGCTATTACACAATAAGCACCCAGACTGGGAATAGGCCTTACTGATATTTGTAAAGTACTGGGGGGCTCTTTTGCAGTGAAAGGGTCTGTGTAAATGTCAAATATTATGATGGATGAGTCTAAAAAAGCAGCACTCCTGCATACATAGGTGGCCATAACTCAAAAGGACCAAGCCAGTATTTTGAGCAGAAAATTCACTACCGAATGGCAGAAATGAAGTGCTATATGTCAGGCTGATCTTTGTGGGGGAAAAAAAATCACTCTTCTGTAATTCAGCCCTCCGAACCCCTTTTACAAACATTAGTAACATGCAAATATTTATGAAGTCCACGTATGCCTTTCAGCGCTCAATAATATTTTTGCAATAAACATCACATTTTTGCAATCAAGCCGTATAATCCCTTTGTACTGCCAGTGTGCCACACAGGTTGGGCACCCAACAGCGTCTCATTCTTCCTGTACTGTAATTATTGTCTCCACCCATGTTCCTACGAATTTTATAGTGGCGCTGCAGCAGATCTACTTATAGTTCAAGGCTGCTTGGCTTCTCCATTAAGAGCTCTTTTTTCAGTCTTTTAATCAAATGCTTTAATTCATGCTGAAAACTTGATCTGCAGGCCTCCAGCCTAACAAAGCATTCCCACACAACATTCCCTATAAAGTGGAGCTGTTGTTTCTTAGGGCAGGATGAAATATATTCCCTTTTTCCCCCCCTAGTTTCCAACATTATTCTTACTTCCAATGTACACTACCCTACACCACACCGCTGTGATGCTTAAAAGGGGAAACACATACAATTAAAGATGTTAATGTACAAATATATGTAGCTGGCCAAATTCCTGACCGATGAACTTGACCAGTGCCATGATGTCATCTCCAGATATATTGCTTTTTAGTGGGGGACAGTACTGCTGATGTTGATGTAATCCCACGTAGGTAATCAGATTCAATGTAAGACAATTATTCTGCTATCACCATGCTCTCAGAGACCTCCCTTCTGCCAGATCTGGTCCCAGATCTGTAGACCTCATGCGTAATCTCCTCCCTTTTGCTCAGTTACTTCCTGTTATACTTCTTTCCTCCCACTGCCTCCTGCCTGATACGTGGCTGTGGACTTTATCCAGCTAGCATAACTGAGGATGCTAATATGCAGACAAATCAGGAGGGAAGACATGTATCAAGAAGTTACTGAGCAAGAGGGAGGAGATTAGGCATGAGATCTATGGGTCTGGGACCAGGATGGCAGGAGGGAGGTCTCTGAGAACATGGTGATAGTAGAACCATCCACAGTCTACTAACAACCACCATTTGGTATCTAGACAAGTGCGGAAATCGTGCATTAGTCACATCTCTGATTTAGTCAATTCACTTGCCCTGTTCCAAAATTCATAAAATATAAGCAAGGTTTACATTTTTAAAAAATCAATTAAAGTAACTCTGTGGAATTCACATTTATTTAAAACATCAATATTTAAAAACTGATAAATGAATAATCTCAATTCTTAAATGGGAAAAGGGTTATCAAGTCTCTGCCAAGCAAACCATGGAACAGCAGCACCATCTGCACGGTGACACGCATTCTCAGAGCGGCAGGGAAAACTTGGGTTCAGGGACTCCCCGAGCGGTGAAGGAGAAGGGTGGCATCATGCTAGTGCCTGAGACTGGGAAGTGAAACTGACCATCAATGCAGAAATGAAACTGACTCTACATAAAACACTGTCAAATGAAAAAGTAAACAACTGAAAAATAGAGAGAAAATCTGTCACTGTTCACAATCGGAGGGCCCAGTCATGCAGCTCTTACTCACACGAGTAATTCTTATTAATGTAAGCAAGGATTGCTCTTCCAAGAATTGCAGGATCAAACCCTAAGGCAATAGCTGTTACAGTAATACATAAAAAAGTGTTCAGACAGAATTGTGCTATTTGCGTTCACCATGTCCCATTTGTGGTGTGTATACTAGCGTCCTCAGTCGTGCTGGTTGGAACGTGTACTGCTCGGGGATTCTTTCTGAAGCAAAGAGGAGGCGTTCACACACAAGGCCAGATGTCAGCTCTGCTACTGCAGGGCAAAGGGGCAAAAGAAAAGAAGGTTTTTTTTCAGCCATGTGAATTAGCTACCTGGGGATTCGCCCGTGTCAGAGGGTTCCTCAGGGAGCACAGGCGGCATCGCTGGTGCAGAGCGCTGTGGCCAGAGCACTGTTGTACACCAGCAAGACCCTGTCTGCCAGAATAGCCCCATGGGGCGTGGAGAGCCAGACACCTCTTTAGACCTGTGTGTCGGCTCTAAGTCGCTCGCACGTATTCTGAAAAATGTTGAGCAACTCCATCTAATTCAACATGCAGGAAAAATTAATTCTAAATCCCGAAAGCAGTTGATTTGCTCGTTGTAGACATGGTGGGTGCACAGGCAGGGAAATGTGAGAGTACAGCTTGCATCTCTTGTTGGTCAGCCTGGGTGTGTCCCCACAGAAGCGGGAAGGTATAAAGTCCAGCTTGAGGAGACAACGCCACACCAGCTCTGAGCTACCACGCTAAAAGAAGGGGTGTAGCTGAAGTGGTGCGATGAGCTAGCTCCCCCCTCCCACCAAGTACAATCCCAGGTGAGACCTTGGGTGCATGCTCAGGGCAGCTAGCCCCTATCGCTACTTGAGCCGCACTATGTTTTTAGCCCCCTAACTTGATCAGAACTAGCGTGGGTCTGACTCCGTAAACTGGAATCTACACCTTCCAGCTCCAGAGTAGACATACCTTATGGAGTGTTGCAGGAAACAGAAATGAGAGCAAAAAGTGGAAGCCACTGGCTGAGTTGCACCCAAATTACTGGTGTCTGGGTTGCTGAGCCATTAGTATTCAGGTGATTCGGAATCTTATCACACAGTGGATTAAATTCTGTGGTTCTTATTTGGGGCAGAGTATGAAGGGCAGGATTTGGCCCTATGGATGAAATCCTGACCCTACTGAAGTCAATAGCAAAACATCTATTGATTTAATTGGGGACAGGATTTCACCCTGTACAGGTAAATGTAGAAGTAAGAACTTTGTGCAATAAGACACTTGGAATTATCCTGTAGAAATGTTTCAGAATATAGCCATAAGGTTAAGTTGATGGGATCACTTGGCTGGAAGGGTGCAACAGCTGCATCTCCAAAATCCCAGATTTCACACACATAGGCCTCTATTTTCATGTGAAAAAAACCCAGTCTGTTGTAGGTGCAACTACCTGTTTGTGCACACAGTTATTTCGTTTCTAGGTGCAAATAAGCATTTGTACACAGTTTTGCAGGCATACCCATTGTGCTCTCATTGTTAAATTTGGCCTATAGTGCAGTGGTCACCATTAAAAATTCTGTATTTGACAACAGGTGTCACATAGTAGTATATGAAATTACTGCAGTTTCTCTTGCGCTTGAAATAGTAGCTGTCTATGGTATCTATGTGATAATGGTGAACAAAAGTTAATTCTTTAATATCTTCTACTTTAACTATAATTGTTCTCCTATGAGATGCCCACTGAATGAAATGCCATTGGCAAAGTTGTGTCCTTCGTTGTCTGAAACTGCCACTGAAGACAACAGGAACAAGACAGACATCTGAGGACAGAATTTTACCTTGTTTAGTTTTTCCTAGACTGTCACACAATTAGGTGAAGCGTTTAAAAAAATAAACAATGCACTAAGCAACAGCTAACTAAGGGTATGTCTACACTACAAAATTAGGTCAATTTTATAGAAGTCGATTTTTAGAAACTAATTTTATACAGTCGATTGCGTATGTCCACACTAAGCGCATTAAGTCAGCGGAGTGCGTCCTCACTACCTTGGCTAGCATCAACTTACAGAGCAGTGCACTGTGGGTAGCTATCCCACAGTTCCCGCAGTTTCTGCTACCCATTGGAATTCTGGGTTAAGCTCCCAATGCCTGATGGGGCAAAAACATTGTCACGGGTGGTTTTGGGTACATGTCGTCAGGCCCCGCTCCTTCCCTCCCTACGTGAAAGCAATGGCAGACAATCATTTCGCACCTTTTTTCCTGGGTTACCCATGCAGACGCCATACCACGGCAAGCATGGAGCCCGCTCAGCTCACCATCACCGTACGTCTCCTGGGTGCTGCTGGCAGATGCGGTACTGCATTGCTACACGGCAGCAGTTCCTTGCCTTCATGGCAGATGGTGCAGTAGGACTGATAGCTGTCGTACGTCTCCAGGGTGCTCCTGGCAGACCTCGGTGAGGTCGATCTGGGGCGCCTGGCCAGACATAGCTATCCTCCTCTTAGAGCACTGAATGGGAGCCAGAGACTCGAGGTCATTCTCTTCTTTAAGTTTCGTCTCATGGAGATTCAGTCCTCCCTGGAATATCACGTGAGCTGCAGGCTTCTGCCTCAGGCTACTCTCCCAGCCACCAGCAACGTGCGGTCGCACCTACCTCAGCTTACCCCTTGCTCCCATGGCTCATGAAGCCTGGACAGTAGTAAGGAGCAGTTCAACTATAGGCTGAGCAAGTGCAGAATGGTGGTAGAATGTGCCTTTGGACATTTAAAAGCTCACTGGTGCTGTTTGCTGACTGGGTCAGACCTCAGTGCAACCAACATTCCCATTATTATTGCTGCTTGCTGTGTGCTCCACAATCTCTGTGAGAGTAAAGGGGGAGACATTTATGGTGGGGTGGGAGGTTGAGGCAAATCACCTGGCCTCTGATTTTGAGCAGCCAGACACCAGGGCGATTAGAAGAGCATAGCAGGGCATGCTGCGCATCAGAGAGGCTTTGAAAACCAGTTTCATGACTGGCCAGGCTTCAGTGTGACAGTTTTGGGTGTTTCTCCTTGATGCAAACCCGCCCCCTTTGTTGATTTTAATTCCCTGTAAGCCAGCCACTCTCCCCCACTTCGAAATAAAATAACTATTGTTTTGAAACCATGCATTCTTTCTTTATTAATTAAAAAAATGAGATAACAGACAAGGTAGCCCAGGTGGGGTGGGGAGGAGGGAAGGACAAGGCCACATTGCTTATTGTAACCACACTAAAAATCAAACTGTTTGAATGACAGCCTTCTGTTGCTTGGGCCATCCTCTGAAGTGGAGTGGCTGGGTGCCTGGAGCCTCCCCCCCAACTGCATTCTTGGGCATCTGGGTGAGGAGGCTATGGAACATGGGGAGGAAGGTAGGCGGCTATACAGTGGATGCAGCGGGGGTATGTGCTCTTTTTGGCTTTCCTTTCATGTCCGTTTGCTCCCCTAACAGATGCTTCATCATGTCTGTTTGCTCCCCCATTAGTCTCAGCATCGTGTCCTGCCTCCGCTCTTCGTGTTCACTTAATTCTTTCCTGGCCTCTGCTACTGAATGCCTCCATGCATTAAGCTGTACCCTATCAGTGTGAGAGGACTGCATGAGCTCGGAAAACATGTCATCGCGAGTGCGTTTTTTCTGGCTTCTAATCTGCGATAACCTCAGGGACCGAGATGATAGGGGGAGTATAGAAATGTTCTACACTCTATGATTCTGGGGGGACTGCATGGTCACCTCTGCTGCTGAGTGGTGCTAAGTTTGCCACGCTAACCAAACAGGAAATGAAATTCAAAACTTCCTGGGGCTTTTCCTGTGTATCTGGCTAGTGCATCAGGGTTCAAAGTGCTGTCCAGAGCGGTCACAATGGAGCAATCTGGGATAGCTCCCAGAGGCCAATACCATCGATTTGCATCCGCACTACCCCAAATTTGACCCACCAAAGTTGACCCACCAAAGTTGATTTTAGCGCAACTCCCCTTGTCGGGGAGGAGTACAGAAGTCGATTTGCAGAGCCCTTTAGGTCAACAGAACGGGGTTGGTTGTGTGGACGCAGTCATTTTTAAATCAGGCTAACCCGGCTAAATTCGACCTAACCCCGTAGTGTAGACCAGGCCTAAGGGTCAGTTCTACTACTCTTACTCATATCAATTTCAATGGGATTATTCAAGTAGTAAGCTATTAATCAAGAGTGGCAAAATGTTTCCCTAATGTATAGTTGTTAATGTTGTGTGTGTGTGTGCATGTTTGTATGTGTGTATATATTGCGTGTACATACACCCACATGCATTATAAAAAAAATAGTAGAGATCTTTACATTGGCACTTTGATATATACCTAGGGAAGTGTCATGAGAAGTTTGAAAGATATATAACAATAATAATTTAGCACAGTTTAATAAAATCAGCCGAACACACAAGTATGAAAAAGTAGTAGCAGAAAATATTGTACCATAATTTCTCTTACTACAACCTGGAAACCTCTCTCAGACATCATGGAATTAGCCAAAATATCATTTGTGTTGTATTGTGTATTTTTGTATTACACTTCATATTTTTTCATCCATATCGCTTGGTCTTGTCAGCACAAACATTCTTGGCTCCTTTCCCATTTTGGCTTCTTTTCCAATTTGTTAAAATAATGCATTGTAATTACTTAAGAAAACCAATAATATTCTATGACAAAAGAAATCCTAAGGCAGCATATAGCTATTGTGGCCGTATCATCAGCGTCTCTTGCTTTTTTTCCCTTCCGCACCTTATTGGCCCAATCTTAAAGCTTTTACTACATTTTTGTTCAATCCTCATTCAGACACCCCCTCCTCCCCACATTGATTCAGCCGGGAGTTTTGCCTGAGCAAAACTGAATAAAAATGGAATGGGGAACTCATCATATGGTCTGTAATCTCTAAAGTTCTTCTCTCATCTCCTCCCACTTATTTCTCTTCCACAACCACAACACACATGAGAAGACAGAAAACCATCTTTTAAAAACATCTGGTGAGCCCTGCTGGTTACATGTCTTCTGTGCTACTTTCTGTTTGCCATTCTCTGTAGCTTGTCTGGGTGTGCTGCTTTGCATCCACACACATTCTAAAAAATGCCTCTCATCCATAGAGCCACCCCGTTCTTGTAATTGCGTCTCTCAGGGATGACTAATGCAATACACAAAACCTCTTTGCATGTTACTAGGTTGTTGTCTGGGATTCGCTATTTTCCCACCTTGACTTCATTCCCTCTCAAAAGCTGCAAAGGCCCCAGATTACAGCAACCCTTTCTCCAGCTGAAGAGGCTGGAATGCAGCTCCCTGAAGAGCCCTTCAACACTATGTCAAGCATCATCCAGAGGGGGCACTTCAAGTGTCTCACTTTTCCCTGGGTCTCACTGCACTCTTACTGCATTTCCAGTCCCTGCCAGACTGTAAATGACAGCTGAGGACACAAGTATGGATGCCTGTCTGGCAGAGCAGTGCACTATCATTGGACCATCAAGCTATGATTTTTAGAAGATTTTTTTAAAAATCTATCTTTTCCTTTGACACTTTAATCACCAGTTGCTCTAGAGAGCATTCCTGTGTGGTTTCTAATGCAGCCGTCAATGTAGTATCTAGGCACCATATACAAAATTAAGTTTTACTTATTGCCTGTCCAGAAATACAGCTAGTTCTCTTCCCCGTGTTAAATGTTTTTTTCAAGTGAATCATGGTGGGGATCTTGCAGGAGAAACATTGCTAGGTTGTTGTGCTACCCTAATATTGGGGACAGATCTGATTGACTGAAACAGTGAATCTTGTACTGTACCTTTAAAGATGCAAGACTTGGGCTTATTTTGTTGTTGCTGGGAGTATATTCCAAAGCCAAGGGCCCTCTGTTGAAAAAGCCCTAGCTCCTGAAAGTTTTATCCTTGGGACCGAGAGCTGCCATGGATAATTACAGAGGGAGTGGCGGTCTCTAAATCTTGCTCATTAGCAGTGTTAAAGATAAGGACCTCATACGAGATCATTCGCTATTCTCACCCAGTACGCCCGCATATGGACAGTAATTTCCCATTTTAATTGCCACATACTGTGTGTACATGATCCATATTTCATTTGTGCCTAGTCTTTCCATTTGTGCTTTGTGGATTGTTTAACCAGGGGTCTCATCTCTTCCCATTAGCTAACAAAGGGCTGTGTACTAGGGAAAGCTGACTGTCGTTTATCAAGAAACTAATCTGATATTATTTTTGAACCAAAATTTAATAACCAGTTTTGACAGATCATGTGTGTTTGCATACATCTCTGTGTGTAATAGGCACATGTGTATCTGGATAAAATACTTAGGCTGCATGCTAATACACAGATGCAAGGGGAAAGTCTGGGTGTGCATTCATCCTGTGATCTTTATGCACCTGTATTAACTGTATGCCTGATTAATTCAACTAAAATTAGATTGGATGCATTTCTAGCTAATTTTACCTGAATCAACCAGACATATAGTTAATACATGTGTAATGAGTAAAACTAAATGCAAATTAATGGCCAGAGGACTACAGTGGAATTATCAGAGAGTAACAGTAAGTGACACATAGGCATATGGTTATGTAGTCCTGTGGTTAACCAGCATGTGGTTAATGGGTAGACTTCTATAAACAGTAAAAGGTAAGCGGAGTGTCTTCCTGCTTTTGCCAAATTGTGTCACAACAGGCACCATCATTTTGAAATCTAATAAGTTTTGAAGAATATCTTTAAAGCAGTTACAAATATTGCACCTGGCCCTGATTCTCTATAGTAATTTTTCTGATTTTACAATCATGTTTAACTATTAAAAAATATTTTTCTCGCTCCTTGTGCTGTGTGAAAAACGTACAGAAAGAACGGGGAACTGATTGAGTGTGTTAGGGAAACAGTGAAAACGCCCCCATTAAGTGCTATTAAATGTCCCAAGTAAATAAACTGGAAACATTATAGCTAGAAATAGATTAATAAATAGAAAAGTATTATTTTTCTCTAATCTCTTTCAGTTATAGGCGTTTTAGGTGCTACTTGTAATAACAGTAGGTAAAAATATTTTCTTAAAGAAGCAGGATATGTTCTTTGGCTTGATGATGTCCCTTTAATATTAGTTAAAAATCTCATGTCTTGGGGTGTTAATTTTCTTGGGGAGTTTTTAATAGCACTTATTTTTGATCCCTCATAGAAAAGTCTGAGTATTGGCAACATAATTGCTATGATCTGTCTTACAATTTGGTATTTAAAAAATGTCAAAAACACTTTAGCCTTGAGTCTGGCTGAGTGGACCCAAGCCAGGGGTCAGCCGTCTTGAGGCATGGATCAAAGGTGGCTTTTATGCCACCTCTACAGCTCCTCCCAATACCCGGAGCTACTTTTCAGCAGAGGTTGGAAGGGTATTAGGAAGGCACTGGACTGGGATGCAGAAGAACTGAGTTTTTATTCCCGGCTGAGCTACACACTTCTTGTGTGACATTGGCTGAGACACTTAGGGCTTGTAGCAGTGCATACTAGAGGGGTGTGAATTCTAACGCACATCAACATACTGTGTACTAACTGGCCTGTGTAGACCCTGCTGGTGTGCACTGAAAGTTCCCTAGGGCACATTAATGTACTACTGTTTGGAAAGGGACCACATTAGCGTACAAGGGAACTTTTAGTGCACGTCAGCAGGATCTACATGGGCCAGTTAGTGCACAACACATTGGTATGCTCTAGAATTCACACCCCCGTAGAGCGCATTGCTGCACTGTGTAAACAAGCCCTTATTTAACCTGTGCTTTACTGCTCCATCCTAATTCACTGGGACATTGTGAGGACAGAAACCATTAATGATTATGAAGTGCTCAGATATTAGTGCTGAGGGCCATACCGATACCTAGATAAGAATTGAGTTCAGATACTATTGTAAGTGAAGCTGTCTTATTCTCGTCACACGTGGATGTATACCTACATCTAGATAAACAAAGCAAACTATAACAATGGGAAGCTTTCATCAGAAGAAGCCTGAGACTTGGATGACAGAAATGTTGGAGTCCAGCAATGAGGTACCTTTTGTAGAGGTGTGTGGGAAAGTTTGTACAGCACATGCCTGTGCAAGTATAACCTCAATTATCTGAAACTCCCCATTGTCCAAATCAGGGCCGTGTTTCTTGAAAATTTCATGATTATCCATGTCCCCCAGGACATTCAGATAACTATACTGAAACGCGCTACGGGTAGTACTGTAAATGCCAAAGTAATAATTAATATTTATACAGTGCTTTATATTGTCAATATGCCACACATTCAGTAACTAAATAATCTGAAGGACACTAGACAAGTAGTAGTATTATCCCCCCTCCCCAATTTTACAAATGAGAGTAAAAGGAGTTTACACCAAAACAGAAACAGAAATATTTAAATGCATCATAATCATGGCAGCATATATCATAATTTCTTATCTCCATTTGAACCACCAAAACAACTAATTTTCAAAACTCAGAACTATGGCGTGCACATACCATATCTGAAAAGTCTTCCCTCTGAATTATAATGAAACCCACCATAATATCTTAGCAAAACTTTCCATAGAAATCCAGGAAGCTAGTTTTTACCCACAAAGGGATAAAATTAAAAAAAAAATGGAGTTTGTATAAAATATTCTTGTCCAGGTTTAAAACAAGGGGGAGGAAGTGGAGGAAATCCAGAACAATAAAATCTCTGTTATGTCTTCATGGAACTCTTTAATTCCCTTCAGACAAACTATAGAGATTTTTTTTTATCTGTTCTCTGTAATTTCTTGGAGGTATGGTAGTAGATTTCTCTGTATTTTAAAGGATTCCTGTTTATTCTGTAGAATTGATCTAACAGTAGCTTGAAGCATCTACCATGGGATTTTCAAAGCTTCCTAAGGGACTTGAACACCCAGTTCCCTTTGGTGTTGATGGGAACTGTGTGTTCAGATTCCTTAGACAGCTTTGGAACTCAGCCATAATGTATAGGGCTCTGTGAATTAACACCCTTAACAAATATAGATAATTTGTAAGTGGTAGTGTAGATAATTTAAAATATAACTGTCCAGCTGTAAACTGTGTATTTTACAAAGTATAAATAACATTAACTGTAAATCAATTATACTTGCTTGGAGCAGTAGCCATGTATGGAGTATACACAGCCTTGGATTGCCCTGAAGTGGATGTGAAATGCTGCACCGTATGGGCACATATATAATATATAGAGACTAAAATATTATGTGTTTTTGAGCTGTTGAAAATGACAGATACAAATTCTCTCAATGCATGTTGTATTGTAATCATCAGTAAGAGAGTAATGTGCTTTCCTGTTGCAGGGAAGAGCTTCACCCTAACCATCACAGTCTTTACAAATCCTCCGCAAGTAGCCACGTATCACAGAGCCATCAAGATAACGGTGGATGGACCTCGAGAACCCAGAAGTAAGTGATCTGGCAACAATGTTAATGCAGATGTGAGATTCCACATTAGAACAGGGGTTCATCACCTGTCAGATTAAATGCAGCAAAATATAAGATTCATTGGGAGCAATGGATGTGCTTTGAGCTAAGGCTATCCACTAATGATTTTAAATATGCCTCTCTAGAGCTTAGTTCTGCACGAGTGTATTCGGTTGTTCAAAAAAGTATTTGAAGTGCTCTGCACTTGAAGGCAACAAACTCAGGTAGGATTTGTCTAGTACACAAGACAGAAGGGATATTGGGTAAAAAAAGGACAGGACATAAATTATGCAGCATTTCCTGGTCACTTTGACTTTCAGATGGTCATAGGATTTTTAACTTTAGAAACCAAGATGCCACTGATCTAACTTTTCAAAGTTGGCAGACAAAAGCAAAAAAAAAAAAAATTCAGAAAGATGACAACTGGCTGTTCTTGTGTATAGTTTATTGTGCCTCATGCTGGTTTATAACTTAGGAAAACTGTAATTGTTAAAAACAGCCCTTCAAACAGACAGATGGAATTTACTCCACTGGGGTGCACATTTTCACAGACAGTCGTTCTTGCCAAATTTTTTAAAAGCATTAAGTATGAATAGAAGATGAATGATTTGATATCTGTAGGGACAAATCCACAAATTTCACACAAGTACAGTTTTGGGAAAAAACAGATGTACAGTCATCAGATGCTTGTGCAACACATGCTCTGCTTATTACCATGGGCAATAATTAACCTCAGTCACTAACCTTCATGTAGAATTTTCATATTTTTTATCAAAATGCCCTGATGTAAATTGAGGTTTGTGGTTTCCTTCTTTTATTCCCTCTGCACATTTGGCATAGGTTCTAACTGTTGTTTAAGAGAAGTCATCCCAGGAGAGGAGAACAGAAAAAAACGAACACCCACTAGAGGGTGATCCGTGTAAGCCAGGGTTATTTACTGAGTATTGGAAGAACAGTGAGGTTCCAATGGCTAAATATAATAGGTTAGAAAACTCTCCGGCTTTCAGCTACCTTTTATTCTCAATAGTTGCCTGCAGTTATGGGCTAGATCCTCAGCAGGTGTAAATCAGTGTATGCAGCTGTACTAATGTATTAAAGATCAGGTCCCAGGGTTTTTAGGATTTGAGGCCAGCCTTTGAAACACAGAGGACTTTTTCTTTTCTTTTCTTTTCTTTTCTTTTCTTTTCTTTTCTTTTCTTTTCTTTTCTTTTCTTTTTGTGGTGGTGATGTTTTGTTTTGTTTTGTTTTTTGAATGAGTGTCTACATTGTTCCTGAGAAATATCTCTAGAAAACCAGCAACTGTGCATGCAAAGCAGGTATTTGTATATGCAAATACCAGATCTGCATGCACAATCACCTGGCCTTAGGTTTTTTGAATACGTGTCTGATAGAGTTCTAAGAAACAATATCATTCTGATGATCTACCTCCTGGTTTAGATCAATTGCTCAGTTGGTATAATAGTTAATATTTAATATGGTTTTACATTTAAGAGAGGAAGTAAAGAAAACATCTCTGCTGAAGCTACATATGTATCTTCACAACTCAAACACATGTAAAAGCCTTTTTGTATGCAATTTCAATTTGTCATAGGGAAGTCAAACGTATAAAATGAGTAGTACACACAAGGAAGTTTTATGCACGTAGTACTAAGGGGTCAAATTTCCTTTTGATAGAGACACATAACTCTCATTATTGCCAGATAATCTGTTGTATATAAAAGAACAGAACATTTGCTACTAAGCACTGTAGTTTGATATCTAATCAAGAGTTTCTTGAATTGCAGCAATGGTTACATATATATGATACATGCAATACACTTCAGATAGTTGAGGAAAATGCAGTGAACTGTTTGACTAGATGGGCCTAATCCAGCCCCAGTCAATGCAGAGAAGACATGCTACCCAGAGCACACGTTATAATAGGCTTATGGGTAAACCTCAGTTTTCCTAAACTGTGTCATGTCACCTGATTTTTATTAATTAGGCAGAAAATTCCTTCCACTGTCTAATTCTTTTCAGTATCTCTCATAACATTCAGGCAATTGCGGCAGTACTGAACCATATCTTATTTTTATATACTCTCTCACTCTTTGTATTTATGGCACTTTGGATTTGTTGAATCAATTAGATCCAATGCAGTCATCTGAACAAAAATAGCTTGTGTTACTGCTATCTGCATAAACATATTTTAAGGGGTTCCTTGTAGTACATGCAGTGTGTTGCAGGGATTGAAAATTACACTGCTCCAAGGTCAAGGCTTTGCTATGTTCAGACCTGAACCAGTGTCAAAAGAAGCACTGCTGGACTGAGGGGATCATGAAAGATGTAAGCTCCAGTATCTCAAGGCCTGCCATGCTTAGAAATAAATAGTTCACAATCAAATTGCAACTTAAAAAGGAAACATTAGTTCAAAACTTTATTGACATGAGTAAAATTATGCACATGCGTAAGTGTCTGCGGGATCAGGACATTGCTAACTCCCTCATGAGCATGCCCCTCACAGAATCATAGAATATCAGGGTTGGAAGGGACCTCAGGAGGTCATCTAGTCCAACCCTCTGCTCAAAGCAGGACCAATCCCCAATTTTTGTCCCAGATCTCTAAATGGCCCCCTCAATGATTGAACTCACAACCCTGGGTTTAAAGCAGGCCAATGCTCAAACCACTGAGCTTCCCCAGGGTCCCTCAAATATGCCCATTTTCCTTTACACTTTTTTTAAAACTCTGTACATTTGCAGGTAACATGGGGTGCATATCAGTGCCCATTCTGGAGGCCTGTCCCTGGTGCTCAGCTTTACATATGCTCATACATAGCCTAAGATTGCATTTTCATGGATGTGCAAATAGCCTTGCCCAAAGTGCTGTATCTGTTTCAAGGATTTGCTAAATTGCGGCCTAAATAGAAATGTTTGGGGGAGGGGGTTATGGTTTTATAGGAAGTCTTTAAAGTCATGGCACTGTTTCTGTTCGTCTTAGGGGATGGGCTTTTTTTGTTTTGGTTTGGTTTTTTTACAACATTTAAATTGAGGGTCAAATTTGAATTGACAGTGTGTCTCATCTCTAACTCTAGTGGCTTGTGATATATTGTCTGCAAACATCATGTTGAAGTTGAAGTGGGGAAAAAAACCCAAAAAAACCCAATCAAAATAATATGATTTTAAGGTACAGTATCTCGCAGCCTGCCAGGGCTAGAAACACTTGGACAGGCACACTACTAATTGTGCCTTCAGGACCAGTAATCTCTCCCAAGCATTGGTCTTGTACCCAAGGATCAGACAGAAAAATGTCAATTCTCATATTTTACTTTTCACAATAGCAGGCTGACACCTCTGCTGGGGCGCAGTTAAGGTAGTAATCCTAATACAAAATTGTAATTGTTCTAGTTACCAAGTATTAACCCTAAATATTTGAAAACATGAGGAACTTGTTATGGTCTTTTCTTTTCTTTTTTTACCTTGCCTTCAGAATTACAAGAGTGCAAAATCAGCCTGATAATGGGGCTGTGGTTGCAACATTAACTTTGGAAAGATTATCCCCTCTTCACAATAAATCAACACACACCTGCACAGTTGATCTTTGAACCCTGATCCTTCAAGACTAAAACCACAAGCCTCTACCACTTGAGCCAAAGGAATATCTCTCTGAGCTACTTCTTGTATAAATGCCTCCGTGTTCTTTCTAAGATCTTGTCTATGTTTGCAGCAGCACATAGGGTATGTGTAGCTACATGCCACAGTGAAAGGCAGGCTGTGTCCACACTTGTCACTGCAGTGTGTAGCTACACATGGCAGTGAAAGTCTCTGACAGCGGGGAAGCAGCAGGGAGGCAGTGTAAAAATAGCAGTTTAGACTTTGCAGGTATTGCTTGGGCATCTAGAGAGCTTTGGAGTGTATGTATATACCTATCTAAATCTATCAGCAACAAAAATTGTTACGAACTTTGTTTTATACATACAATATAATTACTTTATAGTCATCATATATAACTAGTGCCTACGTTTTCTACTGTATGGAAAGTTTGAAAAAGCAGCAACAAGCCATTTTTGAGCTAAGAATAAATTTAAGACAAAGGTCAAAATCCAAACCAGGATAATTTTTAATGAGATTTATCTTAAAAAAAACCAAGCAAACACAGATCAACAAACTGTCTTCAAACTTTGCAGAAAAGCGCTCTCTTGTCTTCAGAGATTATTTAGTCAAACATGTTTGACTCAAAATTCTAAGGGTGTGGTATTAGGGCGTTATAATGGAAGCTGGCTGCCTCCTTAATTTATGTGCATAGGACGGGCAAAAGGTGAAACAAGAACATCTAATGAGATTTTAAGCCATTTTTGTCAAGTAGAAAAGTACAGATATCCAAGGATGTAAAAGCAGGTATCCATTAACTTCTGGATTTTTTTTATTAAGTATTTGTGATGTGTAAAGGTCTACGTAATATACCATGTACTACTGTGAGTGCATGTCTGCATAGATACATACAAAACCAAATTTCTCAGATGTGGATCCTGAAGTGCTTGCACAATTATGTACTTTATGGGTAGTTGATTACAATGATTGTGCATGGAAATGGCCAATTATTTGTTTATTAGTCAATTTGCATATGTAAATACCAGATTTCCATTTGTGGTAACTGCATGTACAAATTAGTTACAGAATTGTGTCTGGTTTTAATTTCTTTTTTTTTTCTGCATTTCTGAATATGCATATCTATGCAGTGTTTCTTGTAAAATGATCATAGTGCACAGAGCCAAAGCACAAAAGGACATGAGTCTTCCTCCACTACTTTTATTTATTTTTTAAAAGTTTTCATTTTCCAGATTTTCATAAATGCTTATTTTTGACTTTTGTATAAGAGGGAAACATCCTGTGCTGGCAAGGAGATACGATGACCTCAGAGCTCATTTTCAACTCCATCTTCTCTGATTCTATGACTCATAAAGCAAGTTGCATTTCTATGAACTAACTCCATGGGGAAAATCATTAGCATTGCAGATCAAGAGAATTGCTCCTGGAAACTTGGTAGAAATATTATGACGATTCTTACATTAAATATGGCCCTAAGGCTGTCTGACGTATGGATGCTCTTAAAAATTATTTTCCTTCTTTTGACTTCTTTTAGTTCTTCCTTTTGGATTGTTTGAACTATACAGCTCTGAAGTGATTCTCTAGTAGAGCTCTGTGCTGAAGGCACTGTGTAAATTCCAAAGGGTTTGTAAATTTATGCCACTTACTTTTTTTTTTTTTTTTAAGCTGAGTTGTCCAGGCAAAAGCTGAATGTTAAAGGTGTTTGTCGAGCATGAATATATGGTTGTCCCAATTAATTTTGGCCACACATAATTAACCATATGAACTCCTCTCAAAGAGCAGTCTGGGGTGTAGGTTGTTGAGCAGAACTTGAGGAAGAATGTAACAAAGGGCATGTCTGCGCTAAAAACTTAAGTCAACCTAATATAGGTTGACTTACAGCCGCCGCAGTAATTACTGCGGTGGTGCATGTCGACACTACAGTCCTTCAGTCGGCAATATGCGTCCTCACCAGGAGCACTTCCACTGACCTAATAAGGCCAGTGTGGGGAGCTGTCGGGCTCTCAGCTCCACTTGTTGCCCCCCAATGGGCTCCCGGCTCCACACCAGCTGCCCCACCGTTCTCTGTTCCCTGCACACCCCTGCCCCCCTGGAGCGGGACAGCCATCTGGGCTCTTGCCTGCCCAGTCCTCACTGGGAGTGGGGCAGCTGCCCAGGCTCCCAGTGGGCTCTCAACAAGGAGCCCAGGCAGCGGGCAGCAGCTGGGCTGAGAGTGGGGAGGACTTGCTTGTCAATTTCACGGCTCCAGCATGGAGTCATGAACTTGGCAAGAATGACAGCCAAAGGCCGATATAAGTAATGCAGTGTCTACATGGACACTGCATCTCCCTAACTACACCAATATCAGCCCTATGCCTCTTGCGGAGGCAGATTTATTATGTCGGTGTAGTACGGCACACGTATTAGGGAGCAAGGCTGTAGTGTGTACGCTGACATAGTTAGGTCGATATAAACTGCTTTATGTTGACCTAACTGTGTAGTGTAGACCAGGGCAAAGAGGTTGGCCATACAGACATTAACCAGTTCTATTGCCATCTGGCAGCGTTAACAAGAAGACTGAGGTCAGTATTCATTCTCCACCTTTGATCCTTTATGATCCACTTTTGATCAATCAGTGTATTTAAGCTTGTCCAGAAGCTAGTAAGTGATTAAATCCCAGCTGTAAAGATCAGGGATCAGATCATCCCTTGCCATGGAAAAACCTATGGAAGGTGGCTCTGAGGAAGGAACTCTCCAAGGATCCTCTTATGGAGAACTTTTCATTGGGGGATTGCCCCTCCTCCTCTCCCAGGTATCTTTTCTGGGAATTCTCCCCAGGGCTGGAGGGGTGACATCGTGTGTCTGGCCAGTCCATGCCTTTCCTTCACCTGTGCAGCCTGTTCCCCACTCTGCACAAACCCTGGATCCACGGAGCACCTTCCACATGGTTTGGAGGGGGTGGGAAGTGCCTCACAAGTGAATGATCCCTCTCTTCATAGGTGCTGACTCTGTGGGTGCTCCGGGGCTGGAGCACCCTGGGGAAAAAAATAGTGTGTGCTCAGCACCCACCGACAACCCTGCGGATCTGCTCCTCCCTCTCCCCTGCCCCAGTCCTCCCGCCTCGCCGAGCAGCTCCTTTCACTCCCTCCAAGCACCTCCCACCCGCCGTGATCAGCTGTTCAGCGGCATGCAGGAGGCACTGGGGGGGAGGGGGAGGAGCAGGGGCAGAAAGAGGCAGAGCATGGGGTGGGGTAGAGTGGAGTGGGGGCAGGGCCTGGGGCAGAGCAGAGGTTGAGCACCCTCTAGGAACTCAGAAAGTCATAGCCTCTGCCTCTCTTTCCCACAGGAGCTGGGAGATCTGTGTACAGAGGTTCCCCTCTGCATTCACATCTGGGATGGATGATCTCACTGGGTTTTTATACATCTACGATTTTTAAACCTTGCTTTCAGGCTTGTATACAAGGAAAAGCTATTGCATTGCTTTGGGACCTACTCTTTTGTACAACCTGACTTTACAATATATGTTAGATTTTGTCAGGCGAGGGTTAGATAAAAGCTTTAGGTCCCAAAAGTGAAAACTTATTTTACTAGACATATTGCATTAATCTGCTAACTCCTTAGACCCCTACAGAGTAATTTAATGATCATAAATTCGTTTGGGACTTCTGTGTCTGTACTCAGTTTCTATTAAATACAGCTTTGACTGAAAGCCAAAACATTTTTCAAATCTTTCTTTTTGTCTCAATGAACTAAAATAATGTTAAATGCCTTCAAATCCTTTTTCTTTCTTTCTTTCTTTCTTTCTTTGGAACTGAGACTAACTTTTAAGAAAAGATTTGTATCAAACTGTAATGTAGAAATCACATATGAATAAGTGGCTGTGTCGCTGTCATAAAATGATGGTACCCCCCAGGATTTCACTGATTACTTACCAGACCTTTTCATTCACCTGGGGATTTGTAATATTTCACAGATTCTTTGGCAGAAAATTCAAATGAAAAAATTAAGTGATATTTTTGGCTTGCTAGATAATAAAATGAGAGAGTGATTCAGAATCTTATTGCTTCTATAGAACCAGTTGTGTGCTAAGCACTTCACAGATCATTTGTCCTCTAAGGATCAGCACCCAAAATTGCTAGATACTTTTAAAAAATCTTGGCCAAGGTACTTTTCCCCTAAGAGCTTCCAATGTAAATAGATCATGTATAGACAAAGAATGCAATGGACTGCAATGAACACAAATGATTGAGCACTGATGTGTGCATATTCTGTATTCATGTATTTTCTTGTATTATTAAAACTTAGAGGGGAGTAGGAGTTCTGGGTTTAAATAATGAATACACAACAAAGACTTTTAAAATCAGCTTATATAATTTTCATATAGAAGTGTACAGCAGCAAATTTAGATTTGAGCTAGAATGTTTTGTAATTTCACACTGCTGCTGTACACGTCTAGTAAAAAGAATATATATTATATATATATAATTTCATTGATTTTAATTTCATTTTTTTTCCATATGTGAGTCATGTTGGGGAAACCATTCAGGAACAGTGACTGAGTTCAACTTTAAGCAGAATAAAACACTGCACTATGTGAGCATATACAAAAGGAAACATGGCATGCTGAAGAAAAGACATTTGAACAGATGGAAAATGCAGGGCATTCCCAACAATCTATCAGTTGCTGGGATTGCTTTGCATTCTCCCAGAGCAGCAAGGAAATGTTGGCACAAAAGATAAAGTTCATGTCATGCAGATGTCAATTGTCCCTCCCAAGTATGTATATTGCCCATTCCAACGTCTAATTTTTAAAATTATTTTGTTAACAAAAACATTTTGCTGTAGGGCATAATGAGAGCAAGAGACGTAAAAGAAATAAATTGTGTTGTCGGTTTGTGACGAGTGATCATATGTTCTGAAAAGAATCTAGATTATGAGGAAATACGTCTGCTTATGACACACAAATGTTTACATGACGGCATTGAATTATAGCAATGCGCTCTGCAAGGGCTTGTGTTTTAGGACCATCTGGAAGCCATTGTTGGTATGGAATGTTGCTGGTTACCTGCTTGGCAGTGGCAGCTTCAGAGGTTAATGTTAAATCAATTCTTCAAAGTCCAAACTGACTTCTCATTGAAGGTGCAATTTCAGGTGTTGAAACTGATCTATAAAGACCTTTGTGGTTTGGATCCTGGCTACCTGAAGAGACCCCTTCTCCTTATGTGAGGCCACTGTTCATGATAGTCCCAAGGGTTGAATGTCTTGTGGCCAATGGCAGGGTGTTCTCAATGGAGAGCCCTTGACTTTGAAACTCACCACCAGGCTGGTAGGGCCTAAGTCTGTTGACTTTCAGGGTATGGTGCAAGGCCCATCTATTCTTAGACTGTAACAGAGTGATATGATTGGTAATTTAGATCTATTCAATGTGGGGTATTTTTCTGCTGTCATTTGTGATAGGCACCTATTTTATAACTTTCATAATAATATAAGCAGCTTTATAAATGACACACTGACATGTGTGTTTGCATTTCACTGAGAAAATATTTTATTTTAGGAGTAGGCGAGGTATAGTGACTTATGATGTGAGACAAGTCATGTTCCAGTGGTAAGAGCATGAGACTAAGGGCTTGTCTTCACTATGGGGGTAAGTCAACCTAAGTTACGTGAATAACATGAATTACGTGAATAACGTAGCTGGAGTCGACTTAGCTTAGGTTGACTTACCTCAGTGTCTTCACTGTGGTGCATCAATGGGAGATGCTCTCTGGTCGACTTCCCTTACTCTTGATGAAGAGCTGGATTACTGGGGTTGACTGGAGAGCTCTCTGCCATCGATTTAGCAGGTCTTCACTAGACCCGCTAAATCAATCCCTGCTGAATCGATTGCAGCAGCATCAATCTCCCCATAGTGAAGACCAGCCCTAAGAGACAGTAATTCCAGCATTCTAGTCCTTCCTTAGCCAATACGTCCCTCTGCCCGCGCCACTTCCCGCAGCCCCCATTGGCCGGGCACAGTGAACCGCAGCCAGTGGGAGCCACGATTGGCCGAACCTGTGGACGCAGCAGGTAAACAAACCGGCCAGGCCCACCAGGCGCTTTCCCTGCACAAGCGGTGTGCCAAGTTTGGGAAACGCTGGTATAAGCCAGGACTTGCAGCAGTGCAGCTTACTGTGGGATAAGTTGTATCAGTGCAAGTCAACATTTTTGCTGGTGTAGATACACTTGTGCAAAAAACTTCAGTATAGACAGGGTCTACCCACCTACATTCCTAGGTGTTTTAATTAGCTAATTGTAGCACCTAGTTCACAAGAGGATCAGTCCACTGTTGTTTGTAAGGTACTTTGAAGGTGAAACAAGAAACACACAGATTACCTTCAAGTAACCACCCCAAACAGTAACCACCCCAAACAGACCAAGAAATCAAGTAACCACCCCAAACAGACCAAGAAATCTGCTATCCAGGCACTCTGATACTACAGAACATGCTCCGAGGCGAAAGTCCAGGATACACTCCTTAACCGCCTTCACCAGACAAGGGCATTTCACCAGAGAAGTAGATTGCAAATACTCCGGGAGAACTTGCTTTAATATAGGACATAAAAACCTCCAACTGCACACTGATACTTGTCCCCTACACCCTACACTGGAACCCATAGAGGGTATCATTAAACAATTACAATCCATACTCAATGCAGACCCCATCCTGAAATAAATCTTCCCTGAGCCCCCTTTTCTGGCCTTTGAATAACCCTCCAACCTCACCAAGCTCATCATTAGAAGCAAGCTCCCTACAGACCAGGACACCAACTCAAAGCAGCACCAGACTCTGGCATAACAACAGATGCAAAACCTGCAGACTTATCTCCACTGCTACAATGATCGGTACCCCCCACAACACACCTCTCAAGATCTATGGGTCATACACATGCCTATCATAACAGGTGATGTACCTCAACCAGTGCATTAAATGCCCCAACAACAACTATGTAGACGAAACAAAACAATCACTACGCTCTCAAATGAACTCACACAGAAAACGGAAAAAAGACAGAAACACCATATCATCTATGGGTGAACACTTGTTACAAAATGATCACTCCATATCTGACCACTTAGTACTCATCCTCAAAGGAAACTTGCACAACATCTTCATGAGCCTGAGAGCTTAAATTCATAACTCTACTAAACACCAAAAATGATTTGTGGCTCATTACAACAATCTACGGCTGTAAGAGTGTTAACTGCCCACTTCACCTTGAATGGTTTCTTGCAACATGTGTTTTCTCTTTATCTGTTCTGCCTTGTATTTAGCTGTGGCACTTTGAGTCCCTTTTCCCAGACCTCAAGAGCTCTGTGTAAGCTCAAAAGCTTGTCTCACTCACCAACAGAATAACATGAGGGGGAAAGGAGTCCAGGAGAGCTGGCTGTTTTTAAAGAATCCTTATTGAGGTTACAGGGACAAACCATCCCAATGTGTAGAAAGAATAGTAAATATGGCAGGTGACCAGCTTGGCTTAACAGTGAAATCCTTGCTGATCTTAAACACAAAAAAGAAGCTTACAAGAAATGGAAGATTGGACAAATGACCAGGGAAGAGTATAGAAATATTGGTCGGACATGCAGGAGTGAAATCAGGAAGGTCAAATCACACCTGGAGTTGCAGCTAGCAAGGGATGTTAAGAGTAACAAGAAGGGTTTCTTCAGGTATGTTAGCAACAAGAAGAAAGTCAAGGAAAGCGTGCACTCCTTACTGAATGAGGAGGCAACCTAGTGACAGAGGATGTGGAAAAAGCTAATGTACTCAATGCTTGTTTTGCCTCTATCTTCACGAACAAGGTCAGCTCCCAGACTACTGCACTGGGAAGCACAGCATGGGGAGGAGCTGACCAGCCCTCTGTGGAGAAAGAAGTGGTTCAGGACTATTTAGAAAAGTTGGACGAGCACAAGTCCATGGGGCCGGATGCGCTGCATCCGAGAGTGCTAAAGGAGTTGGCGGATGTGATTGCAGAGCCATTGGCCATTATCTTTGAAAACTCATGGCGATTGGGGCAAGTCCCGGATGACTGGAAAAAGGCTAATGTAGTGCCCATCTTTAAAAAAGGGAAGAAGGAGGATCCTGGGAACTACAGGCCAGTCAGCCTCACTTCAGTCCCTGGAAAAATCATGGAGCATGTCCTCAAGGAATCAAGTCTGAAGCACTTAGAGGAGAGGAAAGTGATCAGGAACAGTCAGCATGGATTCACCAAGGGCAAGTCATGCCTGACTAATCTAATTGCCTTCTATGACGAGATAACTGGCTCTGTGGATGAGGGGAAAGCAGTGGACGTGTTGTTCCTTGACTTTAGCAAAGCTTTTGACACAGTCTCCCACAGTATTCTTGCCAGCAAGTTAAAGAAATATGGGCTGGATGAATGGACTATAAAGTGGATAGAAAGTTGGCTAGATTGTCGGGCTCAACGGGTAGTGATCATTGGCTCCATGTCTAGTTGGCAGCCGGTATCAAGTGGAGTGCCTCAAGGGTCGGTCCTGGGGCCGGTTTTGTTCAATATCTTCATAAATGATCTGGAGGATGGTGTGGATTGCACCCTCAGCAAGTTTGCAGATGACACTGAACTGGGAGGAGAGGTATATAAGATGGAGGGTAGGGATAGGATACAGGGGGCCCTAGACAAATTGGAGGATTGGGCCAAAAGAAATCTGATGAGGTTCAACAAGAACAAGTGCAGAGTCTTGCACTTAGGACGGAAGAATCCCATGCACTGCTACAGACTAGGGACCAAATGGCTAGGCAGTAGTTCTGCAGAAAAGGACCTAGGGGTTACAGTGGATGAGAAGCTGGATATGAGTCAACAGTGTGCCCGTGTTGCCAAGAAGGCCAATGGCATTTTGGGATGTATAAGTAGGGGCATTGCCAGCAGATCGAGGGACGTGATCATTCCCCTCTATTTGACATTGGTGAGGCCTCATCTGGAGTACTGTGTCCAGTTTTGGGCCCCACACTACAAGAAGGATGTGGAAAAATTGTAAAGCGTCCAGCGGAGAGCAACAAAAATGATTAGGGGACTGGAACACATGGCTTATGAGGAGAGGCTGAGGGAATTGGGATTGTTTAATCTGCGGAAGAGAAGAATGAGGGGGGATTTGATAGCTGCTTTCAACTACCTGAAAGGGGGTTCCAAAGAAGATGGATCTAGACTGTTCTCAGTGGTAGCAGATGACAGAACAAGGAGTAATGGTCTCAAGTTGCAGTGGGGGAGGTTTAGGTTGGATATTAGGAAAAACTTTTTCACTAGGGGGGGTGGTGAAACACTGGAATGCATTACCTAGGGAGATGGTGAAATCTCCTTCCTTAGAAATTTTTAAGGTCAGGCTTGACAAAGCCCTGGCTGGGATGATTTAGTTGGGGATTGGTCCTGTTTTGAGCAGGGGGTTGGACTAGATGACTTCCTGAGGTCCCTTCCAACCCTGATATTCTATGATTCTATGATTCTATGAACAGAAGTTGGTCCAATAAAAGATTTTACCTCCCTCACCTTGTCTCTAGTTTTGCTGACAGTACAAGTTCCTTTCTTACATGAGCAGTAAATGAGAGGATGTCAGATATATAGCAGATTTGAGGCAGTATAGGGAAGGGGTTTCAGTAAGAATACACTTCATTATAAAAGTTATTTTAGTTTCTTTTTGTAATCATCAGTTCATCCTACTTGATCCATCTTTCTTCAAACAGTTCAATTTTGAATCTAAAACAGTCACCAAATCATTCAGTTTCTCTTCAATCTTCTCATTCTTTCTGACCTTATTTCTGTAGTGGGTGTTTGCTTTTACAACCTTCAATCTCATTTATTGACCATGATGCATATTTTTAAGTGTTTATTTGTACTTGTATTTGTATTCTGGGATCTTCAGACATGTTCAACATTGGTTTAACTCGGCTCCCATTGAAGTCAATGGTTAAACTCTCAATAAGGTCAATGGGAGCAGAGTTAGGCCAGTGCAAATGCATTTGAAAATCCCTCCCTAAAAATGCAGTAAATACTCCACTTCCTCACCAGCTGACTCTGCAGCACTGCCAAACCCCTGCAGCACACAGAGGAGAGGTGATCATCATTTATCCAAGGAGAACCTTGTATTATTAAGGCTGGTGAACAAGTACATCTTTCTGACTGTTCCATAGGAATATGGGGAAATACCAAGTAGACTTGTGTGTAAGCAAAGATGTTTAATAGGCAACCTAATCAAGTTATTTTATTTAACATAATATGTTTATTTTAGCAGGCAGAAGAAAGCACACAAAGTAGACAGCTGGATATATACCTGTTGATTATTCCTTCTCACTTAGAATCCAGTCCTATAGCGTGCTGCTCAGCACCTCACAAGACCAGGCCCTTTAATTCTCTCAGACTTATCTGTCTTGTCTTTCCTTAGTCTTCCTTTTGTCATTAAGGACCATATTCTGATACTTGATTTAAAGCCTGAACCAATGAGAGGTTCTAAGCTTCTGTAGGGGCCTTGCGTGGGATCAGGGGAAATGGAATCAAGCCTAGGATGTGCTGTGCAACCAACTCATTGCAGTTTCCAGGCTGCAGTACATAAATTGTCTACGCGCCTACCACATAGGGTGGTTAGCCAATGGATCTATATAGTTTGTTGACCTACTGGCGTTGCCTCTGTCCCATTCTGCATCCTCTCCCAAATGCCTTCTGCATTGCTGTTGAGAGAGCTGCCCTGGAGCGAAGTCCAAAGGTGTGTGCCAAGGGAGTTCCACCAAGTCCCGTTACATGACATCTCCACCGTCCACTTCCTCTCTCCAACTCCATGCAGCGGAACACCTGTGGTTCTTCTGCTTTCCAGGTCCTGTCACTTACTCCAAGAGCGGGGATCGGAGTGAGGAGTCGTGCCCCTTAGAACTGGAATTTAAAAGCAAAAATATTCCTACATGATGCTGTGTTGTTCAAAACAATCTGCTGTAAATGCAGAGCTTTTATGGAGTCCTGCTTAGTAAGAAGTTTTCTTAGTTATGAGTTTTAACAGAATGGTAGCCACTCAGGGTGACGGCATAGCTTTGTGTCTGCACAACATCATTGCTTCCCAGTGAGCAGCCGTGTCTTTCACGTTGTGGTTAATTGCTAGAAGTAAAAATGCTTTTTTGCTGCAGTCAGAGCTCAGCTTGTCTTCTGTTATCAGACGCTGTACCTGTTTCCTTCATGTAGACACACAGAAACACTGGAGGCTGTCATTGTTGTATCCTTCTCTGATACGCTGGAATGAACAAGTTCCTGGAAAAGAATTTCTGCTCCAGAGGTGATTCAGATTCTTGCCTTTGGCCTATCAGCCACGATGGGCAAAATGAAGAAGCAATTGAGTTTTAACAAACGTTAAAAGGTGTTTCATGGGGGCCAGGCTGTTCACATGTTTGCAATGGCCTCTGCCAGAGGAGTTCGACTCCTATGTCCTAAGAGAGGGAGAATGATGTATAGAGGAGGCTGTGTACTTCTATCTGTGGAGTAACCAAGAAAGATTTGTCTGTCCTACAGCATACTCTGTCAATATCTGAAACAATATTAGCCTACCTATCACAGAAAGAGCATCTTATTTGTTCTCCGTACCCCTGAACAGATGAGGAGCAGTATGTACAAATGGAGGAGGGGAGATATGTGAAGGAAGTTAAACCAGCCAGTGATGGAAAGTGCTCCCATTTCTTTCTCCAGCATAAAACTTTTCATCCAAAGTATAATAGTTCAAGGCAAAGAACTAATCTGACCAGCTTCCTAAGACTGAGTGATCAGGAACTGTAAGGCTACGGTGTAACCTTAACACAAACTGGCAGAAAAGTTTAGGCTGTAACTTTGACTTAATTACTAAGAATCTGCCTGCCTTTCCTGCCTACACACTGCATTATGGACTGGTCTTGGTTACCTGCTCTACCTATCTTCACAATCTAGCCGCGAACAGTTTTGGTTGACCACATCACTTCCCTGTTGAAAGTTAATACTGTTTGACTCATTCTGTGTTGCTAACACCACGCCAAAGAAAACAAGCTTAAAGAATAACCTGCTTGTATGCAGTTTGGAAACTACTCAGAGGCCCTGCTTTCAAAATACTATACAGTAGCTTACTATATCTCTCTGCAGCTGCAAAGAAAATGAAGGAAGTAAAAATGGTGCAAAAATATAAAATAAAGACTAGGCAGAACCACAAGAAATTCATGAACTCTCAATGAGCTGGAATCCTGCTTGGGCATTACATAGTATTACTACAGTGGAGAGACTGTTAAGTCAAAGAAGAAAAAGTTCACGCCATTTCACTGAAAAGTCAGGTATTCTGAACTATTGCACAGCAAAACAATTGTGAGTTAAATTACGTTCCCTGTACTCAAGGAAGGCAAAGATTTTTTTAATTTTATTTTCCTGCTGAAGTGAAGAAACAGATTGACAAAGCCAGAAGAGTACTCAGAAGTCACCTACTGCAGGACAGACCCAAGAAAGAAAATAACAGAACGCCACTAGCCATCACCTTCAGCCCCCAACTAAAACCTCTCCAACGCATTATCAAGGATCTACAACATATCCTGAAGGATGACCCATCACTCTCACAGATCTTGGGTGACAGGCCAGTCCTTGCTTACAGATAGCGCCCCAACCTGAAGCAAATACTCACCAGCAACCACACACCACACAACAGAACCACTAACCCAGGAACCTATCCTTGCAACAAAGCCCGTTGCCAACTGTGTCCACATATCTATTCGGGGACACCATCATAGGGCCTAATCACATCAGCCACACTAGCAGAACCTCGTTCACCTGCACATCTACCAATGTGATATATGCCGTCATGTGTCAGGAATGCCCCTCTGCCATGTACATTGGTCAAACCGGACAGTCTCTATGTAAAAGAATAAATGGACACAAATCAGACTTCAAGAATGATAACATTCAAAAACCAGTTGGAGAACACTTCAGCCTCTTTGGTCACTTGATTACAGACCTAAAAGTTGCAATTCTTCAACAAAAAAACTTCTAAAACAGACTCGACTGCTGAATTGGAATTAATTTGCAAACTGGATACAATTAACTTAGGCTTGAATAGAGACTCGGAGTGGATGTGTCATTACACCAAGTAAAACTATTTCCCCATGTTTATTCCCCCACCCTCACCCCCCACTGTTCTTGTCCGACATTCTTGTCAACTGCTGGAAATGGCCCACCTTGATTATCACTACAAAAGGTTCTTCCCCCACCCTTCCCGCCTTGGCTCTCTTGCTCGTAATAGCTCACCTTAAGTGATCACACTGGTTACAGTGTGTATGGTAACACCCATTGTTTCATATTCTCTTTGTATATAAATCTCCCCACTGTATTTTCCACTGAATGCATCCAATGAAGTGAGCTGTAGCTTACGAAAGCTTATGCTCAAATAAATTTGTTAGTCTCTAAGGTGCCACAAATGCTCCTTCTCCTTTTGCAAATACAGACTAACATGGCTGCTACTCTGAAACAGTGTAGCTAATTTTTTCATGGGAGAAGGATAATGTTTTCATGTGTTGTCCAAGTTTGAACAGTAAATAGCTAAGGTGGGGAAAATTCACTTTTCCTGTTGTAATTCCCTGGCTTAGACTCGGAGAATGAGCAATGGTTATTGTAGCAATGCAGGCATAATCCCGTAGTGTAGACAGAGTCAAAACTGATGGAAGGCTTTTTCTGTAGGGGAAGGAATGCCACCTTCCCAAACAACAGTAGCTAGGTTGATGGAGGGACTCTTCCATCGACACAGCTGTAACTAGGGTTTAGGTGGGGGTGTGAATTTTTCCTTACCTAACTTTAAGTTTAGGCCAGGTCTTAGATTTTGTCATTCCAGTTGAGGCAAGGTAGGATCAGGAAGTATATACTGCCTAAAGGAATTAACTCTCCCAGGTTCCCAATCTGGTACCTTTTGCAAGCCCTCAAATGTACTGATTAAATCATTTAACCAAAAAGGAATAACAGTATGAAACTAATGTCTCTTTAGATTTTTACTTTGGACAGAGCTATCATTTTCTACTTTTGTTTCCACACCTGTTCATTTATTCATGTCGCCAGCAATTATGTGTTAGTCCCCAGACTGTAGATGTGGCCTATTGTGGCATAGCTAAGGTGCTGTAGCTCTGCTGGCATAACCCTTTAGTGTAGACGCAGCCTACTACAGCAATGGAAGTGGTTTTTCTGTTGGTGTAGGAACGCCGCTGCCCTGAGTGACGGTAGCTAGGTCGATAGAAGCATTCTTCCATCAACCTCACTGTGTCACCACTGAGGGTTAGGCTGGCATAGCTATTGTGCTCTGGAGTGTGGATTTTTCACACCTCTGAGTGCAGTAGCCATGTTGACCTAACTTTTAAGGCCTTAGCCCCATGTCTGGAGTATAT
Organism: Lepidochelys kempii; assembly: GCF_965140285.1. Lineage (NCBI taxonomy): Eukaryota > Metazoa > Chordata > Testudines > Cheloniidae > Lepidochelys > Lepidochelys kempii. The sequence continues at coordinate 164,207,417 of NC_136380.1, forward strand.
TTTTAGGGAAGTTTATGTGAGGGAAAATGCAAACAATAAAGAAACAAAGGAGGCTTTTGGCAGTGTGTTGCTCATGTTCTAACCTTGACAGGGATTAGCTCTTTTAAAAGTACATATGTTGTGGTTAAAAAAAAGTAAGATGAGGGTATAATTTTGAAAACCAATGTAACTTCCATGAACTGATTCTTCTTTAAAACATTCCATATGCTCTGTTGCATTATTGTTACGTCAGTGAGCTGGCCTATTCCCACATGTGAACCTTGTGATGCTCCCAGCAGTGATGCACGTGCATGAGTACCAGCCTCAGGGCAGACGGTTAAAAAACAGGGCACAAACCCCACATCGGTTGTGAGTTCTGAACTTAGATTTCACCAACGAACTACATCAAGTGCAGACACTTCAAGCACTTTAACAGCCTTAACGTGGAGACACAGACAGGCCTCTTCGGTACTCCAGTCTGTCTTGCCACCCAGGGGAGCGCATCGCTGTGATAGATGGCCCCGTGTAACATGAATCACAGCAATATTCAGGTTACTCCTAAACCCAAAGACACAGTCACTTATCCCAGGTCAATTGCGCTTTTGGTCTCACACCAGAGACAATGCTTGTAGCCAGTCCTCCAGTAAACTATATGAAGATGTATTAAATAGCAAAAGGAAATTAGAGAGATTTTACAAGTTTAAAGCAAGCACACATAGTCACACAAATGAGTTACAGACTTAGGTTAGAAAAGGTAATATAGGCTTCTATAATCCGCAAGCTCTATTTGTCCTTTAGGGCTAGCCCAGGCTTAAACAGCTGGTGTTCTCTTGCTTATGCCTAGAAACACTTTGCCTCTCCCACTCCTTAGAATCCAACCACCTTTGGTTTGGGGGTTTTATGCCCTTCCTGCTATATGCAAACTCAGCTGATGGGAGGAATCCACTTACATGACTCATGGGGACAGAGCAGAACAGTCTTTAGTCCTTTTGTTGATGGCATCTCAATCCACATGTAGGGAGGGTAAGATGCAGCTATAGCCTGTCTGGTATTGATGGGTCTCCTTTTTGGAGAGTGGCGTAACAATTTCTGTAGAAAAACAGCTCTTCACACCAGTTCATGTCCCTCTCCTGAATGGCAATTCACACAGTCACAGAGACTCACCATACAACTGCTCAAATATTACAGTACCATATGGAGCACTGATATTACAAGTGAGATTAATGCATGCAGCAACTCACAAGCATTCAGTACTGAACGCTTTCTGATAATTCCGATACCTATTTTATCAATATTAACTCACAAGTGAGCCAGTCAGATTCCAGCTATGTATCTGTCAGTGTCCAGTTGAGACATGAGGACCTTAGCATGAACTGGCCCCTGGCCTGCCAGCATCCATATCCATATCAGTCACCAGTCAGTAGAAATGTTGGTGGAGGAATGGGAAGCAAAACAAATTTCCTTTTTGTTAAGGTTTGGGTAGGGTATATTCTAGCTACCAGTTAGTACTGTACAGCAGGGGTTCGCAACCCTTTTCTTGCTGAGGCCACCCTCAACATGTTATAAAAACACCAAGGCCCAGTGGGGGCTCTCGCTGCGGGCGGGACCCTTGTGCATAGGCATAGTTTTACTTCTATTTGGGGAGCAAGGGCTCGAGCCAGCTCTGCACTGTGGGGTCCAGGGAGGGAGCGCCACCTCCACCCCCTGACTGACTCAGGAGGCCACCCAGCCTGTCTGGGCTGTGTGGGATATGCAACCAAAAATTATAACTTCAAGTGGGGACTCAGTTCAAAAAGTTTGAAAACAGCTCAGGGTACAGGGAGAGGGATATCTAGGGGCTGTGTGCGAGCATGGGGGTAGCTCAGGATACAGGGAGAGGGGTATCTAGGGGCTGTGTGCAGGCAGGGGAGTAGCTCAGGGTGCAGGGAGGGGTAGCTAGGGACTGTGTGCATGCAGGGAGTAGCTAGGGGCTGTGTGCGAGCATGGGGGTAGCTCAGGGTACAGGGAGAGGGGTATCTAGGGGCTGTGTGCAGGCAGGGGAGTAGCTCAGGCTGCAGGGAGGGGTAGCTAGGGACTGTGTGCATGCAGGGAGTAGCTAGGGGCTGTGTGCGAGCATGGGGGTAGCTCAGGGTACAGGGAGAGGGGTATCTAGGGACTGTGTGCAGGCAGAGAAGTAGCTCAGGGTGCAGGGAGGGGTTAGCTAGGGACTGTGTGCATGCAGGGGGTAGCTAGGGGCAGTGTACACGTGCCGCGGGGTGGGGGAACCCGCAATGCGGCTTCCAGCTTTGGAGGGGGGTGCTGGGGCTTCTGGCTTCAGCCCCCTGCTGCTCCTGGCTTGTGGGGGGGAAGTTTGCCGGCTTCAGCCCTGCCCCGCTCCCAGCTTCATGGCCCCCCTGAAAGTGTTCATGGATCCCCAGGGGGCCGCGGACCTGTGGTTGAGAACCACTGCTCTACAGTTCTTGTCAACCCAGAATGTACTTTTTTGAACAGAACAGGTTTAAACAGGAGGATGGGGAAAAAAAGAACATGGAAAACTAATTTAACACATGTACAAGTTGGATTATCAGGGTGGAGAAATAGAAATGCCCAGACAAGTTCAGGAGCTGCCAGAAAGGCAGCTAAGGTTGTGAAGTCTGAGTCCCATAGTAGGGAGAGATCATAGTGGGAATGTCTAACATCTATAAATGCTTGCAGATACCAACATTTCAGGATATTTACTTTGTATATTTTGGCATGTGATGTTGACAGTTTGTGTTGTAATGGTTATAAAGCTTTAACTTTTTGAATTCCAATGTCTACTGTCATTAAATAATTTTTGTCTGACCCTCCCCCTCCCAGTGTACCACAATGGTGAAAATTTTAATTGATAAAAATTGAAAAATGTGCTTAAAAATAAACATTGATCTTGTCCATCAAAATTATTTTAAAAATAAAAATTGAATTCTGCCAAGGCTACTCTTAAAATAATATGCAGTTTCAAAGAGGAGGTAATGTAGCTTGAGGTTTTGGACTGGAAGACTAAACATATTCATATTTTATGTCTTTTCTTGTTATCTTCTCTTCTTTTCCACCTGATTCTGTAAATATAAATATGTAAGAAGTTTAAAGAAATAAATAATAAAGTAGGCTTAAAGGAAGATAACTCTGGAGTTTATTTCTTTTTGCAAGAAGCAAGAGGCAACTAGAAATGCTGACATTGTATCCCTATGGCCAGCCACAATATTAAACACTAAATGAGTAAACATTTACAATTAACATTCAGTGTGCAAAAAAATGGGGGCTGCCAAGATATTTTGGTTTTGTTATTTTCAAAATCCAGCATTCCAGCCAGATGGACCCAGTCCAAGCTGAATGCTCTACAGTCTCTTAAAGCCTATAAAACTGCACTTCCCCCATTTAGAGGAAAATGACTTTCATGTTTCATTATTTCAGTAAAAATATCAGAACAGTTAGTGTTTTTGCTATGCACCTTATTTCAAATTCTGTGCAAAGAAGGTGATATTTAAAAGGGATATAAAAATGTGATTCAACCAAACAGATTGGATGCCCTGTTTATTCTAAATAGAGTCCTAAATACTGCATTAATTCCATGACCTTGCACTCCAGGAAAAAACCTGCCACCCCCTTCTTCCCTCTCTGTGTTCAGAGGACACTTGACGCAACAGAAGCAATGGGAGTTTTGAGAAGGCAAGGAATGAAGGGTTGGGCCCCAGTGTCAAGTATAATCTATCATTTGGCACTACAAGCGCTGAGCCCAATTCTCCTTTCTTACATCAGTTTCACACCTCACTGATTTCAGTGGAGTTACTTCTGCTTTACACAAGCTGGAGTGCGAAGAGAATCAGATTTTCAGGGCCAAATCCTAAACTGCTGTAAAGCATTAACATCAATGGAGCTGCACCAATTGATACCAGGTGAGGATCTGGCCCACAAGAGAACAAGAAGAAGACTGTTCAATTGACTAACCCATGTGAGGGAAAACAAATCACGGTCTGGCAAGTGACCTACCACAAATTATTCTGTTTCATAAATACAGAACACCTAAATGTTTTTATGTTCACCCTTAATATTATTACCTCTCTGTTATTTTCTCTCTGCCTCTCTGCTGTGACTGGTTCCCTTTGTTCCCTTTAAACTCAATACTGTCACTATTTTCATGGGCTATAAAGTGTGAGAGGACTGCATTGTGAATGAATACCTGTTCCATCATTCGCCATCCTCACATACAGAGGAAGGATGGTTTTGTGATTAAGCACTAAATTAGGCGTCAGGAGTCTGCCACTCACTCTGTTACTGTGGGCAAGTCAATTTTTCTTTCTGTGACTCAATTCCCCCACCTATAAAATGGGGATAGTAATAAATCCCTCCCTCACAAGGCTGACATGAGGATACATTCACCAACGTTTGCAGACTGCTCCGAGTAAAGCCAATAAATAAATACGTTGCTCTGGGAATACTCAGCCCATGCATTTTTGTAGCCTGGGGAAGCCATTTATATTAGTTACATTTTTCCGATACTGCATGTTGACGCTGCGCAGACGCTTGTGACGTTAAACTTCTTATGTTGCTGCCTGCCAGCGTCATCTCGCAGAAAAAGGCTGCGTAGCTCGGTTGGTTAAAAACCAACCACTCGCTTTTGCAGTAAGTGGCACTTACCTGAAATGACATTTCCAGTGATATGTCTCAGTAGCTCCCATCACAAAGCTGCCACACAAAACAAATGACCGTTTCCTCAAGACGCAGCCAGGGGAATCCTGTAATTCTTCTAAGTAACATTTACATCAGTGGAATCTTAAAAGTCCTGGTTCAAATCCTCCCCCTCCAATCCCTTGCTCTCGCCACAGAGATTCCCGCTGCCAGGCTTTCGCACTGAACTGCGCTGGTCACGTAGGGCACACGTAGCTGTGCCGTTATCGCACGTTGACACTTTGCCTCCTACATTGATGGAAAGGGCTGATGTTGTTAACGCCCCGCTCAGAGAGGTGCTAGGCCAATGGAAGAATTCTTCTGTCGACCTAGCCGTGTCTACACGGGTGGTTAGGTGGAGGGAATTACATTGCACGAGGCACACAATTTTTTCACAGCCTGGAGTAATGTAGCAAGGTGAAAGCTAATTTTTAAGTGTAGAGCTGGCCTTAGAGAGAGGATTTTGTAAACTGGTTGAAAGAATCCTGGGTACTGGAGCAGGTGCACTCTCAGAGTGCTTAAAGTAAATTGAAACAGGAAGGGGAGCTCTCATCTCACCAGCTTTTGTCCAGCCCTCATCCCACTGACTTCAGTGGGGTTACTCAAGTGCCACCAGTATATCTAGGGGTTGTACAGACAAGCCCTTAATTTCCATGCCACAGGAATAATATGTGATGCCATGAGAGCAGCACCTGACAGAGAAGAAGGAGGGAAGCTAAGGGGGTAAAACATTACACAGAGCACTAAATTAAAAGCATAAATTGATTGATTTGAGAATAACATATATTACGTCAATAGATTTGCTAGGGGTTACTCTGAATCCTGGCCCAGGGGCCTTCAATCCAGCAGGCTCATGTTTAATATAATCAGAATGTACGAGACATTTTACATATGTACACAGCTTGCGTGACTCAGTGTGTTTGCATTCAAGTCAAGTGCCATAAGCTAAGGATTTGAATCAGAATCCAGATTTGCATTGCTGACAAATGAAAGAAAGTTGTGTTTGAACTACTAAAGTGTTGGATGAAAGTCTCTTTTTTTTCCCCTTAAAGCCTTCTTAATGATAAAATCACGACTCTAGACTGTGTCTTTTTAATTTTTTTCCCTGGGATAATTTATAGTGCAGTGTGGAATCTGAGAAAGTGCAAGCTGCGCCAAAGGGTCTGGTCGGAGAAAGAAAACTGAGCCAGTGAGATTTGGAACCATAATGCGAGTTATAGAATTTAATTTTAGAATTGTAGCTACTGGGAACTGCTTTTAAATGTACATTTCCCCCCTAGAATGAAAAAAGAAGTGCCTATGTCTCGATTAAAGTGTTGTTACAGCTCTGTGAAAGAGTGCTTTGTACTGTAGGGGACAGACAGAACTTTTCAGAGAGCACTCTCTGTTCGTTTGGTGATAGGTCTCAGGTGCAACACTGGTAGCTGTATGTTTACATTTAGAATCTTTCATTTGCATTCAGCAACATGGTGTCAGGCTCTAATGACGAGATACTTTGATAGTGAGCTTAATCATATAGAACTGGAAGCAAGGGGACACAAATGGGATGGAAAGTGGTGACAATATGTAAACTTTTAGGCAATTAGCGAACTCCTTTCCACCCCCAGGAGGCAGGAAAGAGATGACTCAGAGTTGTCCTTTCATGGTGCCCTTGTGCATCTGGACAGGGCTTTCATCCCCTGAACCAATAGACCTTGGAAATTCTGTGCTGGATCTGTGCCATTCCACTGCTTTCTCCAAAGGCTGTCCCCCATGCTCACATACTCCAGACCTCACCCTCCCACCACCACCAACCCAACAAAGTTTTACCAGGAGGCTGGAGCAGGGCTTACCAGGGCTTCCCCCATGGCCACTGGCTCTGAAACTCCCCTGGGATGGCAGCTGAGTTCACTGTGCACTGGCATACACCACTTAAGATAGCAACGAGTACATCAGCATTATCTCGCAAGATGTTCTTCAGGGCACAGCAGGGGACGGGACAGTCCAACCTTTTAATGTTTTGGAAACGCCCGATATTAGTAAAAGACACTTTGTTTCCCCATAGTTTCCATTTGTTAAACACGGTGTCTTGTATTCCTTTCCTGTTCATTTGTAAAGAGCAGTTCCTAAAGCATCCGAGAACATTATTTGTTTGGGGTTGGGGTTTTATTTCTGTAGTATCATTCCTTGTCTAATTGCAGTGAATTATGACAATCTGGGTTTGAATGCTTGAGGAGCTACTTCAGTACAGGTTTAGGTGACAGAAGCTGAAAATATGTATTTGAAAGGCCCTCGCCCCACCAAATGCACCTTTTTTATACACAATAATAGGGATAATAGGGTGCTGTGACTTCTAGTGGATTTTTTTTTGAGTAGTCCATACCTCATAAGAGTTACACCGCTTTGTGATATCATTACTGTGCATGACTTGATTGTGTCTCCTGTTAATACAGAGCAAACAGTCTTTGCTGAATTTCAGATGGCCACTAGCCAGTTAGGTACATTGCCAATGGACTGAGGAAAAAAAAGGCATATGTCAGTGAGATTTTCTGATCTTTTTCCCCCCCTCCCACACTAGGACATCGTCAGAAACTAGATGAACAGACAAAGCCCGGGAGCTTGTCCTTTTCAGAGCGTCTGAGTGAACTGGAGCAGTTGCGTCGCACAGCCATGAGGGTCAGCCCACATCACCCAGCCCCCACACCTAACCCACGAGCTTCCTTGAGCCACACCACTGCTTTTAACCCTCAGCCTCAGAGTCAGATTCAGGGTAAGTACCTGAAACCTCCCCTAAAGTGAAGGAACCGCTGTTGGTCATCAAAGTCTTAACATAGTCTGCAGTACTAGATGGCCCTTCAGGTTGCTTTTCCCCCTGCCACAAATAACTTCCATGTTGTTTTGGTAACCAGGAGATGCATGGAAGACAGCACAACAGCTGTGATGGTAGGGTGGCCTACATGAAAAGCAGTTCTTCGGGACCTGAGGAAGAGCTCTGTGTAGTTCTAAAGCTTGTCCCGCTCACCAACAGAAGTTGATCCATGAAAGATGTTACCTCCCCCACCTTGTCTCTCTAATGGCAATTCCATTTCCAGAGGTCACTTGTGACGTTTTGATAAAACACAGTGGGAGGAAGATGGGGGTGAGAAAGGCACATAGAACAGATTTTCTTCGCTTACCTTGCAGCATTCAGCTGTGGGGTTTTTTTCTAACAAGTGACCATATGTTTTTTTAAAGTCTAGCACCTTTTTAACGTGCATCTACTGTAGCAACTTTCACTTGGACAGTAGAGTTCATGGTGTTATCCTCAGATGTCTTGGGACTGTAATTCTTCAAGCCTTCTTAAAAAAAAAGATGCTGTACTCTTGGATTTTTTTGTATATGTAGCTGTATTCCCTGATGAATATTTAGTCAGTGAATTATATGCATTTGTGAAGGAGACACACTGTCAGCAACTTGCAGTAGTTTTCCTAAGAAACCATTTACACACAAAAGCTCTGAGCCCATTGTTCAGCAGAGAAGACCAGTCTAGAACTAAGTACTTGCACTGCTAGTAAGAGCAAACATTTGTGATATAAGGATATTCTATAGCTTTTATTTTAATTAAAACTTCTAAGAGGGGACTCAAAATGTTGACTTCATTTGTGATTCAAGTCCAGATAATATGAATGAAATCAAGCAACCCAGTCTTGGATAATTTTCTGAAATCTTACTTTGCATCCATTAAATCAGGTGAAATTCAGTTGGCATTGAATCAGATGACTCCTGTATATTTTACAAAATTGTCAAAAATGCAGATGTATAATTAAGCACATCTAAAATTAAGGTAAATGACCATATTTATCTTAGCAAATGCTGTTGCTTGATGGAATTAAACTTTGTCCTTCCAGTCAGAATGAAATAGATTTGATCAAGCTTCTCCCCTGGTGTTCTGGATAGAACTAGTTATAGTGGTTTTGAATCAATAGTTTTTCTTCAGTGTTCTATTTTTTAAAATCTGGGTTAGCGTGCAGCACTCTTTGCACTACTTGTAGAAAAGCGTATTACTTCTGTAACTAAAGTGTTCGTTATATATCCTTATCTTCTCGGGCCTGATCGTGGGGCCATTGAAGTCACTTGCAAACCTCCCATTGACTTCAGTGCGTACAGGGTCTGGGTCTGGCCACTACTGAGAAGTAAGTGAGTTGTTGAATTAAATCAACATGCTATCGTGAATTGCATTGCAAAAAAAAAAAAAAAGTATGCAGAAAAGTTCAAGGAGCACATAGGTCCTTCCTGGAGCTGCTCCAATTTACACCAGCAGAGGATCTGGTCTTACATCTCTAAAGACTTTTGGCAGTCACCTTGCTGAGAGTCTGATTTGGAGAACAAAGTAAGTTTGATTTCTTCTGCCTTCAGATATATTGCTATCAAAGAAAATGAATGTATTATTATGGCTACATGGGTGGAGGTATTAGTAGCAGACTTGCATTCTTCAACTACTTTGGAACACTATATGCGTAGCAGAGTATCAGGTTTAACATCAACTATCCCTCTTTTCTTGTTCTGTTTTAGACCTCTTCAGTAGTACAACTTCAGAGCAATATAACTCTTTCACACTCCTCTAGGGATTCAGCTGCTACTTCCGGAAATGTATTTAGTATATTGCTTTGCTTCTTAAAATATAATTTTGATACATTTAGCCTGTGAATTTATAGGTGTAGGTCAGAAAATGATAGCAATTGAACTGCTAATGTTTCCTCATTGATATTCTTATGCTAAATCACCAGTTTAGTTGTTTTTTTCCCCCTCCATGAAAATTGCACATTAGCCTGACCAAAATTTGAACAGCTTGGTGAGACTTGTAGCCACTAACAGGAAAATAAGGCTAAGGCTAAAGCCTCTTTCGGTCAAAATGTAGGGCTATTTATGCAAAGACCCCTTTTTATTTTACACCCATTTTGAGACCATGCTCTCCCACAGTGTAAAGAGGCTTTAATGTAAATGAGAATCAGAGCTTTGATATATTTCTCAAGATCTGAAGAATGTCTGATTTCCAGATTGAGCTTCTATGTTACACTTAAGGAGCACAGGGTTTTGAGGGTGTGTTGTTTTTTTTAAATAACATCATTAAATTGCAGAATATAGCCTAACAGAAATGAAATATTTCTGACATTTTCCATATTATTACTCCGCTGATGTATAAATATTTGCAGCTTCAGATACTTTGTGTAACCACCTATTGAATGAAGAGAGCATTAGACTTTTTATAGACAGGAGGCAAGAAAAATGTACAGTGCAGGCTTTTAATTGGTGGTGGTAAACTTTGCTTTAACTTACCCCAGTATGAATCACAGGCTACTCCTCTGTTCATCAGAATGTTTTTTTTTTTGTGTTTTTTTTTTTTTAAATCCTAACTCAAAATAGACATCTTGGGCTAGTTCATAGATTTAAAGGGGCAGATTGCCATGCCACTAAACCACTGTTTATTTGTTGAGGTTTTCATCTATAAAGGGCTTGAGGTTAATTTTAACTTCCCATTTTATCAGGTCTTGAATTTGAACATAAAGCTGCTTGTGTCATGGATACAAGTCCATGCAAGTTAGGAGATCATAAATTGCTGTAATCGAGTTTTATGCTTCTTTCATATCACAAGAAGGGAGAAAGTACACCTGTTCATTTGAAAGATCTAACCATACCAGTTCACCGACAAAAGCTGGTGGGGGGAGAAGAGCAGCTACCACATCACACATGTTTCAAGTTGAAAGATTACTTTGTGCAAGTACCAAGCCTATAATGTTAACGATCTGACCTAACATCCCAAAAACAAGGAAATTCAGTTAAGGCTGAAAATCCAGATAACTATTCAGCCTCAACTTACCCCCTTTTTGTGAGAAAGAAAGAAAGAAAGAAAGAAAGAAAGAAAGAAAGAAAGAAAGAAAGAAAGAAAGAAAGAAAGAAAGAAAGAAAGAAAGAAAGAAAGAAAGAAAGAAAGAAAGAAAGAAATGGCAGAGCAGTGTGAGCTAGGCCCAGATAGTTGCTTTTGAGCAGTTAGGTAAGGCCTTTGATCATGATTTAAGTATATACTTTTGTGACTGAGTTTCCTGTGGTGTCATTCTGGAGTGAGTAACTACATAACTAGGAAGTTGGCTTTTCATAATGTTGACTGGAGTAGGTAGATACATAATTAGAAACTTTTAAAAATATGGATTATATGGTTCCATTTCAGTTTGTCTGGTCAGGGCCAACATAAATATTTTTAAATTTGTAGATCATTCACCCAAGAATCTGCTCCTGTGGGGCCATTAGAGTTGAGCCAATGCACAGTAACTACATAAGCAATTTTAAGGGGTAACATATATTTACATATATTTCCAATGAAAGACCTACATAGTTTTGGTTTATTTAAATTAGCCAAAACAGTGTTTCCAACTCACGATTTATTAATCACCCATAAGTTTGAAAAATAAATAAGACAGCTATTTTTCCTGTCTAGAAAAAGCAAATAATCATCTTCAACAACACACTTCTGGTTCCTTTTACACCTTGATAGCCTTAAAAAATTGGAGCTTTTTAAAAAAACCTGTAAGCTAATATGTTAAGTTTCATCTGGGACTACATTTTTATGGCCAAGTTTAAAGACCCTGGAAACAAGAATTCATAATAAAAATGTTGACAGATTTTAACCAGTGTTGCAGTTTATAAACAAAACAAAGACTTTTACATATTTATGTGCTTATTTTATTAATGTAAAGATCTACTCTTTGGGTGAGTAAGGAACATTAAAACTGAGATTTTCTGGTTACGACCCAGTCTTTTGTCTTCTCCCAGGTGCAGTATGCTTTGTTTAAGAGACATTTCAAGGTCCATACTATCATAATCTTGTTCCACTGAAAATAGCCCTGTTTATCAGGGTTCCCATGTACTAAAGAAACAGTGAAGTGGAATCAAGGGCTATGTGTAAGCACAAGGAATTTCAATGGCTTTGCTCCTATTACAACTGTATCCTGTCCCAATTTTTTTCCCCCACTTTTAAATCAGCTTGGTAGGTCATAGGCTAATAGTTTGCAGTGTTGTTGTAGCCGTGTTGATCCCACCTGGTTTCTCTAATACATTAACAGTGTTAGAAGTGTTCATAGGGTAGGGTTTCAGAATGGTCTGGCAGTCAGTGACATTTGCTGCTGAGGTCTTTGGCTTAAGTGTAAAATGTAATTTTTAAGGCACTGTAGAGAGTTCTAATTGACTGATTTCAGACAGGCAGACACTCAAGACTAGGACAGTGAATTGTCTTTTCACTGTGTAATATTTAAAAATACTTCTATTTTTCTAAATATGTTCTCTCTGGATGATGCTGTAGCTCCCTCTTTTTCGATTAATGTATTTTTCCTTGAACTGTAGGTGCTTACAATAAGTATATAGCTTATTAATGAAATATCATGTTGTTTTCTTTGATTAATCTGAGTAGTTTATTATGCTGATTTATACCCCATAGGTCAAGTAATTGCATACTTTGTACTTCTACCACTAAAGCTATATAAAAAAGGTTAAATATGAGATCTCAGACCTTAACATTACTGATTACAAGTCTGCACTATATTTTCAAACAATTTTTGATTGTATATTTATGCTGGTTTCTTTGTACCTGTGATTGTGATCATTATATAATCTAAAAAAAGAAATGGATAATGAGGGGTGTGGATCAAATTCAGACTTCCTTAGTCAATAGCTGCAAGAACAGGTGTACACATTTGCTGGCAGAGCAGCATTCTGTGTGCCTGTATTCCTCCACCAATGTCCCCCATACTACACCGGTACAGTATTCTAAGCAGCAATATTCAAAGGCACGCGATACAGATTATTCCTGTTAGGAGCATGACAAATCTGCTTTGGTGGAAGGAAAACATAGTTGCCATTGCCACTGGGTCAAAGGATGTTTGAGCACCAAGGTATGGACCTTTGCCCCACTCCTAACCCCAGAACGCTCTGCCATCATTTCTGTTGCAGATGGTTTGCAAAGCATCCTCCCCACAGCTTTGGAGAGGATCCAAGAGAGGGCTGGAAAACTTTTGTCCCATGCACCCTGTCTTCTGTATGTTCGTGTTTGTGTGTGTGTGTGCACACATACCTATGTGTGCCTGGCAGCCAGAATCCAGCTCTATGGGTTTTCCTGAATAGGGCAAAAGATTAACTAAATTATGTTTCTTGGTTGGGTAGAGACTGATGGACATCATCTTGTAAAGAAATGTAAGGCATTCGATGTTAATAGTGAAAAGAGATTTCTTCATGCCTAAGAAGAATGATCTCTTCACTTATCTTTTAAATGTGTTAGTGAATGTCAGACAGAGAAATCTGCTTTTTTCTAAGAGTACAATATGTTTCTTTGACTCATGTTTAACCTCTGATCAGTTAAATTGATATAAATCATCTCAGCAGTTTGTCCTTTAAAAATGAATGGTGTTGTTCTACAGGGTTCAGAGTAGCAGCCGTGTTAGTCTGTATTCGCAAAAAGAAAAGGAGGACTTGTGGCACCTTAGAGACTAACCAATTTATTTGAGCATGAGCTTACGTGAGCTACAGCTCACTTCATCGGATGCATCTGTAGCTCACGGAAGCTTATGGTCAAATAAATTGGTTAGTCTCTAAGGTGCCAGAAGTCCTCCTTTTCTTTGTTCTACAAGAGAAGCAAACCCTCGATATCAAATTTATTTATTGTGTCACAAAACAGCTCTTGTAAGACACGGAAAGCATACCATATTAAAGTTCTCATAACAATTTTTCTTTCATTAAAATAAATAGAATTCTAATCCAGAAAAAAGTTTCACACTGCTTTCCTAGAAGCCTACCACCATAAGACTATAATGGGTCTGTTGATTTTTAAAGGGGCCTAATTCTGTCCTTCAGTTTTGCGGAAATGAATGCTACCACTTTTGCCCAGCATTAACTGTGCCAACCAAACCGAAGGTATTCTTGAAAATCTGGTTTTAAAAAAAAAAAATCAAACTAAATGGGAGCACCTTTAATGCGATTCTTTCCATCTCAAGCATGGCAAGACTAGGTTGCATAGCACTCTCTGTTGAAAGAGCCCGCTCACTTTGCCAAAAAAAAACCCATCCCGAAATCCCCATTTTCCCAAAGCCGTGTCTGTGTCTGACAGAAAGTTTGACAAGTAGCAGGGCATAAGATGCGGAAAAAAACATAATTTAAAAATGAATATGGGGAAGCCATGTGCAATGTGTGTGCATCAGGAAATATATAACCTTGTTTTTGTGTAATCCTCACCTTCACGTTTTCCATTCTCTTGGACCCTCTTCTTTCCATTGTGTGTTGCTCTTACTTGTTTTATTATATCTAAAATTAGCCACCCTGGGGCAGGGTGTGTGTGTCTTTTATATGTTCTGTAAAGCTCCTAGCGTCCTTTGGGTCTTCTCTAAATATTAATTCTTAATGGCCATGATTTTGTTACCAAGGGCATCTCCACCAGCTCTGCCATGGCATATTAGGGAGATGGTTACAGATTTTACATCAGGAAGTCTCTTAGAAGTAGGAATAGTCCAATGGAATTCCCTCCCTTTGGCATCAGAATTCCTCTTTGGACCTCATGACCATAACTTCTCTCTTATCTATGTCCACGCTGCAATCTTAAGTCGACCTATCTTAGGTCGACTTATAGCCACCACGTTAATTCCTGCGGTGGCTGATGTCCACACTACCCTCCTTCTGTTGGAGGTGTCCGTCCTCACCAGGGGCACTTCCACTGACTGAAGAGGGGCAGTGTGGAGGATTAACAGCCAGGGCTCTCAGCTCTGTGCAGCTCCCTACCAGGAGCCCAGCTGTCCCCCAGGGCTTATCACCTCTGTTTATAGGGTTGCCAACCTTCCCGGTTTTGCCGGGAGTCTCCTGGAATCAGGCCCTATCTCCTGGAGGCTACTGAAGCCAAACCGGGAGATTTTAGGCAGTAAATGTCCACAGCGCAGCGGGGCTAAGACAGGCTGCCTGCCTATCCTGACCCTGCGCCGTTCCCAGAAGCACTCCCTCTGACAGCTGGTCCTAGGTGGGAGGGAGGGGGAGGTGGGTCTTTGCATGCTGCCCCCACCCCATGCGCCAATTCCGCAGCTCCCATTGGCTGGGAACTGCGGCCAATGGGAGCGGGGGGGCCGGTGCCTGCAGGTGCAGGCAGTGCACGGAGACCCCCTGGCCCTCCCGCCTAGGAGCTGCTGCTAGAGGGACATGCTGGCTGCTTCTGGGAGCAGCACAGGGCCATGGTAGGCAGGGAGCCTGTCTTAGCCCCGCTGCACCACCAACTGGGAGCTGCCCAAGGTAAGTGCCTCCTGGCCAGAGCCCCCACCCCTCACCTCCTCCTATACTTCTGCCCCAGCCCTGAGCCCCCTCCTGCACCCAAATTCCTTCCCAGAGCAAGGGGAAGGGATGGAGCAGGAGCAGGAGGTAGGGCAAGCGTGTTTGGGTTTGTGTGATGAGACAGTTGGCAACCCTACCAACACTGCATCACCCTAGCTCCGCCGACATAAGCCCCAGGCCTCTGGTCAATGTGGTTGTATTATGTCAGCATAGCAGGGGAGTTATATCAGCAGGAGAAGCATTTCAATGTGTACACCTCCACTGTTTTGTCAACAAAAGCTGACTTTTGTTGACAAAACTGTGTAGTGTAGACAAGGCCTAAAATATCTCCCTCTCTGAGACAGGTCACTGCTTTTGCTGCTACTGACCAATAATCTCATCCTATGTCTTCATTCAGTCAAAACAATGCCAAATTGCAGTCTTCTTTATGGGCAGGAAACTGCTTGGGGATTCCCTTGACTATTTTTAAGATCTCCAGGATGAGATAAAATCTCTGTGAACTCCTCAGACAATTCTTATTTCCACTTAGATTGCCAAATATTCTGGAGCTCGTTGAATACATCTTATTTCAGATACAGGTTCAATCAGCTATCTAACACCAGAGCTGCTGGAATAAACTAAAGCCAGCTAAGAGTTTTTGTTGCCAGAAGTGTAAATCTCTCACTTTGCCTGTTAAAGGAAAAACTTCATTTCAAACTAGTGCATTTCCTTCACAGACGTGCAGTGTGTTCTGCCTATCATCATTTCAGTGTGCTTCATGCAGTTCCACTCTTTCCCTCTAAACCAGAGGTTCCCAAACTTTTCTTATTGTGTACCCCCCTTGGGTCTACCAACTGCCCATGTACCCCCTTCCAGATGTACCAGCTGCTCACGTACCCCTATCCTTCTCATCATTGATACTTTGTGTGTTCTTCTTAACACTACCTATCTTTCGCCGTCTGTCCATATTTTACTGTAACATACAGATATAGTTACAGTACAATATATACAACTGGAAAAAAAAAGAACTCTGAGTAAGTTCTGAGCTCAGTTAGACTGGACAGTTGCTGGGCAACTGAACCCACTCTGTACGGTGATTGGAGGTGAGGGCTCTGTACCTCAGGGTCTCGATGTGTCTGTGTTCTCATTGGTACATCTTGAAGTAAACTAACGACTGTATTTTATATAACAAATTCCCACGGGATTTTAAAGCTTCATCTGAGTAGCCTATTATGAAAATGCAATAAATAAAATCTACCTTTACACAATTTCTCCTGCGTATCTGCCAGAGATGGCTTGCATACTCTCAGGGGTACACATCCTACAGCTTGGGAACCGCTGCTCTAAAGCACAGACTTGGCCCTCCTCCATCTTCTCGCACCTGGGGAAGAGCAGAGCAATGAAACAAGCTCTTCATCACCCGGCAGGACTCCAGAGTATGTCCACCTTCATGGCAGAAGCCTTTCTCAGGAATATAGTCTGTCCCCTTATTTTCAATTCCAAAAAAAAGTTCTGTGCTCCACTTGAAGTGGTTCAGCTATTTAGTCAACTGCAGACTCTGATGGAGAGAGGTAGGCACATCATAGTGTGGGTTAAGCCAGGCAATTTCCTGGTGTTTGTAGGTTTAAAGGATATTTGTCTTCATATGCCAATTGCTCTGAAGTTCCAAAGATTCAAAGGTACTATAGGCGGGGCAATATAAATGGCTTCTCAGTCCCCTAGCAAGGTCTTCTGCTACCCAAGCTTGCTCTTATCTATTTCTATTCCCAGTGTTCGCAGGAAGGTCCTAGCAGAAAGAGCAAATCTGACTGGAGGAATGATAGTCTGGGGTTAAAGGCAGAAAGCTGGGAGTCAGGAGACCTGGGTTTTCTTTCCAGGTCTGCAACAGACTTTCTGTGTGTCTTTGGGCAAGTCATTTAGGGCCAGATTTTTAAAGATATTTAAGCACTTAAAGATGCAGATAGTTGCCTAGTGGGAATTGGATACCTAAGCATTTTTGAAAATCCCAGTAGGCACCTATTTGCATCTTTAGGTTCCTAAATAGCTTAAAAAATCTGGCCCTTAAGCCCTGGCCACAAAATTGTCTGTCTGGTCTATCACATGACAAGGTGGAGCAAAGCATGATGTCAGATAGGTGAAGACTTTTTACAGAAAGCTAATTTTCAGGTAGGAAAAAATGTCCTTGTTTCAGTTTTTAATTAACATCACAAATCTTTTTTGTAGTTTTTAGGCTCACTGAACCAAACTGTTCTCATTTGCACCAGCACAAAACTAGAGTCACAAGGAGTTCTCCTGGACTTATAGTGCAGATGAGAGCAGAATCTGGCCTGGTATATTGCACTGGTTCGTGTGCTCATTAGTTGTTGTTGCCTTCAGTTTTCAACAGAAAAGAGTTGAAATAACTTAGATTAATTTCAGGCTTCCTTAACACCATTACACTTTTACCACCAGTGCCAAAATAATTTGTGGCTTGATCCTTCAAGATTCTGAGCACTTAGAGGTTCTGATTTCCCTCCCTCCCTGTTGACTTCTGTGGGAGTTAAGAATGCTCAGTACCTTGCAGGATTGAGCCCTTAATGCAATTATTTAAGTCATGCTATTATTTATTTGAGTTTCATATTTGCCATTCAGATCAACAGTGGCATTGAGCAATTAGTATTCTTTCACTAGACAACCTGATTCTGGAGCTCTAGCACGGCTCCTTCCCCCACTACTCTCACCTTTCACATTAACACAGTGAACTTGCTGACTGTGAAAATACCTTCCTGCTTAACAAGCAGGTGTACTGACTATCCTGGACTTCAGACACACACAAGCTGATGCCAATTTGATCACATTTTCACATTCGAGTCCTACACCCACTAGTTTTTGGATTATTCTTTAATGGCCTTTGAAGCATGTTCTTGGCCTTTGAATAGCCCAATTGTGATGAAGATTAAAAGTGCTGATTGCAAAACTCTGGTAAATAAAATCTCTTAGTCTTTTACTGACAAACCCAGTTTCTTTCCATAGAATTTGCTCCTTTAATCCCTTCTTGGCAGAACACTTCATGTTTGATACCAGAGCTCAAATTACCTCGCATGATAAATAAAATAAACAAAAAATTTTAAAAAAGAGCTCCTTACCCTAAAAATAAAACCGGCTGAAACGAGCTTATTATTCATCGGATGGCACTCGTGTGCCAGAAGAGACCAATTTGATTCTGCAACTGATTTTTTCCCCTGGTTGTACTGTGTAGATATTCTCCAAATTGCCAAAACGCTCAGCAGCTGTGCCATGGAAATCACATACATCTCTAAATGTTACAACTACATTAAAATGAAGAAAGATAAAATGATGAGAATATTGTTTGAATGGTAAGTTTTCAATATTTGTTTTTTCTGACTATAAATGCATCCAGCAGAAGTCAGATATTTCCCATGATGTGAAATTCACCCTGAGTGAAATTACCCTGAGTGAAATTTCACCCTGAGTGAAATTCACCCCTTTCTAAATACAGACAAGACTAGCCCAGGGGTAAAATCAACCCACCTAAACCACAGGTAAGCTCATGAGGCTGCAATTCCTATTAACTGGAGTAGCAACCACAGTCTTCACATCCATGGTGTGTGAGATCCACACCGCTAAATCCAGATAATTACGGATCCAACAACCTCTCCCAGGTTCACCCCCACAACTCCACCCTCACACAAGACTCTTTGAGCTGGCATGACTTCCCCCCAAGCCATATGTGACATAACAGGGTGCAATCCAGACTAAGGAGTAGTGGTGTCACCCCTGCCCTCTAACCTGGGGTGCCCTTTCAATACTTTGCAGCTGTAGCCTCCAGCCTGGACTGCTCACAAGCAGCCTCCAGCATGCAAGTCACTCCCAGTTGTTTCTGTGTGTGTGCTGCAGCCAGACACGCCTTGGCTCTTACTAGCCTTGGTTATACTGCAGAGTGACCCCAACACACCCCCAGTATTAGGTTTTCCCCAAGACATTTATGTCCAGTGCTGCCTAGGCCTCTCCTGGACAATACAAGCTTATATAAAGTCCATTATTGCTTTAATAGAAATAATATGCAGAGAACTTGCCACCCCAAATGGAGTTTCCCAGACACTTCGGTTAACCACACTGGATTAGATAAAGCAATAAAACAAATGTATTAACTACAAAGAGATAGATTTTAAGTGAGTACAAGTAATGAGACATAAAAGTCAGAAATGGTTATAAGAAAAATAAAATGCAACTGGTGCCTAATATACCAAACTATGTTAAACTCAAAACAAAGTTTTCTCACTGCATGCTCTCAGCAGTCTTACTGACCAAACTTCTTAGGTCAGGACCCTTCCCCCAGTCCAGTGCTACTGCCTTTGTTCTTCAGGTGCTGTGAAGGCGATGGGCAGAGAGATGGGGAGTGCTGTGGGGGTGTTTGTCCTTCCTTTTTATAGTGCCAGTTCCCCTCTTGAAAAACATTTCCAGATGACATTCAGGAGACAAAGAGTCTATAGGGAAGCATGTTCCCTGCTGCTTTTTCTTCACTTGTTTGAGCACCCTCTATTTCCCTTCCTGCTTAATGACTCTGTTTAGTGCTCAAACACAAATTAAGCAGAGCACACATTCCTTTGTTTGAGACAGACCTGTTTGCCAACCTCAGTTTGGAACATGTGTTAAGAACACCATATGGTGGAATCTTATAACTTCATATACGACATTGCCACACACATTTTATCAGGACAGTAATGACCAGCAAATTATGAATTTTCAAATGATACCTCACAAGGCATATTTTATACAAAGATTCAATAGCGTGCAGGGTGTGGACATGGGGTATATGCTAAATCCACATAATCACGGATCCAATGACCCCTTACAGGTTCACCCCCACAACTCTACCTCCACACCAGACTATTTAAGCTGGCATGACTGTTGCAATAGGATTTTCACTGTCTCTGCTTTCTTTAAGGGTGGAGTTTATGCACTAGATTTTTTTCTCTTAAAATAAAATATAAAGAGCAGATTTCCCTTGTCACATTAGCAGGTGTGGCCTTTACAAGAGGCTGTGTGGACAGAGTTGCTGTAATGGTCATGAGTGGCTCACAGAACCCTCTCCAGGAATAGCATAACAAATACACATTGAGCACTTAGCATAGCTATAAATAGGTACACCACTGCAGCCACCCAAATCATTGGAGTCTGCCTGTCATTGGAGGCTCCCTGTGCATCCCATACAGTATGTGGTACATAAAGAAAGAGGGGCTTGATTACATACAAAACAAAATGTGATGGGATAAATTTTGAAGAACAGTAAATTGTATGAAGAAGCGCATATTATATGCTCAAGAAGATTAGTGTCACAATATGACCATTCTTCCTCCATTAACACATCTCAAATACAAGAATTGATGTAGTGGGAAACATACTCATATACATTGTGTGAAATCTACACGAGCAAAGAAAGTTGACTTGACATTTCTAACGAGTGCTTTCTTTCTGTCTCTGTTTCAGAGACTTGTTAATTTTTATCTATGGGCTGAGCTATTCATGAGCGATTAGTGATTTGGGTTGCCTCCATTTTTGGATGACCATCCTGGAACAACTTAGAGGGGCCTGGTTTTCAGAAACTGCAGATCACCCACTTTCTGAAAAATCAGACACTTCAAGATTTCCAGATGAGCACCCAACAATGGAAATGGATCACCACTCACTTTTGAAAATTCAGGCCACAGTAATTTACATTGTTTGCTCTTTTGAACAATCATAATGATGAAAGCTTTTAGAGGTGACTTGGTCAATTATAGGTTCTCTTAATTTCTTGGAAATCAAAAATAAAATCTAACCAAATATCATTTGATCTTTGTTTTATTCACTGCTAAGTGTTCAGTATTCAGAGAAGTTGTTATAAGCTCCCCTTTTCTGAAATACATTGTGTTGTCAAGCAGAATTGTAGAAATAGCAACACTTTGACATACGTGATTATTTATTTGTATAATATGGTTTAAAGCTAGGCTAACAAACATACCATTTCAGTTGATTTCAGTTGTCCCTCTGAGTTACCCAGGAGCTCCATGTACCAAGGTATTGAAATGCAGTATATTTTATTTTAAACATCCTGATTACAAAATATGCCCAATGGTTGCAGACGCGTTTGCTTGTGAGTAACTTTACTTATAGGAACAGTCTCTTTGACATCAATGAGACTACACACATATGTAAATTTACAAGCAACGGTGTTAGCATATGTGGGCGCTATATTACTTATTATGAACAATAGTATCACCTAGAAATGTCTGCAGCTGCTATACATTATAAAGGTGAAAACTTTAGTAATGAGCATAAAACTACCTCAAGAAGGTAGTCAGGTAAAGACTGCAAATCTGGGCTTGCAAACTATATTTGCCTGGCTTGCATGTAAACATGCATTGATTATTAGCATGTTGGCATTTTTTTCCCCTCTACAAATACTTCTGTAAACTCACTTTCAGCTTCTTTATTATTTTAAGTGCATACCTCGCTGCTTGTGCCAGACTATCATGTTGATTCCACTCAGGAGACTCTACCCTTCAAAGGCCACTCGCAGCTGTGGCTCAAACTGTCCAGCCAAAAGCATAAAACCAAGCAGGTGTGTGTGACAGAAAAATGGCCACAGCTCCACAGCTGTGAGTGCCCTGGTCTATTATTGGAGCGGATATGAATCGGCTCTGAACTGGGGGAGCAGCAGTCAGCCTGTTGACTTTCACTCTGCAAGGGAAAGGGAGTACTGACAATAAGTGTTACAGAAACAGAGGAATCGCAAAGAGAGAGCTATGCATGGCTTAGTTAGCTCCCCTGGGACAAAAGAGTCATTCAGAGGGGTTGTGGCAGCCACTAGGAAACCAGGACTTCAGAGCCCAGTCCTGGCTTCTGAAGGGTGCACAGAGCCCCAACTGCAGTGTCAGGGAGCAGTCACTAGAAGGTAAGGGCTGCAGAGTCTGGGGCAGCCAAAGATGGCTGTGGAGATCTAGAGCTGCCGTTGCTGTTCCAAACGGCAGCCATTAGCAAGTCAGGGTTTCAAACACTGGACACAGCCACTGGAGGGTGCAGAGAGGCAGGACTGGTGCATGTGACAGGACAGGAAATAAAGACCAGTCTATTACTAGCACTTCTGTGTGTCACACCTTTATTACATGGTGTCAGAAATAAACGGAATCTTTTCACTAAAAATAGAGCAAACGAAGCTGCCTGAATCTGGAAAAGAACCTGGAGGAGGTGCCCACCGGGTTCCATAATTTTCCGGACAGCAAGTAGTACAGCAGAGAACTCGGAGTGAAATTTTCTATCCTGTCCATATGATTGGGGCCAGGAATCAAAGCTTAGTCTCTCATCAGCACTCCTGTATATCACACCTTTATTACAGCTCTGCCTTCTTGGCTCCTACAAAACCAGCAGTAGTGTGTCAAAGGAGGAATAATTCTTTGGGCAGGTTTATGAGATCGTGGATAACCAAACATAACCGAGAGGTTCCTTAATCCCAGATTCTGAATTGTTGCTCTGATCTGTCATGGGAGTGATCCAAATTATAGCCAAATGCAGATTAGGGTCTAGTTCAAAGCAGGAGATGGAGAAGAGAGAGTAAAAACTGGTTTTCCTGGAAAAGTGAAGGAAATGTATATGAGAGTAAGCGGCTGTATTAATTCTCGTGCTTGTTTGGTCATGTTTAGAGCCTCATAAACCCCATGGACAGGGAATGATTTTGTTTTGTTTGAATGAGAGTAGCTGGTACAGAATGCGTGTACGCAGGATTTCTAGACATTAAACATTTCCACGAGATGTAATTCATTCTCTCCTGTGCTTTGAATAAAGCAACTTCACAAGAAGTGCTACCTCACAAACAGCGAATATGCGAGGGCCGTTGGAACAAGACAGGGCAAACAGAAAGGTGTCTGTGCTAACTGCTCCACCCAGCCTCTCTTTATATGACAAAAAAAAATGTTTCTAATAACCCAAACAGGCAGGGTCTGATCTGCACAGACAGTCTGCAGGCATCTGCCCAAGAAGCTGACGGTTGGCTGGTACATCCTCATCTGATTTATGTTGTGTGTGTGTTAAGCCTGAAATTGTTGAGTCTCTGGCTGGCTGCAGTGGTATTACTGGATGGTTGGTGCATGTTTTCAGTTCACAGAGCTGGCTCTGATACTGGGGTTGTTGGTTCTGAATCAGCTCCAGTCTCACACCTGTCTGAAACAATGAAGGCCTTGTTAGACACATCTCCAGCAAAGTCTGTCTTATTACTTATTTTTTGCATGGGGGTGAGGGGGGAGCATAGAGAGGAGACTGAGGAAATGCTGTCTCTTTAAAAGACACATTCCTGATCCTCTGATGCAGCATCCTTTTTCTTTTCTTTTTTTAAATTTATTTGACGGGAAAATGGATTTACAAAACAAAAACAGCTTAATCCTGCAGTAAAACATAAGGGAGTGCTATTCTCTAAGGGGCAATTTTATAGGACTGCGCTGGTGGATTAGACATGGGAGACATGCATCTAGTTTGTCACACAATCACTGAAAACATACCTCCTGCTGCTTTAGTATTATCAGTATCTTCCCATCGATTTGTCTTGCTCTTCTGCTGCTGCTGCTCCTTCCCTTCCTTGAGAATTTAGTGTTTGGGGGTGAATTTAGTGCTTGGGGTGCTATGTTTGACAGCCTTGGGGACTGGAGTACTCTATTTATTGACACACAAGTGGTACAAACATGGGCAAGTGTAATGCAGGCTTCCCTTCGCCCTCGACTCACCTTCTGTCAATCTTTGGTTCTCTGTTCTCTTGTCCCCTCCCTGCCCAAGTTCTCCTGTTCCGGTATCTTAGGCCTGGCCTACACCTAAAACTTAGCTCGACCTAGCTACATCACTCACACCCGTGCCAGACCTATCAAGCAGACCTAAACCCTGGTATAAACACTGCTAGGTCGACGTAAGAATGCCTCCATAGACCCTGCTACTGGCTCCTGAGGGCTGAATTAACTACAGCGATGGCAAAACCCCTTCCATTGCTGTAGCGATTTAATTGCATTATGGCGCTCCAGTGGCACAGCTGCAGTGCCGTAGCCGTGCCGCTGTAGTGTAGACATAACCTTAGATAGACTTGTGACCTTCAGAAACTCTGCTATTGGCTAGTCCTAGTCCTGCATATTACAGTGTTACGTCAGAGTCAAGTTCTGATTTGTTCTCTGGCTCCGTTCTTTTCCTGTTATTGGTCCTAACCTTGTGCCGTACTTTTCTGCACTTTTCTTTGAGGTCTTTCAGGTGTGGAGGAAAAGGGAAATGTAGCCCATGGCCCATCAAGGTTTTTTTTCTGTCAGGTATGTTAATGGCAATGTTTCCTCCATCAGGAATGTGAAGAGGAAGAATGGTCTTGTGGTTAAAGGACTTGTTTGAAATTAAAGGGATATGGGTTTCATTTCTAATTCTGCAACAAGCTTCCTGTGAGGTCTTGTTCAAGTTACTTAATCTCTCTTTGTCTCAGTTCCCCTCTCTAAAATAGGGACAAAAGTATCTCCTGACCTCATAGGCATGTTGTGAGGACACAGTCACTAATGTATATGCAACACTCAGATATTATGGTGCTGGGCCATAGTACAGATGGAAGATTGCTCATCTGCGCAATAATTTTCCTACCATCTTTTTATCCCCTCCATTTATGTCCTGACTCCTCCATGTTCTGTCCATATCATCACTGATCCTACTGATAATAACCATGCAGAGAAGAATGTGTATATGAAGTGTAGAGAGAAGTGGAGAGGGAAGGGGTGGTCCCTATGCTGCAAAGTCTCTTATCTCTCTCTATCTCCCCTTTTACTGATCTCTCTGGACTCTTCCCACAAATTGACCGATATGTATGTTTACAAGGGTTTTTTTTAAGGAGAAGAAGAAAGACATACGTATTGGAAACCCTATTTGTTTGCAGTTAGGTTTGAAAGAGATGAAGTTAAGTGAAAACTATGGAGCAGATTGTCAGCTGAGGTAAACTGGCATCGCTCCACTGACTTCAAGAGAGCTACGCACATTTACATCACCTGAGGATCTGGCTCTGAATCTTGACAGGGTGGTCTGCAGCATAAAAATAAATGATTAACCAGTGCAATAAGTGAACATAAAGACAGATGTTATAATATGCTTTTGTTGGTACTTGCATTTTCTTGTTTAAAAATACTGCAAAAGCCCTGAGGCGATGAAACACAGACAGGAGTGTGATGTTATCTCACACCTATAAACCTTGCTCCGAGTCCACTGGTGGCCACTATCCAGAACGACTGAGTTCAGACAGACTTGGTTGTGCTAAGTACAAATGGCGCTTTCAGTCTTTAGTAAACAGCATTTTGCTCCAGGGCCCAAATCCTTCAAACATTTGCCTAGGTAATTGTCTGCTTTTGCCTTTTAGTGTCTCATCATCAGCTTATCTATAGGTTCAGACTGGCTAAAGGAGCATGTGAGGATGGGGTGGGAGCAAGCCATTTTGTATTTAATTCACTTGCAAGAGAGATTAACACAAGGGCAGCTAACTCATCATTTTGGGATCATGTTAGCAAAAAATGTAAAAGATGGCACTTTCCTTTAAAGGGACTTGGCTTCTTGCCGTCACTTTGCAGTTTTAGGTCATTTTAAAAAGACAGTCAAAATGGCTTTGATCGTATTTGTTCTTGCTGTTGTTTATAAGAACTCTTAGGAGTCTTGAAAATGAAATCCATTTCCTGATTGAAATTGTTTTTTGTTGCATTGTACACACACAGACCAGGTTACATGTGAGCGCTCAGCCACTGCCATTATTTCCCCCCATTAGAAATAATGAGCTTCGAAGTATTTCTTTTTAAAACTAAATACACGCACATACAAAAGTTCCTGGACTTTCCACACAGGCATGAACAAAAATGTACAGTAGGTCAAATTTGGGGTTTACCAGTCTTGACATACCATTTTAAATAAAGCAGGAAACTGCATATCAAGATTCCTTCAGCTTTGAGGGTGTTTCTTAGCAGGTTTGCCGGGGTAAGGAGTGCACAATAAGGTCACTGGAAAATTATTGATTAACTCTTTGTCTTCAATGCATTTAAGGGGGTGTCATTGGGATCAGTCAAGATTCTAAAAAGTTTTAGATATAGCTGCTGGTGTGTCAGTATCCATGATTAGGGTAAGAGCTGTTATCTTACTGATCTTTCCCAGCAGAAAGTCTAGTCAGATGACATAATTTGAGACACAGGAAGTGTAACTCATCTTCCTGAAACATGGAGGAAGGAGGAGCCTTTCCAAGTTGTTTGAAAAGAGTTGTGGTTACTTTATCAGTGGTTTAATGCAAATTCTTTTTTTAGTTACACAAATAATCAGAACATACAATAGTTTTCCTTATTCATGCTGAGCTATGCAAAAAACTGATGTTCTCAGACTGTCAAAAAAGTTATGACTTCTTGTTAATTATTAATGTTAATTATTCATTTCTTCATATGTGCCATTTTGCAACATTTTTTTAAATAAATAGTAATCAGATATTATGATGAAGATTGTTTTATAATATATTACAATTTTCCTTTAATTGTACTGCGTAGTTCCAGCTATATATAAATTTATTTTCATTCCCTAGTCTATTGTAATACTATCAGGGCACAAAATGGAAATGAAGGCCATTCTTTTTAATGTAGGGACCTACAGTTAGGAGCACAAATTCATATTTCATCACTTATATTAAGTGGCCTGTTTTTGAAAGGTGTTGAGTCCCTGCAACTCCCACGGACATCAAATTGCTAATAGATGAAATGACTACAAGTGACTCAGTAGGAGCCGAGAGTGCTCTGCACTTTCGAAACTCACACCACATATTTAGGGACCTAACTTTAGGCACCTAACTTTGCAGATGCTGGCCAATGGCTCCAGTCCTACAAAGACGTGTGCACGTGGTTCATTTTGTGCACTTTGGATGGGATTTTCAAAAAGTGATTTAGGAGTATAAACTCCATGGTGCTTCTGAGAATCCCACACTTGGACTTCACAGTTTACGACTTATATCTCTTCTCCGTCAGATTTAGATTTGTCCTGATCTGAAATTTGTCAATGTAGCATTGAAAAGTGAATTGCAAAGTTAACATTAACATTGAACCAAACCCAGATACGTGTGCTTGAAGACCCCTGCTTATATGACCTGGGGGTGGGGGGGAGGCTATTACATTTTCACTTACCTTTCTTTTACTACTTTCTTTCTGGAAATGAAATCCTCTGGCATTTTCCGATTGCCTAAAGAATCACAAGATACAGCCTTCTGTGACTTCACTGGTGCCATAGGGCTGCATGGAATTTCTGATATCCACAATGTTACAGTAAGTTGCATTCCTCAACTAAACAGGAAGTGCCAGAGGATTTCACAGAGAGAGGAAAGCATTTTTTAAAAGGTATGTTAAATGTATTTATGGGTTGAATGTGTCCCACCGCCCAGTTAGTTGGGGCTTTCAGCACATTTTTGGGGGCTTAACTCATTTTTCATTTCAGCTTTGCAGATCTTCTGTAAACCAGTTTGATGTAAATCATTAGCTCAGTGTTTAGAAAAGCAGAGATTTTAATATTGTTTTCAAGAGCTATTGTTTTCTTCACAAGTCACCCACTTCATTTAGGACTTTAAATAGCAACAGTTTCTCAGTTATCTCAGTGCATCCAATGAAGTGAACTGTAGCTCACGAAAGCTTATGCTCAAATAAATTGGTTAGTCTCTAAGGTGCCACAAGTACTCCTCTTCTTTTTGCGAATACAGACTAACATGGCTGCTACTCTGAAACCTGTCAGTTATCTCAGTTATCTACTTTAAAAAACCCACGGTACAGTCTAAGCCAACGTAACTTTAAAAATATATGTTCACATGATGGAGTCCTTACTTCACCTTGTAAATCAAAGCTGTACTTTGGAGAGAGGTTTCATACTACTGTGCTAGGTATCATTTTTCTCAAGGTGACTTCATCTGTTAAAGTCTGAAGGTTGCATTTGATATGTCATTTACTTTCTCTAAGTTAATAAAATGAACCAGTGCATCTTTAGATCATCAGAGGTCTTCTTATTAACAAAAGTTTTTTTTTTAAATAATAATCTGTGTTGGAATTTAAAAGAATCCCAGCAGATTTAATTTGCCATCCTGAATAAAAGTTGGGGGGAGGTGAGGGAAGGTGTGATATTCTGCTGCTGTGTGTAGAATGCCCCTAGATGAATTCCACATTATTAGTTTATGTTCTCTCTTCTGAGCACTAGGGATGAGATCATGAAAGTGTAAATGGCTGTTATCTTCAAAGGCCTCTTTTATACTGACAAAGCTCCACCTTGCCAACCTGTATTATTAGTCTATTTCAATCCTAATTAGTTCACATCAAGGTCAAGTTTTGTGGTGGATAAAATGACTGCAAACTCCAGAGAGCAAGTTTTTTCTTATGCAGCTTTCATGTGGAGAGAGAAGTGCTGAAGGTATGAAAGACGAGACTGGGAAGGAGTCTTTGCTTATCTGTGAGCTAGAGAACTTTAATATGGTGTAATTAGTTCACATCTTCAGGAGCTACCTGTGAGATACTTGACGCCATGTTGTAGTCATTCTTTATCACTGTGTCCCACAGCAGTCTGTACAGACTCGTTCAGGTGACTTGCTTCTTTGCTACTCTTTATTTCCAAGGGGAATAATTCCTCTAAGAAATGTCCAACCTCAAATTAAATGGTCTTCAAACATATATATAGAAATAGGAGGCAATTCTACATGAATTAAAACCAGGCTGTGTGCCTTCTTGACTGTCCTTTCGAACACAAGATCCCAAGTCCTTCTATGACATTTCAAGAAGATGTCTTAGTGGTTTGGCAATTGGCAAATTACGTTTCCAGTGACCCTTACCCCAGGGCTGCTGAGAGCAGGCACAACATGGTGGAGCTATGAAATCAGAGCAACCCCACTTCCGCTGACCACACGGCTCATCCTCCTCCACCATTCCCCATGGACTGGCACCAGAAAGCAATTGGTGGGTTCCTTGAATCTCCCCTCTCTTGTACAAGAAAAATATTGTAGTAGCCACCAGGAGATGGGATGGTATTGTGGTTAGGGCACTAAACCAGCACTCTAGCTACGTGGCTCTGCTACAGATCCTGAGACCTTGAGCAATTCACTTAAGCTTTGATTCAGCATTTAAAGCACACGCTTATGTGCTTTGCTGAACTGGAGTCTTGATATCTGTGTGCTCCAGTTCCCTATCTGTAAAACTGAGGATTATAATAATATTGTCCTTCCTCACAGGTGTGGTGTGAAGGTAAATTCATTAACATTTGTGGGGTGCTAAAATTCTGCAATGCTGGGGAATGTATAAGTACCTAGATAAACAGATGTTTGAAACAGTGGAGCTGAAAGGTGGGCCAATAATAATGTTTGTTCTGTGTTATTACAGTGCCTAGCACAATGGGGGCCTGGTGTATGAAGGGGGTGCCTAGGAGCTACAGTAATACAAATAATAATAATAATAATAATTAATAATAAGGGTCAGTTATATGCCAGGCCTTATTATAAAGAATATAGCAATAGCTTGTGTGAAGCTGTCATGGTAGCCAAGGTATTCTTTGACTCCTGAGTCTTAGAGCTATGATTTCCTAGCTATTCTTTTTATGCTCTAGGAGAGAATTTGGGGACAGGGAGGGGGGAAAACTGCACCATGCCAGAGTCTGCTTGAGTGCCTTTCACAGGAAGCCAAAAAAGTAGAAGGTCAGGGTTGAATACTTTGATTTCATTCATTGTTAATATTCTTTTTTGGAGAGTGAGGAAGATGGGTGTGGGGGGAGAAGGAATAGAGTTTTTTGAATAAATAAATAAATCACTCTCCAGGGTGAGTCATACCTCAGAAGACAAAGAACAATTCATCCTTAATTTACAAAACTTAGCTTTCTGATTTCTGTGTGTCGCTGGCACTGCGAGACTCTGCCATTTGCACATAACGCAGTCGTCTTCTTCAAAGCAACAGTGACGCCAGCCCAGAAAGAGTGTGCTTACTCAGTGGGAGAGATGGTTTATATTTCATCTGAGCAGCTTATGCACTAACCTGCTAGAACAGCACACACACTGATTGTGAAATCACAGTTTTCACAGTTCAATGCTTGCTCTGTTGCGCCTCCCAGTGTTGGCATCAGGTTAGCAAGAAGAACGGCAGAAGATGCCCAGGGGCCCCCAGACAATCAGTATTTCATAAGCACTCCATCTTTATTATTTATGTATTTATTTGGCAGTACAATACAGCATGCAAGCTGTTCTCTGCTTCTAGCTTGGATAGTTCATTAGGGAGGACCTAAACCACAGTGTAGGAGAATGGAAGGGATGGGGGCTCCCTTCAGCAAGTACTTTCTTCCATTGCCTTTGGTATCCTTTTGCCATTTTAGCTATTTTGCAGCATTCACTTGCTGACATGGCCTGGAATAGAGTGAAACAAGTTAAAACAAACTACTAGGCAGTGCTTGTTTTTTCCCTTCTGTAAGAGGGCAGCCCTACCAGAGCACCCTCATGTGGCAAGCACACCTGCCTTAGTTTCCCCTCCTTTTAAGTCCCCAGAAATAGTCCAAAGCATCTGCCCAAATATACACATAGCCTGTGTGGAGTTCATGTAATCCAAAAGTACTGTGCCCCTAAACCATTACAGAACCAGTCCCAGTACCATAAACCAGCAGTCCCCCAACATAGTCCAAACAGTAAGTGCAACATACAACCCTGGCATTCCTCACCATGTCCCAGCTCTCCACCACAGCCCCAGCTTCCCTCACCACACCCCAGCACTCAGCCTAGTCCTCTCCTGTCCTAGTACCAGGAGAGCCAGCCCTGCCCTTCTAGCTGGGGTGCAACCCCGCTTTTCCTAGTGGGAACCCCCTCAGCCTCTATGCTGGGAACATCCTAGCCAGTGGAGCGTCACTTGTCATGGTGCCTCTGAGCCCAGCTTTCCAGCCCTGGAGATGTCAGAGGGTAAGTCCCTCCACTGCACCCCTGCCTTGAGCCCTCTCTGGCCCTAGGCTCTGGCTCAGAGCCAGCAGGCATCTCCCTCTGCTGCTCTTCCTGCCTTCAGCCCTTTCCAGCCCTGACTCTCTGGCTTGAAGATGCCAATCAGAAACCCCGCCTTGCTGCTCACCTTGGCTTTGTAAACACCTTCTGCTTCCTTCCAGGACATTCTCCAGTCCCTCTGGCCTCTTGCAGCTCTCACCTGCCTCTGACTGAACCAGTCTGCTCTAACTCACTGGGACTCTTATTTCCTGGTTTCCTCCAGGGACTTCACTGGGTCTCTCCTTGATCCTTTTTAGCCTCCAGCTGCAATCCTGGTCTTAATCGGCCAATTAGGAGAACCTGCTCTGGCACAGGGGTTCTGGACCTACTTCATTTACGGGGGCCAGCTGCCCAGTGACATCCCCTGACCCACCCATTTTTAAAGAAGAAGTAGTTGAAACTGTTCATGTGTTATTTTACAGAATTGCAGTGGGGGAAATTAAAAACTGGAGGATGACGATCCCCAGCAGTTAGAGGCACTCCGGGATTTGCCTCCTCAAGACTCATTTCTTGGGCAATGCCTAAAAGAAAGTAGCCAACTGACAAATTAGGGCTACATAGAAGGCAAGTTGGGGACTGATGATACATAGAAAATAAATAAAAAGCAAAACTAACACTAGAACTGCCAGCCATCACCTTGGCCTCTTGGCCTGTTGTGTCTCATCCTCTCCAATATTTGTGTTTCCTTTTTCGTCTCTCACATTATAGGCTGCGCACTTTGTAGAGACTGTATCTTCTTACATAGCTGTAGAACACCCAGCATATGTTGGCAACTTCTGCAATAATAATAAGCTTAGGGAATTCCACAAATACCGCAGTAAAGGTAAATTAATATGGTGCAATTAAGAGTAACCTTTTGAAAGGTTGCCACTCTAACCCATATTGTGCTCTAGAACCTAAGGAACTGATGCCAATGCAGGAATTGTGTGGAACTGCACGCATTTCATGGTCCCATGGGAAACAATTCAGAGGCTCAGACTCCTCTAGAACTCCTCAAACAGTTTGAACATTTCACAAAACCTCAGAAGCGCTGACATAAAAGTAAATACTGGGGTATGAGGCCAGTGCTGAAAGGTGCCTTTTCTGGAGATTAAGTAGCTTTGGCAGTGCCATGAAAACATGATGTGCACCGTAATCTGGTGTGGCCTTCATTGACACCAGTTCATATAGTGGAAGGGCTACATGAGGTAATCTGGGGGCTCCACACAATCAGAGATTTCAAGCCAACAGTGTGCCATGAAGTGCATATAAAAGGGGGGATCCAAAAATCTTGCGGCTCCCGCAGAGGAAGGCACTGAAGTCAATGTGGAACAGGCAGCTAAACCTTAAGCATGTAAAGACAATGGAGTGGTGGCAGCCACTGAAATTCTCTGCCAAAAGAGCCATCGTCAACCATTGCAAATCTAGTGTGAGGTTTTCAAAGCCGCAGTGGGGATTTGGATGCCCAATTCCCATTCATTTCCAATTTTCAAGCCCTGGGGTGGCTTTAAAAATCCCACCCCTAAAATTTGTGCCCACTTCCATGAAGCCCAAACATCTCCTCGCCGTTACATTGGGAAATGGCTCTGTGCTGTGACAGAGCAGCGTAGTAGTTTCCACCGTGTGTCATGCTCAGGGGAAGCACCCTGTATAGTGAAATAGGTGAGGGTGGAATTTTTACAGTTTGCTCTGTAATTTTCCAGTTCCTCATATTCTAGCACTGAGAAGCGTTAGAATATTTGCCTTGTGTGTCTGCTGCTGCCAGCGATGACCTGGCCCTTTGGAAAGTGCCACCTTCTCAAAGTCACTGACTAATCCTTTCAGCTGCTGAAAGGTGACACAGCTTTCCAAAGTGCTGCTGTAGGCTGGGATTTAAGGCTTGTCTTTGTGATTTGTTGGTCCCCAAGTTGGTAGGAAAGGGAGAGAGTGATGGAGCCATGTTGGTCATGCTGCTGGATGGGAGATCAGGTCAAATCCGTGCAAGATTGTAGGGCCCCAATCGGTCCTTTGTGCACCTGAGGTTGGAAGGAGTAGATGGAAGATGGTGAGGGTGGCAGTGGATGAAGCAGAGAAAGGAATGTGAAAGATTATGGAAAAAAAAGGGAGAGTAAAAGGACAGAGGGAGAGAGAAAAAAACTAAAAGAACTTTGCAAAATGTCTTCATTCTTTTCCTGAGGCCTAAAACTTCCCTCCTCTCAGCCCATTGCCCCTGTTCAGCAAGAAACCTCTCTGAATGAACATGTCTAATCAAGACCATTCCTGACTTACACTGGCAGAGAGGGAAATTCACACAATGAGAACAGCTTCCCTTTGGAAAGTTTGGCAAATCATGCAGGCGGTGGGGAAAAAGAAAATGAATACTGGAGTCAGTGAAGCTTCGTAAAGTAGTTGATGGCCCTAGTCATTTCTTATCTCCCTCTGGGATGACATTAGTAAGCCCCTGCTTAGCCATTGAGATGGGATCCCAGCCTTCTTTCATCCCATCTTTTGTGCCAGATGTTCCCTTTAAGGTGCTAGCCAGGACCATGGAGGAGTTGCAAAGCTTGACACTATGTGACTGGTAGAAATTTTGTGTGTGTGACTGACAGACATTTTTGGAACTTGAGAGAAATGGCTGGCAACTGCAGAGGCTGTTTCACATTTTGTCTGCAGCATGCTACCAGGGACTGACTCATGTTATTATGGAATTTTAACTGATACAGATATCTGGCTAAGCAACTGTTTGCTACTTGTATATACTTGTGGGTGACTCCCTTTTACCCATTGACCCTTGTGCTGTAAAATCATTTCTGGAAGGAAAGATGTCAAGATAATAAGACTTTTTAGCTAGGTATGTATTGTTTATGGGAATGAAACATTATTTTCATGTGGTGCCTTTGGAATTTACCCTAGTTTAGCCAGGGGCGTCCAGGTAAAATGGAGGTAAAATGCACCCAAATCTAGTCAAGGGGGTACCTATTACCTTGCTGATTACTGATGCATCATTCTCAATCCTGACTCGCACCATGAAAAACTGACTCACATCCTGCAGCTCCTTGCTGAAGCTTCCAGTAAACACACTATGTCATAGTGAGATTTGGCTCACATTGCTCCACTTGGCTAAAATCAGACTGTAATGTCTGATCTGCCGTGACACAGATCTGTCTTACTCTGTACTATGCAGTATGCTGTCTCACTCTGTTCTATGGTGGCACAAACCATCTCCAAAGGCAGATTGTATCCTACCCAGCACAGACAAGACAGAAATTCACATAATCGTTAAGACAGTTCTCTTCATTCTCATAGGCACAGTGGTACCACCTATCTGATTTCCATATCTGATTGACCACTTAAACTTAAAACTTCCAATCTCTTTAAGAGATTAGTTTTATACCACAACGATTAAGAAGTTTTAGATTGTAAGATCTTTTATGTCGTTTCCCTCCTATGGTCCAATATGGATTTTTTTTTACCTTAGAAATCAGTGGGTGATGAAAACAGACCCATCCACTACCACAACAAAGGGGCCAAATCCTCAGCTTGGGTAAATTGGCACAGTTCTATTGAAGTTTATGGAACTGTGCTGATTTACACCAGCTGAGCATCTGGCTTTATTTCGCTCTACATTTTGAAGTGCAAGTCTGATCTGAAAAGTGGTTCTATAGAAATGGCATCGTGAAGCTCTGTGTTTGTTGTGTCTCACTGATTTCTATGTCATGTGTGCTCAGTTTACAGGTAAAGAGCTATTTGGGAGGTTTTTTAATGACTGCCCCACAAAATCACTTTGGGCTCTGAAGCCAAGCTGAGTTCTCTCCTCCTCATGCATCCTTGCCATTAATAAAGGTTCTGTAGGCCAAATTATGCCCTGAGTTATATCTGTGCAACTCCATTGCCTGGCAGGTATTTGCTCACTCTTGTTCTGCAGTGCTAACAAACAATAAAAAAAGAGAAAAAGTCCCTAAAGTCAGCAAATGAGACTGAATACAGATCTGCTAAGTAAGAAGGCACTACTTTTACACAATCACTTTTCAGAGTACAGTTGTGGGTTCTACTGGACTAAAGAGTGTTACAAGTATTATATAAATGGCTTAGACAGCTCTTGGGAGAGTTGCATGTGCAAAATGGCATTTTGCATGGGGACTCAAAGCCAACCTTACTACTGTTTGCAGTCGTGGGTCATACAGTTCTGGAAAATCACCACTGTTAAGGCATGATACTTCTGTAGTGCAATTATTTGGTGCCAAGCACACATTAGCTGGAATATGTGTTAACAATTATGGGGCTGTGCAAAAAGTTCTCCAGTGCCACCTGCTGACAAACCAGTGACGGTGAAATCTCAGGTTGGAAGGCAGAATTATCAACATTCTTTGAAGATGCCAACCTTCTGCAAATTATGCTTTGATTTTCCACTGCAACAATCATTAGAAAAATGCTATATGTAAGACCACAAGAAGCAACATGGGAGGGAAGAGATTTAACCCTCTTACCTGAGTCTTTTGCCAAAGCTTATTTTATTAACCATTAAACATTACGCAACATTGGCACTGTTTAATTATGAGGGCTTTTTTAAAAAAGCCAAACACCACAACGTTTTCATGGCACTACAACATGACGAGGCATAAAAGATGGTCCAATACATCATGCTTAAGCTTGTTAGGCAGGAGGCCGAGATCTAGTGACTACACAACAAGGTGTGAATTACTGTGCTGTAATTATTGCCCTGGAGTGTTTTATTGTAATTACTAACTGTTTTCATTTTTTGAAATATATTTTCTCCTATGATGAAAAGCAGAAATGAAAGTACATGCTAATAGGAGAAATGCAGAAAGAATTGGGCCCAGATCCTTAAATTGGTATAAACAGCTGCAGCTCCACTGACTTCATGCTGTTTTGATCTCCTTTTAAATAATTCTGCAATCCTATTTGGCATTAAGACCCCAAAGGCCCTAAAGCCCCTATTATTTTCCCTGAGGTTAAACTGGAGTACCTCCGGCTCTCTCTGCAGATTCTTTTGGAGATACTATGGTTTGTGAAGAAACTCAGATTTTTGTAAAGCAGGTTTTCATACTTCTCTCTCTCTCTCTCTCTCTCTCACACACACACACACACACACCCCAACTTCCCCACCCCAGGTTGCTTCATTTTGATAAAATTAAATCTTTAC
Organism: Lepidochelys kempii; assembly: GCF_965140285.1. Classification (NCBI taxonomy): domain Eukaryota; kingdom Metazoa; phylum Chordata; order Testudines; family Cheloniidae; genus Lepidochelys; species Lepidochelys kempii. The sequence goes on from NC_136380.1 coordinate 164,243,530, forward strand.
TCTGATTGGAAGAGAATGGTGAGTTTGAGGGGGGGAAATTGTATTTCTTTAAACAGCCTCATTCTGCCTCCAGCTGTGACAGTCTGCAGTTCAAGTTAAGATAAACTGAAAGCTCACTGTTGGGTCCTAAAGAACGAAGGATATCAGAAATATTTCCAGCTCCCTTTGAAGTCAGTGGAAAAGCTCCCATTGACCTTCGTGGGAGTTGAACGAAGCCCTAAATACTGAAACAGTGGCAGAACCCTCTCCCCACCCCCACCCCTCAAAAAAAAAACCTACAGAAATTTTCCAGTGCTATTTTCATCACTTTATTTGGTAGTAAATGACTGAAGGAAGAGGCGGATGGGGTCAGTGAGTTTCCAACCCAGGTATTGTGGTTATGCTGCATTAGTGTAATTGAATGGAATGCAATTTGTTAACCAATCAGAGCTCTTCATTTTTAAAGCCATTCTAGGCCAACTACTAATGAAAATTATGTGTTTGGGTATTCAGGTAACAAAATATAAGCTTGATTTTTGGCAGTTAGATTTTTTTTACTTGAGGAAGACTGAGATGGGTTATGGGGTTAGTAATGAGATACAGAGCCTTTCATTTCTCTGTCACTGCTTCAAATCCATCTCAGGTCAACAGTAATTGACAGTGGACCTTGAATGAGCTAGAGCAAATATATTGGTAGCCTCTGTCCAGTTGCTAATGGGCATGTGCAGGCATCATAAAATACACCACTCTTGGGTTTCTGGCCAGGGCACAGCACTGAGGCAGTTGAACTGGCCTTAAAAGAGGGGTAGAGTTCGTATTTCAGTGTTCAGACTGCTGACTCCTTTAGTTTTAGACACAATCAGTGAGAAGGTGGTACTGATCCATCTACGTGGCATAACTGGAATAGGTGGTGTGACTGCCTCCCATTATCCTTTCCAAGAAGAGCCAGAGAAAGATGATGGGTAGCTACTGCTCCTTCCCAAAGTTACTCACATGTCGATCCCCATAGGTAGAGATCCTTCCTCACTCTTCTTCAACACCTATCGGCCAAAACAGAGCACGTGAGAGCAGGAGATAAGTATGCTGAATCACGGGGGTTCCGCTGTGAAACAAACTTCCAGGGCCGATTAGACTAATTCAGAGTATGACCACATTTAGGGCATGCTGCAAGAGCCTTCCCTCTTTGAAATAGTTTTCCTACCATAACTGGAAATGGTGGTGAAGGAAAACAGAAGCAAATACAAATGAAGTGGAGCTTCTTCCCTCCAAGGAAGAAAGAAAAGCAGAGAGTCCAGAAAACCCACTAGGGACCTTCTTCTGCAGTGATGGGGGTATTAGAAAATCCTTCAGATAAAAGAGGTAAAAAAAATTGGCTTCTGGGATAGCAGTCTCAGCAGATTCACCAAAGACTGAATGGGCAAGGAGACTGAACTATACAGTTTCCCTGCTAGAGTTGGTCCTTCCATGATCCAATTATCCTGGCACTCAGGTGAATAGACATATTGAAATCAATGGGACTAGATTGATTTAGTAGGTTTAATCTGCAAGTAGCTTTACAAGTAACTTTTTAAAAGGCCAGGTTACTCCACTCTGCTTTTGGATAAATCTCCACTTCCAAACAAACAAAAGAAACGAAATGTAGATCTCATCTCCATAATTGGCAACAAAATAAAAATCTCCAAATATGGTTTCTTATGGAAGCTCAAAGTCCTTCACCTAGAACTTGAGAGCATTTCTTTCCATGCTGGTATTCATTCTGTGCATGGTATCAGCTTTTTGCCACTCTGATATTTGTGTCTTTCAAAGAGACAATTGGTCAGTTTGAGCGGTAGGAGAAAATTCTCACTGTTGGGAAAACTAGTGAGAAACCTCAGATTTGTGGGAAAAAGAGACAATTTCCATTCTTGCTTTGTGTTTTTTCCTGAAAGTAAAAGACAGGTTGTGCAGGTGGGAAAATGCCAGTTTCACATGTGGATGCTCAGTTGGCAAAAAGAGGTGATTCCTACAATGAACAAACTGCTTTGGACAAATATAAATACTGCCCCTCATCCCTGCTACAAACCTTTGACCCCAAACTTAAGTCAAACTAGTTCTGAGGCTAAAAAATAATTGGTTAACTTTCTGCCCTATTTAAAAAAAAAACTGTTTGCATTTCCAGATTTCGCCTAGAAGCACCAGAAATCATGAAATATCCTGTTTTCTCAATTTTTCAGTTCCAAGAGGCTTGCACAAGAACTCCTGTTTCTGAAGTTCATCCAGCTCTATTCGTTTCATTCACATCTATTAACAAATCTTCCGTAATCACTGTAATCACTATTTCTAACAAAATTAATTGTCACAGAACGAAGTCTGGAATTTTCAAGTAAGCTTAAGGGCATTAGACACCCACACCCTTTTGAACTGGGCACCTAACTCCCTTAGCATCCTTTGAATATCCCAGTCTAAACTGTCACAATTTAGCATAGCTGTCTTCTACTCAGTGACATGTGAGTCTTACTTTTGTGGCACAGCAACAGCAACACTGCACAAGTGAAATACTAATGTACCTCAACAATGAACAGTTTGTGCATTGACACTTTCACCTTTGGAAGCTTAGTCCGCTTTTCCCTGACCACCATCATTGTGAATTAGCAAAACGCTTCAACTGATCAAAAATCCCAGCAGCACAAATAACATTTTAAAGAGCCATTCGTCTGAAGGCGTCTTAACAAAGGGGAATGTTTGAAGTGAATTGTAATGATGTTTCTGTATAAACCATTGGGAGGAGGGATAGATCAGTGGTTTGAGCATTGGCCTGCTAAACCCAGGGTTGTGAGTTCAATCCTTGAGGAGGCCATTTAGGGATCTGGGGCAAAAATTGGGGATTGGTCCTGCTTTGAGCAGGGGGTTGGACTAGATGATCTCCTGAGGTCCCTTCCAACCCTAATATTCTATGATTCTATGATTTGGTTCAGTTCCTATGTTTGATCACGGGTGTTTAGAAGCTAAAAATAACCTCTCTCTCTCTCAATACTGCTTTTCGTTTGCAGATACAAGGCAAGTACAGCCATCTCCTCCGTGGTCCTATGATCAATCCTACCAGTACTTGGGGTCAATCGCGACGCCCTCAGTGCACCCTGCCACTCCAATTTCACCTGGGAGAGCTAGCGGCATGACATCCCTCACTGCGGAACTCTCAAGCCGACTCTCAAGTAAGTACCTAAAAGTTATTCACACTAAACAGGGTTCGGAGCAGCAGCCGTGTTAGTCTGTATCCGCAAAAAGACAAGGAGGACTTGTGGCACCTCAGAGACTAACCAGTTTCTCTACAGTGCCACAAGTCCTCCTTTTCTTTTCACACTACACAGGTACCACCAAAGCCATGTGACTCTTTCCAAACCACAGAGATACCAGTGGTTGGAGCTTCTTAACTTTTTACTCAATTCGGGATGAAAAACATGTTGAGTCTGCAAGAAAATGTTTTCAAGTGTTTACTTGGCTTTGCCTAAGTGATGGGGAAATCCAGAATGTCACTGTCAAAAACCAGAAGAGAAATTAATTTGAGCTGCTTTGAAATGGGAGATATGCAGAACTATAAAAATAGTTTAGATTGCTGGAAAGCTGCAATATCTGCCAAGAAATGAATGCTGCGGATGTTTCATCTCTGCTTCCTTCCCTCACACTAAATTCAGAGCAGATCACAGAAGATTAGGGGCTTACAGCTGAACAGAGGATGATGGGTTTTTTGACATTTTAAGTGTTGTGTTTTACTGTGTCATGTTATGTCTTTGTCGAATTGCACTGCAGAACTTTACAGGCCAACATAAAAATGTATCTCTAAATGAACACTTACCACCTGGTTTTTTATCGTTTACCACAGTCCATCTACTGACATTAACCCCCACATTTTACCCAGGAAAGAATTTTCTGTAGTATCTGGCAGGTGAATCTTGCCCATATGCTCAGGGTTTAGCTGATCGCCACATTTGGGGTCGGGAAGGAATTTTCCTCCAGGGCAGACTGGAAGAGGCCCTGGAGGTTTTTCGCCTTCCACTGTAGCATGGGGCACGGGTCACTTGCTGGAGGATTCTCTGCTCCTTGAAATCTTTAAACCACGATTTGAGGACTTCAGTAGTTCAGGCATAGGTGAGAGGTTTTTCACAGGAGCGGGTGGGTGAGATTCTGTGGCCTGCGTTGTGCAGGAGGACGGACTAGATGATCATAATGGTCCCTTCTGACCTTAGTATCTATGAATCTATTAATCTTGAACCAACATTTGGGTGTTCACCATCATGAATTCTCTTTAAATGAATGGGAACCACACAACAAAAGTTCCTGCACAGCTCTTTGGAACTTTACCCCTTGGCAGCAAATTTTGGCCTTGTTGGAGTCGGTAGGGATCCTTCTGACATCAGTGGGACCCTTTGAGTGGTCTATAGTCTATGCTGCTGTTGGACTTGCAGTGGGTTGTACATGCTTAAAAATACTGTTTTCAAAGATGCACTTTTTAATCACTTACCTATCCTTATCTGGGCTTCTCAGTAGAAGTAGGTTATCTTGTCAAGGTTAGGGGACAGCTAGATATTAAAGCAGGCTGAAAATTGATAATGGCTTTTTGTGGAAAATTAAAACTTAAAAAAAAACTTCTGTGAAATGGTTTTGTTTTTCAGTGACAAGCTAAAACCAAGACAATGAAACGGTTTGATTATTTTTGTTTTTTCTTCCTCTTTCACTCCTTTTTTTCCTCCCACCACCCCCTTTTCCATGAGCAAAATAAAAAAAGGGAGAAAGAAAAAAGAAAAATCAGGAGGAAAAAATCTTTAGCTGACAAACCAGAAATTTTTAAACCAAACAAAATTGTCCAGGAAAGATTTTATTTACAAATGAAAAACCATTTTTTTGTTGAAAATTGTTTTGAAACCAAACATTTTGACCAGCTTTAACATACAGATTGTGTGTGTATGTGTGTGTGTGTTAAAGATGGTAGGAAAACTAATTTAAACTCTTTTTTTTTAAGACATATTTTTGCCCCCATTTTTTCTCCAGTTTGTACATGCGTACAGGTGTCTGTGTAAAGGGAACACTCTTTCATCTTCCCTTACCACTCCGGCATAACATTATCACTGACAGGAAAATCACTTCCAACTCCAACACATAAAGAAATACACCACATGCCCTGAGTTCATCTCATGCGGACAGTATTACAAAACCTTAATGCTGATCTCGAGGAAATTCACTTATAGCTATTATAGAAATATGCATACTAAGTTACTGTATGATGAGTTATTTTATGTGGGAAACTGTGAGATCGGTGGAAAGGTTTTACATTACAGCACGTCAGATGAATTTGAGGGGTGTAATTTGTTTCTGTATCTATTGGAGGTGGAAGGGGGTTCCATGTGGAGATGCAGAATCTGTCAGTGACCGGAGTTAGTGTTATAGAATCATAGAATCTTAGGGTTGGAAGGGACCTCAGGAGGTCATCTAGTCCAACCCCCTGCTCAAAGCAGGACCAATCCCCAATTTTTGCTGTCTGAGTGCTTCTTTCACTTGCAATTTCCTTGCTTTCATGGGTCTGGGTGGGTGGGTTTTGCCTTCAAGCAACCTTAACTAGTTTGTAATTAAGTTTTTGTTTGTGGGATATTATTTAGATTTTAAATACTCTTCCGTAGTCACATAAAATCTCTCTTTGTATCATTGTAAGTCCCCCAGGAAAACCCACACTTGCACACAAAAACACTCCAAGGAACTTCTCCTTGGCAAGATCAGCAAAACAACAACCTGGAAGTTTGTAGGGCAAGTTAACTGCAGCTCTGATAGTCAAGAAAAAAAATGAGGAAAATTTTCAAACTGATGAACAGGGACCTTTTTGAAACATCATAACATTAAAATTCATTTTCTGATTTTGTCAGATTTGCCATAAACAAACCCTGTCCTGGCCTTAGGTGTGGCATGTGAAACTTCAAAGACACTGATCTTTCTCTGGAGAAGTTGGTAGTAGAGGGAGCGTTGAATATCAGGACCACAATGTGAACCTAGCGTCAACCTTCACTGTAGATTAGCTGCCACCATTCCATAATACTGCATAACTGCAATTTAAAATTGCAATGTGGTGCTGTATGGTGGAAGGAAGTATTCAGGGGTTCATTGATCTTGTTAAACAAAAAGGCAGCCTACTTGTAAGATGGCAGACTCAGAAACAAAGCCTACACCATATGTCAGAGTTCTTCTAAGAAAGGTTTAGAAACTCATTGAAGAAAGCTGGCTATGACACGCTGTCAGAACCTGACACTGTAATATGTCTGTTCTACCTTTCAATCCAGTCAGAGCAGAGTGCTTTGTTTTCCTTCTTCCTAGTGCTTCCTTCTGCACACACATGCCTTTCATACAGACTCCGCCCCTTGTCGGAAAGAAGTTGTCTTAGGAAAGTTTTCTTATTATTGTTATTTTGATAATACATAGCTGCCAAGTCAGAGGACTGACAGCTTCCATTCATCTGAGTCAGGATGAAGATCCTTTTAAGGAGGCCATTATCTGTTCAGGTTCTTTAATCCCTTTGGCGGAGGCAATGGTGGGAGGAAGCCCGCTTTCATCTGTGTCAAAGCAATGGGACCAGAGTTTAGCTGTCATAAATAGAAAGGAGCATAAACACTGACAAATTACACGTAAAAATGTAATAAGGAAAGCCAAAAAGGAGTTCGAAGAACAGCTAGCCAAAAACTCAGAAGGTAATAACAAAATGTTTTTTAAGTATATCAGAAGCAGGGAGCCTGCTAAACAACCAGCGGGGCCCCTGGATGATCGAGATACAAAAGGAGCACTTAAAGACGATAAAGTCATCGCAGAGAAACTAAATGAATTCTTTGCTTCAGTCTTCACAGCTGAGGATGTTAGGGAGAGTCCCAAACCTGAGCCGTTTTTTGTAGGTGACAAATCCTGAGGAATTGTCACAGATTGAAGTGTCACCGGAGGAGGTTTTGGAATTAATTGAGAAACTTAACAGTAACAAGTCACTGGGACTAGATGGCATTCACCCAAGAGTTCTGAAAGAACTCAAATGTGAAATTGCGGAACTATTAACTATGGTTTGTAACCTGTCCTTTAAATCAGCTCACTGTACCCAATGACTGGAAGATAGCTAATGTAACTCCAATATTTAAGAAGGGCTCTAGAGGTGATCCTGGCAATTACAGACCGTTAAGTCTAATGTCAGTACCGGACAAATTAGTTGAAACAATAGTAAAGAATAAAATTGTCAGACACATAGAAGAACATAAATTGTTGCGCAAAAGTCAACATGGTTTCTGTAAAGGGAGATCATGCCTTACTAATCTATTAGAGTTCTTTGAGGGGGTCAACAAACATGTGGACAAGGGGGATCCAGTGGACATAGTGTATTTAGATTTCCAGAAAGCCTTTGACAAGGTCCTTCACCAAAGGCTCTTATGTAAATTAAGTTGTCATGGGATAAGAGGGAAGATCCTTTCATGGACTGAGAACTGGTTAAAAGACAGGGAACAAAGGGTAGGAATAAATGGTAAATTTTAAGAATGGAGAGGGGTACCTAGTTGTGGTCCCCAAGAGTCAGTCCTTGGAGCAATCCTATTCAACTTATTCATAAACGATCTGGAGAAAGGGGTAAACAGTGAGGTGGCAAAGTTTGCAGATGATACTAAACTGCTCAAGATAGTTAAGACCAAAGCAGAATGTGAAGAACTTCAAAAAGATCTCACAAAACTAAGTGATTGGGCAATAAAATGGCAAATGAAATTTAATGTGTATAAATGTAAAGTGATACACATTGGAAAAGATAACCCCAAGTATACATACAATATGATGGGGGCTAATTTAGCTACAACTAATCAGGAGAAAGATCTTGGAGTCAATGTGGATAGTTCTCTGAAGACGTCCACGCAGTGTGCAGCGGCAGTCAAAAAAGCTAACCGGATGTTAGGAATCATTTAAAAAGGGATAGAGAATAAGATGGAGAATATCTTATTGCCCTTATATGTATCCATGGTACGCCCACATCTTGAATACTGCGAACAGATGTGGTCCCCTCATCTCAAAAAAGATATACTGGCATTAGAAAAGGTTCAGAAAAGTGCAACTAAAATGATTAGGGGTTTGGAACGGGTCCCACATGAGGAGAGATTAAAGAGGCTAGGACCTTTCAGCTTGGAAAAGAGGAGACTAAGGGGGGATATGCTAGAGGTATATAAAATCATGAGTGGTGCGGAGAAAGTGAATAAGGAAAAGTTATTTACTTGTTCCCATAATATAAGAACTAGGGGCCACCAAATTAAATGAATGGGTAGCAGGTGTAAAACAAATAAAAGGAAGTTCTTTTTCACTCAACGTACAGTCAACCTGTGGAACTCCTTGCCTGGGGAGGTTGTGAAGGCTAGGACTATAACAGGATTTAAAAGAGAACTGGATAAATTCATAGAGAGTAAGTCCATTGATGGCTATTAGCCAGGATGGGTAAGGAATGGTGTCCCTAGTCTCTGTCTGTCAGAGGGTGGAGATGGATGGCAGGAGAAAGATCACTTGATCATTACCTGTTAGGTTCACTCCCTCTGGGGCACCTGGCATTGGCCACTGTTGGTAGACAGGATACTAGGCTGGATGGTCTGACCCAGTATGGCCGTTCTTATATCAGATGTTCAGCTCAGTCAGATGTGAAACATTTCCATAAAAAAACCCACTTCAATCTTTTAATCCCAAAGTATCCCACTTGGAAACAAATCTGCAACAGATGTCATTTTGTTGATTTCTTAAAGCCAAGATTTTCAAAAGTCAGTAGTGATTTCAGGAGACTCCATTTTTCAGTGCCCAATTTTGGACACCTTAAAGAGACCTGATTTTTCTTAACTTCAGTCATGTTGATAGGCAATGTGGACCACTATCATTAGCTGTAGTGTACAGAACACATATATGTATACCTCAAACCAGAGTCTGCTCCAAGGAGCTTCCGATTTTTAAGACAGACAAATAAGGCAGTTATAAGAGACTAAGCGTTGGACTGAAAACCTGCAACACCTGCATTCAAGGTCCCATCTCTGCCAGTGTGTGGTCCTTGGCAAATTACTTAGCTTTGGTGTCTCAGTTTCCCCCTCTCCAAAGCTACTTGTTACTATCGTATTCCTACTTGACAAGACCACTGTGATGACTATTTTGTTAATGTTTATAGAGCACTCTGAAACTGTAAATGCTGCGTAGGCTGTAAGTGCTTTGAGAACAAACAAACAAATAAAACCTATAGGGCAAGGGCAATCCCTCTTAATTGCCCCTTTACTGAAATGAATCCAAAAGTTTCAGATAGCCAGTGTTACCCAATTCCCTATCACTGATCCGCCATAAGAAAGCATTGTCCTTTTGTGACTCATTAAAATCTTGTTCTTTCCATTTAAAATTGATTTGTTTTTCTTCTCTCAAAAACTAGGTGCTTCTGACCTAACAGCATTCAGTGATCCCAGGGTGGGAATTGATCGCCCGTTCTCTACTCTTCCTTCAATTTCTGATCCTCGTATGCACTATCCTGGAGCATTCACCTACACCCCAACACCTGTCAGTTCAGGAATAGGAATTGGTATGTCTGCTATGACCACTGCCACAAGATATCACACTTATCTCCCTCCTCCATATCCTGGTTCTTCTCAGTCTCAAGGCAGCCCATTTCAGACCAGCTCACCTTCTTACCATCTCTATTACGGAACATCAGCAGGGTCATACCAGTTCTCCATGATGTCTGGGGGAGATCGGTCACCCCCACGTATCCTCCCTCCTTGCACTAATGCTTCCACAGGGTCTACTCTCCTCAACCCCAATCTTCCAAACCAAAGCGATGTGGTAGAGGCAGAAGGTAGTCACAGCAACTCCCCTACCAACATGGGCACCACAGCAAGGCTGGAAGAAGCAGTATGGCGACCATACTGAATTAATTATAAGTAGAGATGGGCCAGGACTAAAGTGCTTTTTATCTGCTAATGTCCATAGGTATCCCATAAATAACTTTTCCCGCCTGTGGGCACTGCCATGTTTATACATCACTTTCAGAAGCAAACGGTCCAGAAGTCAGGACTTCAGGAATGATGTCATGGTGTTAGCCAATCAGTGAAGGGATGTCATTCCAGAAAAGTAGCCTTTTTCAAGGGCTGAACTTTGGAAAGGAAAACATTGAAGTTGGTCTAGAGATAGGGAAGGTGGGTAGATAGACACCCAGGCTGTTTTCGGACCGGTGGCCTCCAAACATCCTTTATTTTGGAGGTCTCCAAAGTCCTAAAAAGTGCTTTGGTTCACTTCTAATTTTCAGACTTAAAATCTAACACAATCTTAGTGAGTATACTTAGTCATAAGAACGTGTTAGTTATAAGGAAGTATAGGAAGATTCCCAGAGGGAAACTGTGAATGCTTCTGATTTAGCAATGCTGTGAATGAGAAGTTTTATATCTTGGACGTTGACTTTTTTACCAGGTTATATATTCCAAAGAATATGGATTTTTTTTATTATTATTAATTTTTAAGGATGCAACTCATCCTGCTTTGCATCTAACTTCTCTTATTTCTTTTTTGGCACCTTATACATTGCAAAAAGATTTCACTTTTAAAAAAAATCATGCTTGCTTCTTTATTGCTTTGTCAACTGAAAGAATCAGCCCCTTTTCAATGAGGTAGTTTAACTTTTTTTTCTTTTGGACTTCGTTTAATGCAGTGGCTACAGCCTTAGGTCATTTTCAACTACTGTACTATGATGATTTCCTCAATATTTATGCTTGATGTTTAGACTTTTCTTATTTGTTGATACTATTATTATTTAAATATGCTCTTTTTTTTTACAGCAGCCAAAGGTAAATTTATAACATTGAAAAAAGGCTGACATAACGATGGGTAACGTGACGTCTAGTTATCTAGCCATATTGTTTACATTTTGCTCCGTTTATTTAATCTGCCATTTGAAACCCTATAAAGTCATTCTTTTCCTCTGCTGGTCTTTCAACACCAAGGGTTGAAACACTTTAAGGATCAGCAGTATGGAAGTATATAATTTGTAAAGCAGACACAATGGGGTCATGCATCTCCCTTCAACGAAATATTTAGGGCCATATTCTGCTATTGATCCTGCCTGGGCTTCTTATTGACTTTAGTAGGAGTCAAGTACTCATCCAAGGACAGAATCTAGCATATAGTTGGCACTCCAAGAGTGAAATCCTGGTGCCATTTAAGTCAATTGGAGGTTTGCCATTGACTTAAATGGGGTCAGAATTCCACGCAAAGTTTCCAGCACAACACTCTACATACCAGTGTATTCAAAAAGAAAGCAGATTAACAAATCACAAGTAAATGGAGCTGAAAAGTGCTCTCAGACTCAACTGGAAACCAGAATATCAAACAAGTGGAGTTTAAAAGTTCTGTGGTCATATAGTTCTGAAGGAAGAAGAATATTCAAAACTGGTGCACAGAATATTCTGTCCTGTAGAAAATTTGCAATGCATTATAATAGTACTAATCTGCTATTATGGAATATCACTGTTGCCCATCATTAACAGCACAAACATATCAGATGTCACTGTAAATTTTAAGGCACTATTTTATTGGAGGGTTTGGTCTGAATGCATTTGTTGTACTACTCATTAATTACAAACTGCTGATGTTGACATGTGTGCATTCAAAATGATCTGATTGTTATTTAATGTACCTCTTAAATTAGTGAAACAATTGCAGGTCCACTCAGAAGAGTATTTGAAAGCAGGACTTCAGATCAGCGTTTGATGTTTAAAAAAAAAAATTTAAAGGATTTGAATTACAAAGATCCTTGGCTGCAGGCAGCAAAACAGCTGGACTTATTTAAAACCATTTGTTTTTTTGAGTTTTCTTTATATAAATATATATATATATATTATATATATATATATATGTTAGGTTTTGCTTCTTTGTTTTGGTCAGATGCAGTAGCACTTTGGAATAAAACAAGTTACAAATTGAAGCATCTAACATGGTGAATAAGGTCATTCTCATGCAGAAAATGGGGAATGTTTCAAAGGATCTCAGTGGAAGCTCAAAGTTGTTTTCTTATTATTTAAACTACATAAATTGGCATTGTCCTTTTAGTTCAATATAAGAATTCTATATTAAATTTGCTAAGAACAAAAGAAGTGGAAGACACAAAGCGTTAAAGTATATTTTGAAAGTACGGTGACCATCCTGAACTTTAAACCAGCCTTTGTGACCCTTTGCATAGTCAGTGTCTCTTGTCTCCAGTGACCTTGAAAAAAGTCCTTCTTCACTGCTTAGACTGTAGCGCTACTGGAGAATCCATACAAGTCCACATGAAAAATCATAAATTGGCCAGAAAACAAACCACATCTGTCTTTTGAAAACTATCCCCCCTTCATGCCCAGTAGCCATATACTTTGTTTTTAAGAAATTGTCTTCCTCATCAACAAATGATGAGGACAATGTACGTGGCATGTGTTTGAGACTGTACAAAAGCACTTAGCAGTTGAAAGAAGGAAGTTTAAAGAAGACATTTCCTGTATTCATGCATCTCTAAATTAATTCAGTGTTATCATTCCCATTGTTGAATTAAACCTAAAAGGACAGTTCCATTTCCCTACAAACTGTTCTGCCCCAGCAGACGGCTCAGGATTCTAATCCCACTACAATAGACAATAATTCATATTTTCCCCCAAGGGTTGGGTTTGAATGTTCTTTTTGCAAACTATCATTTGTAACCATGTTTGAAACAACCCAGCTTAGCAGTCAAATTACTATTAGATTTAAGTAAATATAGGACTTAACTCTCATTTGCATGATGGCCCCTGTACACTGCTCTGTAAGTTACATTTATACCCACTTTAAGGCCCCCCGTTACACAGCCAGAGCAGGCCTTTGTGTATGTGGCAGTCAGGCCCATCCTGTCATACTGCTACTGAGGATTTTTTGCATAATTATGATAAATAATTTTTTGGAAAGGAAACAATCAATTTCCAGAAAGTGGCCCACAGTCTGAGATAGGTGATATGTGTCCTGGTTTACCTTTGTCTTTGAAACATTCATTATTATTTTCTGAGTGACCTTTTTCATTCGTGTATTTGACAATTCAGAAATAATAGATGATTTTTTATTTGAGCAAAATTCTTTCTTGTTTACCTGCATCATAACAGTTTTTGTTTATTTAGCTTGGTCAGTACTGATCACTTGGCATTTTTTCCTCCTTATTGTAGAAGAGTTGCATCAACAGACTTACTTGTATTTATGTATGTAAATAGAGTTAAAAAGCTACATAGCAAAATCTTGTTAGTGCTTGTAATTACTCTGCATTTTTTAAATTTTTCTGCGTTTTTAATGAATTTATCCTTGTGTTGGCTAAATACTGGAGTGAAGCTTGTTTCTTTCCAACTTAGTTATTTTAGGCTTCAAAATTAACTACATTTTATTCACTTTTATAAACAGTTATAGCATGGTCTCTCTCAAACACTCTTCACTTCTTTTTTTTTTTTTTTTTGGTAGGGGTGAAATGAATGTGCAAACAACTGTGGGTTCTTTGTGGTTTTCTGGCTGTGACAGTTATGACTTCGTTTTAAAAAAGAAACTTTCAGTCTGAAATGACTGTATGGTAAATCTGATAGAGAACACAATGGGAAATGTGATCCTATCAGAACAGCACCAGAGTATGTTTGTTCTGCATTTACTGGATATGTTTACAAAACAGACATTGCAATGTACTGGAATGGTCACATTTTCCTTCAACACTGTCACCCTGAACATTTTCAGAAGGGGAAACTTTCAAGCACTGGTGGTTTATTTGTTGTTGTTGTTGTTGTTTTAACCAGATAGGAAAAGAAAATGGAGTAGATTTCCCCCACTACAAGATGTCTCTAGATACCACGTCAAAGTAGACACTTACTGTACGTAGTGAAGACAGTGTCCAGTGCTACAGGAAAATTCATTATGACTAGCATGCCGAGCAGCGGGACTGCTAACTTAGTTCGAATGGAGACTTGCTTTCTTTCTTTGTACCACAGTTTCTTCTGTAAATTCAATATTATAATTAGTGTGAATGACAAATAAAATGTTTGGCAAGTATGCACGTTGGATTGATTTGTTCTTTTATTAGGAAGGGAATAGCCTATAACTCCGACAGTGAAAGGCCATTGGCAAGGTATCAGTCACAATTTCAAAAAGATTTTCCTTAAAGTTTGCCAGTCATATGCTGACATGCTTACTCTTTTCTTTTCTTTTTTTTAATTCCATACCCTTCTGGAGAAGGCCAGCAAAAGACCTATTAGGCCACTTCAGTCTTCAAAATCGAACTTAAGTGCTGCGGAGGCCTAACAATTGAATTAAGTCTTTGGCTTCTTAATTAAATCAGAACTTTCCAAGAGGTCCTATATCTTCTCTCCCACTCTAGATCTTTCTTCAGATACAAAACATTAAAGTAAATTTCCCCTGTTTCAGAAGAGACTTGCAGTCTTCAGTGCGTGTTCCAACAGTATCTTATCTCTTTCACCACTTTATTTGGCATTGTAGGATGCATTCTGTCTGGCTCTGCTGAGCAGTACTTTAATTCAGGAAGCATCAAAACAAATAGTCCTAGATAATGTAACTTACAAGGGGCATTGGCAATTTTTTTTCAAACAAATGAAGAAATGCTATGCCAATGACTAGCATTAATGCAACATTAATGTCAGGGAATCGAGTGGATCAACAGAGCTAAGACTGAAAGTTCAATCTTACATCTTCCATTTGTGCATATATTTTAAAATATGTTTTTGTAGCTTTACACTAAATTTGTCAATATACTGTATTATATAATACAAATTAAGCCTCTTATCCTTCCATACAGCAAGGTGCAGTACAGTATATATCAGTTTTGCCTTCATTTACGTTGTCAATGAGATCTACAAAACAAGCCAGTATAAAGAGAATCTGTTCTGCTATATGACACCTTGTCAGACACCACACAGTCCCTCACGTGATGATTCATGCAATCACTATAAAATTATGGTCAGAAACATGAACTAAGGAAAAACTGTTTCTGAATTAGAGATGGTTAAACTCTCTTACTGGGCGCAGTAACCATACAAGCCACACCCCAGACAGAACCATGTTCTGTGGAAGCTTGCTCTGATGTGCTCATCTGACAGAATTACTGGTAACTCAGTTCAGTATGGCCCCGAAGCAGCACTTGCCTCAGCACAAGCAGCATTGGGCTGCTGCTATTTTAGCGAAGGTCCCCCACACAGATTTTCCTCCTTTGCCTGGGAAAAGCCACACAACCAGAGTGAGTGCACTTGTAGAGAAATTGGTGAGGTACTGGGAATCTATTCATTTGGTTTCTCGCTTAAACATGCCAAGCAGGGAGGCAACAAACACCAAACACTATTATATCAAGGGCACACCAGTGGAAATGTTTATCTTAGTTCTTGAAAATGATACTGAGGCTAATAGAGCGGAGCTCTCAGCTTGCTTAGGTTGATGGGAGCAGGTGGGAGTGAAACCTTACTAGAGGAGTCTAGGGGGATCCAACCCAGAGCTTTCAACCGTAACACATTTCACAATAAGTTCCACTTTAGAGCCCCTTGAGACTCCCTGTCCCGCAGTATTGCTAAGGTTGACAGTGTAAACTGGACTGCAGCAGCTTGGACAATAGTCCACATCAGCTGCCAACTGGTGGCGGGGTGGAAGGAAGAGACACTGTCCAAGGAGCACGCTCCCGGGCTTGTGTGGTGGTGGTGACATGACTATGTGCAGGTCCCAGGTGTGTGTTGGCAGCACCTTCCCTCTTCATGCACATGGAAGGAGCCATTGCAAGCCACCATCTGCTGCCCATCTATATCCCAAGGAAGAGGAGCCAGGAAGGACCCTGAGGAGCTGCCTATGCCTTCCATCTCCACCTCCCTAGATGAGCTTGCTGTCTGGGCAGATAAGAAGGTGGGTGAGAAATTCAAGAGGAGACATTGCCACCAGAACACTCCACCGTTGCTGTTCCCTGATAGCTCCAGGTAGTTTCCTGATACCTTATTTTGGGAGTGGAGTAAGAGCACTCTTATCTTCAGCCTCTGGCTCATTTGGGAAGGGCAGGAAGAGGGGAGGGTAAAGAACTGGGAGAGGGAGCCAAATGGGGAAAGTGATGGAGACAAAGGACAGAAGCAGCTGTTTGTGAGAGGAGGAATGACATGGCGGACAAATGAGCTGTTGCATTTTGTTGAGTGTCAGATTTTAATGGCTTATAATTATAAAGCCTGTTGTTAAGGAGGTTTCCTCACTGTATGCATCAAATAATAAACCAGTTTTATTCAAACAGTGAAAAAAAAAACATCTTTTAACACAGGTTAGAAGCCATTAAACACTAGAAGCCACTAAACCGTCAGCCATGGGGACAACACACAACAAAGCACAGGAGTGCCACATTTTGGTCTCACATTTCCGTGGTTTGTGTCACACGCTGGCAAGTTTGGAGTTGGTCTGAGCCTGGAAATCATGTTACAGCCCTTCTCAAGAGCAGGTATAAAACATCCCGGTACACCCAGATAGTTAAAAATTACATTATAACCATGGTTGGTGAGGACACACACCTAGCTATAAACTCAGTAAAATCCTCTTGTGCATAGGGAGGCCCTTATTCACAGTGTTTACATTGTATGGTTCCAACAACACTACCGTTCTCCCATGTTGGAAGACTGGCTTATGCCACCCTGGTTTCCTAACACAGCTAAACCATGGCAGTGTAAATGGGCCAAAACTGTATTTTAAACTTGCTCCCGCTTTGTGCAACAGGTTCGGGGTCTTGCAGAGCTATAGAATGATTTGGGAACCTGCCTAAACTATGGTTTCCCACCCTTCTTTACGGCAAGCTCACAGCACATTTCATTTTTTTAAGTATGTCCGGGAGCTACCATGTTGCCACCGGGCTCCCCAGTGCAGGAGAACTTAGAATGTAGGCAGCACCATAGTCAAAGAATGTTTGAATTACAGCTCGTCTTAAACTACTGCAGATCTTACGTTATTGCTTTGTGGGGGAGGGAGACAAGCTGTAGATAAAAGCATGTTTAACCCTGAGGAGAAGGAAAATAAAAACTCAGAAGCTACAGGTCTTCAATGGAATGTCTAGCTGCTGAATTAGGGAGCTTGTTTTCTGGTTTTAAATTACAGGGACACCTAGAAGTCTTCCAGACTGCATTAGTCATTGCGAGTCACTGTCTAGGAATTGTTTGGGTTTGCAAGAGGAGGCTAAAACAAATTAGACAGAAAAGCTAATACAGTGTTTTCAAACACAATGTGCTTTCAAAGCTCTGAGGGGGTTATGTTCAATTTCAGGGCTTCACAAAACAGAGAGTCATAAAAAAATAAATAGAGATGGACAAGTTATGTCACATCATATGGCCCATCACCTGCCACATAGGACTGCTTCCTATCACGCAGTTAAAAGTGCTTCTGTCTAATGTAGTTTTAAATGTCCCAACTTAGTGAGGGAGCATCTGTGGCTTTTCTTTTGGAGGCTATTCCACCAGCTTATAGTTATCTGAGTATGGAGCACCATTGTTATGTTCAGTGTTATACAAACAGAGGAAATACAGCCCGTGTCCTATGGAATCTACAGTTTAGCAAGCTGTGACTGAAACAGGGTTCCTATGGAGCTGTCCCATATTCCCTGTCTAGCTAGGGAGGCAGGGTCCTGATGTGCACCCTGGAGGTGGTGCATGTTGGCTGGGAAGCTTTGCTCCATGCATGCCCAGCACAGCTTACCTCCGTGCTGAACACTGGGAGACCAAGATTAACAATAGGGGATGATGCTCACTCTGTGCGGGGGATCACCACACAGCCTACATAGCACTGAAAAGCTACTTTGAGGGCTGAAATGGTGCATTGGCTTTGTGCTGTCCATCTGCATGAGGAGAAATTTGCCCATTTTGCGCAGGCACGAGAGGTGATGGCCAGCGCCTCCTAACTCTGCCAAATCTCAACCAGTTTTCCCTGGAATACCAACATCTCTCACTGAGGAGACATGGCACTCATTCTGCCCACGTCTAGTTTCCTCCCCAGGACATTTGTGGTGTTGAGATGCCCAGAAGTGAATGTCATATTTTACCCGTAGTCTCATCAAAAGACTTAAAAGGGGACTATTATTATCGTGTATTATTTGTATTGTGGGACTGGCGGTGGCCCCAGTGTGCTAGGTGCTGTACTAACAGCAATAAAAAGATGGCTACTGCCCCAAAGAGCTTACAGGCTAAGAGTAATGCTACAGAAAGCAGGTGGGTATGGAGAACAGATGAGGGGAACACAAGGTAACAAAACGATGATACTGGTCAGCACAATGGGCAGCGATCTCAGCACACCAGCTTGTCTACCCCCTGTTCAGTGTCTTGTAGGCATCACAGCAGAGGAGACAAGGGATAACATGGTGGCATCGAGGATGTTTACACGGAGCTTCTCCCATGCTTAGCAGCAGCTTGGGAGAAAGCGCCAAAGGTGGTTCTTGGAAAATTTAACACACACACAGGCAATGAAGTGAGAACAGAGGGAGGAGTCAACATCCCAACAGCATACAAGAGAGGATAAGCAGGGTGGGGATAATCTGGGGCTATCACTTCCCTGCTTTGTAATTTGATGCTTCTCCATGGGCAATCCATAATTGCACTGGCATTTTGCTGCCATATTTCATTGCAGAGTCATGTCTAATTCGCTGCTTCCTATTGCTCCAGAATCTTATTCACCATTATTGAGACAGAAGAAAAACTACGTGTGAAAAGCAATGAAACATGGTGGGTGCACAGTTCATAAAGGGGGGTTGTTCTCCAGACATGCCCAGGAGGCAATCTTTGTTGTCAGAGGTGCTCTCTGTCTCCATCACTTCCTGTTTCTTATGAGGTGACTGGGCTATGACTCTTCAGGACATGTTGGTCAGATTTTAGGGTCTTTGGGCCAAAAGTCTGTCCAGGCCTTGCCTTACCATGTATGCCCATACATTCAATGGCCAAGATGATCCCAGACTTTGATTCAGTAAATCACATGGCATGATTGGGAGGCCAGTCATTCATTCAGTTCCCTCATCTGGAGTGGTGGATGTCACCAACCGCTTTGATTACAGCAGATAGTGTAAAAAGACCAAAAGACAGGCAGCTCTTGTATCGTTCCTGGGTGCAACCCTGGACTGTGCAATGGTTTTAAAGCTCTGTTTACTACAATAATCATAAGCACATAAAAGGTCAAATCCTGTTCACCTTCCACAGGTGGATGCCTGGCTTCAACGGGGTGACTAATCATGTGAGTAAGGCAAGCAGGATTTGGCCCAGGATCTTGCTTTTCTTAGGTCTGACCTGTTCAAACAAAGCATATTTTTTTCTGCATCCTTTACTTCCCACACCTATTTTCTGACTAGGAAAGAAAAGCAACATCAGAAAAGAAAGGGAAAAATAGAATGTAGACTTATGAATTATTGTTGTCAAGATGCTATTAAAAGCCCAGTGTCTAAAGGCTAATTGCTCCTAGGAGCTCATGAACAGGGCTGTAAATAACTGAAGAGAACACCCCTAAGTTTTGTTTTATATCCCTGATAAAATAAACTGCTCATCAGAAACCAGGACAGCAAAACTATCCAGTGGGTTATATTCTCCTTTGTGTCACTACAAAGCCAGATCCTGCAAGGTGCTGAGTACCTTCAACTCCCACTGAAACTAAGAGGACTTAAGTGTGTGCTCAGCATTTTATATCGGGACACAGGACTTCTCGGGGGTGGGCCCTTACAGTGTACTTTGTCTCACAGCCCATATGAATTGTACAATTGTATGATCCAATACTCCCAATTACTGGCAATTACTCATCATTAGAAACTGACAGATAGCCAGGGATCTGATTATTGCATTGACCATTGTTATGTGGCTCTAAGTGCAGATTTTTCTAGTTCTTTTCAGTGCTTTGGAATCATTATCTTTCCCCTAGACTTGTCCAGTTATCACTGGTGCACACGCACACACACACACACCCTTACACCCTTTTCTTGCTTTCACATTTATCCATGCACAACTAAAGGAAAGATTCAGTATCCTTGACCAGCTTGAATAGGGGCAAACCATCTCATTAGCTCACCTACCTCTTTAGAACCTTACTCCAACATCTGCCACTTCAAAACATGCCAGTAAATTTTCCTTCACTGATGGTAAAGAAGGTTCATTTGCTATGAAGTTGGGTGTCTGAATAGAAGAATTTCCCTCATCAGCATTTCCCACTTGCTTTAATAACGTTCAGCTCTCGCTTTAGATATTCTTTAGCTCTGGTTTAGTAATTGTGCATCTCCCTCCAGCACATGCCTCCTTTCACCCCACCTTCCTCAGGTATTTGGTTTAGGTACCAAACATCTGACTCAATCAATTGAGTCTATTGTGTAGAAGAGTGAATTACTCTTCCTTGCTTGTGTGTTGAGAGATTTAATGGGGTGGTTTGCTACGTACATAAAACCAGGTCTTGAGGAAATAAAAGCTTAGGATATTACCGCACCCCAGTGCCCTGCATTGGCCTCTCAATGGAGAAGTTAAATAGAACTTATACCGATGGTCTGTCCTATGCAGGAGGTCAACCTGGAAGATCATTATGGTCCTCTCTGGCCTTAAAACCTATGACTTCCTGATACCTCGTTTCTTAGAGAAAAGCGCTCCAGAGGCAATATTTTTGAATCAAGCCAGAACCAGCTGCATTACTTAAGAAAGGAGCAAGTCCACACAGTGTTAAGTATTGCCCTCAGCTACACACATGCATCTCCCACTGTAGGAGATTGGACTTGCCTGTAGAATTTGACCTAGGCTGCTCCTTCTTATATGGCATCTCCATTACTGGAGGTTTACAACCATGGTAGTCCATTCACTATGATCTGCTGCTAATCTCTTTGTGAATGAATAGCCCTTTTGATCCACACAGGACACCACATCATCCATCCAAGATCTTCTTTTGCTGCCGCGTGTTCTTCTGCCGTCAACTTTCCCTTCTACTCCCTGTAACCATGCTAGGGTAAGTTAGGGTAGTTTAATTTCTTAGGTGCCTCTTTTTGAAGCACCGTAACAAAATTAGTAAAATAGGAAAGCGGCCAAATGCATCTGGAATCTCATCCCAGTCTTTAGACACCCCAAAGTTCAAGAGTTTTTTGTTTTGTTTTAGTTCAACCATTATAGATATGTGGCTGTCATAAATATAAAGGGAAGGGTAAACCCCTTTGAAATCCCTCCTGGCCAGGGGAAAGCTCCTCTCACCTGTAAAGGGTTAAGAAGCTAAAGGTAACCTCGCTGGCACCTGACCAAAATGACCAATGAGGAGACAAGATACTTTCAAAAGCTGGGAGGAGGGAGAGAAACAAAGGGTCTGTGTCTGTCTGTATGCTGGTCTTTACCGGGGATAGACCAGGAATGGAGTCTTAGAACTTTTAGTAAGTAATCAAGCTAGGTATGTGTTAGATTATGATTTCTTTAAATGGCTGAGAAAAGAATTGTGCTGAATAGAATAACTATTTCTGTCTGTGTATCTTTTTTGTAACTTAAGGTTTTGCCTAGAGGGGTTCTCTATGTTTTTGAATCTAATTACCCTGTAAGATATCTACCATCCTGATTTTACAGGGGGGATTTCTTTATTTCTATTTACTTCTATTTTTTATTAAAAGTCTTCTTGTAAAAAACTGAATGCTTTTTCATTGTTCTCAGATCCAAGGGTTTGGGTCTGTGGTCACCTATGCAAACTGGTGAGGCTTTTATTCCAACATTTCCCAGGAAAGGGGGGGTGCAAGTGTTGGGAGGATTGTTCATTGTTCTTAAGATCCAAGGGTCTGGGTCTGTAGTCACCTAGGCAAATTGGTGAGGCTTTTTACCAAACCTTGTCCAGGAAGTGGGGTGCAAGGTTTTGGGAAGTATTTTGGGGGGAAGGACGCATCCAAACAGCTCTTCCCCAGTAACCAGTATTAGTTTGGTGGTGGTAGCGGCCAGTCCAAGGACAACGGGTGGAATATTTTGTACCTTGGGGAAGTTTTGACCTAAGCTGGTAAAGATAAGCTTAGGAGGTTTTTCATGCAGGTCCCCACATCTGTACCCTAGAGTTCAGAGTGGGGGAGGAACCTTGACAGTGGCGTATTGAGGACTGTATTGGAATTGTAAGCTATCGCTTTAAGAGGGGGGAGCTTTCAGACTAGGAAACTCTATAGTGAAGCGTATCTGCAGACAGACAGTGAATAGTAAGGTGGGGTGAATTGTGCCTCTCTGGTTTAGTGAACCGGCTACTTGGTGTCCCTCTGTTTTGGGGTTCTTGTGTGTTATCGTTCTGAATTCTAAGAAACATAGTAGTGTAAGGTTACAAACTGCCAGAAAGAGTATTTATGATTTTATCTAGCTTCTCCATGTTTAGGCTGTGAACATAACAAGATCTAGGACTGAGTAGTGAACCCTTTACTCGCATGTTCACTCCCACACTCGAGAGACCTTGCTGAAAGGGAAAGAAAAGAGTTCAGTTTCTCCCCTTTCTGCAGCTGTGCTCTCTGCATGCACTTTTATAGGTCAGTTGCAGACCACCTGGATCCCCTAACTAAGGACCTGATCCAAATCCACTAGAGGCAGTGGAAAAACTCCCATTGACTTAATGGGGTTTAGATCAGGCTCTAAGGAAAACGCTGTGAGTCAGGAAGGGGAGACAAGGGTGGGAAGAAGTGAAAAGGCGAGAAACTGCAGATTTCAGGGGAGCAGCTAGAGAAATGGAGAGTGCTGTCCAGAAAAAGGGAGACAACAGAAAGGGCAGAGGAGAGACCTAGCACAGATGCCAGGGGGCAATGGGGAGGAGGAGACAGAGGATGAGGGGAGACAGACCCAGTCTGTGAAATAACAAAGTGAGGGAGCAGGAACATCGCTTAAGACTTCAAAGACGTTAAACTTTAGACATTGTGCCCTTAGAAGCCTTTGTCTCCCATTGAAAAGCTCTTGAGCTACTTGACTTCAGCAGGAGCTGAATATGTGCATCAAAGGGCGAAACGTGTGGCACACATGGACTGAAGATGCTGGAATAATAAAGGCCTGATGAAGCAACGTGACCTACTTGTTCTTCATTCAAGCAGCAATTTGCACTGTGTGAATCTCTTGCCGGCGTGCTCTCATGTGGTTATTAACTTTATTAACTCTCCAGGGTGGACTGTACAGCTACAGTTTTCATTTAAAATGTCACCGTCCCTCCTCCTCCTCCTGCTCTCTGAAGTCAGTCTTTTATCCTACTGTGAACTCAGCTCACGGTTGCTACCCTAGCAAACCTCTGAGGTGACATCCACGCTACACGCTGCTTGTGGCAGTGTGTCACGTGTGTGTAGCTGCACACCCCAGGGAAAAGCACGCCGCGTCCACACTGCAGTGTGTAGCTGCATGTGTCAGTGAAAGGCTCTGACAGAGGGGAGGCAGCAGGTTAGGGCTCCAGTGGTGTGGAGCGGCTGGAGTCTTCCCCTGCTGAGTGAAGGCTCTGGCAGCAGGACATTACTTTGCTAAAAAATAGCAGTGTAGAGTAGAAGGCGCAGCTTGAGGGAGTCGAGAGCTGTGCCAGGTATGTACACCAGTATATATCTACACCCTTTTCTCTACTTGCCTAAGCTGTGTGTCATTTCTACACTGCCATTGATACCCCTGCTGGGGGGGGGCTACATGTGTGTGTACGGTACACGCCACTGAAGGAAGTGTGCCGTGTAGTCCTGCAGGCAGTCAGACAAGTGGTTAGTAATTGTACCACTAGAGGGCAGTCACTGTTAACACTGGGAGGGTACAGCAGTTTCCACAAGGTGCTTAATACAATGGATTTGTCATTTCACAATAACGTATACTACACTGTTACACGTTACACCATTATATACATTTCAGATTGGGGAGTTACTGAGATTAAAATGGTGATTGAGCTAAAACCTCAGTGTGTTTACATATATAGAGAGAAGCCCAGATATATGGAAACGATTGTGCAATTGGTTGACAAGAACTGGCAATCCCAAAGGATCCTAGGCAGCTACCTGGTGTTATGCCTGATTTTAGTCTTTCCTTCTCATCCCATCACTGCAGCAGTGTCTCCCCAAGAGAAATGATTGCACCAGCACAGCACCAAAACACTAGACTACCACTATTCCTTCCACCCCAAATGGAGGAAAGATGGTCTTGGGGTTAAGGCAGTGTCCTGGAACTCAGGAGACCTTGGCTCAATTTTCAGTTCTGCTGTAGTCTTTCAGGGTGAGCTTGGGCAAATCAACCCTCTCTCTGGGCCTCACTCTGGGCCCTCTCTCTGGGCCTCACTTCCCCATCTGTGACACAGGAACACTAATACCTCCCTCCCTCCCAGGAGTGTTCTGGGGCTGAGTACAGTAATGATGGTTATGTACCAAGCTGCTATAGTGATTGTGGTGTTGGGGGGGTGGGAGGGAGAGATGTAAATATCTAGTTAGACAAAGAATGACTCAAGGTTCTATGCATCTGCTTTGAAATGTCCAGATTCCTTGGACTCTCAGGGTGAAATCCTAGCACTGCTGTCTTAGCCCTTCATCTATTTGCAACAGATACATTGTGAGCCATGCTGTTTACTATGAAGGTGAATAAAAGCTGCCTGAGACTTTAAAAACAGAGGTCTTGCCGGCGCTGTGTGGATGTTAAAAAAATCCCATGTCACTAGCAGCGGTTTGCTGTCGTATCAGAATTTCCCCTCTCTCCACCCTGTGCGGCATGCAGCTGGCTGCTACCCATTCCACTAATGCTCTGAGTGCCAAGGTTATGAAGCATTTTGTGGTCATTCTGGATGAAAGGTTCTAGTAGAGACATCTCAAATATCATGCACTATACTATACTTTCAAAGGCTGATCACCGGCCACTGGTAGTTTAAGCATTGTGGCACTGACAAAGCAACAGTAACTGAAACGAAGCAAATATAAGTAATTGTCAGCCATTAAATCTAATGGTACATGGAAGTTCAACATCTCAAACAGGGCTGAGCTATTTGCTGGGAATCTGAATGCTGTTTGGTATGCTGGTAAATCAATAAAGTTGGGAGAAGTGTTTGCAAAGTTTGCTTGTCGTCTGTGAACTTAGCAGATATTTTCCTGGTTCACATGGAGCTGGCTTGCTGAGTTTAGGTTGAGAAGGTCACTATAAGAACTAGTAACTAGTGCCAGCACTGAATGGAAAACTGCAACTGTGAGTAAGAAAGATCTCTACTATACTGCACAGGTCCAGCTATGGTTCATGGGCCTCCAAACCAGACTAACTGTGACACAGAACTAACTACAGGAATGAATTAAATGTTTTAGTGGTTGCTTTAGTAAGAATAACCATGTGCTTCTTTTTTCTGATGGAACTAAGTAAAAGTTAACTGACCTTGTCTGTAAACCCATTTCAATCTAGTGTACTGAATAATGAGGGTTTCAGAGTAACAGCCGTGTTAGTCTGTATTAGCAAAAAGAAAAGGAGGACTTGTGGCACCTTAGAGACTAACCAATTTATTTGAGCATGAGCTTTCGTGAGCTACAGCTCACTTCATCGGATGCATACCGTGGAAAGTGTAGAAGATCTTTTTATATACACACAAAGCATGAAAAAATACCTCCTCCCACCCCACTCTCCTGCTGGTAATAGCTTATCTAAAGTGATCACTCTCCTTACAATGTGTATGATAATCAAGTTGGGCCAGCAGGAGAGTGGGGTGGGAGGAGGTATTTTTTCATGCTCTCTGTGTATATAAAAAGATCTTCTACACTTTCCACAGTATGCATCCGATGAAGTGAGCTGTAGCTCACGAAAGCTCATGCTCAAATAAATTGGTTAGTCTCTAAGGTGCCACAAGTCCTCCTTTTCTTTTTGTGAATAATGAGGGTTGAGATATTCAAAGCAGCACCAAGGGATTTAGCTAAACAGCTTCCACAGTGGCAAAGGGGATGTAGTCACGCAACTTCTCTTAAAATGAATGGAAAACATGTGGCTAACTCTCCCACGCTGCTTTGAACATCTCAACCACTGATCCTGTTCCCCTTCTCTACGCTTTTTTCTGATTTTGTTTTATTTCTGTACATGGGGAAGATACAAGTGGCCCATTGCGATGTAGTGCCATCTTGTGGCCTATCTGAACATTGCTATAAGTTTGGGCAACATAAAGCATCCAAAAGTCCCAGTAAGGATGGGTGCCCCACTGTGCCGGATGCTGTATGAACACAGAAAAGAGACAAACCCCAGCCTGAAGGCCTGACAATCTAGAGAAACACAGAGATGAAGGATAGGGGGATGAGGATACAGCAAACACACACATCAACACAGTACAGAACTGGCACAATTTTGTTACTCTTTTTTTAAATTGGATATGAAAGCACAGAGGAAGGGACTAGGACACAGAAAGAAGGGGAAGGGAAAAGTGGTCACATCTTAACTCTGCCTAGCCATGGTCAGCAGGCCAGGTATTGTAGGCATCATGACAGGTGAGGCTTAAGAAGGGATGAGGAAGGTAGTGGCTGTTTGGATTTTATCAGGGAGTTTCCCCATGCACATTGGGCAGCACGGGAGAAAACCCAGAGGGAGCATCTGACTGGTTAATGCTGGCAGGGTCAATATCATGACAGGTGACTAGGTCAGCTTAGGATATCGGGGGGGGGAGGTTAAATTGTGTTGTGGTAAAAGACACAAAGGTTGTAGCTGATGTGGAGATGAAGGGGGAGCGGGTGAAGGGACTCAAAGAGGGCATTGGCGTGGTCACAGTGACAGCCCAAGAGAATGCTTTTGGCAGCAGAAGTCTGATTAGAGTTGAGGCCAGCAAGGTTCCGTAGTCTAGTCCAAAAAAGAGGTGGTTTCAGCCGTGAAGATGTGAAGTGATGAGGGCTTGGAGGAGAGTTTTGGAGGAGAGAGGAAAGGCCAGATTTTAGAGATGATGTGTAACAAAGTCATGAACATGAATACTTGGTCCAGTGAAAGGGCCAAGTAAAGATTACACCCAGGTCATTGGCCTGAGTGACTGGGAGCATGGTGTCACTGTACACAGATTTCAGAGTAACAGCTGTGTTAGTCTGTATTCGCAAAAAGAAAAGGAGTACTTGTGGCACCTTAGAGAGCAACCAATTTATTTGAGCATAAGCTTTCGTGAGCTACAGCTCACTTCATCGGATGCATCATTATAATTCCAGGTTTAAGGCAAATAGGATAAATTCTCTGGCAAGATTATGTAGGTCTGTTGCCGCAGCTATGCATCAGATGCCATGGCTCAGCATGGTACAGGCCTCCTAAAGTACTCTGTAAGCAGCACAATTCCCATTTCACTGGCAAGATTCAGAACATTACTGCCCAGTAGTTGCCTCCAACTCGTTCGGATCCCAACACCTGGAGGTCAGGGGTATCGGCATTGTGTGACCCTTGGTTTGCATGGCTGCAGGTTTCTAAGGACTGGTTTGACTCTGTGACAATGTGCCTGGAGCAGGCTCCCATCGAGTCTGATGTCGTGACCCTGAGATTTGTAATTTTCTCTGGTGGACCCAGCACCAGCACAACGGGCACAGAGTAAAGGGCAAAAGCAATCCAGGTGACAATCAGGACATTTCTCTAACTTAGTGGCATTCTGCTTGGTAAATGTTTGCACTCATTCAAGCTCAGGCATACTTTCACCTCACCAGAATCAACAGGAAATGACAAATAAATCTGTTCACTGGCTTCTTTGCCGTGGTAAAGCCCATCTCTATAAATGGCCCCACCAAGAGGAACCAGGCAATTTTAAAATCAATTAGAGATGAGCACTGGCTGATGAAGGTCTGACCCAAATCCATATATCATGCAAAAATCCAACAGAATTTGGTTCGATAAAAGATACTACCTCCCCCATCTTGTCCCTCAAAAATACAGGGGGGGTTCAGCTCTGGGGTTCTGATTCAAACCCATCTCTAAGAAGTAAAGGACAAATCAGAGAGAAACTCAGTTAACAGTGGGTGTTTCCGAAGAGCAGACACAGTGCTGGCACAAATGCATTCAAAGTCCATGTGGTGCTGACCCAGAAATTCCAGTCCACCCATCAGATGATGTAATATTCAAATAGTCCAAGTGATTTTATTTACATATATATAAAGCAGCGTAAAAATCCGTGAGAGAGACTCTTGGGCTAGGATTTGCCTTGGAACCAAAGGGGATTAGATGCCCAGTGAGATCTGGCCATCTAAATCTCTTAGGCACCTTTGAAAAAGCCGAGGCTTGGGGCCCAGTTCTGCTCTCATAACGGTGTATGGCCAGAATAACACACCTGATCAGAGGAATTACTTCTGATGTACACTGGGGTAACAAAAGGCAGAATTTCCCTCTTCTGTTTCAAGGGTATTCTGGCAAAATGGCAACAGTGAGAAAATAAAAACACCAGTAGGACCATTTAAGGTTCCCACAGTCCAACCCGTGACATGAAAGAATGGCTCACAGAGGCATGCGCCATCATCAGCCTCGGCCATTTCACCTGTGTGCTCCTTAAAATACTATTATTTTAATATGTACTCATCACACAAAGCGGGAGTTTGTATATTTCTGTGACAGTGGCACATCCTCTAAACTGGACATGCTCTATATGAACTTTGGAAAGTGGTGGTCACTTGCAGTGTATTCTCCCATTGCAGAACCTAGCTTGGTAATAATTGCTGACTCAGTGTCTCATCCATCACTTTCTTTTCTGACTCAGTGTCTCATCCATCACTTTCTTTTCTTTTTTATAAAGCTAAAGTAGTGCTAGCAGAAGGCATTGGCTCGACAGTGCTAGGCATACAGATTTCTATTCTGACCCCAAACAGGCACAGCACTGGCAGTGATGGCTTCCCTCACTCTGCCCCTTACTGTGTCTCTTCCATAACATCTGCCTGGAGGGGGTAAATCAGCTGCCGTACCTATTCAGTTCTTGGTCCCTCTGCTGAGACTGCCAAGCAGGGTTTCAGTGCTGGTGTTTTGACATGGACAGCTGCCCTCTAGAAGCTAGACTGAGACCACCATCCTACAGGCCCTGATCAGCCTTCCCAGAATAATGACTTTTGGTCCGCGCCGATTCAATATCTATGTAAGAACTGGCACCCTCATAGAGAGACTCCATAGCTCATCATTATCAATCCCCTGAGCAACGCACCAGTACCATAACTTTAATGGTATGTGGATATTTACTAGAACTAACAAATGCCATTGCTATAATGGAGGGAGAAAGGATTTCAGAAAAATATGCTGGCTTACAAAGGCTGGTTCTGTTAGCAGGTTCGGTCTCCTGGCCAGCAATGCTGTGAAATAATATGAACCAATATAGGAATTCTAGAGCCTCTTAGAAATATTAAACACTAAATGAGACAGCATGCATAGGACCTTAACAACCTGAGAAGACACAGGAAAGTTGCAGAATGCAAAAGTGAATAGCTGTCTTGTATGCATAAATGCAAAGGACTCTGTGAAACACAGCTGGAACCAAAGAAGAAGCAAGACAAGTCCCAGGGCACAGTGGTGTAGAAGGAGGTCAGTTATGAGCAAGACAGTTGTTAAGAAGATGATCAGGGATTAGGATCTTTGGAAAATGTCAGAAATAGTCAAGCCCCTGAGGATATACTGAACTCTAATCATAGAATCCTAGAACTGGAAGGGACCTCAAGAGGTCATCTAGTCCAGTCCCCTGCACTCATAGCAGAACTAAGTATTATTTAGATCATTCCTGACAGGTGTTTGTCTAACCTGCTCTTAAAAATCTCCAATGACAGAGAGTCCACAACCTCCCTAGGCAATTTATTCCAGTGTTTAACCATTCTGAGAGTTAGGAAGTTTTTCCTAATGTCCAACCTAAACCTCCTTTGCTGCAATTTAAGCCCATTGCATCTTGTCCTATCCTCAGAGGTTAAGAAGAACAATTTTTCTCTCTTCTCCTTGTAACAACCTTTTACATACTTGAAAACTGTTATCATGTCCCCTCTCAGTCTTCTCTTTTCCAGACTAAACAAACCAAATTTTTTCAATCTTCTCTCATAAGTCATGTTTTCTAGACCTTCAATCATTTTTGTTGCTCTTCTCTGGAATTTCTCCAATTTCTCCACATCTTTCCTGAAATGTGGCGCCCAGAACTGGACACAATACTCCAGTTGAGGCCTAATGAGCGTGGCATAGAGCAGAAGAATTACTTCTCATGTCTTGCTAATGTAGTGGGCGTGAGGAAGACGATCCACACGCAGCCAATTTATGTCTTTCAGATGTCCTGTCTATACACATCGCATCTGTTGACATAGGAAACCAATGCCAGACTGCCACTGAGTTCATAGTTATCGCCATCTTGACCACATTCAGGAGAAAGAAATTATCTTGGCAGCTGCTTGGGAGAAAAGTGATTTGATGCCAGATGTAACAGCTGTTACCATCTTGCTATTATAACATATGAAAAGATACTGGAGAATAATTAAGTGACAGGAAACACTTTACTTAACTTGTTGCCAAGATCTATACAGCCAGGCCAGATCTTGCAGGCTTGCCTACCTGATTTCAACTGCAGACAATGCTCATAATGATTCCCCTCATACAACACTATGTGTAACTTTTGTTCCTACTCCAAAGTTCCCACTATCATTATGCCACTGGCATAAATTACTGACGTCCTTCAACCTAAATCCTGATACTGAGTTGGGGAGGAAGGAGCTGGCTACAGCAAAGTAAGATTTGAGGAGAAGTGGATCTCTTCTGTGACTCTGTACCCAGTTAAAGGCAAGGTTATTTGTAAGTAAAAATATTAGTTCATGTCTCATTTAATCTTGCATAGCTCTATTAAGAAGTGAACTGCTCTATAGCTGCAAGTAATGAGATTGGTTTGCTCAAATGACTGGTCATAGGATCCATCTTTACTCTTAGCTGCAGCTTGAATCAGCTCCATGGTGCTACTGCATTAATGATGTGACCTTCTGCTGGATAGTTGGTGGGCCGCATGAAACGAGTTGGTAATCTCTAGGTCCACTGCTGTGTGCACATGAAAATTGGCACTAACGGCACTATTGTTAGCAGTCTCAACAGGGAGGCCAAGATTTGACCAGAAATAGAAACTGAACTGCCCTCTCAGCTCAAAAATGGGTTTCTTGATTTCAGAGCTTAAGCACATTAGTCATCACTTCCTCTGCATACACAGAGGTCTTCAGAGCTATCAGTGGGGAAGCACTAAAATGGGTTTAACTTAAACCTGTTTCTGAGGTGACATTTATTATCCAAGTCCCAAATACATTAGGTCTCAGCTGTACATTTTTAACTATATTTGTGTCTCTGGATTTTATACAAATATTGTTGCACTCCACCTCACACACTCAGTGCTTTTATGTCATTTACGTCATTTTATGTCATTTTCCAATATCCAAATGACAACAGCTCATACACTCACCCATTCCATCTGCTCTAACGCATATGTGTACCTGGTAGCTGGCACGATAATCAAAACCATGGAAAGGCCTCCATAGCAGGCATAACAATAAAGAAATGCCAGCATAACAAAATGCCTCTTTGCAAAGTCCCGGGTAGAGGAAGAAATTGCAACCTCAATTATAGCAAGAGGTAAGCTGTAAGCAACCAGCTCAGATCTCAAAGCTGGGCAGGTCTGGTCACAAGAGTTCGGGAGGACACTGAATAGGCTCCTCCCTAAATGGCTGATGCCACTAGAGTTCTGGCTACTTTAAAGCTCCAATCTGTAATCCCTAGGGAGAGTTCTGGTGACACTGCTGTCCTTTTATTGGCTCCTCACTCTGAACTCTAGGGTACAGATGTGGGGACCCACATGAAAAAACCCCTAACCAGCTTAGGTTAAAAACTTTCCCAAGGCATAAATTTCGCCTTGTCTTTGAACAGTATGCTGCTACCACCAAGTGACTTAGACAAAGAACAGGGAAAGGACCACTTGGAGTTCCTATTTCCCCAAAATATCCCCCCAAGCCTTACACCCCCTTTCCTGGGGAGGCTTGAGAATAAACAAGATGAGCACAAACCAGCCTTGGATTTTTAAGACCCAAAAAACCAAATCAGATTCTTAAAAACAGAACTTTATTAGAAGAACAAAAAAGATAAGAGAACAACTCTCTAAGATCAGAATGGAAGATAATCTTACAGGCAGTCAGATTCAAAACATAGAGAATCCCTCTAGGCAAAACCTTAAGTTACAAAAAGACACAAAAACAGGAATACACATTTCCTCCAGCACAGCGAATTTCACAAGCCAAAACAAAGAAAACCTAATGCATTCTCTAGCTAGATTACTTACTAACTTTACAGGAGTTGGTGGGCTTGCATCCTTGATCTGTTCCCGGCAAAGGTATCACACAGACGGACAAAAGCCTTTTCCCCTCCTCCAGATTTGAAAGTATCTTGTCCCCTCATTGGTCATTTTGGGTCAGGTGCCAGCCAGGTTACCTGAGCTTCTTAACCCTTTACAGGTAAAAGGACTTTGCCTCTGGCCAGGAGTGATTTTATAGCACTGTATACAGAAAGGTGGTTACCCTTCCCTTTATATTTATGACAGGGCTGAATCCCTGAGTGGTTTATCAGGCGCAGAGAGATTTCAGCTTGTAACAGCTTTTCTGAAGCTGGCCAGGAATCAATAGCTCCAATCTTGCACACGCTTACACATGTGCTCAACATTCAGCCAGTGAGCAGTCCTACTGACTTCAGTGAGATTACTCACAGGCTAAAAGATGAGTGAGTGCATGTTTGCATAATCAGGGCCTTTAAAAAGAAGTCATTTAATACATTTGTTTTAAAACAAGGGCATTTTTCCAACTCTTCATAGGAGAGAGTATATTTTTCTTGCAGAAAAATACAAAGCCACAATGTAAATAGATGGATATTTAGGAAATTATATTTCTGTCTAAGGTACTTACAGGGCCCCAATCCCTGTCGTATCTGAACTCCTCAATGTTTCATGTATTTAGCCTCCCAACACCACTGCGAGGTAGGGAAATGTTATCAGCCCCAAGGGGAATTCAGACACTAAACAGCTTTCCTAACATCACACAAGGGGTCTGCAGCAGAGCAGGGTCTTGAAGCCAGGACTCCAGATGCCTTAACTAGCAGGCTAACTAGTGGACCATCCCTTTCCATGCTTTATTGACATTCATATTCTGAAACATCAGTAATCTGCAATATCCATGCATCGATGAAGTGCTCCTACACCGTGAAATCCTGTTTGTAAATGCAGTGTTCTTTTCCCAGTAAATAAAAGCTAGGTTGCCCCCCCACCACCACCACCATGGTGTTTTCTAGCTGCTTCCTTAACCACTCAAAAGTGCTGGATAGTCTGTGCATGATCAGTACTCACACCAGCTACTTCAAGACACAGCTGCTTAATGGATGATATGAGCCAGTTTCATACAGCAAGCACTGTTTTTTTGGAGATCAATAACAAATTAAAGAGGCTTACAGTAAAACTAAGTAAACTTCGCAACCATTTGCAAAATGTTTCCACAGGGTACTTAAACTCTCTCTGAAATCTGGGGCCTTGTCTACATGGGGAGCGAATACACAGCAAGTTCCCATGTAAAGCTACAGCGCACTAGCTGCCATGAACTAACTGGTCATGTGAACCTACTAACACACACTAAAAGTGCCACAGTCCACAATGACTTATTGCTGTTTCAAACAGGACCAAACCATTAGGTAGGCATCATTAAAGTCTTTTAGGTTGCCTGTTTTCTTTCAGAAAGGCTTATTTATTTCTTTTAGTAACAACAGTGCTTCTCTTTCTAGGAGTGTTTATATAACATGGAGTGTACAAAGAGGAAGAAAGGTCTTGTGGGTAAGGCCCTGTACTGGAGAGATGGGTTCCAGTCTCAACTGTACCATAAACTCCTTGCATATCCTTGGGGAATGCTCTTAACTTCCATGCCTCAATTTACACATCTGTACAATGGGGATAATAATATTTCCCTATGTCATAGGGGAGTTCTGAGGGTAAATGTCTCAGTCTGTGAAGTGCTCAGATTTGACAGTGATGCGTGGCACTTGTGGGGAAGATTATCTAGTTGTCAGGGTCTTAAGTCCTTCAACATGGGGGGGGGGCGGGATTGGCAGGGGAGCCCAGGCCCTCCCGCTCCACTAGGCTCTGGGCCAGGGCTCTGAGGTTTGACACCCAGGAGTGCCATAAGGCTGCCTTCCCTGGGACATGTCCTACTACCCCATTATTGTCCACAGTTTGTAGTCTGTGGCAAGGAGACATGAAGGGGGTCAGCTCACCCCTGGGCACCTCCTCATGGCCGTGCTTGGCTCTCTTGGGGTGGTGGCTACCTCCTCCTGTGACTCGGCCCTCCAGCCAGGTCAGTTCCAGGTCTCTCCCCTATCTGGATAGTCCACAAACAATACATAGGGAATTAGCACAAACAAACGAGTTCACATGAGAGTAAGAGGAGATTGCCTTCCTCTCAGGGTGTATCTGTAGCAGGTCCTCCCTTCCCTCAGGGAAGGACCTATGATCAGTTGTTGGTGGGAGATACCCTGCCTTTCCTCAGAAGCTGCAAGTTGCAGGTCTGCTCTGGTCCCTGGCCTGCCCAGGAGTCAGCTGTTCTGCTCCTTTTTAACTCCTCCTCCAGCCTGTGCATCTCTTGCAGGGGCAGTGGGGTGGGGCTTACTGGACCCAGAGCAGTTCCTTAACCCCTTGTTGCCCAGTGATGGAGTTTGTACACCCCATCACAGAGTGCAATAGCAAAGTAAATAAACAAACATGCATCAGTGTGTAGACATTATATAGTATGAAGCTTGAATTCCATTCAGCCAGTGGGAAGAAACCCTCTTGTTGTCATAAGGAAATCTGTGATACCAAGGTGATTGAATGCCTGTAATACATAACAATGGAAAGCGCTCAGCTGTCAGAAGACTCAAGCTGAGCAAAGTTTTTGGCTTGATAGGTGGAATGATATTAACACCCCAAATATTTAGTGACGTGGTCTCACTTCTGATAAATCTGCCCAGGCTGCCTTCATCCTCATGCATCTATCTCATACTTTTATTTAGTCCTGGTGATTTGGCTTACTCGGGAGGCTTTGCTGTTTATTCTGTTTCTTGGCTGTTTGCTATGCCGACCGCTGGCGTCACTGGGATGTTTGAAATCTTTGCTCTTTAACTGGCTTCCTTATTAAGATGCAGAAAGGAGACAATGTAAGACCTGGGGCTAGTTCCTGCACTGCTGATAGCTGACCCCTTACTCCATTCCAAAGTTTGCATACATGTTTGGGAGATTCTCCTGTTCAAGCAGCGATAACACAAAGTTAATGTGTTTGCTTAAGAACAGAAAAGAGCTCTGACGTTGGAAACTCTATTACCAGAATGGCACAAAGCAAATCACCAAAAATAGAAAGAGACATGTCGCCAAATGTCAAAACGCAGGTTAGTAAAGTGGAATTTGATTGGGAATTTGTTCTCTAGGTAATGAGGGGAAGCAGAGGTTTAAAAGTGCATAGCTGGGATGGTTCGTTCAACCAGACAGAAAACGTGGACGAAGGAGTCTTGACAAGCTTTGTAGAAAAGTGCTCACAGTAGAGACGTAGGACTCAAAAAGGTCCTATTTGGCTACAATGGAAACTGGTGTGTTAATTCACATTCTTATAGCTGCTGTTGTTTCTACAGCTTTTCAGGCATCTGCTTCTCCAGGGGTGCCTGAAAAACTGCAACTGCAAGAAGGTAAGCAATGCTGCAGTGCCATCTCACACTGTGCCACAATGCAAGCCAGTGTCTCCGTGCAATCCTGGCACTATACGAAGCTTTTAGGTAGTGAGTTTGAACGAAAGAAGAGTTCATAAGAGTTAATTAAACCAATGACGGGACCATTGGTTTCACTAGAACAAGAGCAATGCTAATTATGTTTGGGATAGATTCTCAGCTTCTACACATTAGGAGAGTTCCACTGAAGATAATTGAGCAATGCCAATTTATACAAGCTGAAGATCTGGCCCATCGAATGTATTGTGTCCTTTTAATGCATGGCTAATATGAACAGAAAGCTTATCATGACGGAACTTTTTATAGCCAGTCGTTCAGTTTAGTTAAACTATCAAGAGTAAATTGTTCTAAAACTCTGTTTGAGAATTGCACTTTCAGGAAATTCAATGCTTTCCTTGGGTTATAAGTGTAAGAACATGAGGAAAGGTTAATTTATATACACAGAGACAGCGCTACATGAGTTCTTAATTTGAGGATAATCTATATTTTGGCAGTTTTATATATGTATGAAAATATTTTAGATAAATCGTTTAAAGAAGTGGTAATGTTCTTCTTTTTCCAAGAAGACAAAAGGCGTACAGCTTTGGAAAACCCTGCAGTTGATCAACAAGGGAAGATCCTGAAAATGTTATCGGCATTTGACGAGGCACAAAAATGTGCCAATCCCAGATTAAGCCCCAAAACCACTGGACGAAAAGGTAATTGCAAAAATATCTTTTGGTTCAGAAGGTGTCTCTTAGTTAAGGTAATTGCAAAAATATCTCTTGGTTCAGAAAGTGTCTCTTAGTTAAAATGCCACTTGTTTTTTTGCTCAGCATGATTGTTATGTGCATCGAAAACAAACAGAGATTAGGTACAAAAGTTGTCTGAAATGCTTCCTTGCAATTTAAAAGGTAGACACAGAAAGGTAACCCTTTGAAATGCTGAGATTTTTTTTTTCCTGAGAATTCACCTTCTGCTCAGATCTCAATACATAGGTACCGAATTTGTTTCCAGGTAGGTATTTGAAATAAAATATATATGTGAATTACTGAATCATTTTGAATATACTTGTAATGTAGCTATATTGAAATATGTTTAATAGACTGCTGTCTTGCATTTATGCATAGAGCTATGAAAATAATGAAAAATTTAATTTTTGGTTAGACTCTAAACAAATTTTTTGAATTGTCTGCAAACTAAAAATATCTATTATTCACCCAGTTCTATGCATAAATAATGGATTGCAGTCTAGTAAACATGTTTCAATATAACTAAAGTACAGTCTATTTCAAAACTAATTTCTGTATAGAAATGAGCAAAACTGGAGATAGTTTGGATTTTTCAAAACCTTGTAAATCAAGTTTTTTTGAGATGCACGGTGGTTCAGATCTGGGGCTTATTTACGAGTCCCCTAGATTCTAGCTGGAGTGTCAGATCATTAATTCATTTTTTACCCACCTCTAAAATGTAAACAACAGCTCTACAAGATGAGTTAGTGGATACTAATGATTAAAGCTCAAGATTGGAGGTCAGGAGATCTATCTATGTATTTTAAGTTTTTATGCTGCTGCTCATTACCTCAGTATCTGAGCACCTGCTATATAAAATTGATAACAATAGTGACTTCATGGAATCTCTGATTTGCTTTTTTTGGGGGGGGGGAGTATAAAAAGTCTGCATGGGGTACAGTTGTTTTCTGTTGGTTTGGTAGAGGAGATGAGGGAAGGTTGAAGGAAGCATCAGTGTTTGAGTATAATCTGGCAAGTCGCTTACCAGTAACTGCTTGGTGACTCAGTTTCCCCGTCTATAAAATGGGGAACAATAATACTGCCCTAGTTCAAAGAGTACTATGTACAAAAACCCTTCAGTCTTCTCTGATGGGAGATGCTATAGAAGTGCAAAGTATTTAAAATGTTAGTGAGGTTTGTTTTCTATGAGATGCTAAAATTGAGGGAAGTGTGTAACAAAATACAGTATATGTTATTGCCAGCACTTAATGGGGGAAAGTACTGTAGTTTTTCATGGGTGGTATGAGTCCTAGTATTAATTTCATACATTTTACTCCCAATATTATTTAAGGTGTAATTCAGATATTAAATATTATTCAAATATTCAGTGCAGCTCAAATTTTGCATAATTTAGGGGCCATATCTTCTGTGCATAGATCAAGTTTAGCCATGTTTGGAAGCAATAATACATTTACGGAGAAGTTTTTAAGAACCCACCTAAAGGAGCTAGCAGCACAAGTCCTGTTGACTTTCATTTGGCAATTGATGTGGTCCTCCTAAATCCCTTAGGTGCTTTCTAAAATCACACCCACATGTATACCCTTATAGATTGTTTTCCAACTTCAAGAACTTAAAGTTATATAGTTTGATTTTCATGTACACTGAGTCCATTTTATACCACTTTAGCCAAGTAAACGGACCAAAAATAGTGCAAATGACATTTATGCTCACCTGAAGGCCCCTTTCTGTCACCAGAGAGCTATAAAATTATTTTAGTGTTAATGAGAATCAGGGTATTTTTCTTTCTAAAACCAGGTTTAAATAAAGAACTTTTCATTACTGCATCTTAATGTTTCATATACAGCAAATTGTTGTGTTCAGACGTGAAACATAGAGAGTGCCATTTAAATCACAAACTTCTAGGGCTTGGGTTAAATATTTGTTCATGGTCCTGCTATAAAACTTCTCCACGAAACACAAGACACAAAATAACAGGGACTCATTATAACTTAATTAATCAAGTACTGAAAGTGTGCAAATGAAACCTAAGAGTAGGATTTATCTGAAGGGTCGAAGTTAACCCTATTGCTGAGATACTGGATGCATTTAAAGGAAGAATGTGAACCTGTGTGCACTGAACACTGTTCTAAATCACTCCACGGAGGGGCTGGCATGGGAAGCAGCAATAAATGTTACTTATCCATAAATGGTATAAAGTCAAGGCAACCAAACCATACAGCTAAACACCAAGCCAAATAAAAAGAGACATTTTCAGCCGTGTTAGTTTGAACCTCTAAGGGATCAGAGCACCAGAGAATAATTAGTCTAGGATTAAAGCCTCTGCCAAATATGAATTTTAAAATATATATTCAGGTATTTAGAAGGACTATATATATTATAGTCAACTGAAGTGTCATATACTGTATGTACAATGGTGATCCATGTTATTTTCATAGCTGTCATCATGTTATCCAGCAGGATTTATTGCTTGATTTATTTATCAGGAGCAGTAGTTTCTATGTGAATCAAGGATATATGGTCATGGGAACTTAAGAACATAAGAACGGCCATACTGGGTCAGACCAATATATCCATCTAGCCCAGTATCCTGTCTTCCGACAGCAGCCAATGCCAGGTACCCCAGAGGGAATGAACAGAACAGACAATCATCAAGTGATCCATCTCCTGTCGCCCAATCCCAGCTTCTGGCAAACAGAGGCTAGGGACGCCATCCCTACCCATCCTGGCTAATAGCCATTGATGGACCTATCCTCTGTGAACTTACCTAGTTCTTTTTTTAATCCTGTTATAGTCTTGAACTGCACAACATCCTCTGACAAGGAGTGAGAAATTATCTCCCAATAACAAGACTATTAATATCATCGTGACTATTAGTGTCACGATGTGTATTTATTGTCCCAGATTCTCTATGCAACAAAGATTGGGGGCTCCCAGGGAGCCAGTCATGGCTCCCTAATTCTCAGGATGGGGCTTCCCAGGGTTAGACCAGCCTTAGTCTCCCTTGCTGCAAACTACATTGATTACTTCTTGTCCTAATCTCATTGGACATGGAGAATAATTTATCACCATCCTCTTTAAAACAAACTTTTACAGGTTTGTAGACTGTTCTGATGTGCCCCTGAAGTCTTCTCTTCTCTAGACTAAACACACCCCGTCCTTTCAACCTTTCCTCATGGGACATGTTTTCTAAATCTCATATCAATTTTGTTGTGTTTCAAGTTTCCAAGTTCACCCCTCTTGGAGTTGTCTGCACTGGGGGTAGGGCCATTTTTTAAATAGGAAAACTGTATTTATTTAATCATTTCAGAACACAGAAAAAGCTGGGGGGATTTTGCTGAAATTTTCCAGTAAAATTTTCTTTGGGGCAGAAACCCAAGCATGGATCAAGCTGCTTCATTTTGCTTTGCGCTTATTTTCTTCCTGTTATACGTTGCTCATCTGTCTCATGTCATTACCCTATGGGAATGGTCATTGTGTTTCCATGTCTGCTGTGAATTCACTTCTTAAATGTATTCACTCCCTTGCTTCACCAATTTATCTGGCATTGTAATCACTGCTTTATTATACTTTGGGCCATAGGATTTCTGGTTATTCTCCTAGTATTTTGCTTGATTTGGTCTTGTCCCATAATTCTGTTACACATTTCACTGGTTCCAACTGCAGGTGGCCAATATACAGTTTGCACCTTGCACAATCTGAGTTGGATCCTGCCCTTGCCTATTAATTTGTGGCCATACAGGGGAGTAGGAGAGAGTAAGGACTCCCTACCCCATGCACATAAGGGCTCCCCAGATTCCCAGTCCAAGGACAGAGACTGTGCCCCAGATACTTCCCCTGGGAGCAGCTGAGCAGAGAGTAGGTGGGGAATGAGTGGAGCCAGTATTGTACTCCCTACATGCTGGCTGACAGTGTGATGGGTGGATGGAGAAAGAGCTGCACCCCAGAAAGGGGGGTTGCAAATTGTTTTGTCCCCATGCCAGCATTACTGCATGTCTCCGAAGCTCAGTTCTTCTGGTCCACTCCTGGGGCAGTGTAGCTTTCATAAGACATAAAAATGACCATAATGGGCCAGACCAATGGTCCATCTAGCCCACTATCCTGTCTTCTGGCAATGGCCAGTGCCAGATGCTTCAGAGGGAATGAGCAGAACAGGACAGTTGTCGGTTGATCCATCCCCTCTTGTCCAGTCCCAGCTTCTGGCAGTCAGAGGTTTAGGGACACCCAAAATGTGGGGTTGCGTGCCTGACCTCTTGGCTAATAGCCATTGCTCGACTTATCCTCCATGAACTTACCTAATTCTTTTTTGAACCCCATTATAATTTGGCCTTCACAACATCCCTTGGCAACAAGTTCCAAAGTACTTCCTTATGTTTGTTTTAAACCTGCTGCCTATTAATTTAATTGGGTGACCCTGGTTCTTGTGTTATGTGAAGGAATGAATAACACGTCCTTATTCACTTTCTCCACACCAGTCATGATTTTATAGCCCTCCATCATATCCCTCCTTAGTCTCCTCTTTTCTAAACTGAACAGTCTCAGTCTTTTTAATCTCTCCTTGTCTAGGAGCTGTTCCATACCCCTAACCATTTTGTTGCCCTTCTCTGTACTTTTTCCAATTCTAATATATATTTTTTGAGATGAAGCAATCAGAACTGCATGTGGTATTCAAGGTGTGGGTGTATCATGGATTTATATAGTAACATTATGATATTTTCTGTTGTATTATCTATCCCTTTCTAATAGTTCCTAACATTCTGTTAGCTTTTTTGACTGCCGCTGCACACTGAGCAGATGTTTTCAAAGAACTATCCACCATGACACCAAGATCTCTTTCTTAAATGGTAATAGCTAATTTAGGCCCCATCACTGTGTATGTATAGTTAGGATTATGGTTTCCAACATGCATTACTTTGCATTTATCAACCCTGAATTTCATCTGCCATTTTGTTGCCCAGACACCCAGTTTTGTGAGATCCCTTTGTAACTCTTCATAGTCAGCTTTGGACTTAACTACCTCAAGTAATGTTGTATTGTCTGCAAACCTCCCTGTTTACCCCTTTTTTGAGCTCATTTATGAATATGTTGACCAGCACTGGTTCCAGTACAGATCCTTGAGGGGCCCTGCTGTTTACCTGTCTCCACTGTGAAAACTGACCATTTATTCTTGCCCTTTGTTTTCTATCTTTTAACCAGTTACTGATAAGAGGACCTTCCTTCTTATCTGAGGACAGCTTACTTTACTTAAGAGTGTTTGGTGAGGGCCCTTGTCAAAGGCTTTCTGAAAATCCACATGCACTAAGTCCACTGGATCACCCTTTTCAACATGTTTGTTAACCCCTCAAAGAATTCTAATAGATTGGTGAGGCATGATTTCCCTTTACAAAAGCCAAGTTGACTCTTCCCCAACATATTGTGTTCATCTATATGTCTTATAATTCTGTTCTTTACCATAGTTTCACCCAATTTGCTTGGTACTGAAGCTGGACTTACTGACCTTTAATTGCCATGATCACCTCTGGAGCCTTTTATAAGAAGCAGCATTGCATAAACTGTCCGGCAGTCATCTGGTACAGAGGCTGATTTAAGTGATAGGTTACATACCACAGTTCTGCAGTTTCATATTTGGATTCCTTCAGAACTCTTGGGTGAATATCATCTGGTCCTGGTGACTAATTACTGTTTAATTTATCAATTTGTTCCCAAACCTCCTCTACTGACACCTCAATCTGGGACAGTTCCTCAGATGTGAGCTGAAAAAGCCCATTCAAGCTGTTAATATTATGTCAGTTATCTTTCACCTGTATACCAATGTAGAGATAGACAGATTTTATATATATGATCTGATTTCACTCACACCAGTGTAAATTGGAAGTCACACCATTGATGTTAATGGATTTAAACTGTTATAACCCTGGTGTAAGTGAGAACAGAATCAAACCCATGGCAACTTAAGGCCTGATCCAAAGCCTGCTAAAGCTAATGGAAAGACTGGATGTCTTTAGTTTGGTTTTGGACCATGCTTGTATCACCTTGACCATATAAAATGTACTGCAGGTGGGGCTGTTTACTGTTGTTTTCTTCTGGTTTCGATTGAGGGTCAGTTTCTGCCAGAAGTGTCTGGCATGATATTGCTTGTGTACATTTGAGTAAGATTGGCTAGCTGTTGTGCCCATGGCCCTCTCCTGATAATAAGGGCTAGCTCAGTGAGCAAAATGATAACACATAAATTTCCAAACTGCCAGCTTGTTGTGGAATTTGCTACCTTATTCTGTGGGTGCACTGAGATGGGGGATCTGAGGCAGCATGTTCTGCCTCCTACATCTTTCGACACATACTACCCAAGATTTGAGTCTTATTTAGCCAGATTGCTTTTTTTTTTTTTAAGACCATTGTACACAAATACTGAGGGCTTGATTCTCCACTGCTTTGTAACTCATGTAATCATTTACACCTGTGCAAATTAGAATGGTAGCATTTTATGGTCACTTTGCACATGTAAAAATGACACATAAGGCTCCAAGCACTGGAGAATCAGGCCCTGTATATTGCATTTCTTGACTCTCTAACTTTAACTGTGGAAACTCAGCATTGCTTTATTACAGGCCCCATTACTATCCTCACTTACCTGTGAGTTGTGTCTGTTGTAAGAGAGGGACAAAACTAGGGGCCTGATCTTAAGCCCATTGAAGCCAGTGGAAAGAATCCCACTGATTTCAAGGGGCTTTGGATCAAGCCCTAGGTGAATAGTCATTTTCATTCAGGATAAAATTCATTCAAATGCAGAGGGCCTGTCCAAGTCAATGAAACATCACAGGGACATAGGGATCCATGCTAGCAGATCCCAATACAGGATCAGAGCCTAAACTGCCTTCCTCTGCCACCATCCCCCATACAGCCTCCTTGTCTCCAATCCCAGTAATCCACAGCTTCAATTCCTTACATCTCACCCTCAAAACTGTCAACATTGTCCTTCTGCATAAATGAGCAGTTCACTCAGACAATAACTGAGATAAATATATAAGCAAGTTGGTTATTTAATTTCTTGTCTGCAGTAAATTCTCTTATTAAATCTCTGCTGGAGTCTAGCCTGTGTTCTTTTGTTTTGCGCAAAGAAGTGACACGTTCTTCCTTTCAGAAGGAAAATGTACGTGCTGGGCGACATCACAGTTCCTGTGTCTGCTAAAAGGATAATGATTCCCCATCTGGCTCTCACTTTCTAGTTTTACACTGGTGTAACTTCATTGGTTATTCCTGAGTTACACTGGCATGAGAAGAGTCCAGCCCAATGAATGGAAATTTAATTCATAGGTACTTTGCTTATTGCACTGAGACCCAGAAGGACACTTCCTGTATCGTTTGCTATGGCTCAGGACACATGGGCAAATGGAAGATAGACACACAGGTGGATTTAATCAGAAAGCCACAACTTTATTAACTTAACCAAGAGGCGGGGGGAGGGGGATCTATACAACCACCCATCTCATGCACCAGCAAATCATGCCATCCTGCAACAAAACAGCAGCACGTGAATGCACACTACAGACCTTTCAGCGTGTGGTAACACAGTCCACATGGAGAGTTAGTAAGAGCCAAGCTGCAGTGCTGTAGATTCACACCCTGGCTCGCCGTGCACTAACTCTCTGTATAGAAAAGCCCTTACTCTGAGCACTTAGTAGCTTCTGACGCTAGGTTGCTCTCTTATGATTCAAAGCAGATTTTTTAAAAAAAGATAACTATAAATAATGCAAATTTTTTCTGAAATTCCCAGCAAGGCTACTCCACCTCAGTTCCCTCTTCTGGGCATTGATGATGATGATTTGTATTTATATTTGCATTTGTATTGCAGGGCCCCGTTGTGCCAGGTGCTGTCCAAACATATAACAAAGAGACAGCCCCTGCCTCAGAGAGCTTACAATTTAAATAGAAGATGAGAGACAACAGCTGGATACAACAAACAGGCAGGGGGAGCACAAGGAAACAATAAGGCAGTGCTGGCTAGCATGATAAGCAGTGGCCACTGCACAACGGCTGCATAACCATTGTGCTTTGTGCTCTATTCTAAAATTCTTCTTTCAAAAAGTTCTTAAAATCAGGGGTATGGCACTGAGAAGGGCCCCAGGCAAAAATTCCAAGGGTCAGGGACGTTCTCGGCACACTCTGAAGCACCCCTTCCACCCCCGTTCCTTCTGTCACACATTCAAAATGTCCGTCCCAACTGACAGTATGCTCTCCTTATTCCCCACCCTGATTCCCAGTGCCTCTGCCCTTCTCCTCATGTGGGAAAGGCCTTCACCCCAACGAGCCTCACACAGTTCTGCGACTGCTGCACTGGGATTTACATCCAGGACTAAACTATACTTACACAATGGATGAGAGTATGAGCTAATGGTCTGAACACAGGCGTGAGAGCCACATACTCATGTATTCTAGTTTTGACACTAATGCCCTTTGTCACCTCAGTTAAGTCATTTAACATATCTCCTTCATTTTCCACATCTGTAAATGGATGACCAGACAACTCAGTGAATGATACTTATTGAGGGTGGGCAGTAATATACACCTTAAATTAAAACAGAAAAGGAAGCG
The DNA here is from genome assembly GCF_965140285.1 of Lepidochelys kempii. NCBI lineage: Eukaryota > Metazoa > Chordata > Testudines > Cheloniidae > Lepidochelys > Lepidochelys kempii. Next base: position 164,288,492 of record NC_136380.1, read on the forward strand.
AGGGAAATGGAAACACTGCCTTGATGGAAGGCCTCTGTCATGTTGGGGGGGGTCCTGTTTTGCAGATCTTTACTCATACAAGTAGGCCCACTGATTTCAGTGGGTGAGTAAGGACAGTTCCCACCTGTAGGAGCTTGCAGGATTGAGTTCTTGGTGTACTTACATGGTGTGCCCCTTCCATCTATATATCCTCCTTACTGTCCCCCACCAAAATGGGACTCTTCCAGCAGTTTTGTCAAATGGTGCATCACAATTAAGTTTGCAAGAAAGCAGATACCATCTCTCAAAAGAAAAGCTGCTAAATGTCCCCCCCCTCACTCCTTTTTTTTATTTCAGCTTATGCCAAGATGTTTGGGAAGAAAGTCAAAATGGTAAGACCAATTCTATATTTTCTTAATTTCCAGCTCTAGTCATCATCTAATATTTGTAAAATTCACCTCCTCACCACACAGCTGGTTCACTGATGGCTGGCTATTTATTTCACTGCTTCTCTGGATTGTTTGTGTTCCTAGCTTTTAGAAATTGTATTATTCAAATTGTCCTTCGTGTGTTTCGTTTGGGGCAGGAAGGTTTAAATGAAGGGCAGTCCAATCGCCTTGCCCATCAAGAAGGTGCTGCTGAGTTGAGCAAGGGTCTCCTGGAAATAAATCTTCTAAGTGGGAAGAACTTCAGGAAGTCAGCGCCACAATCCCCCAAGAAATCCAAGAAGAGAGGTAGGACTTCCAGCAGTGTGATGATGTACCCTGCTCACCTTGGTGCTGGGTCACTTTGATGCCTGATAAAGCTTATTGTAATTTGTTGCTTGTGGAAGGTGCTAGATTAACCACACTGGAGACTGGACTCTTCTAGCCACAGAACAGTAGAGCAAAGGCAGAAGCATCCCCACACTGCTTCTCACTAATGGATTTCCACCCTGGCTTCAATAGGGGAACAGATAGTTCCCTCTCTCTGGCCACCCATTCTTTGGTCTGTGCAGAAAGTGCCAAGTGGCATTTATGATGGTCTCTTCTGCGATGTGGATATCTGTTGCATAGAAACTGGACTGAAACCATCACATCCATTTAATATAAAAGCCACGGAACAGTCATCAGACAGTAGACTTCTGTTTCCTTGAGTCATATTTGGACTTGAGTCCCAGAGGTGAAAGGATATGTAGCTTCCCCAGATCCAGCCACAAATTAATTATAAATTTTATACCAAGAAGGTTAGGTTCCAGTGGCTAGGGCACTAGCTTGGGACTCATAGACTTTAAGGCCAGAAGGGACCATCATGATCATCTAGTTTGACCTCCTGCACATTGCAGGCCACAGAACCTCACCCACCCACTCCTGTAATAGACCCCTAACCTCTGGCTTTGTTACTGAAGTCCTCAAATTATGGTTTAAAGACTTCAAGTTACAGAGAATCCACCATTTACACTAGTTTAAACCTGCAAGAGACTCATGCCCCACGCTGAAGAGGAAGGCAATAAAAACCCAGTGTCTCAGTCAATTTGACAAGGGGAAAATTCCTTCCTAACCCCAAATATGGTGATCAGTTGGACCCTGAGCATGTGGTCAAGACCCACCAGCCAGACACCTGGGAAAGAATTTGCTGTAGTAACCTAGAGCTCTCCCCATCTAGTGTCCCATCTGTGGCAGTTAGAGATATTTGCTACTAGCAGTCACAGATGGGCACCATGTCACTGTAGGCAGTCACATCAGACCATCTCCTTCATAAACTTGTCAAGCTCAGTCTTGAAACCAGTTAAGTTTTTTGCCTCCACTGCTTCCCTTGAAAGGCTGTTCCAGAACTTCACTCCTCCGATAGTTCGAAGCCTTCTTCTATTTTCAAGCCTAACTTGTTGAGGGACAGCTTATATCCCTTTGTTCTTGTAGCTACGTTGATGCTTAACCTAAATAACTCCTCTCTCTCCCTTGTATTTATCCTTCTGATGTATTTATCAATTAGTTAAGCTAAACAAGCCAAAAAGTTTTCCATTCCTCTGATCAACTAGTAGCACTTTTCTGTGCCTGTTCCAGTCTAAATGCGTCTTTCTTAAAGATGGGGGACCAGAATTGTACACAGTATCCCAGATGAGGTCTCACCAGTGCCTTGAAGACTGGTAATAACTCTTCCCTATCTCTACTGGAAATACCTCACCTGATGCACCCTAGGATTATATTAGCCTTTTTCACAGACGCATCACATTGGTGGCTCATAGTCATCCTGTGATCAACCAATTCACCCAGATCTTTCTCATCCTCTGTCACTCCCAACTGATAGGTCCCCAGTTTATAGCAAAAAAATTTGTTGTTAGTCCTTAAGTGCATGACCTTGCACTTTGCACTCTTAAATTTCATCCCATTTCTATTACTTCAGTTTTCAAGGTCATCCAGATCTTCTTGTATGATATTCCGGTCCTCTTCTGTATTGGCAATACCTCCCAACTTTGTGTCAGCCACAGTCTTTATTAACACACTCCTACTTTTTGTGCCAAAGTCAGGAGACCTGAGTTCAATTCCTTGCTCACACCACAGACCTTCTATGTGATCATGGGCCAGTGACACAGTCTCTCTATACCTCAGTTTCCCATGGGTAAAAAGGGCATAATAGTGCTTTCCTACCTCATATGGCTGTTGTGGGGATAAATACATTGAAGATTGTGAGAGGCACAGACACTAAATTTAGTTTTTGGGGAAAATCAAAATGAAGTATTTCAAAAATATCAGTGTCCCATTTCAACATTTTTAGCACAGAACATTTTGATTTTTCATTTCAAAATGACTTTTTGTTTCAACATTTATTTTATATAAAAAAACATTTTCAAGTGTAAAAATCTGATCCAAATGTTTTGATTTTATTGAAACAAAATTATTTGACCCAAACAATATTTTTCAGAATTTTATTTCACAGGAAATTTGGAAATTTTTGTATTTCATTTTGGAAGGATATTTTTTTCAAAATACTGGATTTTCCAGTGAAACGAAAAATCAGGTTCCCATGCAACTCTAGTCATATAATTTAGCTAGATAGATATGATCAGTTTATGTTCATAGTTGGTGAGAGCAAGCAGCAGGCATTTGATAAGCATGAGTATATTTTCTATAAATGTGTGTGTATTATACATAAGTAAGTATAGGAGCCTATATAATAGATGACCTGGTGCTCCCAGATTGGTGGGATTATAGCATCAGAAATAGCTCCAAGCTCTCCCTCCTCCTTGCTCCCTGTTTTCCTCCTTTTCACTTCCTTGTTCCTCCATCTTCCCCTTTTTCACCCTCTTTCTCTTTTCCAGGTTTCTTCCAATTCCCTTCCTTAGGGTTTATATCCTCAGTAGATCTAAAAGGCAATAATTAATCACACACCATTGACCTCATGTAACAATGACATTCCATCCAGCAGAGGGCAGCGTTGCAAAGCTAGAGAGAGGCACGTAAACTTTGGCACAGTGTATTGTAGATTATACATCATAACTGTTGTTATTTGAAGCATTAGGATAATTCAATGTGATTGTTATCAAAGTCTCATATGTGGTGTGCTTCTTAATGTCCCAGGTCTTGGAATAAGACTTTCGGCACTTTCATTTTTCAAAAAAATAAGTGTCTAGGCCTTGAGGTGGCAGAGAAAAACTTGACCCAAGTGCATCCTGAAGACTACAGAAATCAAATCAATAATATCTGATCTTTTTAAGCCAATTTCAACATTTTGGAGGTCTGATTCATGATTTTTGAATGCAGGGGGCTGGTGATACTGGAAGATGAAAACTGAAGCTGAGATGATTGATAGTAGTACCTACTACTGAGTGCAGCTATACAGCACTTCAACACAAAGGACTGTATTCCTAATATACGACTAGAGCAGGGATCTCAAACTCAAATCACCACGAGGGCCACATGAGGACTAGTACGTTGGCCCGAGGGCCGCATCACTGACACCTTTTCATACAAAGATGCAAAAGCCCCCCACTCTCCCCCTGGCCCCACCCCACTCCACCCCTTCCATGAGGCCCTGCCCCTGCCCCACCTATTCCCACTCCTTCCCTGCCCCCATTCCAACTCCTTCCCCAAAGTCTCTGCCCCTATTCCAACCGCTTCCCCAAATCCTTGCCCCAGCCCCGCCTCTTCTCTGCCTCCTCCCATGAGCTCACCGCATCCCCACTCCTCTCCCCTCCCTCCTGGAAAGTCCTAAGTGCCGCCAAACAGCTGTTTGATGGTGGGAAGCACTGGGAGGTAGGCGGAGGAGCTGGGGCATGGTGCGCTTGGGAGGAGTGGAGGCGGGGGAGCGGAGCAATGGCGGGCAGCAGGAAATAACTCCATGGGCCACATGCGGCCCACGGCCCGCATGTTTGAGACCCCTGGACTACAGTAAAAAAGACAAATGACAAGAAAAACAATTTTTAAAAACCAAAAAATATACTGTCATGGTTCTGAAGCACATTAGTCCCCTTTCAGGTCTCTCTGGGTTTTTCTACACTGCAATTAGACACCCATGCCAGCTGACTCGGGCTCAAGGGCTGTTTAATTGCAGCGTAGATGTTCAGCCGGTTTCCTAATCAGGATAGGCAGGATTTTCAACAGCACTCATTGCTGACTACACCTGGTTGAAGAAATTTCACCAAAACATTTTTTCAATAGGAATTGGTTTTTCAAGCACATTTTTTGTTTTGGTTTAATTTTTTTTTTTCAATGAAAAACTGAATTTCAACATCCAAAAGATGGTTTGGTTTCTCCCTCCCCTTCTCGCTCCTTCCCTTTTCTAGTGAGTGGGGGTTGGGGGAAGGAAGAAGGGAGAGAACGGGAGCAATAAAACCAGAAAAAAACAAAACTGTTTGTTTGAAAACTGATTTTTTTTGTTCATCGGTTTAACCAAAAAACTGAAAAAATCTGTAAATTTTCAAATAAAATGAAAATGTCTTTTAACTTTTTCACAGACACTATGTGCTGTTTTCTAAATAGCTATACCTTTGACCTGACTGGGCTGCCATTACTGATCATACTCCCATTAACTCAATAGAAGCAGAGTCAGGCCAGAACTTGAGTGCTGTAAAACAATCACACTCTGTTTCCTACAAAGCAGCATGTTGCTAGTTAGGGTGAACAGAATAACTTCATGCCTGCAGATGGATAATTTCACTTGTTTGTTTCGTCACTGTCACTTAAAGGCTGGGCCTGGAACTGGCCAACACCCCCAATTACAGGTCACCTAGAGAAGTTATTCCAGCTGAAGCTGCAGACTCTGTAGAACTGGATAGGGGGCAGAGGTGAAAGGAAGCCGGTACGGTCCAGTACTGTGTACCGGCAAGAGCAACTTCCCCAGGTGGGCAATTTAAAAGGACCCTGGGCTCCCGGCAGCGGCAGGAACCCCATGCACTTTGAATCTCCACCGGAGCCCCGGGGCTCCCAGCCACTGCTGCAGCTACAGCTAGCATGGGGCTCCGGCAGTGATTTAAAGGCCCCGGGCCAGAGCCTCTGGCCCTTTAAATCACCACCAGAGCCCCAGGGCTCCCGGCCGCCACCATAGCTACTGCTACCATGGGGCTCTGATGGTGATTTAAAGGGACAGGGGCTCTGGCCACTGCTGGAGCCCCAGGGTAGCAGCGGCTATTTAAAGGGTCTGGGGATTTAAAGGCCCCACCCCTTCCACCTGGGTTGTCCCCCACCCCCACCGCCCTCTCCTGCTCAGGACCACAGCCCTGCGTACCAGTAAGTCCCTTAAGTTACTTTCATCCCTGATAAGGGGCCACATTGCCCTAAAACCAGGATCTGCATTGCTGACAGAATGCAGGTGATTTGCAGCTCCCTGCCATGAAACTCATTAAGTAGGGATTGCTTTGTTTACTCTTCCAAGAGTTAGATGCTCTGAAAGGCCTTGGATATTTTCTGATGGTTTGAAACTTAAGAGTCCTTCCTCACCTTGGAAGTTATTAGTGGTCATTTTGTCCTTGAGAGCTTAGAAGAGTTGGTGAATTTTAAAAATTCAGTATGTTTATTCACGTAACATGGAGAAAGGGGTGCAATTAGATAATGTGCAATTATTCAGGTTTTTTCCATTGCTTTAAAGTTATTTCAAAGGAGAATGCACAAGGTGAAATATATTGCAGTGTATTTTAACTATGTATTTTGTTCAATTTCAGCCTGCTTTTGGAAATACTGTGTTCAGAGCAAGTAGATTGTAGCCCTTCAATCAATGGACGATTTTGGTGACTAAGGAATTTGACCCTGACAAAGAAATCTTCAAAATCTGAAGCGTTTTCCACACAAACAGTTAAACAACAAGTAATAAAGTAACTATTTGACCATATTTGCCTTGCGTATAATATGTATTTAAAGGAAAAATGTAAATATTTTTATTTAAAATAATATAATAAAATAATTTTTGTACAAGCAAGATTGTATAACAAAATTTCTTATCCTAATAAACAATGTAGGTATCTTTGGGGAAAATACTGGTCCCTTTCTCTGCACTTTGAAAGAAATAGCAAACCAGAATTTATTTCTGCTTTTATGATAGTTGGAGTTTCACATATACTTTCAAAAGCATGATCCCAATTCTGCAACCCTAGTTATACAACCAGTCTGACTGAAATCAATGATGGACATTATTTCTCTTTACTGATACCTGAAGGGGGAGGCTCAGCCGATCTCTGTGAATGAAGATCCTCTCATGGAGTTGGAGTCTCGGAGATTCCCCATGGAGTCCCTTCAGAGTCGTGGGTGGGGTGTCCCTTGTGAAAAGCATTGTAGGGCTAGCCTGTTCCCAAACCAGGCAGCTCTTGGTGAGGGAATCTGGGGAGACAAGGCCATCCCTGTGGAAGCCCTGTGCGAGGGACTCCCACCGCCTGTGTTGTCCCCAGAACTTACCAAGGCTGTCATATCGTTGTTGTGGGGGTTTTTGGCCCACCCACTCCTTTCCCCCTTCTGCCAACTCTCACCCTCTTCTCTGATGGGTGAAGATGCTCCAGGGGGTCTGGAGGTGGAGAAATGTGGCAAGGAGGAGATGGATCTACGCTTCCAGATCTAGGGAGTGAGCCAGTGGAACGTCTTGTGTGACTAAATGTTGGAGGTCCAGGCCCCATGACCCTGATTTTCAGAGGTGCTGAGGGTCCACAATTCTCTTTGAAGTCAAGGGGAATTGCTGATGCTCAGCACCTCTGAAAATCAAGCCCTATGAAAATTTGTTTCAGATGAGAGTGTTTCATTTTTCCTTTAGGCTTTTAGCAAGTGACATTACTGCAGCTTTTTGTTTAAGAAGCAAAATCTAAAAATGTACGGTGCATCGACACTCCAAAAACACCCTCAAGGCAGCGCATCTCAGAGCCCGAATCAACTGACTCAAGCGTAGACCACTCATGCTATGGAGCTAAAAGTAACAGTGTAGCTGTACCCACTCAGGCTGAAGCTGAGGCACTGACAGATGTAAACAGTGGGTGCCCTAACCACCAGCCTTAGGCAGGAGATAAGTGCCCAGTGCCTAGCAGGAGGCAGCAATGCACATGCTCAGCATATGTTTATACTGTGGCTGGGAGTGTGCTTCCCAGTTCAGCTAGGCAGACAGCCCTAGCTCTGTTTGAGTAGTATGCTAAAAATAGCAGGGAAGCTGGGGTAGCACAGGCTAGCCACCCGACTATGTACCCCGGGGTTCCAGGTGGCTTTGTACTCGGCCAGCTAGCCCAAGCTGCTACCTGGGCTATCCCCAGCTACACTGCTACTTTTAGCTCGAGCAGAGCTAGCTTTTGTCTGTCTCCCCAAGCTGGGAACTGCACTTCCACATGCAGTGTTCACAGGTGTACCCTAAGAACCAGAAACATAGGCATCAAAGAAACATTTACCCTGAAAACTTTGGTGCCAAGTGAGTTTAGGCACCCACAGGATTCAGAAGTTTTGTGGATCGCATTGGAGCCTAAAACTGGAAATCTGGTGCCTGAACAGAAGAGTTAGGTGCCTAAATCTTATGTTTTAAGTGCCTAAGTACCTTTGTGGATCAGAGCCATAAACGTTCTTGCAGATGCTGTAAGAGAAGGGAGGAAGTCATGTGGGGCTTAGTGCTGCTGGGCAAGAAAGAGTGGAGGCAGCACGATCTAAAATGAATAGCACACCAACCTGATAATCAGGAGATCTGAGTGGTTCTGTCACGGACATGCAGTGTGGTCATGGGCAACACCTTTTGCCTCAGTTTCCCTGGCTGTGCAGCATGTCCATCCACACTTTATTAATTGCAGGATTGGGGCCTGGGACGGTAAGATCTTTGGGGAAGGTGCTGTCTCTTACAGTGCATTTCACAGTGCCTCGTAGAACGGGACCTCCTGGCACAACTTCAGTACAAATCATTTATAACAACAGTAACCGGGGAGTGGGCTGGACCAAACAGGGAGCTGTTTCACCTCTGATTGCAGTGATATTCGGTGCCATCTCAATGAACAGATCCCAGCATATAATCAAAAACAGTAAGAAACACAAAACAAGAACTCTTTTATTTTTACAATTACCCTGTGGCTAAGACTGGGACCACACCTTATCACGTATGTATTGCCAGAGAACTACCCCAGATTCCCCATTAAGTTTGCTCCTGAATAAGTGGTAAGAGTGTTTCTCTGTTGTTAGTTTGGTTTGAGCTCCTACAAAAACATGAGACTATGCAGCACTTATGTCCCATAAATAGGAAAATTAAGCACTGAAAAGGGCAGTTGAATTAAAGTAGGTTAATGGGGGAGGTGGAGTTCCCAGCCTAGGGCATTTCCTATGTGTAGGCTAGTAGGGCACAGCCAGCTGTGGGAAATTTATTAATCCCCCTTGCTAGTGCAGGAGAGAGGTTTATCCCACTGGGAGGTGAATGTAGTTGTGAGAAGATGGATCTCTGAAGGGGATTGGTGCTGAGGTGAGGTCTTGTCTCTCCCTCTGGGATTTGTTTAAAGCAATCCTTTGCTTTGGCTGAAGGAAAAACCTTTTGTTGTTGTTGCAATTGGCTGTTAAAGGAGCAGGGCATATCCATTACGTTTAGTTTTCTGCTGTAGCATGAGGCATGCCCCAATGAGCTGTGTGGAATCCTTTCCTGTCCCAGCTGGCCTGTAACAGAATATGTCTTTCTCCTTCTGCTTTTAAAGCCCATCACAAACGTGAATGCTTCATTTGTTGCAATCTGGTGTATCATTTACATGTATGGGACATAGGATGGTCAATCCTCCAGGATTGTCTTGGAGTGTCCAGGAATTAAAGATTCATCTTTAATTAAAGATAATGTCATGTGATGAAACCTCCAGGAATTCATCCAACCGAAGTTGGCAATCCTAATGGGACAGACAGCTAATTAGAGCTGGTCAAGAACTTTCCATTGTTTGAAAATTAGGTGAAATTATTTTTGCATTTTTTGTGAAAAGTTGTTGCTATTTTTGACCATCATTATACAATATAAACCTTTTTAAAAATTTTAATGATTTTTTTTCAGTTTCCCCCACTTTTTGACCATCCCTGCTTATACTATCATCTAACTATATTTCCTGAAGTCTTTAAATCCCAGTTGTATTCTGTTGCTTCAATAGCACTATATATGAGGCTGAGGTTGGCCCCAATCCTGCAATTTACTGCACCAAGAGAAATTAATTGTAGGATTGGGGCCATAAAACTCTTCCTCCAGGTGGATGGGAGAGGAGCATGGGAATAACAAAAAACAGATTTCAGTCTTATCCAGGGCCAAAGCCCCTCCATCTCAGCAAAATATACTTCAAAATGATGTAGGATTTTAAATATACATTACTTTCTACATATCCAGGGTATGCCCCCTTTGGCTGAAAGGATTGAGACTGCAGGCTCAGGACAGCACAGGGCACAAACTTGAGGGTGGTTTGTGTCTAAATGAGGGCCTCAGGTGACCTCAAGGCAAAAAAAAAAAAAAAGAAGTAAAGCACGTACAATATTGCTGTACAACAGGCCATATTACACAGTAATGTTGAATTTCATACTGATTAAAGGTGGATAACAGCTGATAGCTACATTTTTTAAGTCAATAAAGACTAACACAGTAAACCACTGTCAGTTGAATCATGGCTGGGTAGCGTAATTAAAGTCAGTAATAGCAATATGACACACCTCTGAGCAGAACGACTGGGGATTGAGTCCTGAAATTGGGTCTGTGTGTGCACATCCTTGCACCTGGGTGGGTCTGATTGCAGGACAGGGCCTAAAATGTTCTTCCAGTTCTTAAAGACAAATCAAGGTTTTGTTAAATTTCATCTTTCTCTCTCAAAATCCAGGCTAATGATAGACTGCACATAGTCAGGACACTGGCACTGAAATAAACACAGGATATCATTCAATTTACTTATCAATTTGTGTATTTTCTGTTCAAATTTGTAAGGCATGTGAAAAGATTATATAGAATATATATATATATGTATATTGGAAAATATAAAGCAGCAGTTAGTAACATTTGGTGAGTGATTGCTCAGCTATCAACCCCAATATTTAAGCTCTGTACTGCAAAACAGGTTAAGTGTCTGTTTTTTCTAAAGAAAATAAAAAAAAATTTCAATATTTAACACTTTAAAAATAACTGTGATACAAGATGTGCATCAGAACTAAGTATTTTTATAATTAAACAGTGCAGACAAAGTATACCTGAAATATACAATCAAGTACAAATTGTAAGAAAAGTAGATGTCTGCTTGATACGGAATAGGTTGTCTATTCTAAAATAGAGGGGGGTTTCTTACTTAGATATTATATTAGACACTTAGATATGAAATAGATCAATCTAGTATGCATAGATCTACTGCATCTTTAGATACACATAATCCTATCAAAAATATATTGTGCAAAAGCATCAGAGACTGACTCCCTGGTGACTGTAGGGATAACGCAGCTTTGGTAGCTGGGCTGGAGCTCTTGCTCCCAGGCAAGTGCAGGGGCTGTGGTTTGCACAGGTTGTGCTTCTGAGGGCTGTACCAGCAGAAAGCAGCCTCTGTGGCTATAGCCCATTCATGTTCCATGGACTTCTGATGGTACGTTCCCTGTTCCAAGGGAATGGGGTATTCTCACTGGTTCTGGTTGTACAGCACATTCCGCAGTTCAGTCAGGAACAAGGAAAGGGCTACCTCCTAAATAGCCCTCCTGCCCCCATATTCATTGCTTTCCAATACCAAGTAGAAGTCGAGGAGGGGGCCTCAGTTCAGTAATCTGGGGCAGAGAGGTTTTCCATTTCCTCTCCCAGTGCAGGGGGCAGGACCCCTCTCTTTTCACTTATACCAAGTAACTTTATTGCATAGTCCACAGGTCAGCTGCAATATTTGTTCCTCTCCTCTAGGGCTGGAGGAAGTCCCATGGGTTGTGCAGATCTTAGAGAGACGAGGGCTAGACATATACAGAATAGGGACTTGTGCAGTGTGAAGCAGGGCTTTTGTTGAGCTGATCCACAGCTCCCGGGAATATAGAGTTGTTGTTTTTGAAAGAGGGAGTTGGTTACACATCATACCTGATCTTTCTTCTGGATAAACCAGCCTGCTGTGCAGCCAACAGCAATTGTGCGGTCTTCCCAGATTTATGCAGCCCAGAAGGTCACAGATACTTTTGGTTAGCTATATCTTGAGAGAAAAATGTTCCTCTGCCTCTCAGACAGATCTCTAAGTCAACTGTCAGTTTTGACAGGAGTGCTGAAATAAACTGAGAAATTAGGGGCAGTAATAATCACACTAAATGTGTAAGAAGCAGGGAATTTTAGTATCAAAATTCAATATTTTTACTAAGAGTAACCAGCCAAATTGTAATAATTGTGTGCCAAGCCCATTACCGTAATTTCAACGAATGTTTGAATTTTAATCTGAAACCTTTAACTCAGAATGTGTAATACGTGTGTGTGTGTGTGTGTACACACAAATAAGCAGACATACATACATATAATTTAAGGGTGAGCTTAATATAACGCAAGAAAAGAAAGAAGAATTGGCCAGTCACAGAACTTAAAATTATGCTGCATAATGTACTCTGTATTTATCTTGGTTTGTTCCCATCCAGCTCTCCGAAGAAATGTAGACTAGAGAGATCTTTTAATCCATCACTTCATTCTTTTTGCAACATCCAAATATGCAAACTCAATTTCTCGATCAGCAGGACAAGTATTTGTGAATTCATCTCTCGCATAAGCACTGTTCAAATATCTCCAGATCCCAGTCATTTCAGGTGGAAACTCAAAATTCCTATATTTTTTTGCCACAACCTTAAAAAAATAAAAAATAAAAGAGACTGCTAGAGGCATGAGCTGTGTAAACAAAGTGCACACAATGCTTGTAATCAATAGGTTTCTTCCATTCTTCTGTCTTAGCAATCCATTTTTGACGTTTTAAATTTTGAAAAAAGACAAAGAGGAGAAAGATATCAGATGTGGGGGAGGTGGGCTGGTTAGTTAGAGAGGGACTGTCAAGTAGTTTAAGCTCAAAATGTAGGTTTTGGGATGAAAAGATTTTACAAAACCAAATAACTGAGAGTTTCAATGCTACTTAAGGACTTCAGTTGCCCATTTCCCATACATTTCTACCTGCATACCCAAATTCCATAGGTGGATTTGAAAAGCCCACCGAATATGAAGGGAAATCTTTTAATAGATGTTTGGTTGATATTTTAAAGCAAACATCTTATTTGGAACATACACAACTTGTGACACATTCCAGTTTTAATTAATACTTACTTCACATACTGAAACGTGAGATAAAAGATATTAGGGGAATATACCCTAGCAGAGGTGATCTAAAAACCAAAATGGAAGCCAAATTTTGAATAAAACATGCACTTGCGTACTCACAAATGACGTGTCAACTGTACCTTCTCCCTTACTGAAAAACTTTGCCCAGTCAGGTAAAAGCGCAACTCCTGCACCTCTGGGTCCTGCTAACTGACATAGCAGTCAACCTGCATGGTCTTAGGCACTGACAGAAAAGAGCACTACAGAGAGAGTTCATTGCCTGTGAGAAGTACCGAAAAACTCACATGTCAAATTTCAGCCCCAAATTTATGAGGGAATAATGAAAGAGTGAAAAATGTTCTGAATCAGTCCATATATGGCAATTGGGTGGGTACAGTCCCCCTGAGGGAAGCGAGCTGACTTAGGAAGGCATGTAAGGCTAAAATGTCATTATGTGTGTGAGAGTTTGGGGAATCTGTCTGTTTTATGGATTTCATTTTGTTTTATGAAGGGGTGCGTAAGCGATTGGGGAGACTTGAAGGATCAGCAATGGTTCTGGGCCTAGGGCCATTGGACCTCAGGGTTCCACAGCCCAAGAAGAGATACTAGGCACATACTCTGTACCCTAGGAGAGGCTGGATGCTGCTCCGGCCAAGTAGACTAGGAAGCAGTTGGGATCCAGCAGTGGAGTCCAATAAAGCAGCCCGGGCCTGAATGCACAAAAGGCATTAATCAGGGATGAGGGCAGAGGAGGACCTCCCTCATAACTTTTAGCCCAATGGTTAGGATACTCATTTGGGATAAGGGAGACCCCTCACCTCAGGGGGAAAAGTGATTTGAACAGGGATCTGCTACCTCTCAGGAGAGTGCTCTAACCATTGGGCTATGAAATATTGTGATGTAGGGTGTCCCTCAAACTCGCCTACTGAAGCTGTTGCATAGTGGATAAATAATGAAACTCTCACTGGACCGGGGGTGCAGATCCTAGGTCTCCCACATCCTCAGTAAGTCTGCTAACCACCAGGCTATGCTCATGCTCATGCTTGTACTCTCGAGTGAGCGAGAGAGCATATGTACTTTTTCAGGTCCCACAGGTGAGTTAAACAACCAAACACATGTCTTCCCCTGGTTTATGAATCACTCTGGGGCATAGGCAGAAACTAGGCATCCAGATGCCCACAGGGAGGCAACAGCGTGCATGCTTAGAGACAGAAACATAGATTTATAGATATTAAGGTCAGAAGGGACCATTATGATCATCTAGTCTGACCTCCTGCACAATGCAGGCCACAGAATCTCACCCACCCACTTCTGCAATAAACCTCTCACCTATGTCTGAGCTATTGAAGTCCTCAAATTATGGTTTAAAAACTTCAAGGTGCAGAGAATCCTCCAGCAAGTGACCTGTGCCCCATGCTACAGAGGAAGGTGAAAAACCCCCAGGGCCTCTTCCAATCTGCCCTGGAGGAAAATTCCTTCCTGACCCCAAATATGGCGATCAGCTGAACCCTGAGCATATGGGCAAGATTCACCAACCAGATACCCAGGAAAGAATTCTCTGTAGTAACTCAGCTCTCACCCCATCTAACATCCCATCACAGGCCATTGGGCCTATTTACCATGAAACATAGGTGCCTAAGGAACTTTTACCGCAAAAACCTAGGCGTCAAGCAAGTTTAGGCACTTACAGGGTTTCAGCGTGACTTTTATGATGACACAGTGGTCCCGAAACTGGAACTAAGACACACAAAATAAGGACTTAGGCTCCTAACTCCTTTTGTGCATCCAGGCCCTTGTGTCCAACCACAAGGAGAATCTCAGAGATGGTCATAACAATGTGACTGTAGCCAAGGCAGTAATGCTATCTTGGAATCCATAAGCCTCCACAGCTGCCTAATGTGAGAGGCTGCAGAGCGTCTATCTGCCAGCAGCAGTACTCTTAGCTAAATTATTTATTTTTAGCTAGGCCATCTAACAAGTGTGGAATCCAGACATTAGGAATTACATTGTCAGATAAAAAATGGAACTAGGTCATTATGCTGTTGTTTGGGTGTCCCCAAAGGATGTTAGACATGCTAGGCTAAATTTTACTCTGACTCCATTCTCACCCTGGGTTGAGATAGCATTTGTGAGTCTGTTTCAGTAAAGATGTGTCAATTTTTGTGTCATTTTTAAATGCACTTGTGCATCAGTGTTGCCAGTCTTTGCACATCATGAAAGAGAAAATCCAAACCTTAATGATGTGGAGCTTGGGTAAGAGGTTGCAGTCTGCTAAGGTGAGCTCATCTCCATCCAGGAATTTTCTGCTGGAAACAGTGATGTCTTCAGTGCTATAGGCATCAATTTCATCAGGCAAGGGGGTATTTAAATAGTTATCCAGCCTCCTTAGAGCCTTAAGTAAGGATTTTTCCAAATCTACATTCAGAAAAATAGACATTAGAGAAAAGTGAACTGAGTTCTCTCTAAAAGTAGAAGAATCCCAGGAGATCAGATATTTCCAAACACTAAGCCCACTCACACTGAGGTTCTCCCATGCCAACCCCAGTGCATAGGAAAAACTCTGTCATATTCCAAAAGCTGCCCCTTGTCCTAATTCAAATCCCTCCTGAGAACTACCTGTGCTATGATGGTTATAAAACATTTCCATCTGACATCAGTTAGCTGTGATTTCTGTTTTTTTTCTAATCTGTTCAGTTTATTATTACCCCATTCTCTGAAACCATCCATACTGTTTATCTGTTTCCGCCATCAATTGAATCCTATCCGAAATGTAGGCCTAGTCCAGACCATAAAAGGTTTGCCAGTATAGCTATACTGGTATAGTCAATAGTCACACTGACAAACCATCCTACTGTAGATGCAGCTCCTGTTGGCATGACAGAAGAGTGTTTTTGCTGGTATAGTTCACACTGGTCCTCAAGCAAAATAAGCTGTGTCAATAAAAGCACTTTTATGCTGGTTTAACTGTATCTACACTAGGGATTTTGCTGGGATAGAAATGTCATTAAAAATCACCTCCCCCATAACCAGTAATACTCTAGAGGCAAATGTTTTAAGTGTGTACCTGTCCATAGAGCTCTCTGGGATATAATGTTTGTTAAGTATAGCTGCCGTATCTTTACCATCTCTGTCACAATGGGGCTCTGATCCTTTACTGGGCTTGCTAAATGCTAATGTAATAAGGGAATAACAAAAGTGCTAGTGAGGTCAATTGGTACAGAATTGCCAAAATCAGGTTTGGTGTAGCTAAACTTAATGGATTTACATTAAAGATTAATTCAGTTCTGTGATTCCTGCTGATGTTTATTTACCTTTACCCCCATTTAAAAAGGTGTATTTATAAAAAAACAAACAAACAAACAAACAACCCCAACACACCCTTCAAACCCCCTGAAACATACTTTAACATAAAAGTACATCACTTCAAAGGATTAGATTAGTGCAATTTAAAAAACAAAGTTTGCCCTTTTCTTTCTTAGAGTGGTGGATGGGGGTGGAGAATGTCTGTCTGCAAATCAAACAAAAACTGTTCTCTTTTTTCTTTCTTTAGAAGAATGGTAAAACCAATTGAGTTGAAATGGTTTACAAAATATCCTTCTTGACACGTTTATGCCAAATTTCAGCATTAAGGGTAGGGCTGATTGAGAATATTCAATCAAAACAGTTTTTGACAGAAAATTGGGTTTGCAACTAACAATTTTTTTTTGTGAAAAGTGTTTTCTTTCTGTGAAAAAGTTTGTTTTTTCATCGAAAAACCAAACACCTGAAAATCTAAATATTTCAGCCAAAACCAAAGATTTTGATTTGGAAATGCTGCCATGGTGCCTCATGAGAGCTGTAATTTAGGGTATGTCTACACTGCAATTAAAAACCCATGGCTGACCCATGCCAGCTGACTCAGGTTTGTGGGACTGGGGCTAATGGGCTGTTTAATTGCTGTGTGCATGTTTGGGCTTGGGCTGCAGCTCTCAGACCCTTCAGCTCGGGCCCAAATGTCTACATCACAATTAAACAGCTCCTTCGCCTGAGCCCCACGAGCCCAAATCAGCTGGCATGGACCAGTAATGGCATGGGTTTTTAATTGTAGTGCCGACATACCTTTAGTTGACTCATGTCTCCATTCTCCTCTATGAACCGGGCTACCCAGGCAGACTACATCTCCAATAACAGAATATGGGCAAGAGTTCCCCTTAATTCCCTTCTCTCTCCCAGAGGGAAGACCACAGTGCATCAAGGGAAATGTAGTATGACCAGGGAGCCCAGTCTCTAGAGGAGCAAGGGGTCATGAAGCACCTGAAATACAAATCTTATGAAGCACTAGGGCAGCATTTCCAAAAACTGTACTCTTTCAGTTTTTGGCCCAATTATTTTGGTATTTGAATTTTTGCTAAAGATCACAATTTTCCTGTCGGGGGGGAAAAAAATACTTTTCAACCAGCTCTAAAGAAGGGTGAAAATTCCCTAAGTGCAGACAGACAGGTACAAGTACAAAGCATTCCACACCACTCAAGCCCCCATGTCAGCATACTGGGACATTAAGGATAGAGATGGTTATACTGGAAGGTGTTAATGGCTGACATCAAGTGGATCTTTGACCCACAGACATTTACAGGCCTAGATAAAGCTAATGGGGTATGCTAAGCACCTTTATTTCAGGCAGAGCAACTAAGCCCCTTTATGCAGTTATACAGCTGAAAACAGAAGCCACAGTTCAAGGCAATGGGACACATGGTAAGGCCTGATCAGAAGCTAAGACTTGTGCTTTTAAGGGTTCTATGATTTCAAATGCAGGGTCTTGGGGATTGGCTGTAGCTGTGTGTATGTCAGAGGCAGAAATGCCTGGAGAAAGCTAGGGGACAGTGAGAAAAGCAGTTGTGAGCATGGCCCTGAAAAGGAGCAAAAACAGAACCCTTTGGGGCACATAACTGACTAGAGAGACAGACTTGGAAACTGTGAGCAAGGAAACTGCCTGATGTTGGTTGTTTCTATTGTGTTCGAGGAAACAGGACTCTGTACATTCTTTGTAAATAAACAGAATTGCACCAAAGAAATGCCTGCTTTGTATCACCCATTTTTCCTCCTAACAGAAACAATCCAGCAAGGCCCTGAATATTGGAGAACAGCTCAGAGCAACAGAGAGATGGTAGCGGGCACCTTCACACTGTGTGTGCCCTGGATAATGGGTGGTGGGCTCCTCACCACCTGGCAGAAGAAGGGAGGTGTTGAAGGAAGGTTCAGCCACTGGACCCTTGCTTATACGAATGCAGTAGCTGGATAAACAGGAGCTATGAATTATGGATGTGGCAGTGTAGCCCCTCAGCAATGCTGGTAGGCTGAAAAAGGTGAATTCCAACCCTTGCTTGGTTTCCTACTTAAAGCTTATTGATTTCAGTTTTGTGAAGGGAGAGGGGAGGGGATTTCACCCACAGTGAATGTAGATGGCTGGTCCAGAGAGTGAGGAATTTCTGTCAAATTCTCATCTATCTCTAGGCCAGGAAACATGATGACCATTTGTAGAATTATGTATCATAATTCCATAATCTTGGGAAAAAAATTAATTATTTGATTTAAAAAACTGCACTGGAATGAAAATTCCCACATTTTGGAGCTAGTCAAATTGTTTCAGAGAAATCCTAGAAAAGTCATTACTACACAAAAAGTACTATTCCAAATTAATTCTCTTAGCTATTTCAATTTCACTGTCAAAAAAATTAGACTATATTATACTTATATATAACAAGGAGTCCGGTGGCATCTTAAAGACTAACAGATTTATTTGAGCATAAGCTTTCGTGGGTAAAACCCCACTTCTTCAGATGCATGGAATGAAAATTACAGATGCAGACATAAATATACTGGTACACGAAGAGAAGAGCACTCTTACAGCAGGATTATCTGGCTATTTGGACTCTCTCCTCAGACCCTCTGCTTGAGACACCACCGACTTTCTGAGGAAACTACAATGCATTGGTGATCTTCCTGAAAACACCATCCTGGCCACCATGGATGTAGAAGCTCTTTATACCAATATTCCACATGAGGATGGAGTACAAGCTGTCAGGAACAGTATCCCTGATGAGGCCATGGCACACCTGGTGGATGAGCTTTGTGACTTTGTCCTCACCCACAACCATTTCAGATTTGGGGATGACTTACACCTTCAAGTCAGTGGCACTGCTATGGGTACCCGCATGGCTCCAGTATGCCAACATTTTTATGGCTGACTTAGAACAACGCTTCCTCAGCTCTCATCCCCTAGTGCTCCTCCTCTATTTGCGCTACATTGATGACATCTTCATCATATGGATGCACAGGAAGGAGGCCCTTGAAGAATTCCATCTGGATTTCAACAGTTTTCACCCCACCATCCACCTTAGCCTGGACCAGTCCACACAAGAGATCCACTTCCTGGACACTACAGTGCAAATAAGTGATGGTCACATAAACACCACCCTATACCGGAAACCTACTGACCGCTATACTTACCTACATGCCTCCAGCTCCCATCCAGGACACATCACACGATCCATTGTCTACAGCCAAGCCCTAAGATACAACCGATTTGCTCCAATCCCTCAGCCAGAGACAAACACCTACAAGGTCTTTATCAAGCATTCTTAAAACTACAATACCCACCTGGGGAAGTGAGGAAACAGATTGATAGAGCAAGACGGGTACCCAGAAATCGCCTACTACAAAACAGGCCTAACAAGGAAAATAACAGAACACCACTGGCCATCACGTACAGCCCCCAGCTAAAACCTCTGCAGCACATTATCCACGATCTACAACCTATCCTGGAAAACGATCCCTCACTCTCCCAGATCTTGGGAGACAGGCCAGTCCTTGCTTACAGACAGGCCCCTAACCTGAAGCAAATACTCACCAGCAACTACACACCACACCACAGAAACACTAACCCAGGAACCAATCCCTGTAACAAACCTCGTTGCCTACTCTGTCCCCATATCTACTCTGGCGACACCATCAGAGGACCAAACCACATCAGCCACACCATCAGAGGCTCATTCACCTGGAAGTCTACTAATGTTATATATGCCATCATGTGCCAGCAATGCCCCTCTGCCATGTACATTGGCCAAACCGGACAGTCCCTACGTAAAAGAATAAATGGACACAAATCGGACATCAGGAATGGTAACATACAAAAGCCAATAGGAGAACACTTCAATCTTTCTGGACATTCTATAACAGATTTGAAAGTAGCTATACTTGAACAAAAAAACTTCAGAAACAGACTTCAAAGAGAAACAGCAGAACTAAAATTCATTTGCAAATTTAACACCATGAATTTGGGCTTGAATAGGGACTGGGAGTGGCTGGCTCATTACAAAAGCAGCTTTGCCTCTCCTGGAATTGACACTTCCTCATCTATTATTGAGAGTGGACTATATCCACCCTGATTGAATTGGCCCTGTCAACACTGGCTCTCCACTTGTGAGGTAACTCCCTTCTCTTCATGTGCCAGTATATTTATGTCTGCATCTGTAACTTTCACTCCATGCATCTGAAGAAGTGGGGTTTTTACCCACAAAAGCTTATGCTCAAATAAATCTGTTAGTCTTTAAGGTGCCACTGGACTCCTTGTTGTTTTTGTGGATACAGACTAACACGGCTACCCCCTGATACTTGATACTTATATATACTTACTTAGTATGTTCATTTCATTAAATTTATACCCCTTCTTTTAAAGTTGAAGAAAAAAGCATTTGCTTTTTTGTATTCCATTCATAGGTCTGATCCTGCAAATTCTTAGGCACATGCCTAGCTTTTTGGACATGTGTAGTTTTATTTAAGTCAGTGGAACTACTCACCTTCAGCAAGTTAAGCATTTGCACGATCAGGGCCTTAAATACTATTCAGCCAAGCCATTGCGGTATGGTGAAGTTTGTTGACAAAAACAACAAGCTACTAATTCTTCCTTTCACCATAGTGCATATGTGTTGGCCTTTCTCTTGAACAGATTACCCTCCTCAGGATCTGCAGCTTTCCAAAGCTTTCATGTCCTGGAAAGCCATAGATAGCTTTTGCTTAGAATGAGTCCTTAGTGCAAATACAGATAGGTTTTGTTACTCTACATTGAAAGTTCGTGCAAAACTTTATGCTGTAATTATGTAACTTCAACTCATTCAAGTTATCAACGATAATGATGTAGAGATTGCAGGTTCTTACTTTCATTAGCATCTTTTCTTGTGTTCTTTATGAAAGCAGAGAATTTTGCAAACACATCATTTCCTGCAGAATTAGATTCGGGGTGCTTTGGCCCAAGTTTGGGGTACCTGAGGAATTAAAAATACAAGGATGTCATATAACTAGCAGGTTCTTTTCTGACATTCAGCTACTCCTGTATTATATGAACAGCAGTTTATTCCACCCCATTGCGAACAAAGTATGGCTAGATATTTTTCATAGGAAACATTCCTAAAATGGAAACCACTTAGACCATACAAAATATATACTGTGTCAAATGTTTTTCAATTACTCCTAGTATCCAGAAGTTTAATTCTATTTCTTGCCATAATTACTCATCACTTTCATCGTTTTACAACTTGAAGAAAATGAGGGAAATCTCAAAGCACAAATACAGAGAAATAGTAGGTTACTATAATGGTATGGAGGTCCTTGCATGAGCCCTCTGCACTAGAGTGAATTTTACTCTTTGAGAATTACTGTAGTGACATCATCAGCATTCCCAACTTCAAGAGATCAAAAATGGTGAGTCAGACCCTCAAAAATCATGAGATTTTTATTTTTTTTAAAGATAATATTGTGGTGTTTTAGGTCAGAATCTTGATTTTTGAACTCCCCCTTGCTCTTTGCAAGGGTATGTGCATGTGACAATTAGTATTGCTCACTCTCCCACATGTACTGGAGATGGTGATTTTGGCCCCTGCTGCAGAAGCTCTCACCTCCACATCTGTCCATCTCCTGCCCAACAATTAATCCTGTCACCCAATCTTCCATCAGTTCTGTCCCCACCCAACCCCCCTCAATTCAGCCCCCCTCAGTTCAGTCCCCCAATCCCCATCATCAGCCCATCAGTTCAGTCCTCATTGACCCCCACTACACTCAGTTCGCTCTCCCAGCATTTACCACATCTGCTCAGAACCTACCATCAA
This sequence comes from Lepidochelys kempii, assembly GCF_965140285.1. NCBI lineage: Eukaryota > Metazoa > Chordata > Testudines > Cheloniidae > Lepidochelys > Lepidochelys kempii. Next base: position 164,310,280 of record NC_136380.1, read on the forward strand.
TACACCCACACACACAATCAGCGCTCCCCCTACACACACACACACTCCAACCCCCCTGCAGCCTCCAGGCAGTATTTCAGCCCTACCAGCCTTACCTCTGCTCCTCTTAAGGTTCTTCTCCTTCCCCATGCCTAAGGTGGGCTGCAGTGGGGTCCCCTCTCCTATTTCCCAATCTGGCAGCAGGAGCCAGGCTTAATTTTACTTACAAATTGCATCTCTCACTATCAATTCGCGAGAGTTGGCATGTCTGCATCATTGCGGGATATAATCAGTTGATTAGTGCCATAAAGGACAGCTCCTATTGACTTAAATCGGCACTGGAGTCTTTTAATTGATTTCAATAGGTGTTGGCTCAGACCCTTTATTAACTCTAGGGAGTTGCTATTTTTGCCATCTCTTTGAAAAGGAAATTTTGATACTGAAATTGCAGACAGTTATTGCACGTTACACAAAGCAAATTAGTAGTTAATCTCCATTGCATGGATGATAAAACTTAATAATTTCTGATGACTTGCCCTTAACTAACAGCACATGCAGAGAGCCAGATCCTTGGTCAATGGACCTGTGCTAATTAACACCAACTGAGGATTTGGCCCAGAGGAAATACTGCTGGAAGAGCAAATTTAAATAGAGATTTTTTTAACACTGAAAATGTTTCTTTAATTTACAATAATTGTATCAAAACCTGTGAGGTGCTGAACACTGTCAATTCCCATTTACTTCAGTCATTCGGAGTCTAGCAATCAGCATCTAACACTCACGAGCTCACAGGAACAACACCATTATGCTAGGTCTCACTACTGCTTCCATCGGAGTCAACCGCAACGCTCATTGAGTTCAATTGGAGCAGAATCAGTATTTCTAAATCTAATATATTTCATACATATTTTTTAAGGCAAGAAAGTAACCAAGGACTTGATCCTGCTGTCACTGAAACCAGTGGGAATTTTGTCAGGGAGTGCAGTGAAGGCACTTTGAAGGACTAAAAGCAAAACATGACACGCAAGAGCACAGTACCTTGGTGGTGTTAATTTTTCCTCTAGGAACTCCTCGATTTTATTGACATCAGTTTTCACTTCACCATCAAAAGTCATAAAGGGAGGGTTTGTTCCTGGGGCTAGATTCTGTAAGTCTGCAGGTTTTCTAAAAGGGTACAAACACCTTGGGTAAGTAGCTATGTGAGAGACATGCAGTAGTAGTAGTAGTAGTAATCTGTTCCACTTTTGCAATAGTATACTGGTATTATTTAAAGCAAATAAAATAGTTTAAATTATCCTTGCAATTACTGAGTAGCCTTGGACAAATCACTTCCCCTTTTCTATCTCAGCTTACCTCTCTGTAAAGGTAAGACATAATCTCCTGCCTCATAGAGATGTTGTGAGCATTCATTAGTATTAATTAATTAATATCTGTTCCATGCATTGACCACATAGAACCTGAGTCTCCTCTCACTTACACCTATTTTACACCATGTTAACCCCATCAATTTCAGTGGAATTATTACTGTTTTACATCAGTTTAAATCAGATAATAATCAGGCCTATAAAGAGCTATGAAAATACCAATTAGCTGTATAAATAAGGTCTGTCAGTTTGCATGTGTATTTCAAAGTTACCACAAGCAATACATTCTTTAAAAGAATCATTTTGGTAATTTTCTTCTGAAAATGAAAATATATACTGTAATCTTACCTTTTCAAGTCTACAGTTGTTACATTAAATATAACACCTTTTAGCCACAGAATCATAAAGAGACGCTGAGAAAATGGGCAATTTCCAATGCTTTCCCCATCACTACCAGCCTACAATGAAAAACAATAAAATATGCTTTTAGCAAAACTATTTTTATAATGGCAAAGTCAGTCAGCTGTCTGCTGTTTAAAGGATATGGACAAAATCGAGATCTGGTGAAAGCAGGTGCAACTCACTGTAATCATTTATAATGAAATAGTTTTATACAATGTTTCTTTATATACTCCTCCAAACACTTGTAATGTCTCCTTAGAAATGGATGTTCTAAAATGGTTTGTTTAGTGTATAACTAATGTTTTTATAAACTAGTGAACAAAATTCAAATCATAGCATTACTTGAAAAGAAAGATTCCATATTAACATAAATCTCTCTAAATAATTATATGTATTCTTAATATGTTTATACCAGTTATGACTTCTGGAAACACCAGTCCGAAAAGATGTAGCAAAATATATTACGTCATAAATTGAGATGTAGTGCCAAGAGCAGTTAGGAGGCTAAATCAGATAAATCTCTTGTGCGTCCTGTGCTTGCAATGCTCATCACAACAGTCAGAGTAGTGCAGGCACCATGCTTCTGTCAGAGACGGTGGACAGCGAGAAGGGTCGTGCAGGTCCATGGGATTTTTCTTTTTTTAAAACGGCATGAAAATTGTGGGATAGAAATGACAGTATCGGAGGGAGAAAGTTGCATGCTGCGAAGTTGACCATTTGTTCCCAGTCAGCTCTGTGTGATCTGTTTCTGCCTCACCATGCGTTGCAAAGACTTCCCAAAGATAGAGTACTGGATGGTGGCGAGTTGCGGTGCACTGCACTGTGAATCAACACAAGCGCTCCTGGTGAGTATGAGCAGTGCCGATGAAAGAAGCAAAGTATGTAGGTGCACAAGCAATATACTAACTGTGGTGGCTTTATTCCAATGTAATTTGTGGTGGCAAAAGTTTGTAGTGTAGTTATGCCCTCTGTCTTTCCTTATACCCGTGTACCCCTTTCAGGAGTCTGATTTGTCTTGTGCGTCCTCAAGTTTCACTTCACTTAAAAACTACTTGCTTTCAACAATCAGACATAAAAATACAAAAGTGTCACAGCCCACTATTATTGAAAACCTGTTTACTTTCTCATTTTACCATATACTGTACTTATAAAATAAATCAATTGGAATATATTGTACTTACATTTCAGAGTATATAAACAAGTTATTGTCTGCATGAAATTCTAGTTTGTACAGACTTTGCTAGTGCTTTTTATGTAACCTGTTGTAAAACTAGGCAAATATCTAGATGAGCTGATGTACCCCCTAGAAGACCTCTCCGTACCCCCAGGGTTACACGTACCCCTGGTTAAGAACCACTGCTTTATACAGCTTTGGCCTTTGATCTTCAGATTCAGGAAACAAATAATCTTCAGGGCTGAGCTTCAAAAGGCTAGTTTTTTGCATAACTAGAGCAGGTTACATTTGTATTTACCTCCCGCTAGAGATTCCCTCTTAACTCTGTCATTCTTGTCTGGCCCACTGTTCAGTATAGTTCTTTGAAGCTTATAACACTTTCCAAGGTTTACACTGGACACATCTCCTCCCTAGAAAAGTTATGTACAATCTCACAATAATACATAAACTTTGCATTTTTAATACAATAGACTCCATGCCTGTCACATGAGGGTTTTACAAAAACAAGATAGGAGTTACTGGCACACCTAACTTCTTGACTTCATTATGCTCCATTGCTAGCATGCATCAACAGTAATAAAGGCTATGATTATCAAGCTGATAAACACCACCATAATATCACAGAGAATTTTGTTTGGAAGCATTAGTTAAATCAGATATAAATATTGTAGTACAAAGTTATACATCAGCCCAAGTTCTTGTTTTCAAGTTCTGACTGAAGAAGGGTGCTATTGTATAACAGAGCTGGGGACGCCTATCTGCCCACCCAGGCTGCTTTTAATTTCACCAGCTCAAGTGAGCAGTCTGCCATGACTTACCAAAGTAAGGACAAAACACAGGCGTCAGCTTCCTCATTTCCCCAGGGGTGCTTGACCCCTCTCTGAATCCCAGGCCCTACCTCCACTTCACCCCTTCCCCCAAGGCCGCACCTTGCCTTGCCTCTTCCCACCCCCGCTCTGCCTCTTTCCACCCCATTCCATCCCCTCCCCTGAGTGCCCTGCCCTCACTCCTTCCCCTCCCCACCTCGCCTCCTGCATGCCACTGAACAGCTGATCCGTCATGGGCAGGAGGTGCTGGGAGGGAGAGGGAAGAGCTGTTTGGCAGGGCTACCGGTAGGTGGAGCACCCATGGAGTCGGCGCCTAAGGGACAAAACACTATTTTCTATAAAAAACTGATGGGACCAGCCCTGAAAACAGGGATATGCCTGTCTTTAGGGACACATGTTTACCCTATTTATTTATAAAAAAAACCCAGATAGTACAGAGGGAGGTGTGAGAATGGTGAACAAGTCAGTTAATTTTTATTTTATTTGGGGATGGTGGGACACCACACCTGTCCCTGCTACTAAATAATGATCAATGGTGGCATTTCAAAATGAAATGAAAATGAAAATGGAATTAGAGTTTTACGAATAGTGCAGAAAAGTAAGGTACAAAGGCTTTTAAACTCATCAAAAGCAGATGTATATTTATGACAAAGGAATTTGATTTATACAGAATAAAAAATAATTAAAAATAATCTCAAATGATAGTAAATTGTTGCACCTTGAGGAAACAAGGGGCATCTCCCCTGAAAAGCAAAACATATATCCATTCTTTCCAAACAAACTGACATTCACACTGTGTTCACTAGGGCTTTGATAGCAAAAGAAATCCCCTTGTCAGGCTTACTGTTGCATTCAGAGAACTTTACAGATCGTTAAGTGATCAACAGTCACAATAGAATGAACTTCTTTTCATGATCCTGTACCAATTTCCCTTGACATAAAAGTTAGAAGCTTGGGTCCCTCTAACTTTTGCTACTGAAGCTGAGGGAACATAGACAGCCAGGCTGTCAATTTGTTTTGTCTCCCATCACCGTGGTAACAGTAAATTTCAGGGACTCAGAAGAGCAGCTTCCATCCTGCTCTTCTGTGTAACTTTCCATAAGGTGGAGTCAGGGATCCAGATGAAGACAGACACGTTACCATGACAAATGCAGAAGCGAAGTAGACAATGAGTCCATCAATTTGTTATTACACTGGAATGACAAATAGTCTACCAACAACCTAGTTATCTGTTTGCTTAGGAATCGGCAGCTTTTGGAACTGCTACAGAAGCACCAGGATGGCTTATTTATAAGTGCAATGTTTTAATGATTGAGAAAGTTTTATGTTCTGGGGGCATCAGCTTGATTTAGGGGAATAATACTGGTTTTCCCATTTGTCCATTTTGCAACAGATTATGAATACAATAACGAATAGCTGACCTCTTTCCTTTTTCTCCTACATATCTATCAAGTTGCTGGTAACCACCAGTGAGAGATGAACTTAAAATAATGGGGAAATGGCTAAAATGAATGACAAAACATTGCCAAAGAATTATACAACAAGCTTGAAATGTCTTGGAAATAATGTATATATTTTTTTCAATAATTTTAGGGCCCAGTCCTGTATGCTGTTGGGCTTTTTGTTTCCCACTGAAGTCCAACAGTTTGCAGGTTTTGTCCCTTTCCATATTGTGCAAGATGAACACCAGGGTGTATTAGCAGCATGATATTAGTCTATATATATTCAGGAACCAACTATAAATTTTCTAGTGAATGTAGCTTACTGTGTTTGTCCAGTGGTGCTGCCTCCTGTGGTTACAAAAAAAGCATTTTGATTTAAAACCAAAAATAAATTAAATTGTTTCCCAGTGCCTCTCCATTTCCTTTTGGGACACAAGTTTTATAACAAGTTAAAAAGCTCCCAAGCTAAAAAGTTTTGTGGGAGTTCCTTGGCAAAACACTGGCATCACATCAATGCACTCCTCCTGACCCAAAAGCTTGGGCATACAGGCTGTGCAACAGGGGTGTCATTTGCTATGGGGCAGAGGGAGCAGTTACCTTATGCCCCCAGACTTTGATTTTGCCCCTCCCACTAACTTTTCATAGCTCACTGCCAGCTGGTGATGTGGTATCTCCCTCAGGTCTCTGGGGGCCACTGTGAGGCAGGCTGGGCCAGCTGGGTCAGCACCATTCTCTCTCCCCACTGGCTGGACAGGATGCAGTGGTGGTGCCCTGGGCTTGAGCTCAGCATGGAGCAGGTCAGGCCCCAATCTCTGTCCTGTGCCAGCCATCGGTGACACACATACACCTCAGCCCATCTTCCTCTCAATGTCCGGAATAGTACCAGGATGCCACCTTCCTGTCCCACCCCCCTCCAAGATGGGACCAGCCCATTAATACCCCAAGAGCAGCCATGAAGTGAGAATGCTGACCAAACTTTCCCCGTCTCTCCTAATTTTTTCTGAAACGATGGCCCTGTAATGTAACATGTCCTGAAGGTCCACAGACTCTGGCTATGCAAGCCCAAGACAGGGAAGTGAGTTCTAGAGCTGAGGGCCCCAAACTGAGAATATTCTGCCAACAGCCATCTCCTGCCTACACCGGGGAACTACTCACTAGATGTCCCAACTGATCTCATCTACTGCAAGGAGAGAGGCAGTCTCTCATGTAGTCATACCCAAACCATTGTCTCTTCCTATTACTGGGGAGGACTGCCATGTAGACAGCACCATATTTAAAGGCCTGAAAGACTGGTAGCCGCAGGGAGCCCCAACTTCATGGAACGGGGAGCAGACCAGCTGTCATGGGCCTTCAGGGGCTCTGCATCAGCCACCTCTGATACAATTATGGATGCCAGTAGCTTGCCTCCAATTTTGCAGGGTCAGCCTCTAACAACAGCAAAGTCGGAGGCAGGAGACAGCAAATCTTGAAAGCCATCAGCAGCACAAGAAGCTACTGACCTACAGCTACGGCAAGAGGTGGAACACAGGAACTGAGGCAGATGGCCCTAGGTTGTCTAAGTTCTTTCCTGTAATTTTAACAGTCAATGAATATGATGCAGACTTAACATCCTTTGAAACCTGAACTTCATTTTTTGTGCTTCAATGTTCTATTTGAGGATGGCAGTAAAGTGTTAATGGAAAACCTTGTGAAGATTCCACTTCCATTTTCCTACTGTAGTGGGGCAGCTACCCCACTACTAGGGGAAAAGACTGCTTGGGGAGGCAGCCACAGCCGGATAGAAGGGCTAAGGGAGGAGCTGGGTCAGTCTCACTCCAGCCTTGGATTGAGAAGGACCTAGCGGCCTGGGAGCACAGGGTACCTGAAGCACAGCACTGCTGGGGAAGGGCAAGAGGAGCTGGGGAACTCCAGCCTGGCAACTCCCTAGGCTGAGGCCTTGTTAAAGGCCTAAGGAGGTACTGGGGCTGCAAAGGTGCAGCCTGGGGATAGGCAGAGGCAGCTGGTCCAACCCCCTTGCCAATGATGAGTGGCCATTACAGACTGCAGTCTGCCCCAGGGAAAAGGAGCTAGATGATGACTAGCAGTAGCCACTGAGGTAAGATGGGCATAAGGGGAGGGGGTTCCCCTGGGCGGGGAGACCCAGAGCATGGGGGCACTCCTGTGGGGCAGCACCCCAAGGCAAGGGGCACTGGAGTCCAGGAGAGACACAGGGACGTGAGGCAGGAGAGACACTGGCCAGCAGGAGGCGCTTCGAGGCTGAGGAGCTAATTCCCAAGGCAACCAGCAGGAGGCGCCATGGCAGTGAGTGCTCAATCTGCTACACCTACATGTATTGGGAAATATTATGCTGTACTCTCACAATAGGTTCCTAGGAAGCTTAGAAAAACCTATGATAGATACCTGAAATCTCCAAGATGCCATAGCAACTGATGACTTCTTATTATAAGGGTAGGATGGAGATGATCAAGCAGAAACCTTGATTTTGAATCTTTTTTCATCTTTAGTGTAAAGGTGCTGTGTTGGAGTGTCTGCCCCAGACTGGCTTGTAAGGTGTTAATGGAGCCCTAGAGAGGATACGCAGAAAGCAGCTAATAGGAGAGGGGCAGTGAGGACGAGTCAATGGGGGTTGGGCAGACCCATATAAGAAGGGCTGCAGGGCAGAGCAGCTTCAGTAGCTGCCTGGAGCTTGAGAAGGGAAAATCAGGCCCCTAGCAGGAGGCAGGAGTGCCAGCACCTGGTCAGAGGAGTGCTACAAGCAGGGACGGGGGAAGCTAGAGAGAGCTCTTGCGAAGACTGGCAGGTTGAAGCCCTGAGGTAAGGGTGAAGAATGTGCTGGGGGTCGTGGGGAAGTGGCCCAAGGAAATGAATTGAGGCAGGGGCTGGGCTGAGGGACTGTGGAAGGGGGGAGCACAGAGTGCACCACAGCCAGTGGGTTGTGTCCTGAAGAGGACACCATGATCCTTGGAGTGACGTGGGACCTGGAGCAGGCATGACTGTGGCAAGACATCAGCAGAAGAGGGCGCACTGGCGAGCAGAGCTAATCCCCAGGACAGCCAACAGGAAGCGCAGCAGTGGTGAGTGAACCCTGTTACCAGTGCATTTCTATGTTATAAGCAGAAAATTCAACAGAAGATACCATCCAAACATATAATTTCTAATAATGACAAAATCATAATCCTCAAATTGTAAATATGAATTTTAAATTCTTTCTCCAGCTAAACTTTGCCAATATACCTTCTAATATATACCAATCTTTAGACACTGGAACAAATTAGTACTAATATCATTACATTCAAAGTACAACAAAAACGTTCACATTTTAGTGAATCAGAGATGCCAGGCAGGCCTGATTCTCCACTGCCTTGCACCTTACATAGTCATACACACCAGTGCAAAGAGCGTGAAAAATGCAACCAAATCAAATATCACTAGCTTTCCCTCAGTGGCCTGAATTTGTTGTCTTCAGCATTCCCTGTTCCCATCCACCCTGACATGAGACTCAAGGATATGTCTACACTGGAGGTGTAATTTCCAGTTTAGGAAGACGTACATGTGCTAGCTTTGATTGAGCAAATATGCTAAAATAGAAGTGTAGCCACGGCAGCGCAAGCAGCCAGAGGGGCTAGCCACCCCAAACGTGAGCACATCTGAGACCCTAAGTATGTATTCAGGTCACTAGCCCCTTCTGCCATTAGTGCCTCTGTGGGTCCCCTTTTATTTTTTAGCATGCTAGCTTGATCAGAGTTAGCTTGGTTATGACTGCCTGAGCTGGTAATTACACCCCTAGCCCCAGTGCAGGCATACCCACAGAACCGCAAACACCTGGGACCCCTGTGTAACAATGCAGAATGCTACCACTAGAGATTGTACCCCCGTCTTCAAAGAAGAGTGAGACACAAATGAAGACCCCTGGCATAGGGGAGCTGAGTGGCAATGCAGAGAAATAAAATTCTGGTATAGTGCCCTGCTAAAGATGTTAGTATGGCACACCAGCTCATGTGCCTCACTTTCTCCTCATTTCATTTTCAATCAGCTTAATTCACAGTACCAGTGTCAGCCTATAAACCCCTGCCAAGGCTCTGTACAGTCCAGACTCCAACCCTCTGACAATAAAGTTGTTAAAATGGGCCCCTGCCGTCAAATTTCAATCTATGTGCAATACTGGTTCCAGGGCAGCTTGCCCTGAATCTGGTAGCAGGAACTTTTGTACACATGCATCCTCATTCTAGCTTGCCACAGTGCTAGGACACACACACACACAGCTTCCAGAGCAACCAAAGCACAGAAAGATTACATGTCATCACCCTCACTAAAATGCTAATGCAATGTTGTCTAAGCTGCCTCTAAAGACAAAAATCCCATCATACATAATATCACAGCTAACATAATTGTACATCTTAGTACACTGTACAGTATCTTATTCTAACATGTTTTTGGTATATCTGCACAGCCTAATAGTGTTTACAAGGTCACTTTCACAAGTTAGAAACAGAATGGGTTAACAAATACCACAATAAAATAAAACCTCCATCATTCATTTAATCAGTCCATCAGATATTTTGGCTATTAAGGAAATCCTTAATTATGACACTAAGGTTTAGTAAATAGAGGATTAAAAATTGTCAGGGGTAAAATAATTATGTGATAATCACAAATTGTATAACTCCTGGAGCTGAGATTTTAAGAAAAGCACCAAATATCAGACCTGTAATAAAATAAAATCAAGAGACCTGCCAATGCATCATGCTCCTCAACTCACCTTGTAAAATGGTATATCCTACATTCACCTCTGTGCAGGTCTACGCAAGGCCCATGCGTCACCTAAACCCTATTTTGAGGGCCTAAGTGGTATATAGTCATCTGCAGGCCCTCTGCAAAGGACTGAATTCATCCACAGTGCCTGTACACTTCTTATTAACCATGTTTTTTAAAAAATATGTATGTCTCCCTGTGGCTTAAGCAATCCAGCTTTGACTGAACCATGCCATCCTGATGTGAGGAAGGATTTTTCTGTATAGTAAGTGCTGCTTCTTTTGGAAGGTAAGACTCTTTCCCTGTGTTCCACTGCAGGAACCTGATGCAGTGGTAAGAGAACCAAGTATGGCCCACTTGCCTGACTCACTAATGCTGTGAGACACGTAGTGTAGCTATGGAATTTTGCAGCCTGCAAGTAGAAATCCCTGTAATTTTCTCTCCAGTGCTGATCAGTGCTCTACTACTGCAAGCTCTGCTTGGTGTGTGTACAGAACTTCATTTTACTTTCTCACTGTCCTCTAAAGGACCGAATGGGTTTCCGCATTTTGCTATCACTGTGACTTAGAGCGGATTAGGAAAGGGTGAAAAATTGCTAACATTTTCTTTCTTTCTTTTTTTTTTTTTTGGTGTGCATAGAAAATAGTTCATAGAAATTTTCCAAGCAGCTATAATTTTAATATCCATGTAAATATAGATAGAATGCCAGGTGGTATTGCAAGTTGCCTTCTACATGTGAATCACTGTGATTGATGTAACACAAGCCCAATGTCTTTGTTTTGTCCATGAGGGTGAGCTAATTCATCAGGCTAAGTCAAAAGCTGTTTTTTTGTGTTGTTCTGCTACTTAAATAAATGATTCCAGCTACTATCCTGAACAAATGGCATTCACGTTTTAATTATGATGGGTCACGGGGTAAGTATGTCTTTCCTAGTCATGTCAGGGCTTAATGAGTTCATTAATCAAACATTTATGAAGGCTGTGTCTGCAGACAAGGAAAATATTAAAGCCCACATAAAAGCTTTCATTAAGTCCCCTTTTATGCAATGATCTGTATACTGTGACAGTGTCATTTGACTATTGCTATTTGTAATCACAAGCCATTGCTTAATGGGATTATTAATTTATGCTCTACTATTTTCATCAATTTTTTACTGTTCTTCTCTCCCATTGTTTGCTTTGTGTATGGGACCAGCACAAAGGTCCAAAGTGGAGGGAAATGTTCCATGCACCATTCTTTCCTCTTCTATTTAAGCTTACAGGGCTGGGTGTAATCCTGTTTTAAACTTTCAACATGCTAACAAAGGGGCTTCTACTAGGCAATGTGGCCTACTGAATAGGACACTGGAGGGGGTCTCAGGAAACTTCAGTTCAAGTCCTGGCTCTGACATGGGTTTGCTAGGTGAGCTAGGGCAAGTCATGTCCATCCCAGTGCCTCAGTTTCCCCATCTGTAAAATGGAGATTTTCATAGTGCACTTCTTTGTGAAGGATTTGAGATCTGCAGATGAAAAGTTTTATATAAGAGTTAAGTAGTAGTATTTTTTATTGTGTTACATTGTATATATGGTTATGATCTAATAGTTAAGGCTCCATGTATTCTGCAGTTGCATGACCACAGAAATTGCTGCAACTAAAGTTCCATAATAGCTGCTATCAGCACCACTCGATGTTCAGTCACTCATAACTTCCTGAAACTTTCACGTATTGAGCTAAAATTTTCCATGCCTCTAGCAAATGCCTGAGGGTGAAATTTTGTATTTCCTGTGTTTTTTGGTTTGAAGTTTGAACTAGGGCTGTCAAACAATTTTTAAAAATCACAATTAATCCCTAAATTAAAAAAGTCAGGATTAGTCGCAGTTTTAATGGCACTGTTAAACACTAATAGAATATTAATTTACATTTATTATAAACATTTTGGATGTTCTTCTATATTTTCAAATATATCGATTTCAATTACAACACAGAATACAAAGTGTACAGTGCTCACTTTATATTATTTTTATTACAAATATTTGCACTGTAAAAAGATTTTTAAAAATCTACAAGTTGAAGCATGAAAGGGCATATGAATGTTTGGCATCTCTGGCACGTAAATACCTTGCAACGCCAGCTACAAAAGTGCCATGCAAATACTTGTTCTCACTGTCAGGTGACATTGTAAATAAGAGGCAGGTAGCATTATCTCCCATTGATATAAACAAATTTGTTTGTCTTAACAATCAGCTGAAGAAGTAGGATTGAGTGGACTTGTACGCTCTAAACTTTTTTACATTGTTTTGTTTTTGAGTGCAGTTATGTGAAAAAAATTCTACACTTGTAGGTCGCACTTTCACAATAAAGAGATTGCACTACAGTATTTGTATGAGGTGAACTGAAAAATATTATTTCTTTTATCATTTTGCAGTGCAAATATTTGTAATAAAAAATAATATAAAGTGAGCTGTGTACATTTTGTATTCTGTGTTGTAATTGAAATCAATGTATTGGAAAATGTAAAAAAAGAAAAAAAACCCCACAAATATTTATAATTTAAATTGGCATTCTATTGCTTAATCATGCAATTCAAACTGTGATTAATTGCAACTATTTTTAAAAAAGCTAGTTAATCTGTTTTGCTTTAATTGCTTGAGTTAACTGCAACTAATTGACATCCCTAGTTTGACCAAAAATGGTTTGGCTTTTGAGTGTGAGGGAAATTTTTTCCCCCTATTCTCAAATAGTTCTTAATAGGGTTAAAGTAAGGAAGAACACCAGGCAGCACAACTTCCCTTCCTTCACTGAAGAGCACAGGGGCCCTTCCCCTTCCTCCCTCTGAGATGAGGGAGTTTAGTTCTCTCGCCTCCCACTAGCAGTGGCTGATTGAATGAGGCTGCAGGAGGAAGAAGAATCTGAAGTGGGAGCAGGAAGAGCTGGTGCCTGGCTGGGGAGTTCATCCAGGAGGTGGAGCAGAACTATCACCTGATGGGAGAAAAAGAACTGTCCAAGTTGGGAGTGCCCGAGCTGGATCTGTCCCCCTGCTTCTTAGCTCAGACATTGACTGCAATTTTTCTGGAAGTGCTTTGTTTTAAACTCCAACTGTTAAACAACTTTTTATGTAATCTTCCTTACTGATACCAAAGTAACAATACTTTTTTTCATATAGGGCTTCTATAAATGCTTCCACACATTCTCCAGTTCTTAGCACCCTTTGGTAAAAGCATGACCATCTATGTGTTACGTTCCTTTTGAAAAGAAATTCTCTTCAAACTTCTTAACAATGATATCCCAGTTAGTCTTATCTCCTTATCACCACCAAAGGTAAATGACTAACAGATGATCTTCTGCTTCACTTGTTGCATAAGGGCACATTTTCACTAGCAATATTAAAGCACTGCCGTGGCAACGCTTTAACGTGGCTTGTGTGGTCGCGGCAGAGCGCTGGACGAGAGCTCTCCCAGTGAGCTAAAAAAACCCACCTCCACGAGGGGAGTAGCTACCAGCATTGGGAGCGCGGCTCCCAGTGCTGGTGAACTGCCTACACTCGCACTTTACAGCACTGAAACTTGCAGCGCTCAGAGGTGTTTTTTTCACACCCCTGAGTGAGAAAGTTGCAGGTTGTAAAGTGCCAGTGCAGACAAGCCCTAAGTTAACACAATGGCCAATACTTTGCTGCTCTCTGCATTTAATCTTCTTTGTGGTTCTGGTGAAGTGTCCCATTCATTAGGCCTGTCTGTTGGCTTCTCACAATGAGTCTTTTGAAAGGCTGAAAGTATTTTCTGGTCCTTACTCATGCTAGTTCAAACTGAATTGGTTTCTGACAATGTCACTTTTTCTGTGATTCTTTACTTTTGTAATGTAACTTTTTGTCCTAATTCTGAGCAAAGACTTTTATTAGAATAAGAAACAGTACTATCCCTAAAGATATGTTGTTCGCTTCACCGTACAGTTTCTGCTTAGAGTCTTTCCCAGCCCCTTCCTGCCTAGCTTAGTGCTACAGAGATAAAGAAACACTAATGATAATTATCAGAGAAAGAAAGAAATAATTCAATCACAATCTCTACTATTACACCTGGCACAAAAATTCTCTTTTTGCTCTGGTAAGATTCCTATATGCACTTGAGTTATATTATGAGCTCCTAGACTGCTAGGAGATTTTACAATAACTGGTAATTTACATTACCATCTGTCTAAATAAATATATATTGTGATGAGGCAAGGCCAGATGACTATAGAAAAGTAGTGGGAGATAGATATATTAGCTCTAGGCTAAACAAATCCCAATAAGACCAGGATAAGTTAAATGGCAGCAGTTTCAGGTCAATTAAGACACCTGAGGCCAATTAAGAACTTTCCAGAAGGCAGGGAGAATGTTAGGTTGATTAGGACACCTGAAGCCAATCAGGGGCTGGCTGAAACTAGTTAAAAGCCTCCCAGGAGCTGTGGGAGGAAGTTGTGCTGTTGGAGAGACTGAGCAGTACACACCATATCAGGCACAAGGAAGGAGGCCCTTACGTAAGGGTGAAGTGGAGCCTGAAGAAGTGGGGGCTGCTGTGGGGAAGTAGCCCAGGGAATTGTACGTGTCCTGTTTCTAAAAGGTCAGCTGCCATAGCTGATACCATTAGGGTCCCTGGGCTGGAGCCCGGAGTAGAGGGTGGGCCTGGGCTCCCCCCTTTGCCTGCTCCCTGATTAATCACTGAGACTGGGAGACAACAGAGACTGTGCAAGGGAGGATAGCTTCTCCTCACCTCCCTTGCTGGCTTATGATGAAAATGGCTCAGTAGACTGTGACCCTTGTCTCTAGAGAGAGAAGGGTTACATGGAGGATCACAGTGAGCCTGTGAGGCTAGTGAAGTCCACCAGGAAACGCGGGACCCACAGAGACAAGGACAGAGCTTTGTCTCTCTCTATATATATATATAAAATCAACAATAATTCTAAGTTTAAATTTTTATTTCTATACAAAATTTTGTTGTTCTCCAGTATAAATTATTGTAACAGACATTGAACAATATGTGAAATATAGTTAGCCCTGAATTTACAAAACCTTATAAATATTTGTAGATGTTTGATACAGTACTATTTATGCAGGTAGTGATAGAATTGTACCATTCCAAAATGCAAAATTTACCATATTCCAATGGTACTAATATATGAAAATATAGCTAGAAATCATTTTGGTTCACTTGACTGTAAATATAATGCATATTAGTCGCATGTAATACATTGTGGTGATCAGAAAGGCATCATATAGGCTTGTTGTTTGTGTAATAACATGTTCAGACTAAAGCTTTTTGTGAGGCAGAGGCAAACAACCTAATTTTTTCTGTATGTAAAACACATTCATTTGGGGGCTTAGGGCATAAGTGCTCTGTAAATTTTGCCAAACTGTTTTGATGCCACCTAGTGGTTTTATAATGAACATCTTTACTTCCTTGCATGCAGTGTTGCTGTAGCTGTGAGAGTCCTAGGCTGTTAGAGGGACAAGGTGGGGGAGGTAATATCTTTTACTGGACCAACTTCTATTGGTGAGAGAGACAAGCTTTTGAGTTACACAGAGCTCTTCCTCAGGTCACCCACCTTGTTGTATTTACTTCCATTCATATGATACCCTGTACAATGGTAACCTTCAATATTAACAGGTTTTATCTGTCATTTGGGAGCAAAGTCCCAATGCAGATTCTTTTCCTTTTTTATTAAGTTCCCTCTCAAGAAAACCTTAGATGTTGGCCTTGAATTCCAAATATAAGAGCTAATACTGATCTTAATCTGTAGAAATTTTAAATTCATCATAAAACTTTTGAGCTAAAGAAGTCAAAAAACATCCTGCTATAGGTTAAAAATATTTCGTTGAAATAGCTAGGAGTAAAATTGTTTGGGCTTCTTAGCTATCAAAAATTATTTTAAACAGCCATATATCTTCATCTACTTGATTAACATCAAACTTGTTTAATACAGATGTGTGCAGCTTCTATTTATCTGATGAATTACAAATGTAAAATATGACTGGCAGTTCATGAAACCTTTGCGCATTGTGGTCTGCCAGCGTGGACCCCTGACTCATGCTCTGACGCGTGGGCACAGGGATCCACACTAGCAGATTCCAAGGCAGGATAGAGGCCTTGCTAAGGGTTGGATTCACATTTAGGGAAAAGAAGGCATAGAATAAGAATAAACAAACAAAAACAAAAAACTGTGCCCTCAACTATTTTTGCTCCTGTATAATATTGAAAGGGGGGTATGAATGGCTTTGCTGGTGGAGTTGTGTAAGGCTCAGAGAATGTATACTGTTTCCTCTCACAACTTGGTTGAAGGGACAAGGGTGCTGAATTCAACTTTAACAAGATAGCCTTTGTTCCAAATGTTAACTAGCAACTGAAGTTAAATAGGCGTTAACAAAACAAAATTATAAACTGTCTGACTAAAAATCTCTTCCCCTCTAATTGTTATCATTATTGACACTTGTGATGTGGTCATTTCATTAGCTGTCCAGTCATCCAGGCTAGTCAGAATCTAAATGTCTAACGTTTAAAAAAAGGGGCAAAAAAAAAAAAAAAGAACTTTTGAAAGAATCTTCTAGCTTCTCTTTACAGAAGGTCACAAGCTCACTTTCTTCCTTTATAGGGTCACTTTTAAAGATTTTGCTTACTGCTAAAGAGGGAACTCTTCTTTACCTTCACTGAATCAAATGCAATAAGAAGCAAATCTTGCCAAATGTGTGGGGGGTGGGGCAGAGGAAGGAGGAATCTTTAAGCCTAAAATAAGCACAAGTAATATCAACCAAATAATTTTTTCAGTTATACTCACCAAGATATATGGCTTTGTAATGCAAATGTTTCTATAACCATTAATGATTATAGTGTTGCTAGTATGAAAGTATAATTCCCAATGAAGTTATTAAGAAGCCTTCATTACTATTTCTTTTCTAGAAATAAGAGGCCTACAGCTGCTCGTATTTACTTAAATGGGAGCTGGATTTGGGACCATCGTTCACTTTTGATGTTAAATATTTAACACCTACCCAGTGCTCCAGCACCTACCCAATCTGTCTACAAACAGTCTATCCTATTCTGATCTGGATTACATAAAGCAAACCAATAAATAATTACTCCATGAAATACAAAGAGACCAGACAGTGTACATAAAAATCAAAAATGAATAATAGTATAGAACTTGTCTATTTACTACTAAAACATGTGCTGCTCTCAAATATACACCTTCCACCCCATTACAAACGGAAAGATTTGTCCAGAGAAATAACAAAAATGAAATATAAACAAATAAGTTGTGAACATAGTAACCTTGGGGCCAATACTGTTATCAATGATGCCAGGGGAGATTTACCAGTGTCTTTAATCAGAGCAGGGACCCTAAATATTGTCATACAAATAGGATATTTTCATCTAAAATTGAGGCTCACAGCAGGGCTATGAAAATAACTGCAGGCAGTTTTTAAAAGATTTAATCCTGCGATAGAATCAGATTATTTTACAGGTTGAAAAGGAATGTGATTTACTAAATTACTTTTCTTGGGTATGTTGGCGGTCCTGCATTGTGTATGAGTAATGATACCATGCTAGCTATGGTACTGTTATATGAGCTAGGTGAAATGTTATGGGTTGAATTAAACCCCCATTGAGATTGATAGGTGTGAACTCACCCTTTAATTAGCATAACTGTAAGCATAAGCCCCCACCCAAGACAAGAGGTGTGTGACCCACCTATCAGCTGTGGCTGAGTATTATTTTGGGTGTTGGAGAAAGAGACCACACAAACTGAGAAGAGGCAAGAGCAGAGAAGGAAAGCAGTACAAAAGCCAAGCAGGAGCCTGTAAGCACAGTGCGTCTGGAAAAGGCTAGGGGGAGTGATTGGGGGTTTGGTGTTGGCTAAAAGACTTGGGGGGCTGTAAATGAAGGAAATTGCTCCTTTTGTTCTTTATTCCTTCTACATTCAGATATCAGGACTTTTGTAAATTTTTTATAAATAAACAAGATTGCATCAAAGGAATACCAGGCTTCAACAATTTCTGCTTCCGGCTGAAACCTCCTCAGGGCCCCAAACTTTGACTGGCTGCTCAGGTCAAATAGGGTCAATATTGTGACCTACTACGTACTGAACACGCAGAACTTGTATTGGACTCATGTTGGGTCTTATAGTAATTCAAGAAGAAACCCCCAGTATCTCTCATGATGGGAGGTCAAACTAATGTAAAGTGGGTTTAATTTTTTAATTTTTAAGTTTAATTTTAGGGGGGAAGGGATAGCTCAGTGGTTTGAGCATTGGCCTGCTAAACCCAGGGTTGTGAGTTCAATCCTTGAGGGGGCCATTTAGGGATTGGGGCAAAAATTGGGGATTGGTCCTGCTTTGAGCAGGGGGTTGGGCTAGATGACCTCCTGAGGTCCCTTCCAACCCTGCTATCCTATGGGTGCCTTCTACTTCTGGTAGCTGAAATCCAACAGTGTACATGACGCAGAAGTAACCAGTACATAGTCATCTGCTGCTTCTCTGACCGAGAAATAATTAGTAACTTATATAAATCAGTAACTTAAGCCCAGTTCAGCCCTGGGAGATCTTTCTGCTGAGGGCTCCCATTACATGCAGATTTCTCGTACGCTATGTTGGGGAAGAGGGACAACCCGCTGCCTCTGTGGCAGTGCTAGCCCTTCGCGGGAACCTACAGGGTCAAGATTCATGGTGGGAATGAATCCGTCTCCACCATTCTCCCACCGCTCTTAAGGAGGTTACACAAAAAACGGTCATGCAGTCTAGGTCCGAAGTACATTTTTTTGCTGTCTCCCTCCCTCTCATGGAGGTCTGTGGGCAGCAACAGCCAGAAGAAACTAGGCAGAACACCTCCAGCAAAGCCAGTCTGCCAGAGGGTAGTGGGGAGAATGGGAGGGCAAGAGCCCGCATGAAAGCACCGCCCATTCTGCAAGGGGAAGGACAGCCGCTCGAGAGAAATTCCATGCTCTGCAGCGATTTCCTCCCCCAAGTCTTGTTCCTGAGGATTGTTCTGTTGTCCTGAGCTTGTAAACTGTTCAGTGTGTTTTCTATGGTCTGGTAGGTGCTGAGCAAACTGTAATAGTAAAGTAATCAGTAATATGTAACTGATTACCCCTTGGATCTAGTAATCAGAAGTTTGTAATACATTACTCTTTTTCTCAAAGCAGCTTTAACAATCCTGTCTGCAAATAAAGTATCTTTCTCCCATTAGTAATTTACATGACAATTCCATAATTCTTTTATGGACAACTCCTGAATTAAACAATTATGATTGCTTTTACAAAGATGATTTTTAGACTGTATTTAGAAAATCTGTAAGAAATGTGCATGGAATATTTTAAATAACCTTCTATTAATTTGCCAGTAAGTTAATAAAGGCTGAAGCCCTCAAGTACACCTCAGTGCTGATTAAACAAATATTGCCAAACTTGCAAGTATAGTTTAATTACAAAAAGACTTTGTACATCATGTTAATGGTGCTGCTTGTAGGTCCTGTCAAACCAGCATTTCTTTTAATGACTGTTTTCAACATATTTTACAATGGGTTCCACAAGTGTTCAAGCACAGGGGTTAAGACTTTTTCAAAGCAGTGTAGGTGATTTAGCCATTCATTCAACACAGATTTTAAATCAAGACTAGATTTATTAAAAAGACGTGTTCTAGTTCCACCAGGAATTATTCTGGGGAAGTACTATGGCCTGTGTGAAACAGGCGGTCATACTAGATGATCATAATGGGTCCTTCTGGCCTTGGACTCTATGAATCATTCAGAACGGAAGCCGTTTCATTGTAGTGGAAAATATGTGGCTAAATTCCTTACACAGCTTACAATACAATCTGCTTGGTCATAGACTGACGGGAGGCTCGTTCATAGAGGCAGGTTTAACGTAAGAGTGGTAGCAGCAACATGTCTTCTTCTCCCCGGCTTGGTAAGCACTGCTTCCCTGCTTCCTCTCAGCTGCTGAGATGGGAGCCCTCCCCTTTCAATCTACTTTTAACCACTACAAAAATAAACCTACTGGAAAAGAAAGTTGTGTTCTTTTTAAGACCCACACTAGGTTGCTTTGTTTAACTCTTCTCTTCACCTGGCTGTATTCTTAGATTTAAAAACCTACACAAATATAGGCAATGACAGTCAAAGAAACTGAATGCTCTGAACCTGCACATGGCTAGCTATCTGTGGTTCTGTGAACATTTGGAAATGCTGTACCCATTTATAGATCACTGGATTAAAGGGTCTGATATTTTTACTCCACATAGTTCAAAACCTGAATGTCCCTTCACTTTGAATGCTAGTGAGAGACTTAGTTTTGTCTGTTTGTGTTAAAATAACGATAACCAGGTCACAAGTGCACAAGCAACAAACCAAATGCTATTAGCTATTTATCCTGTTACAAGAATTATGGTTTAAATACCTCAATGCTATTTCTAATCCGTATTTAATAACATGGCAAAATACCAGCTGAACATTTTACATCAAGACAAAAAACTTGTATCCTTGTTAAATTCTTACAGGGAATTATTGCAACAAAAGAGCATTATATTCTGGAACACATTATAGGTCTGGGAAAAACAGATTAACTGGGATTTTAATGACACATCCTGTTTAACATGATATTTAACATGTTGTATAGCCACATTATTTAATCTACATGCAAAACCTACATTTATAAAATATCTATAATATGCCTTGTAAGAAAACAAAAAGCATTTAATAAGCTACGGAGTGGAAAAAGATGGAGGGGGTGGTGAGGTGGACAAGAAAGCAATCTTGCAATGATAATCCTAATTCCTACACTTGGGTCCAAGTAGGGAAAATGAAAGAAGAGGCTGGTTGTTTTTGAATGGGGGGGGGGGTTCATTTATTTTCTACTCAAAACAAACATTCATGGAGAATGTTACAAAAAAGGACCCTGTTGGCTTCAGAGGGACCTGGCTCAGAACCTCCCACAAAGCACTGGTAATAGCTGGGTACATTACCCAGTGAAATATTGGTAATGAAAAATACCAGCCCAAGAAGCAAAATGATAGTGGGGATCTGGTGGAAGTGATCTTTTTCCTCTCCTTTCCACTGTAGGCTCCCAGTGCAGAGTATGCTCTCCCCTCTTCTTCCCCCCCACCCCTATTGAAATACTTTGTAATCTGTGGGAATCAATTATTGCTAAATAAACAATTTTGTTAAGTAAAAACATGCTCTAGAAATCCTGCTACAGACTAACCAACCTCAAGTGTTCAAAAATCAGGATTCAAGCCCCAAAACGTTGTAAGTTTGGTTTAAATATATATTAATGACAAATTTGGGGGAAAAGGTGTATTTGCCTGCTGGTTTTTAAATCTTTTGGGTTCATTCAACACACATTTTTAAACTTTTGTATATAACCATAAGGGCTAGGAACCTTATTTACGTAATAAAATCTCAGATTCTCATGTAATTGCTCCACTCCAGGGGCTGGAGGTTCAAGAAAAAACACCCAATATTGCAGAACTTGGAAACACTGCAAATCCCTCACACCTTCAGTCTACAACATTGTATAAAGTAGCCTGTAGTCTGGCTCGTGAGAAACCAAATTGTATTACGACTTGGTTTGGGGTTAAAAGTGTTTGAAAATAGTTCCAGACATGATTATATGTCCTAATGTGAACAGGGTCTAAAGTAAAGAAAGTGGCAGGATTCTTTTTATTTCGCGTTTCTGAGAAACCAAGTCCCATGTAAATAATGATGTACATTTAAGATATTCTATTCTGCTGTTGTTGAACTCATTAATAACGATTATAGTCCTGATCCACTTTCATCCCAGATGAAAAATAGAGTATTGTTATATTCTGAAATTTCTGTTTATGAATGGAAACAGAACCAGAGAGGGAAACATCACAACCACAGCACTGTCAGTCTGCCAGTGCCAACACTACCCTTTCTGAGGAAAAAGAAATAAGTAATCGCGCCCCCCCCCGCATCCCCCATTCATTAAGCTAATGATCTAAAACTGTTCTGTGTCTCTAAGGGCATGGTTATACTTGCAGACGTAGAGTGCTTTGAGTTAAACCAGACTTCTTAGAGTGCAGTAGGGCAAGTGCTGCAATCTGTCCACACTGACAGCTTCAAGCGCATTGGCGTGGCCACATTTGCGGCGCTTGCAGTGGCATTGGGAGCAGTGCATTATGGACAGCGATCCCAGCATGCAAGTGGCTACAACGTGCTTTTCAAATGGGGGAGGGAGGTGGAGAGCGATAGGGAGTGTGTTGTGTGTATGGGGGGGAAGGAAGAGTGGGTTTTTGGGGGGCTGAGAGCATGTCAGCATGCTATCTTGTAAGGTCAGACAGCAGCAGACCCCACCACCACCTCTCTCTCTCACACACAGCATTCCACAGTAATGGTTACTTTTTCTCGGAGCAGATAAGCAGCTGACTGTCAGAAACAGAGCTTTGAAAGGGCATATCCGCATTCCTGTAGTGATTCAAAAACAATGACAAGAGTGGCCACTTGACTTACGGGGATTATGGGACGTTTCCGGAGGCTGATCAGAGCGCAGTAATGCAACACCTCGTTCATGCTGACGCCCAGGCGTTGTAGCCAAAGCCGCAGCAAACGTTATTCCACTCACCGAGGTGGAGTCCCAGGAGCACTCTAGGTGCGGAGTCAGAGCGCTCTACGTGCCTTGCCAGTGTGGACAGGTAGTGACCTAGGGCTCCCGGGGCTGGTTTAATGCACTCTAACTTGCAAGTGTAGCCAAGCCCTAATGTTTTGTAAAAGAAGAACTGGAAGGGGCAAAACTCCTCCCTGTATGATCTGAGCGACAATTTCCTTCCCACACATGCCAC
This sequence comes from Lepidochelys kempii, assembly GCF_965140285.1. NCBI lineage: Eukaryota > Metazoa > Chordata > Testudines > Cheloniidae > Lepidochelys > Lepidochelys kempii. Next base: position 164,333,019 of record NC_136380.1, read on the forward strand.
GGCTCACTTAATACATAATCATGGAAAGCGGTGTTTATTTCTGAATAAGGCCCTCTCCAGGAAACCTTGGGCTTTCTGCGTCACACATTACTGCATATCATGTGTCACACATTGTCAACGACCATTGAAAGCCTCAAACTATTCATTCATATAAAATGCTATATAAATTTAAATGTATTATCATAAGCAGGTTTTAAACAACTAATTAAAATGACATGCACTGTGTAAAGCATCAACATTTTGTTTACAAAACTAGAGAAACTTAGTTTGGAAAACTAAAAAAAGTTTGCTTAAATGCTAAAAAAAAGTTTGAAATTACTGAAAAATCAATTGGTACGTAATCATTCAACTTCTTCAGTCTTTTATCAGTAAATAAACATAGCAAATGGAAATGCAAACAACTCCTTATCACATGACGTTTTATCAGTTAGCAGCAAAAAAATAATCATATAAACTTCAGATGCCATTTAATTATGCTCCTTACAATAACCTGTGTTCTAACCAAGAGATATGTGATTATTTTCTTCAGAAAAACTGGCATTAGAGACCACCTGGGGTTACATTGTATTTTAGTCCAAGGAATCAAAATATGCAGAAAACTATGTGGACACTAACAGTGATAGAAAGTCAGAAAGGTCCAGAATCCTCAAAGATATTTAGGCTTCTAACTCCCATTGATTTGGACACCTAAATACCTTTGAGGATCAAGACCTAAATCTCTACTTGTTTCAGTTCCCCATCTGTAAAATGGGGATAACAATATTTGCATGTATTAAGATGGTACTCATTGGAGTGAGGTCTGTCTCTTGGAGTGCACAGTACAATAGAGCCCTGATCTCAGATGGACTTCAGTTCTATTGTCCTATTAATAATAATAATCAATGCAAGGCTGCATACCCTCTGCATGTCCTCACAATCACTAGAAAGACTTTTTTTTTTAACTTTTAAAAATAGGGCTGTGTGTATGAGTCTGTGACAGGTTTGGTCACAGACACCTGCTTGGGACTGTCACCTTACATGCTGAGATTACCTCTGAACCCGTTTTCCCTGCCAGCTTGGGACTCCAGAACCCTGCCTTGTTGAGCCAGACACACTAGCATGCTACAACACTGACCCAGGTCTGGTCCACACACACCAAAGCTGCAGGCTTAACTGAAAATTGCTCAGCAGGTTACCTGCCTCCAGCACCCAGACACCCAGTTCCCAATGGGATCCAAACCCAAAATAAATCCATTTTACTCTGTATAAAGCTTATACAGGGTGAATGCCTAAATTGTCCCCCCTCTATAACACTGATAGAGAGAGATGCACAGCTGTTTGCTCCCCCAGGTATTAATCACTTACTCTGGGTTAATTAATAAACAAAAGTGATTTTATTCAGTATAAAAAGTAGGATTAATGTGGTTTCAAGTAATAACAGACAGAACAAAGTAAGTCACCAAGCAAAAACACGCAAGTCTAAGCCTAATACATTAAGAAACTGATTGCAGGTAATATCTCACCCTCAGAGATGTTCCAATAAGCTTCTTTCACAGACTAGACTCCTTCCTAGTCTGGGCCCAATCCTTTCCACGGTACAGCCCTTGTTAGTTCCAGCAGACATCTTAGGTGGAAAGCAGGGGTGTTCTCATGTCTGCCACCCCCCTTCTTCTGCTCCACCCCCTTTCATAGCTTTGGTCCAAGGTGGGAATCCTTTGTCTCTCTGGATCCCCACTCCACCTTCTAAATGAAAAAGCACCAGATTTAACAATGGATTCCAGTATCCTATGACATGGTCACATGTCCTGTGAAACCCCAGCCTTCATTCTTCGAGAGGTGGCCCACACAAGTAAGCAGACCATTTACAACCAATTGCCCTAGTCAATGGGAGCCATCAAGCTTTCAATCCACCATTAATGGCCCACACTTTGCATGAATTACAATAGGACCTCAGAGTTATATTTCATATTCCTAGTTTCAGATACAAGAATGATACATTCATACAAACAGGATGAACACACTCAGGAAATTATAAGCTTTGTAATGATACCTTACAAGAGACCTTTTGCATAAAGCATATTCCAGTTACATGATATTCACATTCATAAGCATATTTCCATAAAACATTATGGAGTGCAACGTCAGAATCCATGAGAGAGAACTGTAAAAAAACAAACAAAATCATAGAACCATAAAAAAATGGAGACAAAAAATGAAGCACAGCTACTGTGCATGCTATGACTGTAAGCAATGCCACACACACCATGCATGTGAGACACTTGTAAAGCAAGATAACGTTGTGTGACATTCTGTAGTAACCATAAGGCTATCTAACTTTTCCCCCAGTAATAGAATAGTGATGCTGTAGATCGGAATGCCAGCAGAAGTTGTGTGAACTGGTATTTTCTTTCTTTCTACACAAATAAAAAGTGGATCCTCTTCTCCCTGCCCTAAACTACAAAAACATATAAAATTAAACAACTAGCAGAATGCAAAGCTCTGAGCACAGCCCTACAGCTGTTTTCTGCAGCCACAGGACATTAGGGAGGGCTGCTGTTACCCAGATGCATTTACAAAACCAAGGCTAGTCCCTGCCAAACTCAGGGCATTGGCAGCAACGAGATAAGGAGAACTCTTTTCTTTGCCCTGGGAGTTTTGTCTGTGAAGAGTGTAGAGTCACACCCAGAGTAAGGTTAATAGACCTTCTTACCTAGAAGAATGCTCACATGAGGAGCAAAGGTTGTAGGATTGAGCCCCTAGGGACTTCATCCTGCATTCCTTGAACATTTAAAACTACCACTAGTATCAGTTACAAGGATCAAGCCCTAGACACTGATTCAGACCCTGACTCTGTTCATCAAAGTGTTTCAGGCCTATGTGACTAAAGCACGTGCTTAAAGTAAAAACACACACTAATTTGATAAGTGAAAGCAATAAATGTTTAAGAACATAATTGTGAGGACATAAAATGCTTAGGTTTTGATTTTTAATACTTTCTGACTAAAATAATTCTAGACCAAGAAGAAGTCATTTGCAATGACATTACAGAGGACAGATGCTGGAGAATGACACAGTATTATGTGCATAAACTACTCTTGGGGCCTTTACAGACTTCAGCCAAATAAACAAAATTTATACATCTTATCATTTGCAATCCTCACATTACAGGACAGAAAGGGAACTCAAGATGTTTGGAAGGATTGTGGGGGAAAAAAAATCGACACGGGGTGGATTCAGCTTTACATATGTGACCACATTATGATACCTCTATAATTTTGTGGTTGTGTCTTTTAATTTGTCTATTTTTGGAGCAGGGTTTGGGGTGTATGTTGTCAGAATTGGCATTAGTATACCTCAACAAAGCACTAAATTGCTGCATAATGTGTAAGCATGCCTTCAAGATCAAAGTTGCAAAATGAGGAATTTCAGTGTATAGCTTTTAAAGCTATTTTTCAGTGAACAGGTTCAGGGAGTAAATTTATCTGTATAATTTTAAGTGCTAAAAACAGCTCAGAATTGCCCCCCCAAAAAAGGGGGGGAGAGCAATTGTAATCATAAGTAAAGCTGAACCTCTCCCCGTGCTTTTAGAATTAATAAACTGTTTTTTGCTGCCATTGAAACAAAGGATTTCAGTTTCATATCTCCTTAAAACATGTGTAGCTTTTGTTTGCCAAATTTATGTTGATCCTTTTCTCTAAAAGTGTGCCATTTTAATAAACTAAAAAAGACCTCAAAATAAGTAGTCAACTCTATAAGCATCTGCAACCAGTGCACAGAGTACACACAATAACCTGAAGAGTTATGAAAGGAATTCATAATGCCAGCTCCTCTTAAGCTGTATTATGGTATCCTAAATTGCCACACTCCATCCAACAAAATAGCTGAGAAAAGGCAAATGCTTGTGGGAAGTTGGCCAGTTTCCTGCTTTGTGAGAGTCTTGGGAACAAAACAGAATCCCTGGCTAAAGTGTTTAACTACTGCACACAATTGCCTCTGCAAACTCAGCACTTCAAAATATATACAAGATTTGAAACTGCAATACAAATATTTTATAAATGGCTATTTGACAGGAATTGCCTGGTTGTGATGGACAGCCCCAGGTGGCCAGTTTGAATGAAAGCACAATTTGGTTTTGTTCTGGTTTCATTAAAATAAGCTAGTTGATGGATAGTTGCCCTTTCCTCACCCATTCCCTGATGTAAGCTTGAGCTGTGCTTATGCTCTGCCTGGGGCAATGATTCTCTTTTCTGGCTACCTCCTTTTTAAGTTCGACTGGCTGCTATGATATGAATTATGGGGCGTGATTGGAAGACCCTACAATTAAGGCTACATTTCCTTTTTAAGTTAGACTGGCTGCTATGATATGAATTATGGGGCGTGATTGGAAGACCCTACAATTAAGGCTACGTTTTAGTCACAGATATTTTTAGTAAAAGTCCTGGACAGGTCACAGGCAATAAACAAAACTTCATGGCCTGTGACCTGTCTAGGACTTTTACTAAAAATACCTGTGACTAAAACTTGGGTGGGGGGTTCGGGGGGAATGGCAGACCAGGGGGCACCGCAGGAGCTGGTATGGTGACCCGGGACCCCACTGGTGCTGGTGGGGAGGATTGATAGGGCTGGCAGGGTTCCCTACCCGGCTCCGAGTCCCTGAAGCTCCTAAGCAGCAGAGGGGCACAGGCTGCCGGGAACTGCAACCAATAAGAGCTGCGGGGGCAGGGCCTGCAGGTGCAGGCAGGGTGGAGCTCTTCCCACCCCCCTCCAGCCCCTCCACTGCCTAGGCGCTGCAGAGCCATGCCAGTGGGAGCCCCCCACCCCAAGGTAAGCAGCCCCCTGCCCCTAGCCCCCTCCTACACACCCGAACTGCTGCTCCTAGCTCAGGGGCTGCCCGTGCTTTAGCAGCACCAGGAAGAGTGGAAGTACAGAACCAAATAAAGGCATCTTGTCCCTGGAGGTTTGGTGATTTTAATTAAATATGTAGAGAACAGGTAGGATGCAAGAGAAGGAGGGACGGGCTATATTCATTAAGAAGAGCATGTAGAATGAATGTGGAAGGAAGAGGGAAGTTGGAACTTTAGGGAGTAGGGTTGCCAGGCATCTGGTTTTTGACCGGAACCCCTGGTCCAACAGGGACCGTGGCAACTTTGTTAAAAGTCCAGTCAGCAGTGCAGCGGGGGCCCGGGGATAAGGCAGGCTCCCTACTTGCCCTGGCTCTACGCCGCTCCTGGAAGCGGTTGCCAGGTTCCTGCGGCGCTTATGCGCTGGGGCAGCCAGGGACTGGGAGGCTTGGTGCACTATCCCCAGTGCCGGCTCCACAGCTCCCATTTGCCAGGAACAGCAACCAATGGGAGCTGCGGGGATGCGGCAGCACCTGCAGGCGCAAAGACAGCACACACCACGCAGAGCCACCTGGTCGCCCATGTGCCTAGAAACCGCAAGGACTTGGCAGCTGCATCCTCAGAGCTGCGGTAAGCGCTGCCGGGACACTGCACCTCCTCCCACACCCCAATCCCCTACCCCTCATCCCTGGCCCCACCCCAGAACTCACACCCCCAGCCAGAACCCTCACCCCACCCCCTGCACCCCAACCCACTGTAACAGCCTGGAGCCCCCTCCTGCACCCCAAACTGCTCATTCCCAGCCCCACCCCAGCGCCTGCACCCCCAGCCCAGAGTCCTGACCCCCTCCTGCACCCCAACCCCCTGCCCCAGCCTGGTGAATATGAGTATGGGGAAGAGCGAGTGACAGAGGGAGAAGGGATGGAACAAGCGGGGCCTTAGAGAAGGGGCAGGGCAGGGTGTTTGGTTTTCTGTGATTAGAAAGTTGGCAACCCTACTCTTGCACTCTAACTCTCTCCCAGACCCCACATGCCCACCTGCACCCCAATCTCCCTCCCCTTTTGCACCCAAACTCCCTCCCACACCACAACCCCCTACCCCAGCCCTGAGCCCCAACCCGCACTCCAAACCCCTTGGCCCCAGCCCAGATTCCCTCCTGTACCCCAAACCCCTCATCCCCAGCCCCACCCCAGAGCCCACACCCCCAGCCAGAGCCCGCACCCCTCCCATATCCAACCCCCTACCCCAGCCCTGAGCCTCCTCCCATACTCCAAACCCCTTGGTCCCAGCCTGGAGCCCCCTCCTGCACCCAAACCCCCTCCCCCAGCCCAGAGCCCCCTCCCTGAACCCCTCATTTCTGGCCCCACTTCAGAGCCCACACCCCCAGCTGGAGCCCTCACCTCAGCCCTGCCCCAGTGCAGTGAAAGTGAGTGAGGGTGGGGGAGAGCGAGCGACAGAGGTAGGAGGGCTGGAGTGTGTGGGGGTGTGGGGCCTCAGAGAACGAGTGGGGCAGGGGTGGGACCTTGGAGAAAGGGCAGGAAAGGGACGGGACAAGGGTGTTCCATTTTGTGCAATTAGAAAGTTGGCAACCCTATTAGGGAGGAGGTTGAGGAAAAGAACCGGGGACCTTTTCCACTGTTGTCTAACCTAATCAAATGTTCCTCTACTCACTCCACAATGTCATGTCCTGGCTTTGCATTTAACAAATCCAGTCACCTTAGGCAAATCTCAAATGATTTGCTTTGCTCTGGATCAGCAATGCAAGCTTATCTGAACTTTCCCAAAAACTTTTAGTTTGCAAAATGGGCTCAAAGCTTCACAATAAGAGGCCTTTTGTGAGATTCCCTGTATTTCATATATTAACAAGAACAGAAATCCATAAAAAACAGGGCAATGTAACCCCACATACTTGCATATGTATTTATACCCTTTAAAGGTGATCTAAATTCTGGCCCCCGATAACAATGTGTCTGTATCATAAAGATTAAAGTGATTTTTTCTCTTTTTTTACATATATTTGTTTGGGTAACAGAAGTCAGTTGCTCTCCTCATAAACCATACTCAATCAAATTGATTTTCACCAGTATATAACCCCATGGATGAGCAAAAATCCAAATCTGAGGTATAAATCTTTCCTCTGTGATTTTCCTGGAAATCTGCATGTCAAACGTCAGATACAGAGTGAAGTACATCAGATGGGAATACAGGCTGTGATTTTTTTTTCCAATGGAATTTGAGCACCTAATTCCTACGGGCTCCTTTGAAAATCACAGCCACAGTACTTAAAGAAAGATATTAAGTCCAAATAATTTAATTTTAGGATAGTCTTTTTTCTTAATACATAGGCTAGACCACAGTTCCATAACTGGATCTATAAACATTTCATGGAAAGTAAAGGTGTGACATTGCACTCCATATGATTTTATGAAAATATCCTAATGAGTGTAAATACAATGTAACTGGAATATGCTTCATGCAAAAGGTCTCTTGTAAGGTATATTACAAAGCTTATAATCTATTGAGTGTGCTCATCCTATTTGTATAAATGTATCATTCTTGTATCTGAAACTAGAAATATGAAATATAACTCTGAGATCCTATTGTAATTATGCAAAGTGTGGGCCATTAATGGTGGTTTGGAATCTTGATGGCTCCCATCAACTAGGACAATTGACTGTAGATGGCTCTGTTTATTTGCAAGCCTTCCTGTGAGACAGGCTCCGACGAATGAAGGCTTGGGTTCTCACAGGACATGTGACCATGTCACCTGGTACTGGAATCCATCTTAAACCTGGGGCTTTTCCATTTAGGAGGAGGGGTGGGGACCCAGAGAGACAAAAGATTTCCGCCTTGTGCCAAAGCTATATAAGGGGATGGAACAGAACAAAGGGGGCTGCAGTCATGAGAAATCCCCTAGCTACCACCTGAGCTGGAACAAGGCCTGTATCAGGGGAAAGGATTGGGCCCAGACTCGGAAGACATCCAGCCTGTGAAAGAAGCTTATTGAAACATCTCTGAGGGTGATATTTTATCTGTATTCAGCTTCTTACTGTATTAGGCTTAGACTTGCGTGTTTTATTTTATTTTGCTTGGTAATTTACTTTGTTCTGTCTGTTACTACTTGGAACCACTTAAATCCTACTTTTTGTATTTAATAAAATCACTTTTTACTTATTAATTAACCCAGAGTAAGTATTAATACGGGGTGGGGGGGAGACGACAAACAGCTGTGCATATCTCTCTATCAGTGTTATAGAGGACGAACAATTTGAGTTTGCTCTGTATAAGCTTTATACAGGGGTAAAACTGATTTATTTGGGGTTTGGACCCCATTGGGAGCTGGGTATCTGAGTGCTGGAGACAGGAGTACTTCTTAAGCTCTTTTCAGTTAAGCCTGCAGCTTGTAAGGGGACATGGTTCAGACTTGGATCTGTGTTTGCAGCAGGCAAGCGTGTCTGGCTCTAACAAGGCAAGGTACTGAAGTCCCAAGATGGCAGGGAAAATGTGTTCAGAGGTAGTCTAGGCACATCAGGTGGCAGTCCCAAAGGGGTTTCTGTGATCCAACCCATCACAAAAGGTTCCTCCTCTTCTGTATTATAAAGCATGCATCAGGTGAAATATCTGTAAGCATGGTGCAGTAGCTAGTTTTTTCCTACTCTTTCTTTCAGTGGCCAAAATGTGTCTGCCTTGTTTACTTTCTTGTGTATCAGAATTCCTGATAATTCAGCAAAATTCTAAAACTATAGGGCCAGATCCTCGGAATCAGCTATTTGGTGCACAATACTTCTCAGGAAAGGTGCAATGAAGGCTGGAAATCAATGGAGTTACTTCAGATTACACAAATGTAACTGAGATCAAAACCTCACCCATTGGAAGGATGAATGAAATGAATCACCCCGTGAATAAGAGACCAAAAAGGTTACAAAGATTGGATGAAATCTGTTATTTTAATCTTAGCCTTTTGAAGAGCTCTTAAGATACACCATTTATTGTTAACCAGAATCTGAGCAAGAACAAATTTGATGGAAGATCCCGTACTGAAATGAGTAGTCCAGCTGTTTGAGTTCTGCACTTACAGCCAAATTACTAGACCCTCTGATCTTCAGAATCACTGAAATTTGTAGTTAAAACTATGAGGTTTAATTTTGATCTTAAAAAGAAAAGGAGTACTTGTGGCACCTTAGAGACTAACCAATTTATTTGAGCATAAGCTTTCGTGAGCTACAGCTCATGAAAGCTTATGCTCAAATAAATTGTTTAGTCTCTAAGGTGCCACAAGTACTCCTTTTCTTTTTGAGAATACAGACTAACACGGCTGTTACTCTGAAACCTGTCAATTTTGATCTTACCTGGAATAAAGGTGACTTGCAAGTATGTTTTTAAATGAACCAGGTGTAGAATTATGTCCTGAATATCCTAAATAGTAAGTTTAAAAGCAGTATTCAATTCCTAGGCAATTTTAAACTTACCAGAGAAGATCTGCAAAGACACATCTGGTGGTTAGATGCCCACATCCCACAGAAAGTCAATGGGAGTTAAGTGCATCACAGCCATTTGTGCCTTTGAAAATCTCCTTCACCCTTCTTTATGATTGTTTTATGGCCCCTGAAGTCACAGATCCCTGGTTCCCATGAGTGATCTCCCAGTATGCCTGAGGATGGTGACAGTACAGCCACCAAGGAATCCAGCTGAAGCATGAAGGTGCCCTAGAATGAGATAGGTAGCTGTTTTTACTACACTGGACAGGTTGGCAATTTAATTTTTAAATATTATGAGGTGTCTGTTGAGAGATAATGGTGCTGGTAATTCAGAAAAATAGGTAACAATGGTAACTTTTTAATACTTTATGTAAAGATATGCTTCAAACTAATGTTTTCAGGTATGCAACAGACTTCCTGTGTATCCCTGTATTATTGTACCTGTATTTTTAAATATCTTGAGCCCACTCTGAGCCACGATGGGGACCCACCTTCTCTTTCCCATCCCTTCCCAGTGGGCAGGAGGAGTACAGAGAGACGGTGCAGCTCCTCACAGCAGTAGAGAGAAAGAGGCATGATTCCTTCCAGCAGTAGAAAAGAGCGGGGCTCCCTGTACTCTCGAATGCTGTGAGTGGTTTGGTGAAGGGGGAGATGCTGGGCTCCCAATACAGTACTGCTCTAGGATGCCAGGCTGAGAGGTGGAAAAACAAGAGACCAGTCTTAGCTAATAAATTTAGTCCTTTACCAAGTAGGTGTACAGTAAAATGTTCGGATCTGGTTATATCCTGCCAGTGAAGTCATTAGAATGACGAATGCATTATTTTCAAAGCATTCTTAAATTACTAATGTTAAATCAGTCATGAAAATGTTCCTCCTTCCTTTTAGAAGTTCACAAATATTTCAATTAACTATGCTTAAACCTTATATTTTTGGATTATAAGCAAATTCACATTCTTATCCTTATTATGTCCGGCTCTCCAATTCTGATCCCTCAGATATTCTACAAGGACTGGAATCATGCTCCAAGTGTGGTTTGCCTTTGCAAAGTGACTTTATGAAAGTGACAACATGGGATTCTGCATTTATGATGTCTCAATGATAATCCGTATCAAATACTATCAGTTTTTGACATACAAAAATATGTTTTTCTGACTGGCAGCCCTTCAATCTCTGCTTGGGATTTGAAAATCAGAAATTGTTCTCATTAATACTGATGAAACCGCTGCCACATTATGACCTTAATTACACCTGTGCAATCCTGCTCCATTTGTGGATGGATCTATGATCATAATACAAAACAAAAAGGAAGTTGCATAAGTGGCCCTACAAATGGTAGTTAACAGTTTACTCAACCTATGAGCAAAAATAGAATGGAGTTCTCTCTGCCAGATCTGAGTTGGCCCTGCAGGGCTGACAGCAGTAAAAATGTAACTGTCATTAAAGAAAGCACAAACGACTGAATATGCACAGGGTGCAGATCTACTGAGTAAGAAGGTAACATTTTTTCACGGTCACTTTTCAGAGTAAAATTGTACTACACAACTTCTGCTGTATAGATTTCTACTTTGTCCCAGAAATATTAATTTCAACTCTAGCCTCCACATTCAGCTAATGGAGATCAATATGGTAGAGATAAGTTATTTCCAGTAACTTTATATCACAACCAAGCTTGTATTTTAAGAAAAAGCTGTGGGGCGGGGGACATAAAAATAGAGAACATTTATCTTTTCAGTATGGCACTATACAGTACATTGGATATTCAAAACTCAATAGCACTTGTAAAAATAGGGTTTTTCCCCTGTTTTTGTTTGCTGTTTGTTATAGACCTAGCTTTATATATGCAGTCCTAAGCTTCAAGAAAGGGGGAGAAATCAAGGCATAAATTGCTTGGTCTTCTGGATTCATTGCCAAACGGTGAGTTTTTTGTTCTGACTTCATTCTTGTGCTGGTGGATGAGACTGGGTCAACCCATGAATGAGTTGCACATTCTGCGTGGGAAATATTACTTCCAGTAAGTTAAGACCCAAAGTGGCCCCTTGTTTTCTTTGTTTATAAGACTAGCCCTGACTTGGTCAAACTATTCCATGCTGCTCACTGTTGTGCCTGCTAAATGTGGTTGTTGCCCTCCAACAGTGGGGGACTTGGTTTTCATGGTGCTGACCCAAGGGTCTACCCATGCTGGTCTGACTTCAGGATCAAGGCCATACTTTGTAAAACTGAGCAAGTAGGCAGAAATTAATTTCAGGTAACATGTCATAAATGTTACAGTCTTTTTTTATTTTGCCTGGGTTTTTTTTCTAACCTAGATTTCACCTGCTTGAATTATAGGTATTTTGAACGTATGTAAATTGTGTATCTTTAACTGACATACTAACATATTACACAGCAACATGGGGTTGGTTGTTTTAAAAAAGAAAAATTTCTGAATCCAGAATTGCCACATTTATCTACATTTATTATCTGAAATTAATTTCAATTTTCCGTATCTGTCAAACACTTCCTGATCTTTTAGCATAAAACATGCTATATAAATGTGACATATTATCAATGCTCTTAAAAAGGAATTTTCTATTTTCTTCCAAGTAAGTCCCTATAATGTCACACCTTATGTATTTTTCTCTAGGGGTAACTGTGGTGTATCTTCTATCTCCTCCTCCTTTGGAGATTTTAAACTCTCCAGGGACCTTTAACAGGTATTTCTCTACTTCACAAAATGTTGCGAGAATGAATTATCACATTCAAGTACTTCATGTGCTCAGATACTACGATAATTAGCACCACAGAGAAGCCCCTGAACAATCCAGAGTGATACCTAGATTCTCATACACGTTTCATTTAAACATATGGAGATATCTAGACAAAAAAGGCAAAACACATCAAAATAGTTGTCGGTGAAAGACCTTACTGCCAGTTTTGCACTTTCCCTTTTCTTGTTGGTAAAAAAAAAAAAAAGGAGTACTTGTGGCACCTTAGAGACTAACCAATTTATTTGAGCATGAGCTTTCTTGAGCTACAGCTCACTTCATCGGATGCATCCGATGAAGTGAGCTGTAGCTCAAGAAAGCTCATGCTCAAATAAATTGGTTAGTCTCTAAGGTGCCACAAGTACTCCTTTTCTTTTTGCAAATACAGACTAACACGGCTGTTACTCTGAAACCTTTCTTGTTGGTGTTATTATTAATTATTGTAACTATTAGAATGATAAAACCACTATTTTCAGCACAACGGAGAGTGGAAAACTTTGCACCATGACTTTATTTAACCAGGAAGAAATGAAAAGTCAAAGGAAATTTATCTCGGGATTAAATAATAACCAAACCATCTTAACAAAACTGGATTTGCGTCTGGCAGATTTAAATGACACTAGTAACAGCAAATGCACAACCAAAGGCTCTCTCCCGTATAGCTGCGCTCTGTAAGGAATATGGGGCTGGGGGGGGGGGGCGACTAGATAGAGCTCCCTCAAACTACTCCACGTTATTGTAACGCTGAGCTGCACAGTGTCACCTTTTTTGGTAAAACTGCATACACATATGGTTGGACAGAGGAGTCACTGCATTCATTTAGGCTGTGTCACAGGGCGATCGCTTTATCTAGATCTCCCCCGACCACCCGTAATTATAGGAAACTGCTAACACCAGCCCATGACCGGCAAGCATGATCTACACAACAAATCTTCCCCAAGCTTGAGGATCGCCAGCAGGGAGCCGGCTACTGGTCTAAGGGAAGAGCAAGGGTACAAGCGGATTGACTGATCAGGCAGTTTTACCTTGACGAAGAGGGAAATGTCATGCTCTTGCGCCTCTTCCCCGGGTTCATCAGGTGTGCTCGCCTCCTCCTCCTCCTCTTCTTCTTCTTCCTCTCCCCTGGCCTGCATGCCGTTCAGGTTCATGGCTTCCTCGCCTCTCTCCGCTCCCGCAGGCTCCTCGGGGTCTCCGGCTGCATGCGGCTCTGTTAGGTGGTTGCTCAGTTCATCCCCACCTGGGGTGCCCTCTGGGCTTTCTCCTGTAGCAGCGTCCTCTGTACTTGCGTGTTCTGCTGCTGGTGGTATTTCCTCGGTGGCATGGCCTGCGGCGTCTCCTGCCGCGGGGGGTACTTCGCTTGTCCCAGTGCCTTCGGGATTTGCTCCCGCTGGTGCAGTGCTTCCCAGACTTTGTCCTGCCCCAGTTTCGTCCTCCCCTTCCTCGGGCTTCGCTTCTGCCGTTGCATCTGCTTTGCCGTCCTCTTCCTCTCTCTCCTCCTCTTCGCGCTCTTCTCCTTCGAGGGCTCCTTCCCCCCCTGCCACCTCCCCAGGCTTTTCTTCCTCTCTCACGTCCTCCCCAGGGTCTCCTTCTCCTTCAGGGTCTTCTTCCTCCTCGGCAGCCTCTGCAGGATCTTCTGCCTGGGGCGGTTCTGCCCCGGGGGCAACCCGTTCTGCGCCTCCCCCTTCCGCGGGGCTCGGCCCCGGGCTCTCCCCTCCGGGGCCCTCCTCCGCGGGGGGCTCTGCAGGTCTTTCGCCCTCCCCGCTGCCCCCTGCGTCTCCTTCGCCCCTTTCCGCCGCGCGCTCCCCAGCTGGGCTGTGCGCGGGGGCAGGCTCCTGCAGCTGCCCCTCGGGGCTCCCTGCTCCTGCCTCCTCTTCCCCCGCTCCTCCCTCCCGCGGGCTGCCCTCGCCGCCCCCTTCCCCGGGCGCCTCCCGGTCCTTCCCTTCAGCTGCTCCTTCTGCTGCATCCTCCTCCGGCCGGGGCCCGGGGGGCTTCGCCGCCGCCGCCACCCCTTCCTCGCTCCCTCCTTCCTCCGGCTCTTGGGAGCGCTCTGGCCCGAGCGGCTCCGGGCTCTGCGCCCCGCTGAGCCCCACCGCGGAGCGGGGCTCTTCTGCGGGAGAAGGGGGGCTGCTCTCCATGGCAAGGGGCCGGAGCGTGGGTCCTGCGAGAGGCGCCGCCGCCGCCGGGGACTCCAGCCGCTTGGCCATGGCGACTCCTCGCTGCACCCGCGGGGATTAGCGACTGGCCCGCGCCCAGGGCCAGCAGCACCTGCTCGGCGCCCCAGAGCGCCACGGGGCCGTCTGCGCATGCTCCCTAGCCGCCGCTGCCCTAGCTCGACCCTAAGTCGCCCTCGGAACCGGCTCCCCGAGCCAGGCGGGGACAGCCCGGGGGGGGGGGGAGGGGGCGCAACACCAGGGGGCGACATAGGTGCTGGAACTATCGGTGCGGGGGGGGGGAGGGAGGGGGTTGTCACTGCCGCACCCCCCTGGCTTTCCATTATAGACCAGCTTCGCAGTTCGGTGGAATGGCTCTCAGCACCCCCACTGTACAAATTGTCCCAGCCACCCTGCGGGGCGAGGGAAAAGGGAGACACGATAGAGAAGATTGGGGAGTGGGGGTGGGGAAACGGGGGATGCAGGGGCAGAAATGGGGGCTTGGGAGTAGGATGACCAGATGTCCCGATTTGCGGGTCTTTTTCTTATATAGGCTCCTATTACCCCAACCCCCCTCCTGATTTCTCACACTTGCTGCCTGGTCACCCTAGCTGGGAGTAGTTGGGCTTGCGGTCCTCCTTAGCCATTTTATCTCTGCACTGAGCTGTGGCAGCTAAGCTATTAGCTAGCCCCCCCCCCCCCCCCAAGACTCAGCACTTTCTGTTGTGGGGTTTTTGGGGTGAAAAAGGCTTCCCGGCCAATGCCGTGCTGGGACTCACAGGGCTACAACAACACTGCTTGGGGGGAGGGAGCGGAGGAGCCAGTAGCCCCTCTGCATGCAGAGCACAGGCAGGAAACTGGTGGGGAACTGCTGCTGGCACAAAACAGACGTGTTTCTCTAGGACCAAACCCCTTGATTTTTTTCTCACCGGCGGGTCAGAGCTCTCAGTGGGCAACACGTGTTCGCTAGAGCAGCCAAGACACTTAGGGATCGATCCTTCACGAGGATCTTGGCCGCAGTCAAATCTGCGCCGCGTGAGTTGCTCTGCTCCCAACTCGGCACCTAAATACTCTCGGGTTCAGCGCAGCAGGCCTCCCCGGCAAGCTCCCAACCGGGGACCGAAATCCGCTCGCTGTGCTCGAGCTGCATTTGCTTCTCCGGTTCCCGCTCTGGTTTCCCCTTGCCAAGTTTTAATAACTCGCCCTTTGCTGCCCTTCAAATATCCTGCCCTTGCCTGACTACAAGTGTTTGGGACGTATCCTGCCCACAAGTCCTTGAAGCAACCTTCATACCTTTATTGTGCTTTGGGCAGGATGTAACCTTTTGGGTGGCCTGTTATTGACGAACGTAAGAAAGTAGCCCAAACTGTAACTGTATCCCAAAATGCTTCACGGAGTTCAATAATAAAACGATTGGGCTACAGTATAAACAATAGCCAAGGCAGAGGGAAATGAAGAAGAAGAAAGCTAATTCTACAGATGATATTTGGAAAGAAATGGGAAGCTAATGCTTATAACGTTGCAAAGGTGGCGACAGGCAGACTTGCAGGCATAGCTGATGTGGAAAAAGAGGGTACAGAGGAAAGAATGGCACCAAGGTTACTGTGATTGATAGCTAAATTGGGATATCTGATTTTTCATTTTGATTACATTTCTGAACTCCTGTATGGGAACTAAACTCAAGGCTCTGGATAATATGGCCAAGAATAAGAAGGTGGATAGCAGAGAGTACAGAACTGAACGTCATGGGCTAAGGATTGTGGTGCAGAAGTGGAGCCGCTATCATAGCTAGTGTGGTTTGATAGCTAGAGGGAACCAGAGTTGCCTGCATAGCTATGTACACGGTCCAGCAGTGTTCCACAGTGCCACAGGCTGCAGTGAGAACAAGGAGAATGACTTCATTTGCATAAATCCAAGTTTATCAAACGTACCAGTATCCATTCAAATTGTTATCTATTTGGCAACGTACATCAAATTGTCAAAATTCTTGTGCCAAAAAATAACCACTTGATCACCGAGAAGCAGAAGAGCGCACAACGCCGCAGGTCCTGTGCAAAAAAAATATTTAAAAAAAGACAGCTAAAGAACACTTACATAATTTCAATTGTTTCCTCGAAGCTGAAGTATATTCCCAAACAGTTTGTGGGCTGCGCTAAGTTTTTTTTTTCCTGAAGCAAACCTACTTTTATATTAATATTAACCTTGCATAAAGCAGTTCAAGTATTTATACCAATTTGCATGCAGTCATAAGAATGAGCATTGCATCATGCTGTGAAAAACACTAGCCTTGCAATGCTTACTCTAAGTAGCATTCAGATATTATCTAGCTATATATTACAATAATACTCTGTACGCGTTGTGAGTTTACAGACTGAATTGAAATGGATACAAAAATATAGTAAGGCGGGATTACCAGTATCTTTAAATTATGATAGGGATACGAAGATTCAGGGTGCATAAATTCGGTTATATAGCACTGATTTAGGGTATCTCAGCAGTTTTTTGCTTGTTTGCTTGTTTTTTTGTACTTCTCTTACTCATGGCATAATTTAAACGTTTTACAAAGTTTTTAGCTGTTTTTGTTATAAAGATAACCTTCCAATTAATGTGAATTGATGTGAACATTTGTTTGTAGATGGTCTGAAATTAGGGATTTCGGAGAATTGTGACCAAAGAGAGGTGTGACCAGAGAAGTCTAGTGATGACAATTTAAATGCCAACATTAACTATTTCATGGCTGATCAGTTTATCAGAAACATCCTCTCATCTTCTTATATGCAGGGCTGGATTCATTAGGAGGAAAGGTCTCCAGGAATGAGATGCCAGATTTTAAAGAGGAGAGTAACTGAGTTTAAAAATAAGAGTAACAGTGTTTCGGGGGTAGAGGGAGGAGAGATTCTTAGCATAGGACTCTGGGAGAGATGGGAAGAGAGAAGAACTGGAGTCTGGAGAGATAATAAGATCTGGGAAAGAGTGGAAGATCTGGAGGAATAAATCACAGGATGAAGTGAAAGCTCAACTCTATTTAAAACTATTCAGTAATGATGCAAATAAATTACCATATAACTTATTAAAAAGAAAAGGAGTACTTGTAGCACCTTAGAGAGTAACCAATTTATTTAAGCTTTCGTGAGCTACAGCTCACTTCATCGGATGCATCCGATTCATCGGATGCACTCCTTTTCTTTTTGCGAATACAGATTAACACGGCTGTTACTCTAAAACCTGTCATATAACTTAGTAGTAGTTTCCATGTGTTTATAGTAAGTTTAATGGTGAACAAAAAAAATATATAATGGTGGGATAAAGAATAGCTTTGCTCTCTTAGTTTCTCAGGTCACTAGCATCCTTTGATAAATGTATAGCCTCTTAATTCATAGTCATTTGTGAGTATTTCCATAGCTCCATTTGTCTTATCTCTGGTTAACTGAAGATTGGTCAGGTCCCCCAGTCACCATGCACACCATACATTGCTCCCCGAATTATTTTGCAAAAGTTTCAGGTGTTACATGGAGTGCAGCTGAAGACAATAGTAAAGGTAGGCCACTAGCCTTAGCCATCATGTTGTCTGATCTGCTTGGATTCAGGTTAGATGGCAAAGTGGCTAAAAGGATGATGATTAGTCTACCGTGGTGCTCCCACCAGAGCTACAAATTGTGATGCAACAATCAATGGTACAGTCATAGTGGGCAATTTGTAGACAAATGCTAGTGTACACACAGCCATTGAAGTAAACAGATTGACTTCACTGAAAGCACTAATGAGGCCCCACTTGTTTAAATATATAATTAAACATAGAAGAAATTATCTTGCCAAAATAGGGTCCCCTTCACATGTTAGCACCACTATTTCTCCTATTTCATAACACACAAGGAGAAACAAGCTGTTGAGGTAGCTGCCCACTGATTGTATCCTTGTTCCCGTTTTGCTTATAGGCACATACACATATACAAAACAATTACTTATTTTCATATATCACAGTGAAACCCAGTTGTTTCTATTGCCATCCATATCTTCCCTTGCACCTTTTATCAGTTTATTATTCTAAAAACCAGCTTGCTTTCCCTTTTAAAATTTAAACTTGAAAAATATATCAAACAATTTGAACTCTGAATTTTCCTAACGGTTTATTTTCTTTTCTAGTCTATTTCTCTGAATCTGGGATCTTCCCCTGTCTCTGGTACTTCTTTACTGGCTCGCTATCAGGGAGGGAAGGGGGTGAGGCAGAATTTGCTTAGGCACCTCTGGAGATTTTCTTCAGGTTCTTCGACCTTGCTTTTCACTTTCATGGACCACTCCAATGTCCTTTCAGATGTCTTGTTTGCCTTTCAGCCTGACTGTGTATTCCTTCAACTTCAGCACAGCACTTCTCAGCTTCTGTCTGACTCCAAAAATCCACTGTGTTCAGCAATGTTCTCTTAGTAGCTCCTGAATGGTCCCTTTGCTTCTGAAAGTGGGTATTGCATGCTTTGTGCTTTTCTTAAGTGGTGATTCCTTACCAGTATCCATGACAATCCAGTTTCAATCAGCATGGTTCTCTAGTTTTGTGTGGCAATAGGCACCATAGCATCCTGTTAGCTCCTACTCGTTTGTTCTAAGTGCTTATAGGAGGCTTCTTCTTTCAAACTGTCCTCTGGATAGCAAATCTTCACTTGTCCAATTGTCTATTTTAGTCTTAATTTCAGTTTGTCTTCAGATTGCCATTCCAACATGGTAGCATGGAAGATCAGCTCTGCACCCAATCAAGCCCTTTGTTTATAATGGATTTAGAATGGAGATGAATTTTGGCTAATGGGCCCAAATTCAATAATGATATAAGTTATGCGCCAAGTGTAAATCAGCCAAAGATAGGTGAGTTGGAAGTAGGTTAGTAGTAGAATTTACACCATTTTAGTCATGAGTGGGTGACTGAAAAAGGATAATTTACACCAGTTTGGTATTCTGGGATGGTGAGTGTGTGGCAAATTATATCTTTGCTTAGGTGGGTGTAACTCCCATTGTTTTCAATGGAAGATGAACCCACCTTCTTCAAGCTGATTTTGGCCTACTACGTGAAAAATAATTGGCTCTGGCCAATGCTCATTCATTGTAGATCAGTTTTAATTTCTATATTACCCATACTTCTGTATCTTTCTGAAGGCTGATCTGTGGGTCTCAAGCAATCACTGGCTTTCAAGGTTAGCAAAAAAACTTCCAAAGATTAACACTGTTTGCTTATAAATGTTAGGCAATTTTACATACAACAATAGATTAGCTATTTAAATACTTGTGAGAGTGAGACAAAGGCAAAGTGGAAAAAGACTACAAGCTGACATTGGAAAGCTGTTAATTATTATCTTTGTACCATGGGGAAGAGCATAGGTACCGTATAACATTTAATAAAATTGGCAATTTTATGGAGAAATGGATAAATAACTTGTGACAAATCCCATTGTATTCTCCTTAATTATAATCCCATAAATGTTTCTCACCATGACATAGCTAAGGTTTGGCAATGATATTTTCAGACATCTAGCGAACAGTATTCTTCGAGTGCAAAGAAAATAAATTTTTGGATGGGTTTTTGGACACGTTAAGTGTTGAATCAAGATCTTTTGTGGATCCAGGGTAGATACATTAACAATGTGGTTTGTGCATTTTTTGTTTGTTTTTTCAAACTGATTTAAGTACTTTTCCTCTATTCTTTCTATACTGAAATCAAGTAATCTATTCTTAAAATGCACATATATTTTTTCAATGAAAAAATATTTTGATAGTTTCTATATTAGCTCTTCCTAGTATCTACAAGTGAAAGGACTCTAAATGGAGGGTTGATGTGATATATATGTACCTACCATATATATGGTGACAGTCATGTGATAAATTGCAGACCCATATGTTAAATATTATTTGACTGCCAAGTTGGAAGAGCAGAATGGGCAACATTTAATCCTGGACCAGTGAGAGATGTGAAGACTAGTATCTGTCAACACATCACAGCTGGAACTGGAGCTTTATAACATTAGAAAGCCAGGAATCCTCCTTTTCCAAAAGGATAAGGTTTTTGGGTTTAGCCCTATTAAACCTTGAAATATCAGTCTTCAAATTTGCCCCATGCTTATATATGGAGAAGGTACCTTTGTACAGGTATATGGAATATGTTAGTGAGAATTATTTTCTACCACAGAGGTCTCCCAGGAGTAAGGAAGTCTGACATAATGGGCCAGATCTTCAGCTGTTATAAGTTGGTTTTGGTCCATTGGACTACAAGGAACTATAGGCATTTACATCATCCAAGGACCTGGTACCAGATTCCACATGAGGAGAGATGAATCAAACTGGGACTTTTCAGCCTGGAAAAGAGATGACTAAGAAGGGATAAGATAAAGGTCTATAAAATCATGACTGCTGTGGAGAAAGTAAATAAGGAAGTGTTATTTACTCATAACAGAAGAACTAGGGGTCACCAAATGAAATTAATAGGCAGCAGGTTTCAGACAAACAGAAGGAAATATTTCTTCACACAACACACAGTTAACCTGTGGAACTCTTTGCCAGAGGATGTTGTGAAGGCCGAAACTATAACAGGGTTTAAAAAAATAGATAAGTTCATGGAGGGTAGGTCCATCAATGGCTATTAGCCAAGATGGGCAGGGATGATGTCCTTAGCCCCTATTTGACAGAAGCTGGGAAAGGATCACTTGATGATTGTCTGTTCTGTTCATTGGTCTGACCCAGTATGGCTGTTCTTATGTTCTCACCAGTAACAATTTTGTAAACTTTCTAAAGCATTCACAAAATAGATTTTCTGTAAAAGATGTGGTTTAGATGGTGTCATAAATATAAAGGGAAGGGTAAACCCCTTTGAAATCCCTCCTGGCCAGGGGAAAGCTCCTCTCACCTGTAAAGGGTTAAGAAGCTAAAGGTAACCTTGCTGGCACCTGACCAAAATGACCAATGAGGAGACAAGATACTTTCAAAAGTTGGGAGGACGGAGAGAAACAAAGGGTCTGTGTGTCTGTCGATAGTCTGTCTTTGTCGGGGATAGACCAGGAATGGAGTCTTAGAACTTTTAGTAAGTAATCTAACTAGGTACGTGTTAGATTATGATTTCTTTAAATGGCTGAGAAAAGAACTGTGCTGAATAGAATAACTATTTCTGTCTGTGTATCTTTTTTGTAACTTAAGGTTTTGCCTAGAGGGGTTCTCTATGTTTTTGAATCTAATTACCCTGTAAGGTATCTACCATCCTGATTTTACAGGGGGGATTTCTTTATTTCTATTTACTACTATTTTTATTAAAAGTCTTCTTGTAAGAAAACTGAATGCTTTTTCATTGTTCTCAGATCCAAGGGTTTGGGTCTGTGGTCATCTATGCAAATTGGTGAGGCTTTTTATCCAACATTTCCCTGGAAAGGGGGGGTGCAAGTGTTGGGAGGATTGTTCACTGTTCTTAAGATCCAAGGGTCTGGGTCTGTAGTCACCTAGGCAAATTGGTGAGGCTTTTTACCAAACCTTGTCCAGGAAGTGGGGTGCAAGGTTTTGGGAAGTATTTTGGGGGGAAAGACGCGTCCAAACAGCTCTTCCCCAGTAACCAGTATTAGTTTGGTGGTGGTAGCGGCCAATCCAAGGACAAAGGGTGGAATATTTTGTACCTTGGGAAAGTTTTGACCTAAGCTGGTAAAGATAAGCTTAGGAGGTTTTTCATGCAGGTCCCCACATCTGTACCCTAGAGTTCAGAGTGGGGGAGGAACCTTGACAGATGGGGGAAAAACATAATGATGGTATGGTACACTATAAAGCAATGTGGTACAGATGGTGTGTTAAACTGCTCACTCACGATGTAGCCATTCACAAATAATGCAGGCTTCCCTAATTTATGCCGATGTAGTCTGTATATCATATTCCACTATAATGTAT
The DNA here is from genome assembly GCF_965140285.1 of Lepidochelys kempii. Taxonomy (NCBI): domain Eukaryota; kingdom Metazoa; phylum Chordata; order Testudines; family Cheloniidae; genus Lepidochelys; species Lepidochelys kempii. The sequence continues at coordinate 164,355,110 of NC_136380.1, forward strand.
TCTTTCTTACATTCATCTATGATAAATGATCTAATATTTATAAGGAGGGGAAGGGGCATGGCTTCCTTATTAAGGTTGAAATCAGAGTTTCACTACAAGCCTTAATTTAGCACTCACATCTCTCTAATGTTTTCCCTTTTCTCCTCCTCTATGCCCACAAACTCACACATGCATAGATCTTAAAACACACAGTACAGATTATTAGACACATTATTTTTCAATTAAAGTTTTTTGCAATGTTTGTTATAGATTCATAGATACTAAGGTCAGACGGGACCAATATAATCATCTAGTCTGACCTCCTGCGCAACGCAGGCCACAGAATCTCACCCACCCACTCCTGCGAAAAACCTCTCACCTATGCCTGAGCTACTGAAGTCCTCAAATCATGGTTTAAAGACTTCAAGGAGCAGAGAATCCTCCAGCAAGTGACTTGTGCCCCATGCGACAGAGGAAGGTGAAAAACCTCTGTAAAAATATGTAAAAATATGGCAATCAGCTAAACCCTAAGCATATGGGCAAGATTCACCAGCCAGATACTACAGAAAATTCTTTCCTGGGTAACTCAGATCCCACCCCATCTAACATCCCATCACAGGCCATTAGGCCTATTTACCATGAATATTTAAAGATCAATTAATTACCAATTAATTAAGTTATTGACTGGCTCACTGTAAGTGGCATGCTGTGTGCCACAGGCTAGCGGGTGCCTGAGGGGATCAGGCACCCAGCCTTTCTGTGACTGGCTCCGTTAAGAAAAATGAGCCAACCCAGATCCACCTGTGAGTAGTTAATTACCTAGGTGGCTGGGTGCCAGTTAATTAGTTAAGGAACGCCTAGGCCTAATAAAGGTTAATGAAGGTTCAGTCAGAAAGCCAGAATAGAGGAGACTCCTAAGGAGGAAGACCCCTCATGGGAGCTAGTTAGGAAGCTACTCCCAGCAGTGCCTCCCTGGAGAGTATAGGCTCTCAGACAGAGGAACAAGCCTGGGGAGAAAATGTTCCCACGTAAGGGACTGGTGCTACCCAAGAGAATGAAGTGAGTTTGGGACCTCCTAGGGAACTAGTAGAGACTTGCTTGGCAAAGAACAATGAACTGTCAGGAGAAAAATAGCATTTAGCTGAATGCCCAGCAGAGGTACAAGCTCCAGGCAGGGAATTCAACCATGGATAGAGGAGCAAGACTTAAGACCTATTAACCCAGAGGAGAGAGTTTTTAGTAGAGTAGTTGACTGAAGTTTTTATTTATGTTTTTATTATAGAAATGAGACCCTCTGAAGAGGGTGCACTGTAAATACTAGCAAGGCCTGCTTGGACTTGCTTATATTCGGAGTGAGGAGAAACTGAGGCAAGGGCTCACCTGTGGTATCCTGCCTGACCACAGGGAGCATGCTGGGGTAATCTCTATGCCTACACTGTGTGTAAGGATTTTAGATCAGTCCTCTATTCTTTCTACCCCATAGATCCTAGATGCTTCCATTCTCTCCCTGATCCCGCATTTATCTTTCCCACACTCCCTACCAGTTCTGCTTTCCTTTTCTCTATTTCACTTTCCCTCTGGCTTCCCATCTCTCTTCCTTCTTCCCCTTTTCCAGCCTCTTTCTGTCTTCTACTTGGCTCTAGCATCTTTTTTGTCTCATCCCCCACAAACTCGTTCCCTATGTCTCATGCTTTCCCTGTCCCATGGGTCCTCTAATCTCTTGACCTCCTAATCATGGTCCTGAGTGCCTTTTTCTTTCCTCCTTGGAACCCTTATTTATATTTCACTGCCTCCTCAGCCTTTTTCTCCGCTGGTCCTTTCCCCATCTTCTCCTTTCCTGTCACTGAAGGGCTTTTTCAGTAGCTATTGTTATGTCTTGCTTTTTTTTTTTTTTTTTACCCTTCCCAACTCCATGACTCATTGCTTGCATTTAGAGGTATATGTAAGTAAACGACTGAAGCAGAAAGCATGGGAGCTGGGAGGCAGCTATGAGTCAACCAATCAGCCCAGTAGAGGGCCCCCAAGTTCCTTGGCGTCAGATTTGGAGATGGATCTGATTTTAATAGACCAAATCAATGAAATCTGGCACTTTACATCGAGCATAGAATGACAAACTGTGTTTACTGAAAGACTTAGCCCTACATCTTAATGGCTTGAAGATTACTCTGCTCCCACTGCAGACTCATTTTTTGTATTGCTATGTAACCTTCACACATTTCATGCTCTGTCTGTCACTAAAACTTGCCCCTACAACCCTAAAGAAGGGTTTTTCTAATAGATATTGCCCTTATGATTCAGCCATCTTGGGCTTAGAAAAGATTATTGCATCCTTATGTTCATTTTGAAAATAAATTAATACAGCAGTTAATACATAGCCGAAAGTATGGGCAGAAATCCTAATGAAAGACCTAACGAGAGATACTTTCAAGATCCCTTTACAATGTGTTGTAGAATGCATATTATATCCCTACAGAGACCTGTCAGACCACACCAATTTGCTCTTGGAGTGAGATACAATATTTAATCTCAAAACCCTATTCAGATTTCTTTTGCTCATGGTTCAGGAGGGAAGGCTTTGTGATAAGGGATACAAAATGGGAAGTCAGGAAGCCCAGACCCTACTCTTTCTCTGCAGGATAATAGTAACTTCCATAAAAGAATTACTCATATTCTTTGCGGGTAAAAATAGGACCCCAGGATTTTATTGTCAGCTCTGCCATGGACTTCCTTTGTGATCTTGGAAAATTCACTTACGCTGTCTATGCCTCAGTTTCTTCAACTGCGAAAGGAAGATGACATTCATATTTATGAAGGTAAATTAATTGATTGTAAAGCACTGAAGATTCTTGTATGGAAAGCACTCCAACTGCTAAGTTTTGCCATTCTGTCTAGATTACACCTCAGATTTTTTCCTTTAACCAGTTTATGGTTTATAGTGAATAAACTGGAAGAGCCTGGAATTAGGAATAAAAATGGAGAGCCTGGAATTTATATTACATTATATGACCAAACTGAGGCTCTGCTGTGAAGGATATTATAGTGTTGTCAATAAAAATGATGGTTCTGTGGCCTAAGCATCATGGAAATAACTAAAACCACTGTTCAAATGCTGCAGCATTAATTTAACCCTACATTTGATCAAAGTATTGAATAACTGCATTCATTTGACTAGCGAAAAGTCATGGGGGAGGTGATCTTTTGTGTGATATCTGAAAAAACAATATCTGTTCTGTTCTGTGCTGACACTCCCCCATCGACTCCGCCTGAGCCTCTTGCTCCGATGGAGTACTGGAGTCGACGGGAGAGCGCTCGGCGGTCGATTTATCGAGTCTAGACTAGACGCGATAAATCGACACCCCCCCACACACTGGATTGATCGCTGCCCCTCGATCCTGCGGGTAACGTAAACAAGCCCTTACTGACTTAGATTATAACTTTCCTTCCTCTCACTATTGTGTAGCAGCCTGCATGCTCCTTGTCCACCTGACTTCTGCTTTCTACTGCAGAGATGTCTACAATCACTGATGAAGCTACGTAGTCACAGGCCAAAACTTTCTAACCTAAATACAGCAAATTAAACACCTATTGGGTTCTGAGAGGTGCTGAGCATCTGCACTAAATTCACTGGGAGTTGTGGATGCCCAGTATCTCTGAAAATCAGGCACTATTTGGTTAGGTTCCTCAGTTTCGATTTAAGTGATTAACTTACTTAAAGATCTGTGTGAAACTGTTGACCTTAGTTTGTGAAACATTGTGGCCCATAGCACTGAGTTGTACCTAATCCCACAGGTAGGCCCACTGAAGTCCATACAAGTTAGTTATGTTGAATAGTACTCTATGACAGTGGTTCTCAACCAAGGGTACGGAGAGGTGTTATGGGGGTACAGCAACTCATCTAGATATTTGCCTAGTTTTACAACAGGCTACACAAAAAGCACTGGCAAAGTCAGTACAAACTAAAATTCCATACAGACAATGAGTTGTTTATGCTGCTCTATATACTATACACTGAAACGTAAATACAATATTTACATTCTAATTGATTTATTTTATAATTATATGGTAAAAAGTAGAAACTAAGCAATTTTTCAGTAATAGCGTGCTGTGAAAGTTTTGTATTTTTATTAGGGCTGCTGATTAATCGCAGTTAATTCACGTGATTAACTCAAATTAATTGTGATTAAAAAAATGAATCGCACTGTTAAACAAGAAAATACCAATTGCAATTTATTACATATTTTGGATGTTTTTCTACATTTTCGTATAGTATTCTGTGTTGTAATTGAAATTAAAGTGTATATTATTTTTATTACAATATTTGCACTGTAAAAGATAAACAAAAGAAATAGTATTTTTCAATTCACCTTGTACACGTACTGCAGTGCAATCTCTTCATTGTGAAAGTGCAACTTACAAATGTAGGGTTGGGTTTTTTTTGGTTAAATAACTACACTCAAAAACAAAACAATGTAAAACTTCAGAGCCTACAAGTCCACTCATTCCTACTTCTTGTTCAACAAGTTGCTAAGACAAACAAGTTTGTTCACATTTACAAGAAATAATGCTGACCTCTTCTTATTTACAATGTTACTAGAAAGTGAGAACAGGTATTTGCATGGCACTTTTGTAGCTGGCATTGCAAGGTATTTACATGCCAGAGATGCTAAACATTCATATGCCCCTTCATGCTTCGGCCACCATTCCAGAGGACATGCTTCCATGCTGCTGACACTTTTTTTAAAAAAAAGAATGCATTAATTAAATTTGTGACAGAACTCCTTTAGGGAGAATTGTATGTCTCCTGCTCTGTTTTACATGCATTTTGCCATATATTTCATGTTATAGCTGTCTCGGACAATGACCCAGCACATGTTCATTTTAAGAACACTTTCACTGCAGATTCAACAAAACACAAGGTACCAATGTGAGATTTCTAAAGATAGCTACAGCACTTGACCCAAGTTTTAAGAGTCTGAAGTGCCTTCCAAAATCTGAGAGGGACGAGGTGTGGGGCATGCTTTCAGAAGTCTTAAAAAAGCAACACTCCAGTGTGGAAACTACAGAACCTGAACCACCAAAAAAGAAAATCAACCTTCTGCTGGTGGCATCTGACTCAGATAATGAAAATGAAATGTCAGTCCGCACTGCTTTGGATTGTTATGGATCAGAATCTGTCATCAGCATGGACGCATGTCCCCTGGACAGGTGGTTGAAGCATGAAGGGGTATATGAATCTTTAGCACATCTGGCATGTAAATATCTTGCAACGCTGTCTACAACAGTGCCATGAGAATGCCTGTTCTCACTTTCAGGTGACATTGTAAACCAGAAGTGAGCAGCATTATCTCCTGCAAATGTAAACAAACTTGTTTGAGCGATTTGCTGAACAAGGAATAGGACTGAGTGGACTTTCAGGCTCCAAAATTTTACATTGTTTTATTTTTGAATGCAGTTTTTTGTACATAATTCTACATTCATGATAAAGAGATTGCACTACAGTACTTGTATTAGTGAATTGAAAAATATTATTTTTTTACAGTGCAAACACTTGTAATCAAAAATAAATATAAAGTGAGCATTGTACACTTTGTATTCTATGTTGTAACTGAAATCAATATATTTGAAAATGTAGACAACATATCCCAAAAATATTTAAATACATGGTATTCAATTATTGTTTAACAGTGCGATTAATCGTGATTAATTTTTTTAATTGGTTGACAGTCCTAATTTTTACATATGATTTTGTAAGCAAATAGTTTTTTAAGTGAGGTGAAACTTGGGGGCATGCAAGACAAATCAGACTCCTGAAAGGGGTACAGTAATCTGGAAAGGTTGAGAGCCACTGCTCTACACCACAAGCATATCACAATCTAACCCTTTTGGATGAAAAGTGCTATATACACAAAGTATTATTACACATATATTTAATCTATGTCTCCCCTTCTCCCATCCATGTTACGGTGTTGCTGGTAGGGAAAAGAGTCCCATTAAATAGCTTTAGAGGACTCTAACTTTTACTTTACCACTGAGTATGTAAATTTAGATTTGCCACTCTTTTGTTGATTCTTTAAATACTTGACTAAAATTGAATGTGGTATTCTATCATCTTGTATTTCATAGTACTCAGTTCAGCCAAACAAAATTAAAACAGATACCTCATTTTTCATAGAGGAGGTAACAAGGAAAAAAGGATGCCATCTGTGTTTAGTGTTCTCAGCTCTCCAGCATTAAGCTGATTAGGGGCAATCAGTTCCCTTCACAGCTGCTTAGAGGCAGTCTGCTGTGGAAGAGCTAGCTATGTGCAATAACAGAAGAAACATTTGTGTAAACAGAGGTTGGAGGCAGACTGATGCAAACAGGAAGAAAAAGCAGAGTGTTGGGTAATTTATTTGAGACAACCAGGTTTTGTATCCTTTATTTTTACTTTGGTTTTAATTTTCTTTGCTTATTGGTACAGCTTTAATAAAGCAGTATAGTGTCCTAGGTGCATGCAGATAGATCTTGTACATGGAAATTCTTTCCACATTACTTCAAAAAATTAAAATAGACAAACCTCAACAAAAGATAGTATAAGGGACCTCTAACAAGCTGGTGGTTGTCAAGGATGGGATGGAAATCTAGATCTCAAGTTCCCTCCATCTCAACTGACAAGGTGGAAAGAAATAGATGCATTTCCTTTTTAGATGCCAGAAGTCCCACCTACCTCTCACAAGCTCTCGATACCTCCTGCTCACCAACGAAACATATACAACAGAGTTTTGTTTTCAATACAAAATTCTGCAGCACATTGAAAAATTGGAAATAGAATACATTGAAAAACAGTCTAAAACCTCTACTGTTTAACGTAAAAGTAAACTAACAAAATCTCCACTAGAACTGTACTGTTTCTCTTGTCCCACATCATACTTAATAAAATAATGGTTTTGAATGTGCTGCAGGAATTCCAATGTAATGCAAAGCCTGAGTACTGTAGTCGTAGCCATTCCTGCCTCATCTCACCTCCTCCACTATGCAAATAATGCCAGCCTCAATATTCCCTTCTGCCACCACATCCACATCCCTTCTGAAAACTCAGTTATCCTGTCTTGCACACAAGAAATGAGGGGAAGGATGGTACCAAACAAATCCTTCTCCTCCCTGGCTGTGTAGACCCTGGAGGTTCATGGCTTCACAATTTGCCCCCGCTCATCCCTTTCAGTGAAGAGTGTATTGTTCCTATTGATAGTAATTCGCATTAAAAATCCTCCACAAATAATAGCAACATTATTTAAACAAGCCTCATGATTTGTACATGAGCTCAATAGGACTATTCACATGCTTAAGGTTAAGCAAGTACCTTGTTCTGAGGTCCAGAAGGAGGTGGGAAGCAGGCCAGTGGGAAGTTTTTAGATGAAGATAAAAGGGGGAAAACAGAGATAATGTTATGGTAGGGCTCTACAGAAGACCCACGAGGTCAGGAGGAGGAGGAGGTAGATGAGGTATTTCTAGAACAAATAACAGAAATATTCAACACACGAGACATGGTAGTAATGGGGGAGCTTACGTATCCAGATGTCTGTTGGAAAAGTAGTATGGCAAAACACAATGTCCACTAAGTTCTTGCAATGTATGGGGGGACAACTTCTTGTTTCAGAAGGTAGAGGAAGGGGGATAGTCATTTTAGACTTTGTTCTAACTAACAGGAATTGGTTATGAATCTGAAGGTTGAAAGCAATTTGTGTGAAAGTGATCATGAAATGATTAGAGTTCATTATGATTCTAATGGAAGAAAGGAGTCGGAGCAGTAGAATAAGGACAATGGACTTCAAAAAACAAACTTCAACAAACTCAGAGAACTGTTAGGCAAGGTCTAAGGGAAAAGAGTTCAGGAGAGCTGGCAGTTTCTCGGAGGCAATGTTACAGGTACAAAAGCAAACTATCCCAATGCAAAGGAAAGAGAGGAAAAATAGCAAGAGGTCAATATGGTTCCATTAGGAGCTCTTGAATGATCTGAAAATCAAAAAGGAATCCTATGAAAAATGGAAACAGGGACAAATTGCAAAAGGTGAGTACAAAAGAATAGCACAAGCATGTGGGGACAATCAGCAAGGCTAAGGCACAAAATAAGTTGTCTAGCAAGAGGCATAAAAAAGCAATAAGAAGAGGTTCTGTAAATACATTAGGAGAGGAGAAAGGTGAATAAAACTGCAGGTCGTCTACTTGGCAAAGGAGGAGAGGTAGTAATAGAAAACATCGAGAAGGCTGAGGTGTTTCATGCCAAGCTTGCTTTAGTCTTCACAAAAAAGGTAAATTGCAATCAGATACTTTGATTGTGCTAACAACAAAGATGAAGGAACACAGCCCAAAACAGGGAAAGAAAAGGTTAATGAATATTTAGATACGTTAGAAGTATGCAAGTCAGTGGGACCTGATGAAATTCATGTTAGGGTACATAAGGAATTAGATGATGTAATCTCAGAACTGTTCATGATTATCTTTGAGAATTCATGGAGGACAGGTGAGGTCCATGAGGACTGGAGAAGGGCAAACATAGTACCTTGTATTTTAAAGGTCTTTTTAAAAAAAAGATCCCAGGGAACTCTAAACCAATATACCTTCTTTTGATACCTGGAAAAAGAACAAATTATTAAATGGTAAATTTGTAAGCACCTAAAGAATAAGGGGGTGATGAGGAATATCTAGCATGGCTCTGGCAAGAACAAATCATGCCAAAACAGCCTAATTTCCTTCTTTGACAGGGTTATTGGTCTAGTGGATGGGGGAAGCAGTAGATAAAAATATATCACTTGATTTTTTATTTTTTTTTTAGTAAGGCTTTTAACACACTATCACTGAGCTTCTCATAAGAAAACTAAGGAACTGTAGTCTAGATTAAATGAATATAAAGTGCATGAAAAACTGGTTGAAAGGCTGTACTCAATGAGTAGCTATCAACAGTTTGTCAAACTGTAGGGTTGTATCTAGTGGGATCCCACAGGAGTCTGTTACTAGTCAATATTTTCATTAATGATTTGGATAATGGAATAGAGAGTATGCTTATAAAATTTGCACATGACACCAAGCTGGGAGGGATTGCAAACACTTTAGAGTATAAAGAAAAGGAGTACTTGTGGCACCTTAGAGACTAACCAATTTATTTGAGCATGAGCTTTCGTGAGCTACAGCTCACTTCATCAGATGTTTACCGTGGAAACTGCAGCAGACTTTATATACACACAGAAATCATGAAACAATACCTCCTCCCACCCCACTGTCCTGCTGGTAATAGCTTATCTAAAGTGATCAACAGGTGGGCCATTTCCAGCACAAATCCAGGTTTTCTCACCCTCCACCCCCCCACACAAATTCACTCAAGCAAATACTCACCAACAACCACATACCACACAACAGAACCACTAACCCAGGAACTTATCCTTGCAACAAAGCCCGTTGCCAATTGTGCCCACATATCTATTCAGGGGACACCATCACAGGGCCTAATAACATCAGCCACACTATCAGAGGCTCGTTCACCTGCACATCCACCAATGTGATCTATGCCATCATGTGCCAGCAATGCCCCTCTGCCATGTACATTGGTCAAACTGGACAGTCTCTACGTAAAAGAATAAATGGACACAAATCAGATGTCAAGAATTATAACATTCATAAACCAGTCGGAGAACACTTCAATCTCTCTGGTCACGCAATCACAGACATGAAGGTCGCTATCTTAAAACAAAAAAACTTCAAATCCAGACTCCAGCGAGAAACTGCTGAATTGGAATTCATTTGCAAATTGGATACTATTAATTTAGGCTTAAATAGAGACTGGGAGTGGCTAAGTCATTATGCAAGGTAGCCTGTTTCCTCTTGTTTTTTCCTACCCCCCCCCAGATGTTCTGGTTTAACTTGGATTTAAACCTGGAGAATGGTCAGTTTAGATGAGCTATTACCAGCAGGAGAGTGAGTTTGTGTGTGTATGGGGGTGGGGGGGATGTGAGAAAACCTTGATCTATGCAGGAAATAGCCCGACTTGATTATGTAAAGAGTTGTCACTTTGGATGGGCTAGCACCAGCAGGAGAGTGAATTTGTGTGGGGGGGTGGAGGGTGAGAAAACCTGGATTTGTGCTGGAAATGGCCCACCTGTTGATCACTTTAGATAAGCTATTACCAGCAGGACAGTGGGGTGGGAGGAGGTATTGTTTCATGATTTCTGTGTGTATATAAAGTCTGCTGCAGTTTCCACGGTAAACATCTGATGAAGTGAGCTGTAGCTCACGAAAGCTCATGCTCAAATAAATTGGTTAGTCTCTAAGGTGCCACAAGTACTCCTTTTCTTTTTGCGAATACAGACTAACACGGCTGTTCCTCTGAAACCTGACTTTAGAGTATAGAATTAGAATTCAAAATGATGACAAATTAGAGAATTGGTCTGAAATCAATGCAAGCAAATGAAAGTATTACATTACAGAAAGAATCTGGGAGTAGTAGTGGATTACAATTTGAATGGGACTCAACATTGTCATGCAGCTGCAAAAAAGACTAATATAATTCTGGGGTATATTAACAGGAGTGCCATATGTAAGACATGGGATGTAACTGGCCCACTGTATTTAGCAACGTGACTGGTGAGGTCTCAGCTGGAGGGCTGTGTCTGGGTGCCACACTTTAGGAAAGATGTGGAAAAATTAGAGAGACTCCAGAGGAGAGCAACAAAAACGATAAAGTTTAGAAAACCTAATCTATCTTTGGGGGTTTTATTAAAGGACATTTTGGTTTTAAGAAAAGAAGACTGGGGATGGGAGACAGAATCTTTTATAACAGACTTCAAATATGTTAAGGGCTAAATAAAAAGGATGGTATGTTCTCCATGTCCATTGAGGGCAGGGCAAGAAGTAAAGGGTTCAATCTGCAGCAGGGGTTGGCAACCTTTCAGAAGTGGTGTGCCGAGTCTTCATTTATTCACTCTAATTTAAGGTTTTGCGGGCCAGTAATACATTTTAACGTTTTTAGAAGGTCTCTTTCTATAAGTCTATAATATATAACTAAACTATTGTTGTATGTAAAGTAAATAAGGTTTTTAAAATGTTTAAGAAACTTCATTTAAAACTAAATTAAAATGCAGAGCCCCCCGGGCCGGTGGCCAGGACCCGGGCAGTGTGCGTGCCACTGAAAATCAGGTCACGTGCCGCCTTTGGCACGCGTGCCATAGGTTGCCTACCCCTGATCTGCAGCAAGGGAGATCTTAGGTTAAATATAAGAATTTTTTTTCTAACTACAAGGCAGTTAGACTTTGGAATAGGTTTCCAAGGGAGGCTGTGGAATCCCTATCACTGTAGGTTTTCAAGAACATGTTGGACAAACACCTGTCAGGGATAGTCTAGGTTTACTTGGTCCTACCTTAGTGCAAGCAGCTGAACTAGATGACCTCTCAAAGTCCCTTCCAGCCCTACATTTCTATGATTCTATACATCTTTGCAGGATTAGGGCCTTACTAAGTAACTGTATGATCTTACTATTGCCACCTTTCTCTTTCCTCTCTCCTCCTGTCCTCTTTTTCTGTTTGAGTCTTGCCTCTTGTGTCACTCATGTTAAATTTAGAGCTTGATTTTTTTTTTCAAAAGCACTGAGCAATCACAACTCCACTTGAAGTCAATCTGTAGAATGTAAACTATTTGGGGCAGGGAATATGCCATTACTTGTTTTGCAGTGTCTAGCACACTTCTGGATTCTCAAAAAATTTAATCAATGTACAGTAGAATTTTGTACCTATTTTTAACTATGTAAATATTTCCCTCCTTATATTAGCTGGCACTTACAACCATACATGTTTGCCCTAACACCCTAACTAGATGTATTAGACTATTCTAATACTCTAATACTAAACTTGGAAACAACTGGAGCTTGATTTTTAAAAAGACAAGATACTTTCCCACCCAATAATGCTGGTGCTTTTTCTGACTCTCCCTTGTCACATTAGTCCTATTGACTTATATCAATAAAATTCTGGCTTACTCTAGTTCCTGTTTCTCATCTTACTGCTGCCTCAGTTTCTTGCAACAATTGCTTAAAACTTCTACTGCTCAGCATCCCCATCACTGTTCATTTATACATTGTTTGTTTATGGTTACCTCCAAAGCTAAGATTTATGTTCTAAATTTTAGCTTAGCTCTTACAAGCGATTATCCCTTGCAGAACTGGGTTCCTCTCTGTTCCTTTCAATTTAATTTGGCTTCTGATGGAATGCTCACACCTCAATCTCACCATTAGTGTAAAAAAAAATCATGCTTTTTAATTTAAAGTTGTGCTATAACATCAAGTATAAAATATTACAAAAAAAAAATAAATGACCAGATTGGAGAGATAGTAAGTTTCTAAATACTTGAATTACATGGATTAAATAGAAATAAGGTGCACATACAATGAGATGTATATTAAATATTGGTCTTATAATGAGTATATGGTAACTAAGAAATGAATTACTGAATATCATACATAAAATAAATTAAAAAGTTGAACAGATTACTTGTAATTCTCAATATAAATGTGTTAAAGTTGTTGAAAGTTAGCAAAAGTTCTACTTGGGTGAATGCTATTTGATGCGCTTATTGCTAAAATCAGAAATAACTTTTAAAATCTTAATTTTAAAACTTCCATGATTCTGCTCATCTGACATTGATGTAGAATTCCTATGAAATCCATACAGCTGACTCTTGTTAGGTTTCATTTTTTTTCCAGTTCAATTCAGTGGGACTTTATTGGCATGACAAGTTACACAAATGAAGCTGAACTGTAAGAAAAAGGCAGACCCTTTAGTTGTCTGTCAGAGACAGGTATGACACTCCCAGATAGACATTGTGTTTGGGATTCAATCCTCTAATTGTCATTAATGTCCAAACCAGTGGCAGGTTACTATGTAGCATGATGCCGTCTATTTTTCCCCACAGGATCAGGCAGATGAGAACCCAACTTTAGCTTTTCTTTTAACAGCTTTTAACCTGATCTTTGCTATTATCGTCTTATTTTATTATGCCTTTTCAAAGGCGTTTACCAATTCAATTTATTTGCTCAATAACATGTTGTAAAGGTGTGCTATAAAGTCAAAGAGCAACCAGAGATCATCTGATTGATTGCTCCTGAAATCAGTAGCTTGTTTACTTCCACATCAACTTTGCCTTTCTCTTCCTAATTTAGAAATTAACTTGCCAGTAGCATATTTTGAAAGTCAGGAGGCGTACATGCTAACCTGGTACCTTCGTGTAATGCAGAGATATTGACATGTCACTACTAAATCTGGTATGGGATACAAAGCTGCCAGTGACATTGGTGGTTTCATGGTGCTGTTCACAATACAGACTAATACTGGAAGACATTCCATGCCCAGATCAGCTTCCAATCTAATTAAAGACAAGTTGCAAAAAGTGTGCATAACAAACAATAGGAGGGAATTCAGGATGAGGGTAACAGTAATACGATCAGTTACATTGGCTAGCAATACAACTTGATGGTTCTGAATCAGTTACTTAAACTTTGTATTTTAATTTCTCTTTTTGAAGACTCCTTAACCACTTGTGCTCCCTTAATGTGTTCTCCTTCTTCCCAGCCTTGAAAGAATCATAGAATATCAGGGTTGGAAGGGACTTCAGGAGGTATCTAGTCCAACCCCCTGCTCAAAGCAGGACCAATTCCAAACTAAATCATCCCAGCAAGGGCTTTGTCAAGCCTGACCTTAAAAACTTCTCAGGAAGGAGATTCCACCACCTCCCTAGGTAACGCATTCCAGTGTTTCACCGCCCTCCTAAATAAAGGGATAAAGGGACTCTGGGCTTGCTACCTATTACTCCATTGAATTTGTATATTTCTGCCTTGTCCCCCATGCAGATGACTTCCGCTATACCTAATATTACTAGTCCCTTTGAAAAAATATTTCAGCAATTCCCATATTTCTCTCAGATGACACAGTCCCTTCCAAAAGAAAAGCCACCCACTCCATGTGGAGCTGGGAGCATACCAAGTATCTAGAGTTGTTCCTGACTTGGGGGCAGGAATAGGTCCTTGTAAGTGCTAGGTGTAAGAGGGAAGAAAGTCTATTGATTATGGATTGTGCGCTGTATTGTCACTGCTGTCCACAGCTATGAAGGTGCTGGGCCCTGCTCATTACCTAACTTCCTCAAACAAGGTACCCCTCTTTTTCCATGCTTTGCCCACCCAATGGTAACTCTTCCAACGCCACGGAGATCTCACAAAAGCCTGGAAATGCTCACATCACTGAAGCACCTGCACTTATATAGGCACTGCTAGGAGGGGAGAGAGTTGGGCCCATATATAGAAAATTATTTTTCTGTGGGGGTACTACTGGCTTCCATTAGAGCTGCCTGTGCTTTAATCTGGCTCTGAACCCCAATGAGGCAGAATCAACCATGAGAAGTCAGATAGGGGGCTAAATCACTGTCACAGAAAGCTGACACCAGGGAGACAAATGGGAATTGGCATTAGATCTTTTGATATAACAAAAAAATGCAAACCCTCAACTCTTCTGTATTACACATGTGGCATATCTTTAGCTGAACAATAATCTGATGACTGAGGTATGAATTTGGTGTTTTGGTTGGATGACATTTGAATCCCATTCCTGAAGTAAATGAACTGATTAGTTGCAGAAAGAGGGTAGTGTGCTGGTTTACTCTAAGTTTAAAATCTTGATATTAAAATAGGGATAATGACAGACTCAATGCACATAGATAACATGTTATACAGCACCATGTACCTGTGTACATTCACTGGGTCCCATGATCTGATTTCACAAAAAATTCACTGAATACACTTAATGAGAAGTAAGAAGCATAGGTATATTGGGTTTGATTGTTTTGCACATGTTGGCATAGCTTGTCAGTCTGCATTTGAGAGGCAAGAACTTTTTGTTTTGTCTTTTTTGAAATAAAACCAAATCTTACAAAAGATTTCCATTGCTTTTTTCATCAGCCACTAGGTGGTGGTGTTTGCTATTCATGCTGTACTTAAAACAGAAAAAAAATTTAAGTCACTTGTTACTGAATGTGATGGTATATCATTTTATGATAGAAAGTTTGCTTCTCGCCCTAAAGGAACCTGTACCATTGATCATCTTATTTTCTCTTTGACGTATCTTCTTCTAGAGATGCACAAAACCCCAGATCTGAACTTTGTTGCTCAGGGGTCTATCTCTATTTTCCCCTCTGTGTTTTATCAGATTCTCTCAGCCCACTCATATGTTGGTGTTCATTGCATATTTAACAATAAAGAGGAAGAATGGTCTTGTGATTAAAAGCATGGAACTGGGATTCAGGTGATTTGGGTTCAATTTTCAATTCTGCTGCAAACTTTCAATATGATGTAGGGGCAAGTCACTTAATCTCTGCCTCAGTGCCCTATTTGTAAAATAGGGATAATGCTTCCTTTTTGTCTTTTTTATTTAGACTGTAAGTTTCTGCCCCACAGACCTCTCTCTTACCATGTATTTGTACAGTGCCTAGCACCAGGAGGCCCTGATCTCAGCTAGACGTAGGTAGTACTGTAATAGAAAAACAATAAATAATATGGCTATTTTGTAGGAATCTGGAATTTTAGTTACGATTACCAAACAGTCTTCTCTATTGCACTCCTCATTGTTCTGAGTGCCCACTAGGTATCTTGTAATATAATACATAATAAGCAAGATGACAGGATCCATGCTCCAATTTTTACATGATAAATGTACAAATGTTAAGAATACATGATTTCAGTCTAAGTATTTTGAAGCTGAACTGCTCAATCACTCTTTACTGGTGAAAGGAATAAACATTCTTATTGAAGAAAATGCCCTGTTCACTTGTATAAAAGGAAATTATTATTTGAATTAAATTATGATATTATAATTACAGAAGAGGCATTTTTAGATTTAAGAAATATGCTTGCCTTGCTAAATCTCAGATCAGATTCCATTGTTCTTTGCAGGTGAAATTGCCCCGTGCAGAGTTCTAGGACCTAAGTGGTGCATAGATTGATTTTTTTATTTTTTTTTTTTGGTACAAGTTGTCTGCACTGAGATGAATTTCACAATTTGTGTCAAGACCTAACTCTGACTTGACTGGTTGAGCAGCTATGCAGGCTTACTGGAAAAGTGAGAGAGAAAAAATGGAGTTAGCTGTCTAGAGATTGGAGCAATTTTGCACTTGAAAGCAAATCATATCAACGTTGGCTTTTTAAAAATACTGATAATAAATACTGCTTGCTGGAGTCTGTGAATACTGGTGGAAACATGTGTCCAGACTGGATGAAAGTACAGAACATGACGACGTGGATACTAGTGAAAATATGATGTATTTAGAATGTGAGTTATCTCCAAGAGGAAGATGATAAAAACTGAGGTTTTTTCCTGCCTAGAAGACTGAGTATGAATAGATTTACCTTTTTAAATGGCAAGAAATTACTCTGTTTTCACTACAATCTTCTTCACCTTCTTGCAATAGGATGAAGTTGGAATTAATTTAAAACCAGTAACTTATCAGTTTCAAACACAGTACTATGTTCCACTGTGAAGTCTATTGACATGTAGATCAATTTGAAAAAAGACCAACAGTACTGCCTCAGGATGCAGTAGCTAAGTCAAATAGTGGGGCTATTGTCTTTGCCATAAACCTTACACAATGCTGATCATTAGTGGCATGTGAATGCTATAGCAGTTTTTCAGAAGTTCATTACTTTGGCATATACATTTGCTCCATGCTGCATTTTGGAAGACAAGATTTGCCTACCATAGCAGCAACATATTTTAAACTACGGTTTCGCTGTTTGCCATACCATGATTAAGAAATGGATTTTTTTTTAAAGAACTGCGCCACAATAGTCTAAATTAATTTAGCCTGGTTATGACACCTGGTAGTATATTTTTACATATGTACTTAAAGACTTTAATGTACATTAACAAAAAAGTATGTTTCTGTAGTCATGGCATAAGGCGAATGATCACAGAACTGAACTCCAGATGTCTGAACTGAAATAAAATATGAACGTAGTTTGGGAACAGGTGATGTATTGACTTGTGTGTGTGTGTATGTATCAATACCCTCTACACAATGGAATGTCAGATGCACTTTGGTGCCTTGAGCCATTGTCTAAGGACCAAATTGTCTCCTGGGAATTTTTGCCATTTAAACTTACAATGGAAACTCAGTACCTACTTTTAAGCCGACAAAGACTCACTATTCCCTACTGGAGCTAGTTATGAAGGAAGTTGAGGAATTTTGTCAAAAAAAGAGTCCTTTCTCATCAAATTCATTATAGGAAAGTAGATAGGTTAGTTAATGGCCAGGTATTCAGTATTAGAGGGCTCCCTGAAGTGAGAGACCAGTCTAATGTCCTTGGACTATTAAACTGTTCTTCCACTTTTTTTAGACCTTTCTCTCCTCTTACCTGTCATATGCACGTGTAGAAAATAAGGTGCATTTATTAACATACTTCTTCTGTCTTGTACACAGTATTAAACTTGTTCTGGGATAAATTGCTCAGATTACGTAGTTGGACACCCATGCAAATTTTGTGAAGAGGTGTGCTTCTAAAACTCCTTGTCTTTGGCAGCTCCCCTGGAAATTGATCCTACTTAAATATCTGTAGAATCTATTTGTTTACTTAGGTTAAACACATTTCTCAACTAGCCAGCTAATCTATGGGAGATGTTGATCACTACTGCTCCTCTGGCCTGTAGGAATGGACTTGAAAGTACCTGAAATCATAGAATCATAGAATATCAGGGTTGGAAGGGACCTCAGGAGGTCATCTAGTCCAACCCCCTGCTCAAAGCAGGACCGATCCCCGACTAAATCATTCCAGCCAGGGCTTTGTCAAGCCTGACCTTACCTATAAGGAACTGTTTTTCTCTTCAACACAGCTGTATGTGTGCACACGGAAAAGTGTGTTTATTTGGAGAGAAATATGTAACATATAGCTGAGATTTTTTTAAAAGTTATTTTGATAAAAAGATTTGAATTCCAAGCAGAGTCCAGATGAGGAGGGGGAGAGAAGAGAGCATAAATAGTGCTCTAGTTTGGCTCCATTTTAGGGACAGCGATGTTTACATGCTTGGGACTTTGTAAGGAAGGGAAAGGAAAGAAGTGAAGGAGATGCAAAGATACTGATGCAGATCCTCAACTATTACATTGCTTCACTTGGTACAGCTAAGGTTAGAAGTAAAGAACATAAGGCTGACTTTAAATCATATTTACACTCCCTCCTACAACAGCCATTTAAATCTGAAATATCATTAATATCAAGCAAATATCAAGCAAAGACAGTTTGTCTTAGAAATAAGGTACCACACATATAAGTTCATGAATAAGATTAGCTGCACAATTCCTCCAGCACAATAAGTTGCAACTGCCCACATAATGTTGTTACATAATGTTCTGCCTTGCAGAACAAAAAAAACAAACAAAAAAATGATCTAAACTTAATGTGGGTAAGAAGTCTTGTGTAGCTGATCATAAATCACCTGGCTTCTTTGTTTTTGCTGAACACTTGTCCTTTATTTGGTGTCTAATATCTGTTCCCCCCCTCCCTGCCCCCGTCTATCTATAAGTAGGATAAATGTACTTCAATGACAAGAAAAGGTTGATATGCTGCAATACACATAAAAACAAAAGAGCTGCCATACTGCTTCAGACCATGATCTAGCTGACCCATTCTGCTGTCTTTAGCAGTTGTGCACAGGAGAGCTCCCGTGGGAGTGTACAGAAAAGAGCCATTATGGCATGATCCACCCGTCTTCCATCCCCAGCTTCTTGTAGGGAGAGGTTTCAGGTAGTCCAGCCCATGTTTGGGCAATCTTGGCTAACAGCCGTAGCTGGACCTATTTTCCATGAACTTATCCAGTTCTTTTAAACTGGTCGTACTTTTGGCCATCAACCAGCACATGCATGGCAATGAGTTCCACAGGTTCCTTGTGCAGTGGGTGGAAAGTGGGCACGTCCTCTCGTTTATACCAAACCTGCTGCCTAATTAATTACAGGGCGGAGCCCTGGCTTGTGTATGGCGGTGACCGCACCACAAAACTAAAGCGTGCTGGGGTGCTGGCCTTTACACATCAGCCCCTTTCACAGCCGTTGTCTCCGTGAAGCCTCAGGAGGGGTGACCTGCTGGGGGTGAGCATGCCCCCCACAAGCGGGGCAATGTCTTTGCCGTTTTCCAGGAAGACACCCAGCTAGCGGACCGGTCCAGGGGGTGATATTTTCTACTTCTCCCTGGCCGGGGACAGCCACGATCCTCCCCCCGAGGGCTGCTGGCCCATGCTGGCGGCGCTACGCCCTGGGGAGCGTCCGCGCGCCGCGCAGCAGGAGGCGCCGGCTACCCGCTGCTGGGCTGTGGGAGAAGTGGGGCCGCTGCCCTCACCCAAGATGGCGGCCGGGGCTCAGGCGGGCGGGCCGGTCACCTGTTGAGGTAGAGGCAGCGCGGCGCCTCATTGGCTGCGGCTGCCCCGGGCCGCAGTGCCTGCGCGGCGGGGAAAGGGTTAACGCCGGGGGCGGAGGCGGCGCCGTCAACCGAGGAGGAGCCCGCAGCGCCGCCCGGCTGGGCCGGGACAGGGGCCCCGCAACCGCCCCATGGAGAGCGAGGGCGCCGGCTGCAGCCGCTTGCCCGGCGCGGCGGGTGGGAGGGGCCCGGCAGGCAGCGAGCGGGAGCCGCAGCAGCCCGGGGAGGAGGCGCCGCCGGAGGCCGAGTCGGACTGGAGCTTCATCGACTGCGAGATGGAGGCGGTGGCGCTGCGGGACCTGCCCACCGCCACCATCGCCTGCAACCTGGACCCGCGCCTCTTCCAGGACACCCTGTGCCGGGTGAGCGCGGGTTGGGGCCCCGGGGAGCTGCCGCGAGCCCCGCCGGTGCCATGGCGGCTCGGTCACTTTGTGGCCTCTCCCTTCCCTGCCGTCCGGGCGGCGGCGGCTGCCGGGGCTCGGAGCCGGGCGCTGCACCGGGGGGGGCGGAGGGCGCGCTCCGGCTCGCTGGGCTGCCGGAGGAGAGCTCGCCGCCCGGCCGCGGGCAGAGCAGGGAGAGCCGGAGCAGAAGCTGGCCGTGCCCCGGGGGTGCCCGTCGCTCCCTGCCTGGCGGCCCCGCTCGTGCTCGGCCGCTGGCCGGGGAGGCCGCGCGGGGGGGCTGCGGCACAGCCGAGGGCTGCCTGAGCCGGCTGCTCTCGTGGGGCGTCGCTGGCGGGCCGCGGCGCGGGCGTGGGGCGGTTGGGCGGCCGTTGGGAAGGCCGTTGGTGAGGAGCCGGTCATGCGGTGGGGGCCGGGCGTCTGGGTGGAACGTAACGTCCGCAGGCAGCTGGGAGGTGGGGAGCCCTTGGAGGCCGGTCGGTGAAGCATTTGCAGCACTTGCCTGGATCCTGGCCCCCCCCTCGCCCGGTCCCCTGCCAAGCGCTGCTTGAGAGCAAAGGCCGGTGACCCCCCGCATTCCAGCGGCGCCTGCTGGGGGGTGACCCTGTCCCACAGACTTCCTGTTGCAGAGATCCCATGCCCTTCTGTTGCAACTCCCTTGCATTAAACCAGCGGCCACTGTTGGCTGTGCCCGCTGATAGGCTATATTTTAACCTACGTGACCTTTAGAGGAATAATTCTGGAACTTAAACAAATATATGCAGGTAATGACTTTGATTTTTTTGGATAGCTGCTCCTCTGAGTGAAGATAGCGTGTGCTTAGTTAGGTGTCTTCAGGTTTGTGGCGAGGGTCCCTAACCTGAGGATTTAGTTCTAAAGAAATAATCGGTTTTTAAAGAAATGATTGCAAGCAGACCTTGACATCTTAATATACTAAACTCAGAACCTGCCTATACTCAGGGCTTGTTTACACTTAAAATGCTGCAGCGGCGGTGTTGTAGTGCTTCAGTGAAGACGGGACTTGCGCAGATGGGAGGGCTTCTCCTGGTGGTCTGGGTACTCCACCTCCCCAAGAAGTGGTCGCTTTGTCCATGGGAGAAGCCCTCTGGTCAACATTGCACTGTCTACAGTGGGAGTTAGGTTGGTGTAACTCTGTTGCTTGGGGATGTGGATTTTCCATCCCCCTGAGCGACACAGTTATACCACCATAAATTCCTAGCATAGACGGAGCCCTACATGCTTTACTTCGCTTGTTTGAGTAGTCTCTTTGAAGTTGATGGTACTACTCACACAAGTAAATTTAAGCAAGTGAGTGAGTACATGTTTGCAGGATCAGTGCCTTCTGTTGTAAAGAGATCTTTGGCTATGTTACTAGTAATGCTTGGATTATTAAAAATGTAGAAAAAGATGGAAATCGGTTGTTTCATATTGCTTTTATGCTCTTATTACTTGTAATGGCTGCTTTTCAAACACTGCAAGGGATTGTTTAGTTTTTAAATCAACTGTTTTTGCTGGATTAAAAACTTGAGGAAATATTTGTACTGGTTTTTTATCTTTTGCAAAAGCATGTTTTTATAATATTCAGATTTAGGGGCCAAATTTAAGTGTCTTTTTTATTTTATTTTATTTTATTTTATTTTTTAAAGTACAGGTACTGGTTGTCATGGCAGTAGACCAGTAATAAGTCTCTGAGCTTCCAGATAATTACAATTCATTAAAGATGAGAGTTTACATTTTTAAAAACTGGCAACAGTATTAACTGCTGATTTCAGTGTTTACGTTTAAGGTTGTATTCACTTTAAAAGACACTGTAGTTACATGAAAAGTTAAAACTTTATTTATCACTTAAGGCCTAGTATCCTGTTAGTGTGTCAGTGCCACTGATAAGTTATGCATGTGTCAGAGGAAAAATAGACTTCTTAGTGTACATACTATTTTCAAGACTTAGTTTTCCTAAGTGCTGTAGGCATGTTGCCACCCTGTATTATAAGTGTTATGTAGATGAAGATGAGATTTAAATATGAGAATGAAGAATAGGTTTCAGTTTTGCCAATACTGGGACCAATAGCCATTAAAAACATCTGGAATTTTCAATCTTAGTTAATGTAGTAATAGAGATAAGGAAAATAAAACTTCTTTTCTATTGAAAAAGTACAGTTTTTATAGTGCAAAATGTCAGATTGTGAGGGAGCATTGAATTTAAGAAATACATTTTAATGTAGGTTTCAGAGTAGCCGCCGTGTTAGTCTGTATTCGCAAAAAGAAAAGGAGTACTCGGGGCACCTTAGAGACTAACCAATTTATTTGAGCATGAGCTTTTGTGAGCTACAGCTCACTTCATCGGATGGATAAAGTGGAAGATACAGTGAGGAGATTTATATACACGCAGACCATGAAAAAATGGGTGTTTATCATACACATTGTAAGGAGAGTGATCACTTAAGATGAGCTATTACCAGCAGAAGAGTGGGGTGGGGGGAGAGAGAACCTTTTGAAGTGATAATCAAGGTGGGCCATTTCCAGCACATTTCCAGGAGTTAACAAGAATGTCTGAGGAACAGTGAGGGGAATTTTAATGTAGCATGTCAACCAAATGATGCTTTATAAAATAGTATGAATGTTACACAATACCCCTGAAGAAAGGAATGAAGAACTTCCACTCCCTTTTAGGCGATGTCTACACTACAAACTTATGTTGACTCAAGTTACATCAGCATGTAGCCACTATCTCTAAGAGATCGTTTGACTCCTTGTGGCAGCGGTGTGTGTACTCGCAGTAAAGCTTGTATCAGTGCACTGTGTGATGCACCAGAGGTAGGTATCCCACTGTGCAACTTGCCACCATCCAGTACACTGTCTTTTGAGAAGTTCTGACACTGTGTGAGGGGCCCAGAATGAGTCAGGCAGGGGTGTCTGGGACCATGGGGTCAACTTCCTTTTTGCAACTGTCTCCATTCCATGGTGTTATCTGTATCCCATAATTTTCATGCTCTTTTTTTTTTTTTCAAAATCCCACAAACCTGCGTGACCCTCCTCGCTGTCTGACATCATAGAGCCTGCACAGCTCTGCACTATTATGAGCGTTACAAACACAGAGTGCATAATCCTGGAGTATTTGGAGAGCTACAAAAAGAACCAAATGAGTGGGGAACTTGGCTGTTTCTTGGGGAATGAATTGCTCACATCTTTAAGAATACAGAACTCTTCAGAAAGCTGCACCCAGGGACTTTCTTTCTCAATTGGTGGATTAATAGTAATTTTGGGCAATCCAGCCTACCCATTGCTCATGAAGCTGTACACCAGCTACCTGGACAGCACCAAGGAATGATTCAATTGTGACGAAGTGTGGCATTTTCTTAAGATTTTGAACGAATACTGCGTGCCTCAGTTTCCCCTATGTGTTGCATGATTAACTATGTGGTGAAATGGTGTTTGATCTTTGCAGAGACTCCTAGAGGAACAGGTGTGATTGTCTAGCTGCCTGGGCCCAGACAATGGCTAGACATTTTGTAACTTAGAAACTGATGGCGGGGGGGGGGGCACATCCTCTGCAAGAAGCCAGACTGCTGCGTCAAATTGAAGAACAAAGAGGTGGAGGCCAGGTGACCAATTTTTCCTGGGAAACACAACAAAGGACAGAGGGGCAAATGGGCATGACTGAGTGTGGGCTGCTGGAAACAGGACAGTCTCCTTCTTGTGGGTTTTCGAGAGGGAACCCAAGCTCGGGGCCCAACCAAGATGGACTTCGCTGGGACTCCCTGCTTTTTGTGCTAATGAAGAACTTTCTTACCCTGTGTTCCAGACAACTAATAAACCCCTCTCTTTTACAGTTCTGTCTGAGAGTGTCTGCTGATTGTAGAAGTTGGACGTGCATGCACCCTTTGAGGGCGTAAGACTTCCCCAGGTGTCCCGTTCAGACGAACCTACTGTGGGGAGCTCATGGCGTGGAATGGGGGTGCTGAAAACTCCGCGGTCAGTCTGAGGAGGTTTTCCCTAGTGAGTGTGTGACCTGAGGGAGTGCCACACTGACAAGGGTCCTGCCTAAGACTAATTCAAAGCTGTTCTAGAGCACTGAATCTGTGTGCCCATGACATCAACTATTGGCTCAGCAGGTGCAGAATGACTGTTGAATGTGCTTTTGGTCATTTGAATGAATGTTGGCATAGTTTACTCACAAAATTGGACCTCAGTGAGAAAAATACCTCAATGGTCTCAGCTGCCTGATATGTCCTGCATAATATCTGTGAAGCAAAGGGGGAAAAGTCTCTGCTGGGATAGAGGGCAGAGGTGGAGCGGCTGTCTGCTCAATTTGAGTAGTCAGATACAACGGCTATTAAAAGAGCTTATTGTGGAACTGTATGGCTTGGAGGCTTTGAAAGACTGTTTTAACTCTGAGCCTGAATAGAGTGCTCTACCTGGCCCTGCTCTTTTGTGGCCTGGTGGGAATTGTGTGGTGATTACTGTATATGGGGAATATAACCTTTTCAATGCATGTATTCATTTTGTTTGTGAATGATCCTATGGGTGTGACACTGTGCAGTAACAGGTAATTGGTTGCTCTCAGAACTGCTGAGCACTCAGCTGCATATCTTCTGAACTAATAAAAATGGGATTGTTGAACCTGCAGGTCTACCAGAGTCTGCAGCATGTGTGTTTTGCTGCCCAAGTAGCCCCATTATATCCTGGTGCATTTGCCTCTCCTTTTACTGCTGGGACTCTTGGGCCTTTATATTCTTCACTCTCTCCTTCTCCAGGCTGTCCGCAATGTCCATCCTCCAGGCCTTGTGCTCATGGTCCCATGCAGCACTAGCTTGCAGGATCTCATTGAACAGATCATCCTAAGTCGTTGTCTTTCTCCTCCTTATCTGGCTCAGGCATTCTGTGGGTGTGGAGAGGAAGACCTTGAAGGCTGTAATGGCAGCACCTCCAGATAAAACATAGAGGTACCGTTGTCAGCATAATTTCTACAGAAAGCATAACTTAAGATGCTGAGCTCACTCCCCTTGCTACCCAAAAATTTTAAGCACTACCCTTTCACTCTTCTCACTTCTGCTTGTGCACCGCACCAGTCACAGCACCAGCCATGGTGAATATGACCCTCTGTGGCTTGGGGAAAGGAGGAGGGAATTGCTTGGTTGCAATTGATTTTTAGTAGAAGAGGGCACTGGCACTGAATACTGGCATTATTTTCCACAGGCGGTGGTGATTTTAGCTGATATCTCATTCCTCAGGGTAACAATGGCAGAGAGAGCACAGCTGCGGCTGATATCCTGACGGTACCTGGTTCCATGTGGTGCACAGCCTGTGTATTGCAATCATGCAATACTGAAGTTATTGTTGAAGTTATTGTTGAGTGATGTGGGAAAGTGTCCTACCTTGGAGGAAGAAATAAGGCAGCCCTCCATAGAAGTCTTTGGCAGAGGGTTGCAGGGTACTTCCATGGAAGTTTCATCAAGGTCTCTCAGGAGGATTCAACGGACATTCCTGTATGCATAAACTACTACTCATGCTGTTCTCCACACCCTTCCTGCCACCTAACTCTAGAGGAGAATGAAAAGCAGATAACTCTACCTTTCTTGGTTATACCACTAGCTCTTGTAGCGTGGGTAAATTAAGGAAAAGCCAAAAGATGTGTTTTGCGACTTTGGGAATGCCATTCCTGTAGTGAAAGTTTATCTGCACACTTACCTGAGGTTTCTTCCCCTGCATCGGGCTCACCTATGCTAGACTGGCTGGACTTCATTGGAATCAAAAACATGTCCTGGTTCACTGTGTAGCTGGATCCGCCCAGTCGCCTGTCCCATATCCTCCACTACCTCCTCACTGTTGAGAGCAGGGGCCTGTGACTCCCCTGTGCTGTGCATGTGGTGTCTCCGCCACATATGGCATGCAGCTCTTTGTAAAAGCGACAGATCTGCATTTTAGCACCTGGTCGATTGTTGGCCTTCTGGCATTCCTGCCTCAGCTTCTTGGCTTTCATGTGGCACTGCAGCTAGTCTATGTTGTACCCCTTCTCCTGCATTACCTGAGCAATCTTCTTGTACATGTCGACGTTTCTTTGGGTGGCTTGGACCTGTGCCTGCACAGCCTCTCTTCCCCAGGGCCCATGAGATCCAATATCTCCTGTCTACTTTAAGCAGGCGCACATCTGGAGTGCATAACTGGCATGGTCACCTGGGCAGTTGCATTCAACAATGTAGCGGTGCTAGGTGTCTTCACTAAGCCAGGCAATCAGGAAAAGGAATTTAAAAAATTTACAGGGCTTTAATGAACTTCCAGTCTCCATCAGTGCTGGTGCTAGCCCACTGGAGGCCCGAAGCAGGAATATTTTTGGGGCAGTGTGGGGCAATTATGCCTGGGCTTTTACCTTGGCATAGTTCTCCACGGAGCCTGGCTCCTCCTCCTCCTGCTCCCAGCCCATCCTGGGGTGATTGCCTGGCTTTTTTGTCAGTTTCACAGCTCCAGCATGGAGTGTCTGCATGGACACTGTGTTGCCCTAACTACACTGACATAAGCCCTAAGCCTCTCATGGAGGTAGAGTTATGTTGGTGTAGTAGGGTACTTACATCGGTGGGAGCAAGGCTGGAGTATGTACAATGACCTAATTAGGTTGATGTACATTGCCTGTTATCCCTAATAACTTGCTGTGATCCCAGTAAATGTACAGAGGCACAGGCATAGACTCCGTGGGTGCTTAGCACCCACTGGGGGCGATCAGCTGTTGGCAACTGCCAATCAGCTATTTAGCATGTGCAACAGCCCTCATCAGCTCTTTGGCTGGCTGCGGCCAGTCAGCTGTTTAGCGGCGAAGTCCTCACCTATCAGCTCTTTCCCCTGCAGCTGCTGAAGCTCCCAGCAGGCTTCCACCCCACTGCAGGCAGGTGTGAGTCCTTTTAATTTTCAGGGCAAAGGGAGCTGGGCTAGGGAGACAAGCAGCCAGGACACAGCAGCTTCTGTGCTAGCTGCGGAGGGGTTGGGGAGACAGCATGGGCAGCTTCTTGGCAGGGGTTTTGGGGGAGACAGGCAGGCAGCTTCTCGGCTGGCCACAGGGGACTGCTGGGGGCCGGTGGGGGGGGGGGATTTCTCGAGGACCGAGACAGCCATTCTCAGCCCCCTTTGGTGTCTCCCCCAGGACCTGTGCCCTGCTCTAGCCAGGAGAAACCAGCTGCAGACCCACTTAGTGCTGGGCAGGGGGACAAACCAAAGCACATGGCTCCTTTAAGAAAAGTTTACCCTTGTGTCTGATGAGTGAACTTGGGCTGGGGCCAGCAGCTCATCCCCTCCCCATGCTCTGTCGGGTGCGCGCGGCCAAAGGTGAGAGGGGCTTCACTGCAGCCCCAGTCGCAAATGAGCAGCCTCCTCCAGCCCGGACCCTGCCTGTACCCGGACCCCTCCCTCACAGGCTCTGGGAGCTCCCAACCCCTACGGTTCTGATTTAGGTCCCAGGGCTCCGCATCCCTTCCCCCGTGCATGGGGGGACAGGAGGGGGAACACCCTCCCTGCGGGTTCTTCTCCATGACTGGCTCTCATGCTTGGCAACGTAATGCTTGCCCAGCTGAAAGCTGTTCTCTTCTCTCTCTTTTTCCCCCCCATGCCCCCAATCAAGCCTGCCTGAGGGGCTTTTCCTCCAAAAGAGGAAGTTCCCCCCCCCCCGGCCTTTGGCCATGGTCCCACCAGAGGCTCCCCTCCCATAAAAGTTGCAGAGTTGTGAGGGAGTCAGCGAGTGAACTTCAAAGCTGGGATGGGCTGCAACCCTGGGGACTGGGAGGAACTGGAGTGACACAGCAGCCACACAGCAGGATGAATGAATGGGGCATTTCTATGCCGGGCTGTTGAATTCAATTTCTCTGTGTCAGGGTGGGCAGTTTCTGGGCTGGCCATTGGGGTTGGGGGGAGACAGAGCTGCTTTGAGTTCATGGGTGGGAGCGGGCGCGAGACAGAACCACCAGGAGGTGGGGAGCAGAGAGAGATGGGGAAAACGGACACAGGTGGAGAGCAAGAAGTGGGAAACATCAGGAAGGGGAGATACCAATGATAGATATACATTCAGTAACTAGAATGAAAGTGTGTAAATATGCTGAAAATAGCCTCCCCTCAAAACTGGCGGAGCACCCCTCCAGCACACACACCTTGTCCTTAAGGCAGGAGGGGTAGAAAGGAGTGAGCGGCAGGTGGGAGGTATTTAGGGGAGGGAGGTTGGCAGGCACGAGGCATTCCGGGAGGTGGGGGAAGTCTAGGGGGATGGGGCAGGAAGAGGTGGAGTGGGGCCGGGGCCTTGGGGGAGGGGGCGGAGCCAGGATGGGGCATCCTCTGGCAAAACCAAAAGTCAGCACCTACGTACAGAGGACAACTTGGCAAATGCTATTCATGGCCTTAATCTTATTCTGTCCCTTTAGATTAGGCCCCACGTGAATTCCAGTGTGCCACTGGAGTGAGTGGGAAAACGTGAATGACATCACTAGGCTTTGAATAGGGTCCTGAGTGAGGAACACAATTCTTCCAAGTCACTGATGAACCCATGGGGAGGGCGAGGGGGAAATACTTTTCCCAGAGGAAGTTTTCTTCCTGTTAGAAGAGGTAATCAGACTGACCCCTATGCAAGTCTTGACAAAAGTAATGGCCACAAACTGCATATATCTGATGGAGACCATGGTCTGATGGAGACCATGCTGTTTTAATGTCTTAGGTTATGCCAAACTCATACAGCATTCTAGTGACTTTTATGATCAACCCTCAGAATTGCAGGAGGGAATCTAGATGTCAGGTCATCTGTCTTAGCAAAACTAATGTTGTCCTTGCTCTAGTAGATGGATAGGAACATCCTTAATAGGCCTCTGCTTTCAGATGTACCAAGACTGTATTAGCACAGATAGCCAAAAGGAGCCAATCTACTGAAGCTTCTGCACAGGGAGAATGGTCTTGTAGGGAGCTGTCACTATATGCCAGTATACTGCAACTTTCAGAAGTGAAGCAATCACTGCTCCTCATGGAAAAAATCCTGTGCTCAGCAACATATACCAATCAGGACGGATAATGTAACTCCAGTATCATATCACAGTCAGCAGTCCAAGATTAAAACCTTTCAGAGTAGTAATTCTTTTTTTAAGTCAAGAGTTACTTTCAGTCCACCACTCCTTCATGTTCCAGGACATCCAGGTTGACAGGCAGGCTAAGCAATGAGGAAGTCCAACCAGGAAAGTAGGGTCTAGAAAGTGAAGGGCTGGATTTTCAGCCAGTGTAAAATGGCATACTTTAACTGAAGTCAGTAGAACTACACTGATTTACAGTGGCTAAGAATTTGGCCTAAACTGATCAGCTTTCTGGAAAGTGCTGAAATAAACAAGACATCAGATCCTTTTCATATTGATAGCACTAGAATAATGAATACATTATTTAGAAACCCACTGAGACATGGAGCTGGTGCACATGCTCCTCTCTCTGTCTTATAGAACTGCTACATCTGGGGTCAATACTGTATTTCAACCCAGGAGTAGTAATTCTCTTAGCCTGTTTTGTGATTATAAGGCTCTTAAAAGACTGGACTATCAATTTGAGTAAAAGTATCCTCAGTAGTCTGTTGCTTTTTCCTTACCAGGCGTAATTATAGCTGATCAAGGAACAAAAACAATCCCTGACTTATTAAAATTTCTTCAACTTGGATTCTAGAATGGTCTACAGCTAATCTTCCTAAGAAAACCTGAATGTTCATCTCCAAGGGTTTTCAGATGCCCTGATTAGAAAAATCACTGTAGATTCTGCTTCCTCTCTTCTTAAGTTCCAGGTTACTAAAAAGTGGTTCTGTTTCTGCATTTCAGGTTCATGGTTTCCTCCCAAGCCCATTTCCCTGGGTTTCAAAGATTTAGTCTTTGAAACACTTTTCTGTTCTGACCCTCTGAAATTGCCTTCTCTAAAGTAACTTTTCTAGCAGCTGTAATGTCAGCCATGTAGATGGGCAAGTAATGGTGTGTTTATAGAGAAGTAGAATTTCTTAGGAAAGCATCGCAACTCATGATAAGGTTGTCATCCTATTAGTTCTGTGTTCCAATGCAATATATGTGGCAGGACTCAATTAACAAAAAACATTAAATGTTTTGCTGTAGCACAATGGCTCCATCTCCTTGCCTCCCCAACTTGTTGTCCATTTGGCATTTTTAATGGTATTTTTGATGTAGGAGAGGTCTTTGATTTTATAGAATTTACTGTCGCATAAGTACAGTAGATTGATGCTCCTTATATATCCTAGAATATTGCACCAACAAACTTTAATGACTTTAAAAAATAATACTGGGTGAAGCCACAAGGGGGCTAAGTAACTTCATTTATGCTTTATTAGGCTCCTGCAAAGTAGGCTACATTGTTCATATTTAAGATCTCAAAGAATTTCTGAGTGTGAAGCTTCTGTTTCAGGTTAGTTATGGACAGGTTTGTCACTTATAAATGTTTTCATCATGGTTTGGGTTTTAAAATGAATATGGGTCTAATACATGTGTTGTGCACTCAGATGGAAGGAATTCTGTGTTAGAGCAGTAAATGTAGTTCTGAAGCTAGCAGATCAGGTACAGTGAAAGATTGTATGATCCAGCTAGCTTCTGTCATTTAAGTACAGGTACCGTAAATTAGCTTAAAGGATTTAAGTTTGCTGTAGACTTGTAAATCTTGTTGCATATTAAAACAAATTAATGAATGTAGTGCTAGATCTGTCTTAAATAATCAAAATAATTACCATTACAATCAGAGCTATCCCTCTTGGTTAAGGGATTTTAGCTGAAGGTAAGACAATTTTCTCCACAAACTCTGGAGAATAACCCAGTTTTTACCAAAATTATCTTGAAAAAGAAAAGAGAACTGTTGTTAGGTGCATAGAACCCTTCCCCCAATTGCTGGAGTGGTAAGGGTTGGAGAGTGGAAACAATCTCTCACAAAGCCTATCCCTTCAAATGACCTTCCATGGCAGTTGCAGACAGAACTATCTTTGTATATTTAAAAAAAAAAAGTGTCCCTGCTAAAACCATGAAGGAACACAATTTGTGTTTAGGTTTCAGAGTAGCAGCCATGTGTTCAGAAATTAGATCTGACCTGTTGCAAGTTTGAAGTAATATAGGCAACGGTTCTTAATGGCAAATATACTGTGTATTGTTAATGACTGTCATATAATGTTAAAATTCTAAAACTGTCTGCAGTGTAAAAGTTTAATGTTGAAAAAGACATTTATGAATTGATCTTTAAATGCTAAGTCATTATTGAAGTGATTCAAGCTTATTAAAACTCTTGTCATCTACAGCCTTCTAAATATCATATGAGCTATTTAACAGAAGCTTTCATTATTTTGTCTTTCATTAAATATTCACAGAATTTCTCCATAAAGCTAATCTTACGTTTACAGGATATCTTTTTTTTATTTTAGTTTTTTATTCAAGTGTTTACAAAACTTTCTTTAGAAAATTGTACTTGGGTTTTCCTGTGTGTCTCACATGTTCAATTAATCCCTCTCACATGTACAATAATCCTGTTATGTCATGAATTACATTTAAACCCTTTGTGTTTAAAAAGAAGTATTTAAAGAGGTGTACTTTATAAGCATTACAAACCATTGTTTTAGTATTTTGGCCAAATTAAAAAAAAATTTTAAGTGAAAGATTCTGTTGCAATTTGAATTTAAAAATTCAAGTGTTTTATTCAATAGAATACATGTGTACATACATTTATTTCACTGTCAGGTATACTAAAAAAAAATCTCAAAATATATTTAAGTTTCCCATATACACTTTGTTACCACACCCATTCACGTAATTCTCCTTGTGCTACTCATTCATGAATTGACACTGAGTTCTGGCAATTGAGATCATGGTAGGAGTTTTCATAAACCAAAAGTCCACGACTGCCTTTCTTGTAATAATTTAAAAGACTTTTGCAGTAATCTCACTGTTTAATCTAATTGGAAGACTGAGGCCTTGAGTAAAATTTTCAAAAATTACTTAGGCACTCAGGTTTCAAAGTCTTATTGAAAGTCATTGGGGCTTAAATTCTTAAGTCATTCATGCTTTGGGAAACTTTATCCTTAATATTTTTCTATAATTCATAATTCTAATAAAATTCATAATACAGAACCATGTGAATTATGAGCCTAATGCAGTATAAATCCCCTCTATACTGTGCATATATACTTGCTGAAAATTTTAAGCAGTAAAAGAAAGAGATGAAGTACTGAAAATCTTAGTTTTTTAGGCATTTTGAACACAAGATCCTCATTCTATGTATATGTGTGTATACAGAATTTGTTCAGGGGTCACTGCTCTGCTGTTTCTCCCTCATAGGGTGCAAAGGAGTTTCTCTGACAATCTCAGTCAGGAAATCGAATTAGGTGTTTAAAAATGCTATTTCACCCCTTAATTTAAATTTTTAAATAGAGAGACCCCCAATACCTAACTATTGTGTTAGATTATGGGGGTCTCTGTTTATCAGGGGTTGGTGTCCCTAAAATATGGGAATATTCACATTTTAAATGCTTTCGTTCATGTGTCTTTTTCTGGCTCCCCAATTCAGGAGAGGCTTCCCAGTTACTCTTAATAGCCTTTTTTTTTTTTTCTGGACATCGCTTACCTTCCTAGTAAAAGAAGTCTGGAATAAAAGGGTTTAAATAGATTGTATAACTTAAAAGTGTTTGACCAGGGCATCATGAATACCTTACTCTTGGAGCTTTAAAGATTGGAAAGAATCTGTTTTGAGAGGACATGCTTTTCAGCATCCGTGTTAGTTTTATAGCTAAGCCCTTGAACGTCTCATGATAGATAGAGGATTCCACTTCCATTTTTAGTCTATGTCTGGCAAATGATTTCTAGCACTGTTCAAAATCCTAGGGCTCTTACTTACTCATTTCAGAAATGCTCAAATGATCCTCTTTACCTAGACAGTCCAGAAAGATAAACAGAAAATACCTTTATTTAATGTCTTGGCCAAATAGCTTTGATATGTGAATATAATGTACTGTATAAAATAAATAGAGGGTACATTTCTTTAAAAGGCATTTACTAAAAGGGCCTTAAAAGTAGGGGCAATGGGAAAAAGAATTACTTTAATAAAAGTAGTCTGTTATACATAAACTTATTAAAGCTACTGGCATTTTAATGGGCAGGCAACTATCAAGGATGGAAAAACATTTTTGGAGTTCATAGCCATAGGGAAAAAATGCATAATTTTGTTAATACGTTATGCTGAAGAGGGAATTGGGCTCTTGTGAGGAAGAAGTAGAGAGGAGTCTTTAGTACCCCTCGCTTTTGAATATTTAGAATTTTCAACAATAATTTTGTTCAAATGGATGATGATCTGAAAGATTCAGCATTGGAATAATTGTAATCTAAGTGTGTGGAATGAGAAATGTTGAAAAATAACCTATGTACACATGCATATGCACCCACACTGTCCAGCCCATAGACTGGGATCAGTGAATTAGTTTATTAAGTTTATTAATACTTAAGTGTGCTGCTTTCATTGCATGCATCCTGTCCCTCTTCTTGCATATAATGTGGTAATTCTAGAAGAATATGCATATATATGCATCTAATAAGGGGGAAAGAATCTACACAGGTATCACATTTTGTAGCTATATATAATCTGTTAACTCAATACTATTTTCCCTGTTAATATTTATGGAAAAATGTGATCACACCCGGGAGGGCCAGATCATCAGCTAGTATTACAGCACTGATGTTAAAGGAGTTGTGCTGACTTACACCGGGCGAGGTTCTGATCCTACATGGGAATATTTACTTTCTGATCCAGATCCTATGCTGTATGCTAAATTAACATTTAGATTTCATTAGAAGGTTTCGGTTTTAGCTGTGCTGTGCAGGAACACAGAAAAGCTAATACAGCTGTCACCTTTGAATGACCTTTATGCTGTGTATTGTATCCTGCTTTGCAATTTCTGTAGTTTTCCCTTTAGAAACTACAGTATTGAAAAGGGTGTCTGTATGGTTTTGTTACCTGAATCTGTTGTTTTTCTGAAATGATACACAAGTGATGTGTGTACTAGAATGTGGGAAGTTCTCAAAAGACAAAACAGTGACTTTTAGGCTATAGCTACACTAGTGAGCTTACAGTGGTTCAGCTCTGCCTCTGTAAGCTCTCTAATGTAGCTGCTTTAAGCCAATGGGAGAAAGCTCTCCTGTCGGCTTAATTACTCCAGCCCCCATGAGCTGCGGTAGCTATGTTGGCAGGAGAGCTTCTTCCACCGATATAGCACTGTCCACACCAGTGATTGGGTCTGTGTAACTTATGTCGCTTAGGGAGGTGGCTTTTTCACACCACTGAGTGACCTCAGTAGTACCGACACAAATGGTAATGTAGAGATAGCCTTAGGTCTTGTCAACAAAACTCTGTAGTGTAGACAAAAGTTGTTGACACTCGAAGTGCTATAATAAAAATCAGTATTGCACGTTCACACTCGCTCCCTCTGTCGTCAGAGCACATCCACAGTTGGCGTACTCTCATTGACAATATGAGCAATGCCCTGTGGGTACCTATTCCACAGTCCAGCTCAACACCTGCCGCCGCTAGGTCTTGCGCTGTGATCCGCTCCGCCTTCTCACATCTTGGGACCGAGCTCAATGTCCCATGATGCATTGTTTTGTGTCCCAGCATGCCATGGGCTTCCAGCTTTCTTTCATGGCATTTTTCAACGGCCCTTGTTTGGGGTGCACCCCAGCATCTCTGTGAGAAGGGATGGATCCTGCACTGCTCTCCTGTGCTCTGATAACTGTCATTAAGACATCGCAGATTGCAGTGCAGTTAATCACAAAGTTCCGAACTGAAGAAGACTGCCAGTTGCCTGACATGCTGTGTGATATAGATAGGAGCAACTTTAGATTGCTTTTGGCATTCACGGAGCAGCTGCAGATGGTGGACTGTCGCTTTTTGGCTTAGGAAACAAGCACTGAATGGTGGGATCATATCGTCATGCAGGTCTGGGATGACTATCAGTGGCTGCAGAAGTTTCGGATGCAGAAAGCCACCTTCCTGGAACTGTGTGCAGAGCTTGCCCCAGTACTGCGGCGCAAGGCCACCAGACCAGAATGAGAGCTGCCTTGTCGGTAGAGAAGTGTGTGGCAATAGCTGAGTGGAAGCTGGCAACTCCAGACTGCTACTGGTCAGTCGCAAATCAATTTGGAGTTGATAAGTTGACTGTTGGGGCTGTGTTAATGCAAGTGTGCAGGGCAATTAATCGCGTCCTGCTACAAAGGACCATGACTGGGAAATGTGCATGAAATAGCGGATGGGGCTTTGCAGAAATGGGTTTTCCTAACTGTGGAGGGGCAATAGATGGTGCCCACATTCCAATTTTGGCACCAGACCACCTTGTGATGGAGTACATAAGAATAGCCATACAGGGTCAGACCAAAGGTCCATCCAGCCCAGTATCCTGTCTACAGACAGTGGCCAATGCCAGGTGCCCCAGAGGGAGTGAACCTAACAGGTAATGATCAAGTGATCTCTCTCCTGCCATCCATCTCCACCCTCTGACAAACAGAGGCTAGGAACACCATTCCTTACCCATCCTGGCTAATAGCCATTAATGGACTTAACCTCCATGAAATTATCCAGTTCTCTTTTAAACCCTGTTATAGTCCTAGCCTTCACAACCTCCTCGGGCAAGGAGTTCCACCAGTTTACAGTGCGCGCACTGTGTGAAGAACTTCCTTTTATTTGTTTTAAACCTGCTGCCCATTCATTTCATTTGGTGGCCCCTTGTTCTTACATTATGGGAACAAGTAAATAACTTTTCCTTTTTCACTTTCTCCACGCCACTCAAGATTTTATATACCTCTAGCATATCCCCCCCTTAGTCTCCTCTTTTCCAAGCTGAAAAGTCCTAGCCTCTTTAATCTCTCCTCATATGGGACCTGTTCCAAACCCCTAATCATTTTAGTTGCCCTTTTCTTAACCTTTTCTAATGCCAGTATACCTTTTTAGAGATCAGGGGACCACATCTGTACACAGCATTCAAGATGTGGGCATACCATGGATTTATGTAAGGGCAGTAAGATATTCTTCATCTTATTCTCTATCCCTTCTTTTGATGATTCCTGACATCCCATTTGCTTTTTTGACTGCTGCTGCACGCTGCTGCACACTGCGTGGATGTTTTCAGAGAACTATCCACGATGGCTCCAATATCTTTCTCCTGATTAGTTGTAGCTAAATTAGCCCCCATCATATTGTGTGTGTATATATAGTTGGGGTTATTTTTTCCAATGAGCATCACTTTACATTTATCCACATTAAATTTCATTGCCATTTTGTTGACCAATCACTTAGTTTTGTGAGATCTTTTTGAAGTTGTTTACAGTCTGCTTTGGTCTTAACTATCTTGAGCAGTTTAGTATCGTCTACAAACTTTGCCACCTCACTGTTTACCCCTTTCTCCAGATCGTTCATGAATAAGTTGAATAGGATTGGTCCTAGGACTGACTCTTGGGGAACACCACTAGTTACCCCTCTCCATTCTGAAAATTTACCATTTATTTCTAACCTTTGTTCCCTGTCTTTTAACCAGTTCTCAATCCATGAAAGGATCTTCCCTCTTATTCCATGACAACTTAATTTACATAAGAGCCTTTGGTGAGGGACCTTGTCAAAGGCTTTCTGAAAATCTAAGCACACTATGTCCACTGGATCCCCCTTGTCCACATGTTTGTTTGACCCCTTCAAAGAACTCTAATAGATTAGTGAGACATGATCTCCCTTTATAGAAACCATGTTGACTTTTGCGCAACAATTTATGTTCTATGTGTCTGACAATTTTATTCTTTACTATTGTTTCAACTAATTTGCCCGGTACTGATGTTAGACTTACTGGTCTGTAATTGCCAGGATCACCTCTAAAGCCCTTTTTAAATATTGGCATTACATTAGCTATCTTCCAGTCATTGGGTACAGAAGCTGATTTAAAGGACAGGTTACAAACCATAGTTAATAGTTCCACAATTTCACAGTTGAGGTCTTTCAGAACTCTTGGGTGAATGTCATCTAGTCCCAGTGACTTGTTACTGTTAAGTTTCTCAATTAATTCCAAAACCTCCTCTGGTGACCCTTCAATCTGTGACAATTCCTCAGATTTGTCACTTACCAAAGACTGCTCAGGTTTGGGAATCTCCCTAACATCCTCAGCCATGAAGACTGAAGCAAAGAATTCATTTAGTTTCTCTGCAATGATTTCATCGTCTTTAGGTGTTCCTTTTCTATCTCGATCACCCAGGGGCCCCACTGGTTGTTTAGTAGGCAATTTGGGGTATACATTTAAGTTGAGCCTCTATTATGTTGACTTTGAAAAGTGTCCATGTAGCTTGCAGGGATTTCACTCTAGTCATTGTACCTTTTTAATTTCTGTTTAACTAACCTTCTCATTTTTGCACAGTTCCCCTTTCTGAAATTAAATGCCACAATATTGGCCTGTTGAGGTTGTGTTCCCACCACAGGAATGTTAAATGTTATTATATTATGGTCTCTATTTCCAAGCAGTCCTGTTATACTTACCTCTTGGACCAGATCCTGCGCTCCACTCAGGACTAAATAGAGAGTTGCCTCTCCCCTTGTGGGTTCCTGTACCAGCTGCTCCAAGAAGCAGTCATTTAAAGTATCAAGAAATTTTGTCTCTACATTTCGTCCTGAGGTGACATGTACCCAGTCAGTATGGGGATAATTGAAATCCCCCACTATTATTGAGTTCTTTATTTTGATAGCCTCTCTAATCTCCCTTAGCATTTCATCGTCACTATTACTGTCCTGGTCAGGTGGTCGATAATAGATCCCTACTGTTATGCTCTTATTAGAGCATGGAATTACTATCCATAGAGATTCTGTGGAACGTGTGGATTCATTTAAGATTTTTATTTCATTTGATTCTACATTTTCTTTCACATGTAGTGCCACTCCCCCTCCCCACCCCCGCACGATCTGTTCTGTCCTTCCGATATATTTTGTACCCCGGAATGATTGTGTCCCATTGATTGTCCTCACTCCACCAGGTTTCTGTGATGCCTATTATATCAATATCCTCCTTTAACACAAGGCACTTTAGTTCACCCGTCTTATTATTTAGACTTCTAGCATTTGTGTACAAGCACTTTAAAAAACTTGTCACTGTTTATTTGTCTGCCCTTTTCTGATGTGTCAGATTCTTTTTTATGTGAATGTTTCTCTTCTGATCTGGCCCATACTTTATCCTCTTCCATCCGCTCCTCCTGACTAAAACCTAGAGAATCTCTATCAATAGATTCTCCTCTAAGAGAAGTCTCTGTCCGATCCACGTGCGCCTCTGCAGCAATCGGCTTTCCAACATCTTAGGTTAAAAACTGCAACCTTTTTAATGTTAAGTGCTAGCAGTCTGGATCCACTTCGGTTTAGGTGGAACCCATCCTTTCTGTATAGGCTCCTCCATCCCAAAAGTTTCCCCAGTTCCTAATAAATCTAAACCCCTCCTCTCTACACCATCGTCTCATCCACTCATTGAGACTCTGAAGCTCTGCCTGCCTACCTGGCCCTGTGCGTGGAACTGGAAGCATTTCTGAGAATGCCACCATAGAGGTCCTGGATTTCAGTCTCTTTCCTAGCAGCCTAAATTTGGCCTCCAGGACATCACTCCTACCCTTCCCTATGTCATTGGTACCTACATGTACCACGACCACCGGCTCTTCCCCAGCACTACACATAAATCTAGATGCCTCGAGAGATCTGCAACCTTTGCATCAGGCAGGCAAGTCACCATACGGTTCTCCTGGTCATCACAAACCCAGGTATCTATGTTTCTAATGATCATATCTCCCATTACTAACACCTGCCTTTTCCTAATGACTGGAGTTCCCTCCCCTGGAGAGGTAACCTCGGTGTGAGAGAATACCCCAACATCATCTGGAAGGAGGGTCCCAACTATGGGAAGGTTTCCCTCTGCTCCCATTGACTGCTCTCCTTCCCTGGGCCTTTCATCCTCCTTAACAGCATAGGGGCTGTCTGACCAGAGATGGGACAAATCTACAGTGTCCCAGAAAGCCTCATCAACATTCCTCTCTGTCTCCCTTACTCCTCCAGTTCCGCCACCCTGGCCTCCAAAGCCCATATGCGGTCTCTGAGGACCAGGAGCTCCTTGCACCAAATGCACACATACGCCACCCGCCCACAGGGCAGGTAATCATACATGCTACACTGAGTGCAATAAACAGGATAGCCCCACTCTGCTGCTGGGCTTCTGCCTGCATTCTCTCCTACAGCTACCTAGGTTAATGATAGGGTTTTGGTTTAAATCAAGAAGTTTTGATTATAGTTTAGTTTAAAGGTTTTAAAGACTGACAAGTGTCCCTCACCCCCTTTCCACTCCCCTTCCAAACTCCCTCTTGAAAATCTTTGTTAGCGGCCCCTGTTCGCAAAGCTCCCTGGTCGCTTGCTCACTGCTTTATAAAGCTCTGTCTTTCTTGATCGCCCCACCCTCTGACTAAGGCTCAGCCAATGAACAAAGGTTCTAGATTTCAAACCTGGTTTAGAAGCTCACAGCTTCCAACTGCCAGCCACAGCCCACTGTCCTTCAAACAGACAGACAAATACAAGTTCAGCACATCAATAGGAGTACTCCTGGAGATACTGCACTTCTCCAATACAGAGAAAAGGGAGTGCAAGGAGTGGAGGGAAGCTGAAAGGATACTTGTGGCTCACCGTGGGCGTTTCACTGATATCAACGCAGGGTGGTCGGAGAAGGTGCATGACGTACACGTTTTCAGGAACACCGGCCTGTAGAGAAAGCTACAAGCGGGGACTTTCTTTCCAGACCTGAAGATTACTTTCTTTCCAGACCTGAAGATTACATTGGGGGATGTTGAAATGCCCATAGTGATCCTGGGAGAGACCCGGTGTACCCCTTACAGCTGTGGCTCATGAAACCTTACACAGGAAACCTGGACAGCCATGAGGAATGGTTCAACAGGCTGAGTAGGTGCCGGATGACAATGGAATGTGCCTTTGGCAGATTAAAAGTGCACTAGCAGTGCCTTTATGGCAGGTTAGACCTCAGTGAGGCTAATTGGTCATAGCCATGTGTTGTACGTTGCGTAATCTCTGTGAAGCCAAGGGTGAAAGATTTGCTCAAGGGTGGAGTGTTGAGCCAGACTGCTTGGCTGCTTATTTTGAGCAGCCTGATACCAGGCTATCAGAGGGGCCTAGAGCAGGGGCAATTTGAATCAGAGAGGCTTTGAGGCAACACTCTGAAAATGAGAACCAGTAATGTATATCTCTGTGATTGGTGCTGCATTGTTACATTATATGTAGTTTTTCCTAGGAAGCAATGGTAAAATTTGGAGCCTTACATTCCAGTAATCAAATGATTAAACTGCCTGTATGTGTATTGGTAGTGCCTGCTACCTCAATTTGTAGCAAACAAATAAAGATGTTACTGTTCAAAAACTTTGCTTTTATTGCACAAGAAACACCCATACAAAGATGCTTGGTGGGAAAGGAGGTACCAGGGAAGGGCAGACTTTCAGAGTCGTGTGTCGGTCCAGCTATCCTTTTGAAAGTTCTCCGGGGGAGTGAAGTGAAGGGGAAACCGAGCAGTCCTGGCAAGTGGAAAGGATTGTGGGGATGGAGTTTGGGAGGGACGCAGAAAAGAGTTCTGAATGTGCTGCAGGGGAGGGTGGGCATACATCTGTTCAGTCTGCAGCATCTGTGTTTGCGTCTCCATGACTTTAATCATCCACTCAGTAGCATCCTTCACAAACTCCTGATTTTTCTTTTGTCCTGTCTTTTGGCTTCCCTCCTCTCCTTGCGCTCCCTTTTTTCTACTTTGGAGAAATGCAGCACCTCGTGGAACATGTAGTCTTTGCTCCGTCTTAGGCACTTTCTTATCTGGCAGAGATGCTCAGCCGGAGTGTGTGGGGTGTTCCTCAAGGCCACATCTGCCAAAGCACAAGGAACAAGGCACAGAAGCATAAGTTCATGAACAGCATTTAAACATTTTCAGTAAAATTACACCTCTGGTTAGGTAACAATCACTTTCTCACTTATCCTTGACAAGCACACATCTCAGCGAACGCCCAAAGCATGGTGAGCGTTGACTGGGTAGGTGGAGCGCCAGCCAGGACAATGTAGGCATTTTAGAACTCACTACTCAAAGGATTAAATGTAAGTGTAAGAGAAATAAAAATTATGAAATGCATAGACTAGTCAAAAAACTAAAATAACACTCTTTGAAAGAATACAATTACAGGGAATATATGTCCATTGCAGGAAGTACCAAGAAGTAACAACAACCACCACACAAGTATGTGTTGGGAGGTGAGTGTGAAAGACTGTATGTGCACGTGCTGGCTCCTGGGGAAGTTTCTGAGAGGTGCTGTGCACTGACTTTTTAAGGCACTTACTGAAACCTCTCCTGCTTCTGAGCCCTGTCTCCCCTCTCTTGCTCTGTGGAGATGGGGTACATGGGCAGCGGGGAGGGAGAGTCTGTGTGTGTGATATATATGGCACTCACTCACCCGGAAGGCTGATTCAGACCACAGCAGCTCTCCCTGCTTTGTGGAGAAGGGGTACAGGGGTGGGAGACACCCTGACATTAGCCCCCCCTCCTCCCCTCCTGCTCTGCACAGCCAGTAGGAGGGTCCCGGGAGCAGCTGCAGGAGCAATGTGGCTGTAAAACAGCAGGGGGAGGGGCACCTGAACACATACTGCCGGATGTGCATGGCCTCCTGCTTCTTGCTCACTGGAGAGTAACTGCTGAGACTAGCTAGACACCTCTGGAGCAGTGAACAGTTCCTGGCTGCCTGCCCCACCGGGAGCTCCACATCATTGTCTAACTTCCTCTTCATCAACGACTTCATCCTCTGGGTTAGGTCCTTTCTCCACCGCCTTCAGGCCTGCCAAGGTATCCATGGGGCTCTTGGTGGTGGTGGAGGTGGAGTTGCCACCAAGGATAGCGTCCAGCTCCTTATAGAACTGGCAGGTCTTAGGTGCAGCACCGGAGCGACCGTTTGCCTCCCTCACCTTATGGTACGCCTGCCTCAGCTCCTTTTTTTTGCTCTGCACTGCAGCGTGTCCTGGTCATAGCCCTTTTTGCACAAGCCTCAAGAAATCTGCCCACATGTATCAAAATTCCTACAGCTTAAGTGCAGCCGGGACTGCGCAGCCTCCTCTCCCCACATAGTGAGCAGATCGAGCAGCTCCACAGTGATCCAAGTAGGAGAGCATTTGCTGCAATAAGCCACCATGGTCACCTGGGAAGATGCAATGAGACTTCTCCATGCTGAGCCAACAGGAAATGGAATTTCAAAAATTCCCGGGGCTTCTAAGTGGGAGGGGCGGATGTTAGTTTATCTGGCTGCAGGGCAGTGGAGTTCAAAGTGCTGACCAAAGCGGTCAGGATGAGCATTGTGTGACACCTCCCGGAGGCTAATTAAAGCAATTCAAATCAAGCATGCTGTCTACACTGGCCTTTTGTCGACAGAAAACTTTGCGCAAAAAGCCTTACGTTTTTAGTCAGAGTGGTTTTATTTTGTCACAAAAACGGCATTTTTGCCGCCAAAAGTCACATTGCAGTATTCACTGTTTTGTTGACAAAAGCTCCCTTTTTGTTGACAAAACTCTGTAGTGTAGACAAGGCCTTATATATGAAGACTTGGGTAGATCTTGGGGGGGGGGGGGGATTTACCCCCCCCCCCATTCGCAAAGAAGGAATGTTGTGCTTTTGTTTTGCTTTGTTTCCCTTTATGCCTAGGAGGAGTTTTTTTTTCTTCTTTTAATTTAGTCTTTCAGTATTCACAATTAGTAGTAGACTGGACTAGACTCTAGTGTTTTGATTGGATTAATAATAATTTTGAAGTAGGTAATTTGGGGAGACTAACCTGAATGTGAAAACAGAACAGTTTACTTATGTTGACCATTGCTGACTTAACGGAACTTTCTATACTTTAGAGAAAAAAGTTATATTTAATAGTAATAGTATGCAAGTTATGTCCCTTTTCTGTATGAGATGTATCTTATCCAGAAATTTTGCAACCATAGAAACTACTGTTTGAAGTGGAAAATCAGTCAAAATCAAACATGCCTTTTTCTAAAAAAGTAAATAAATCTTGATTATATTAATATTCAAATTAACAATTCTTTTCCTAAGTGACAATGCATTACTGATACGTTGTTACATATGCTCCTAAAAAGAGCTGTGAAATACAGTACTGGGTGTATGCATCTTTCCAAGTAGCGTTGCACTATTAAAAAAAACTTGCAATAGATAAAAGCTAACTAAAGATTAGCTTGTGGCAGCTCTTTGAAAGCATATCTTTATAATAAAATAAAATTGTGTGTTTTAAAAAGAACAAACAAACATGCCTTAAAATAGATTTGAATGCAAGGACAGTGATCAGTTGTTCTCCATGACCACTGGGCGTAGGACAATAATTAATTAGGTTGGTTTGCAGCAAGAGAGATTTAGGTTAGAGATTAGGAAAAACTTTGAGGAGGTTTACCTAATGAGGTTGTAGAATATCTCTTTGGAGGCTTTTTAAAACTGATTAGACAAATACCTGTCAGGGATGGCATAGGCATACTTGATCCTGCTTCATCTGGCAGATGGACTGGATGACTTCTGGTCCCCAGCCCTACATTTCTAAGATTCTATGGTTTTCCACCTATAATGATGATTTCCTATGTCTTAATCTACTTTTAGTAGAAAGTCCAAACCACAATATTAGCATCGTGGTAGCTCCCATTGAAAGGAAGGGATGAGCATAGTTCACAGATATGGGACTAGTGAAATAATGACAGGTATTTTTAACTATTTTGAAAACCAATTTTAAATACTTCTTGCTAAATAGATATAAGTTGAATATCAAATCATAACTAAATCACTTCAGTTTCCTTTTGGGCCACCTCTTGAAGGTCTCATTATAGCTTTTTCTGACGTCAATCAGTATATTTTCCCCACCTGTGAAGATGGCTATA
Organism: Lepidochelys kempii; assembly: GCF_965140285.1. Taxonomy (NCBI): domain Eukaryota; kingdom Metazoa; phylum Chordata; order Testudines; family Cheloniidae; genus Lepidochelys; species Lepidochelys kempii. The sequence continues at coordinate 164,398,925 of NC_136380.1, forward strand.
TAATTATATTAAATGCCTGTAGCATTGCTATTTATTATTAGATGTATTGATGGAAGACGTTGCTGCATGGGAAGCAAAATAGCTCATATTTCCTCTTGTAACAAAATTACTGTTTCTCTACTTTTTTTTTTTGTAGTAATTGTCTATAAATGTTAGTTGCTTTGAGAACAAAAAAACTCTGGAGTGAGACAGGAGATAGCACTCCTGCCAACATAGCTATCGCCACTCATTGGAGATAGTTTAATTATGCCAGTGGGAGAGCTCTCTCCTGCCGGCATAGAGCGGCTACACAGGAGACCTTAGAGTGGTGCAGCTGCAGTGGTACAGCTGTGCTTCTGTAAGGTCTGTAGTGTAGACATGGTCAAACTTTAGAGCTTATACGAAGCTCTTCCTAAGGTCTGGGAAATGTACTCAGTGTGTCACAGCTAAATACAAGGTAGAATAGATTGTTTAGCATAGGTAGTTAGCTCATTTCAGGGGACCATTCATGGTGAAGTGGCCCATTAACAGCCCTCCAGTCATGGGGGAGAGGGGCATGAAAGAAGGAGGGGGAAGGCAACTAGGGGGTTGCTAATGGGTTATAGATTGTTTTAATAAGCCATATACAGTAAAAGCTGTTTTATCTGGCATGTTCGGGGAATGAGGGGTTCCGGTAAATGAAAAATGCCAGTTAACCAGGAGGGAGGGAGTTTGGGTGCGGGAGGGGTCTCAGGGCAGCAGGTTGGGGCATGGGAGGGAGTGCTGGATCTGGGGGATGCTCACCTTGGGCAGCTCCCCCGCAAGTGGCGACCTGTCCTGCGTGCAGCCTTCACAGCTCCCATTGGTCACAGTTCCCAGGCAATGGGAGCTGCAGAGCTAGCACTCGGGGCGGGGGCAGTGAGCGGAGTCACCTGCCACGCCTCTGCCTAGGAGCAGCCAGGACAGGTCACCGCTTGTGAGGAGATGCCAGAGGTGAATGTTCACTGGCTCCAGCCCACTGCCCCGAGCCCCCTCCCGCACCCAAACTCCCTCACAGATCCCATGCTCCAACCCCCTGCCAGCCCCGTGCCAATCAGACTATAAACCGGAATTTCAATGAAGATCAGAAATGCTGGTTTACGGAACTTTCCGGTTGGAGAAGTGCTGGATAAAACAACTTTTACGATATCTAATGTCTCTCTTCATTCCATGATTTTTATGAATTTAAGCTCCCAGGTTTGTCTTTTGAAAGTGTTATGCAGGTTTCCTTTTGAGGATGAGGTCTGAGAGGTCAGATTATAGAGCAATCACTTTGTGAAAAGTATTCACTCACAGGTGATATGGGATTTTTGTCTTTTATAGTTTTCCTGTGAGTTCATTCAAGTGTAGTGGTTGGTTGGTTTCACCCATATAGGTTTGAAGGCCAAAAGAGGGGGTTCAGGAAAGATTTCTTTCATGATGGGGTCCCCATCCAGTATGGATTGTAGTTGTTTGATACCCATATAGGTTCCAGTGTGGGGTGGTAGGTGACAAGTACAGGTGGGTGGTCAGACGACGTTTTCTGTATTGAAGCAGGTTCTCTCGGGGTATTTGGATGGTCCATTCCATGATGCGACTTAACTTTTCTGGAGGATTGTCTTTGTTTGGTGAAGGCGGTTTTGAGTGTGTTAAGGTGTATATCCTGGACTTTCTCCTTGGAGCATATTCTGTGGTAGGTGTTATCTACTGCCAGGAACTCATATCTTCATAGATCCAATAACCACCCCAAAACACACCAAGAAATTAGTTTTCTGTATGACTTATCTAAGTCACCTGTATGATTAAACAAACTTTCTAAAGCATACTCCTGCAGTTAACTGATTTTATTCTAAAGTAGTCTATAATTGGTGCCTGATTCTCTGTACTACATAAAGACAAGACTTTTGGTTTTTAAATCCAACTACTGCTTGGATTAAGGTTTGATTTAAAATGTCTTGCAGATTCATTTTTTGTTACAAAGGCAGGTACTGTCTTGGCTTGTATGACTGGATGATTAAAGATAGACATGGGATCACAGCTAAATACAAGTTACTAACTTTTTTATATCTATCTTCTGTTGACCAGTCTTCCTCTGCATCCTCTGTAATTAAGGATAGTCAAGGAAAAAATTACTGTCTGCTCTAGTAATCTTCAGAAAACCACAATAGTGTTAAAAATGGCAGGATTATATTTCTGTAGCCTCCATCAAATGAAATTTTCCACTGAAGTCAGTTGAGGAAGAACAATGAGTTGGTTTAAACATATATTTTGAAGTGGAACATTTTTGGATAGTTAGCAAAACAGACAAAACATTAATTTCAAGAAGTAATTGTATTTTTCCAGGTGCAATTATTGTATATTGAGAAATTTTTTTTAACACAAATGATGGCAGAAGCCCAAAAAGGTAAATTTCTTAATGGACACTAAGATTCTGTGGTCTTGATTTTTTGTAATTCTAATTGCAAGCAGCTCTTGTTCACATTGTATCTTGTGACACATTGTATCTCTAACTCACTAATATTACTACTTAACCCTTCTGTTTCACCAATGATCTGACAGTACGGTACTTGGTTAACTTCTGATGGCATTTTTGGGCATCTAAAAATAGAATGAGACAGGGTCATATGACCCTATGATCTAAATAGAAAAGCCTCAGTGTAGAGTAATTCCAGTGTTATGTCCTAGCAGGAAAGGTTTGTTTGGTTTTGTTTGGGACAGTGTAGCATTTAAATAAGTATGCATTTAAGTTTTAGGACATGTTTTTAAAAAATCACTTAATAGTTTTATAGGGAAAAGTGGTGGTCTTTAAGTTGAAAAAGTGATCGCTAATAGGAAATAATGCCTCCGCTATCATAGCTTGTTCAACTGGCAGGGCAACAGTTTTCAATTTTAAACGTAAGCTTTAGTCAATATTACGTAAGACCAGAGATGAATATTCATTTCATTCTCTCCACCTTTTTGCTGCTTTTTAATCTTGTCTTTTTTTTGGCAATCTTTTACAGTGGAGCTTCAAAACTTTACTATTGCATTATCATATTGATAAGATCAGTAGTTTCTATTTTTACTCTCTTGGTAAGTCAGTGAAGAGACATAGCTGCATCTTTTGTGAGTGGGAGCAATTGGGAACAGTCTGTCCTAAAATCCCTGCATTGAATTGCTGCACTGAAGATTTGCATTCTCTTGTTGGGCTATGTTTCTAATACTGCATTTAGTCTTTGCCTGGAGTATGATCATAAACAGGAAAAAAACTGAAACATCCTTAGAACTGCTTAAAAGGATACAAATCTCTCGGCAGACTTAATTTTCTTTCCTCCCTTCTCAAGAGGAAAATGTCTGATTCCTGAACTCTGATGGCTTTCTCCAGTTATTTTTAGTGTCTTTTGACACTTTTAAATCATTGTATGTTGTTTTGAGACATGAAAATACATGGGCTAATAGTGGGTTTAATAGTCAAGAGTAATGATAACTTAACATAAACTCTGATCTGATTATTCTTTGTTATGCAACCCCAGGCAGGAGTTATTCATACTTTCCATTGCTTGCAACAGCAGCTGTTTCACGTATCTCCCTGGAGCAATCACTATTTCCATTAGGACAGATCTGTTTGCTATCAGACTGCAGTGACATGGCTGAAGTGCCAAGAAGCCTAAGAACAGGAAATATTGCAAGAGACTTCCCTTTTCAGCATGCTTCAGAAAATGGGAGAATGATATTGCTAGTTGTTGTTTTAGATTTGAACTCATTCTCACTTTAAAAAAAAAAAAATCTTCCAAACCAATATTCCACAAGCACATTTTTATTTTTTGTGCTGACAGATATTTTTGCTAGCTTTATATATAAAAAATCAAATGTAATCTTTCCTTTTTTCTTCCTTTCTCTGCCCCCTGAAAAAAAGCTGATATAAGCAAGTAAGCAACATGGTTTGTAGGCTTGCAGCATTCTGCACTGTCACCTGTGATCCAGAGTCATAAAGAAACCTCAGAATTACCACTCCAGGAAAGGAGAAGACCAAGCCTAGCGTGGAAGCTGGTCTTCTAAAGAAGTTGGGTACTGCTTGCGTTGAGCGCTTAATGATTGTGCTATATGTATAAATAATGGAAATGGAGCCCCTCATAACAGATGACATTATACAGTATACCAGGCATTGTCCGTTTCCTCCTCCCTCTTCAGATATTAAGAAATCAGGTTAGTAAACTTTCATTAGAAAATCTCATAATGACAGGATTTTATTTATGGCAAAGGTGAGTTCCTGTTCTTCACATTTAGGCTTATTTTGACAACTCATTTTCCCCTCTGTGAATAAGATTGGTCTGGTCCCATGTTCAATCAGTCGCCAGGATAGGACTTGGGTTTACACTCTCTGGCAGCTCAGTTCAGTTCCGCCTACTTTAGACTCCTACCAAGGAGGAAGTGCGGTGTTGGCACAGGTGTATTAGGAAGTTCCCCCCTCAATTTTCAGCATATTTTACTTGTGGGTTTTTTTGTTTTGAAGTTGAAACCAAGCTTGCATTCTAGAAGGGATTTTTGCCTTTAAGGAGGAGTTTCCCTTCCATATAGACAGCAGTAGTCTCTCATAGAGGCGCCCAGATTGATGGCCAAACAAATGAAAGAAAATAATAGAAACTGTGCCTTCTTTCTGCCACCCTTCATCTCTGTACAGAAAAAAGACAAATCGTGTGTCAAAGTCTGCAGGATGGAAAATTCTTTGGTGTCCCAAATCCCAAACTTGACCTAGTGCAGCATTTGTTAATGAGAAAATCTTTCTTTTAGGAGTTCACAGAACCCATTGAAGTTCACCAGTAAGGTTCAGATACATATGGTAGCCATATGACATTTGTAGCTAAAATAATGGAAAGCAGGTATCCAGGTTAATAGTTTATGGAAGATTCCAGATACACTAAATACTCATGGGGGAATTCTGTGCCACTGCGCAATGCAGAATTTTGCAGAAATTAACGTTCACAGAATTCCCTTTCCCGCACAGAAATGGGTTGCAGTAGTGCTGGCTGCTAGACTCAGCACAGCCCAGCTCACGCATAGAAGACGCTACTGGGGAAAGGGGAAGAAGCTGGAAGGTTTCTGGTAGCTGCAGTTCCCTGCACGCCCTGAGGGAAGGAGATGGCAGTGCTCAGGAAACTCCAAACAGACTCGAGATCCAGCATCAGGCTGTTTCTCTCTCTCTCTCTCTCTCTCTCTCTCTCTCTCTCTCTGGAGCCCTGGGCTCTGAGTAGTGAAGGGAGCATGGCTGGGCTCTGGGGGCAGGGAAAGGGGGTTGGGTATCTGGGCCAGGGGAAGCCCGCAGCTGGGCTCTGTGGGGAAGGGGTTGGGTGACTGGGCTGGGAAGGGGCCCACGGCTGGGCTCGGGGGAAGGGTATCTGGGCTGGGGAGGGAGGGCATGCAGCTGGGCTCTGGGGAAGAAGGGGGCAGAGAAGTAGGAACTTGGTTGTCATAGGGGTTTCTTTAACTCTCTACTCCTGGGGGAATTTTTGTGTGTCTGTATTGTTAGACGTACTTACTGATGGATATTTTGAAATTTCTAAAATTGAAACTGGCATGATTATGTAGTGTTGCTTTGACAAATTTGCAGAATTTTAAAATATTGTGTGCAGAATTTTTAATTTTTGGCACAGAATGTCCCTGGAAGTAACTCAAAGCTCTTTGGGAGCTTTTTGAGAAGGCAATTGAAGGAGTAAGCTCAAAGAAGAAACAACAGAACCTCCAAAAGATGTCTCTGCACTTCCTCCAAGTCTACTAGTATGCAGGACAGACAGGAAGAAGCAACCGCAATAGCTGTGGCTCGCTTATAGCCCCCGTGACCCTAATATTAGAAGCTGGTCATGCTGGCTTCTCATATTCAAATGCCTTTGTTCATCGAGTGGATATATTACCTCAGGGCTTACATACATCTGCAATTTTGTGATCCATATGTGTGCTTTGGACACAGTGTAAAATCTAATTCTCGTCAAGTTTATAACTAGAGCTGCATAAATTGTTTTTTTTTTCATTTTGGTTAACAAATCAAAAAATCTGAAAAGTTCAGTTTGGTTCCAAAAATGCTTAGTTTGTCGGCATATCAGAAAAGTCTGTTTCAGGTCCTACAGACTGTTTCATTGTGGTTGTTTTTAAAGGACCAGCTTCTGAAAACTGTATGTTACTCCTGAGGACATTCTGCTCCAAAAATTTAAAAATTCTGTACACAATATTTTAAAATTCTGCAAGTTTTATTTGTCAATAAATGCAGAGGCTTCACATGGCAGTGGAGAGCATAGGTCACTGGCTGCACGAAGGTGGGAGATCACCCTGCCGCCCCCACTCCTGGGACACGAACTCAGTGGTGAGGTTGCACCCGACCTTGACAACAGTACAAGGTCTGCCCCAGAAACACCCTGGGGCCCTGCTCCTCTGTGTCAGGAGCACCAAGGGTGGGGCAGGCAGGCTCAACCAGGCAGGATCCAAGTGTGGGGGAATCCAGATGTGGGGTGAAAGGATTCTGTGTGGGACAATCTGGGTGCAGACAGCTCGGTGTGGGGGGAGCTGGATGCACAGAGGCTCGTTGATGGGGTTCCAGGTGCAGGGGCAATGGGACTCTGCAGGGGCTTCCAGGTGAAGGTGGTTGGGGCTCAGCAGAGGGGTCTGGGTACTGGGGGAGTGGGGCTGGGTGGGGGTCTGGGTGCAGCTAAGTGGGGGTCAGTGGTGTGGGGGTCTGGATGTCGGGGCTCAGGGTGGTGCAGGGGAGTGGGGCTTGTCAGAGTTAGGGTTTGAGTGCAGGGAGCTCAGTGGGAGGTTGTCTGGAGACAGGGGGTCTGGGTGCAGGGGGCTCCAGATGCAGGGTATGAGGTTCAGGGAGGTATGGAGTGGCACAGAATTCCCCCGAGAGTAGTATGTTCTAAACAGGACTTGGATAAAACTTTAAATTTCATGGAGACTACTAACACTCTGTGAAGGCTTTCCTTAGTAGAGAAGACTTAAAGACCAGAACAAGCAAAGATTTCAGCTTGATAAGACCTATTGCTTAATGTCTTACTACAACTCTAGGTTTCCATTATGAAAGCACAGAAAACCAAGAATAAGCTGAAGGGGGAAGGGTGTCTAGTGGACACAACATAGTGCAAAGAATTAGGCTTTATTCACATCCCTGCAGCTGACTGTTACCTTGAGCAAGACAAAGTAGGTGAGGTAGGTTACCTTGAGCAAGTCACTATTGGCTGTGTATTCTGATTTTGGTGACCTTCAGTAACAAAAGACAAAACCACCAGCGAGGATTTTAGGTGCTAAATCAAACACTTTTTCCCCACTCACGTTCACATGTACCCTTCCTTCTGTGTGCGACGATGAAGAATTAGAGTTTTAGTATAAAAGAAATATAGTTGATGGATTTATAGAAAACACTATGAATTACCTTAAATAGCACAAAGCAAACTAAACAGAGCTCAATGAACTGGTCACATATAGGCTTGGGGTGAGGGAATAAAAAAGTAATCCCAAAAAAGCTAGACTTCATTGTATATTAAAATGATATGTAAGCGAGAGTGGGATCTGGCCAAATTAATGTCCAGCACAATCCTGCACCAGTTGCAGCTTAACACCTGATAAGAGAAACTGTCAAAGGTGTTTTACTGCCCCACCCCCCCAAAAATCAAAAATAGACGCCCAGTTTTGCAGCTTCCTGATACAGGCATAACTGTATCCCTTGTATAACTGTAACCAAGTTGATTTATTTTTAGCATAATTATCAGTTACTGAGTAGCAAAATAGTTAACTATTAAGAAAGCCAACTGTCTAAGAAGCTTTTCTTGTGAGTTCTCCAGATCACTGTCTGTTACGGGATGGGGGCGGAGTACTACTATTGGTCTTCCTTTTCTTTTTCTTCTCCCCTCCCTATCTTTCTACATGTTCCATTAACACTCATCATTCTTTTAACATGTTTCTGTATTAATGTTGATTCAGATTATTATACTGTTGCCTTTCTGATCTAATTTTATGTCTAGATGCACAAGAAGCTGGTCACTTTTTCCGGTTAAATTTGCTCTCCAGATGGGTGAGGGGAGTAGGCCCTCTGTATTCAACTCTTTGGTTATTTTAATCACTGTACATATGCTGTATATATAGTGGTAGTCTTTCCTTTGAACAAGATGTTTTCATTGCAGTAATTTAATAAAACTCCTCCGAGAAATACACTAGAGAGTGGCATTAATAGTAGACAAACTACAGATAACTTTGAGTAGTAATCTGAAGGAAGTTTCATATTTTTCCTTCTTAACCTGAGAAAATGTTTCATGATTATAGCTGCCATTAAAAGGATTTTTATGGCTATGAAATGGACGAAAAAATTGTATATCAATCAGAAGTTGAAACTGAAATATCCCGAAACTTGGGAAATTAAATCAGTGTTAATGTATGTTTGATCTGTCATAGTTGCACTATTTTCTTTTTGTTTTTAAGGCACATTTAGACAACTTTACAGAATTGACAAAAATAGCCAGTCTTACTTTTGTAGCATCATTTGTATTCATATATCACTAAAAATCAAACTCAAGTTCTCTGTTTTCATTACTTCTGTATGCAAGTAGAGAGATAACTGGACCTTTGTGTAACTTGGCTCGTCTGAATACAGTCAGCGGAAGTGGTCATTTGAGAGACATAGGGTTAGGTGATGTACTGTTTAGCATTTAATTGACTTCAAATTATTCTAAAGACTTATGTCAGGCAAGGTTTTCCAACATAGTGTGGAAACTATTCTTGGGAATAGCCAAAATACATGTAATTAGTTTGTTCTTCTTTCATTGGGTAGACACACTCTCTGGTCAGAGTTGCAACATGTATCAAGAGAAGAATAAACAAAAGACATAATAGAATAAAAAAAAGTTTACTGAATAATTTCTGTAGACCTTTCATTAGTATTCCTAGATAACAAAATTTGACCAGGACAGATAAAGTTGGAATATTTTAATAAATATTGTAAAACACACTGTGTGTGTGTGTGTGTGTGTAAATAAATATAAAAAAATAAAATTAACATATACACACCTTTTTGAAAGACCAAGCTGAGGCCCATCTTCAAAAAAATTAGGTGTTTTAAAATGTGAAAAACCTCCTCTTCCCTTTCCTTTCCTCTGTCTCCCAAGATGGCCACATAACAGTGTTTAGCCCACTGTGCCATCTTCAGTCTATGCATTATGCCTTTCCAGGACAGTGGGTAAACATCCTCCCCATAAAAAGACAAAAAGCGGGGAAATGTAGAAGGAAGAGAACCTGAAACATAAGCCCCTATATCAGAGACCTGGTATGCGGCCGAACCGGCTCACAAAATCGGGCAAGAACAGAGCTGATCTTGCAAAAATACACGTTCCTAAAAAGTGCTAGTCACAAAGTACTCATGCAAACCCATCCTGATATCAAGTGGTACCAGAATATCCCAATATCAAGGATGGTACAAAAACATTCCCCAAGGATAACAGGAACACACTGACCCCTCCTAAAAGATAAGGTCAGGATAACAGTACGTAATAAATATGTTTTAATCGAACCAACATGTATAAGGTGATGGATAATAACTAGCCATGTCAGAGAGCAGTAACTAACTATGTCAGAGGGACAGTACTAACTTGTTTATAGCGGGGTATAAAGTTGTATCTCAAAGGGAGTATCTTTGGCCTAGGGAGGAACAGAAAATCCCGCTGTTCACTGAGCTGGTCCATTGTTATGGGCATACATGAATTAGTGGTCCGGTAAAGTCTGTGGGGTACTAGTACCATGCTTCGTCAACAATAAACCTGACTGGATGCCTTCGTCCCTTAACTAATCTTGTGGTCATTGGGCGGTTCACTCGAGGTCTGCTGTGCCAACTGTCTGCACAGGGCTGGGGCAACACATAAAGGAAACACACACACACACACACACAGCACAACATCTAACCACAACCTGCTTGTCCATCACTTTCCAAAAAAAAAATTCTCCACTGTAAGCGACCACACATGACATTTCATGTTGAAAGAAGTATTTGAAGTTTTAAGAGTTTTATATGTGTGATTAAGGCCTGTAACTGAAACTCTCCATTAAAGAGCACATAGAACAAACTAATTAAGACTTGGTCCTTCAGGGAGTGCAGTGGGTTTACATGCACAAGTCTTTGCAGGATTGGGGTCTAAGTAGATAGGCTAGATTGATCCCTACTGGTACACCTTCTATGCCAGCAAAGGCTGCTTTGCTTAGAGGGAAAAGGGACATTCAGTGCCAGAGGAAGGAAGGTATTGTTTCTACTGCCAGTGCTGCCCTCCCTTGAGAGTTCCACCAGTAAGGGCATCTTAAGTATGTCAGGGATGCCGTGGACGTGAATTAGTGCTTCCTCTTATGTGGCAAAACCTCACTAGTGACCACTCCCACCGAAGGGTACCCCAACAGAGAGCAGCTTGCAGGAGCCTAGTGCCTCTATGTCCTTGTGTGGATATCTACCTTTGAGGACTGTGTAAGGATCTGCACTGTCAGAAGCATTCAAGGAAATTCAGACACACACTCAGATGTGTCAATTCTGATGTGAAACCCTTTTTTTAATACCTAATTTTACCATACCTATTTGGACACTGAAGAATGTCATGTCTTTTAGCTAAGTAAGTAATAAAGACATTTGAAGTGAGTGAATTTCATGTCCTGGTCCAAGGTAAACAAGTAAAATTAAATGTGTCTCTAACTGTTACTGTTAATAGAGTATCTGAATGAATTTAGATGTGCACTAGGAACTTATGTACAGATGTACTCCTGAAAAATAGGTGTTGACATTATCCACTTTCATAATGCTCACTTTTTTAACTTGATGTTTGAAATGTTGATGTTGCACTTGATGTTGCATTTTTAACGTTTGTTTATTATTTTGGAATTATCTCAGATTTTTTGCAATAATGTGATTAAATCATACTTACTTTTTAGCCACACTTACTTCTGAAACAGTTCAATTCTCTGTCAAAAAGAGCATGTCAGAAGCATTTTTTTTGCTATTAATATACATTATCAGGTCCATATTGAGAATCCTGCTTTTAAGTGGCTTTTAACTATGCACAGTATAATCTTAGAATTTTCTTGTTTGAAATTCCCTGGTCAATCCCTGATTGGTGTCCAAGCAGCACTTTGTCTAGACAAATTATATGCCAATTTGGAGGTGTATTAAATATTTTGAAAAAATTTTTGTCGTGATGAGAATTTGTTTCTGAGCATTTTTTTAGGCCCTTAACTGCTCTTCCACCTGTCAAGTTGTAATAGTCCTAAACAACAATGGATAAAATCCTGCCTTAGCCATAAGAACCCCCTACCTCTGTGATATTGGATGTAAGCAGAAACAGGGAGTCACAACCCTCTCTGGGTGGACATCAGTCTGTTGAGTTGTCCCAACCTGCTCCTAAACCAACTATGTCTTGGCAGAATCAAGGTCACTGTTCCTTCTGTTGGGTCTCTAAGGCACATTCCAGGTGCAGGTCTCATGTTTGTACCTCTTCCTGGGCATGTGGAGTTTTTCAGCCTGGTGTCTCAGCCCCTCTGAATTTACACAAGCTCCCTCAGAGTTTCACCTTGCTGTAGGTGCTTTGAATTTCTCTGTTAATTGCTTCATCGACAGCATGGCAGATGGGCTTAGGAAAGGATTCCTGCTATGAGACTGAGGTTTGGGTCAGCATTCATAGGCTAGGCTGACTCTCCTGCTTTCTCTCTCCTTAATCTGATCTTCCACTGTGTGTTGATGGACTGGTGCCAAGACCAGAGAAGCAGTCGTCTTTTAAAATTCTGTCCTTGTTTCCTATGGGTATGTCTATGCTGCAGCTGGGAGTGAGCCTCCCAGCCTGAGTAGCAGACTTGCACTAGTGTGGCACAAACAAATATATTAAAAATAGCAAATTGGATGTTCCAGCTCAGGCTTTGAAGCTAAGGGGATCAGGTATGTTTGAGATCCTGAGTTGGGATGTCCACACTGTTATTTTTAGTGCACTAGTGTTAGTCCTGCTAGAATGAGTCTGTCTATATAGGTAGGAAGATTTTGTTCCAGCTTCAGTGTAAGTGTACCATGTGCTTCAGATGGAGGAATACCAAGCTCCAGCATTGTCACTGCTCCCTTCCAGCTCCCTTAGAAGTTATTCAAAGTCTGTTTTCCTGGGATAGAAAATCCATTGTTCCAGTAGGGAAGAGTCATTAAATATTGATGTTTCTGTTAGCCTTCTCTGAAGAGTCCCCCCCCCCCCCCCCATAATGAGCAATACCATGTCTAGAATAGACTGGCATTGTCATGACCAGGCACTTTTTAGCACAAACTTGATGTCTTAATCAACATGGTTACAATACATAATGAAGGTCACAATAAAGTTTACAATCAAAAGTGGCACTCCTAAAATAAAAATGGAGTTCACAGTGTGACGCCCTACCTCCTCAAACTGTGACACAGATCTAATCACCCAGCTTGTTTTTGAACAGCAGTGTAATGGAAAATTTAACTGGAAAAAAATTGTGAGAAACATAGTTTTGTCTGAGGAAATCATAATGAAATACTGGAAAACCAAATTCACTTTTATAACTTAATTTAGGTGAGAGAAAGCTACAAAACATCTAAATTGCACTGTTTGAGCTCCATATTTTGAGCTGAATTATTGTTTAGAGTTTCAAGAATAATTTTATCCTTAAAGTATTACATACTTCACAACCTTTCATGCGCTTATCTAGGTAGTGTCTTTAAAAAGAAGACAACTTGTAAATCTGCAAGAAGTTAATATAATCAGTTTCAAGTTTTTCTGTTTATACGGCAGCATAGCTTTACAGATTTCTAAACAATGACAGGTCCTTGTCCAGAGGAGTTTATGATTAAGGGCTTGAGCTTGCTTCCACTTACGTGGCAAATTTATTGTGCTGATTTTAAACAGGAGCAAGATTAGGCCATCAATAAAAAGTAATGACCTCACACCAGGAGATGACATGTAAGAGTAGAATAAATATTTTAAAAGGTTTGACATAAATAAGATATATAACTGAGTAGAACTGTGTGAGAAATGTAACTATAATTTTGCAAGAACATAGTGAAATTTTCATTTACAAAAAATGGTTTGGTTTGGTTTTCCATAGCAGAATTTATTCCAGGCAGGTACTTTACTTCATGAAACTGTAAGAATATTTACTAGAATAAATTGTTTAAAAAACAATTCTCTCTTTTCTTTTAGAAAGAAAACAATGTCTTCAGAAGTTGTAGTCAGAAACTAAACAAATCTGTTAGTCTCTAAGGTGCCACAAGTACTCCTTTTCTTTAAACAAAGAATGTGTTCTGCTTTACATAATGTACAGACTTTGTGAAAAAGTTTTCCAGGTAGTCCGGAAAGTAGAATACAACTGTGAATCATTTATGGAAAACACGATGGAATGAATTAGTCAGAAGAGGTATTTGAGTGACCCACCCCAGCTTCTGCTATCAGGAAATACTGTGACTTTCCATGGTTTTATTAAAATCATATGGCATAATAAGAAAAGCTTGCTGGTAAGGTTGCAAGCAGTTACAATCAGACCGCTCTTAACTTTACAAAAATACTCATTTGGAATGAATTTCCATGTTTAATCTCAGCTGAAATGTGAGAGGTTTTTTGTTTGTTTTTGTTTTTTATTGTTGTGGTGGTTGTTTTTGTTTTTTTGTTTAAGAACAAAAAAGGGCCTTTTTGGGTTATGCGAGTGGCCAAATTTAATGGCTGCTCTCTGAAGGAGTGAAAAAAAATTTCTGAACATTGCTCCTGGGGGAATTTTGTGCCACTGCACACACACAATTCATGTGCCACGCAGAATTCTGCCCCTACCCCAAAAGTACATTCTGCTGGAAAGGTGCTATAGTTACTCCTTTCGCCCACCATGGGCCGCTATGGCGCCAGAACAGAAAGCAGCCGCTCCCAAGCGGGAGCAGCCCTAGCTGCGGATAGGGAAGAGAAAGAAGCTGCCTTCGTTACAGCACCCTGGCTGTGGGTCCAGGTCAGCAGGCATGGGATATGGGGGTGACAGACAGCATGGGGCATATGGGGCTGCTAGGGGAATCACAGACTGGGGTTCAGAAGGGCTAGTGTGGGGGGGCTGGATGGGTGGTTGAGTGGGGGTACAAGGACACATGGGGAAAGGGTGCAGGGACACAGGTGATGGGGCAGGGTCACGGGGAGGGGATGCAGGGAATCATGGGGATGGGGGAGGAGGGGTGGCTGAGTTGGGTGCAAGGACACATGGGGATGGGGGTTGTAGGGAAACATGGGGACAGGGGCAGATGTGGCTGACAATGAGGGAGGCTAGGAGTCAGCCCTGGTCTGCATGGTGGAGGCTCCCTAGCAACCCCTCCTCACCCCCAAAAAACCTGTTCCATTCTTCTCCCACCCACACCCAGCAACCCTCCAAGTTCACACCCCGGCTCCTTCCCAGCAATTACTTCCCTCTCCCTCAGCTCCTCCATTACCCCTGACACCTGCAAGCCTTTGCATTGCTTCTGAGGTATGCGTAAAATACATTTCTTTATTGTAGTTTAAATGAATTATTACTCAGAAGTCTGTATTAATGCCTAGTAAGGAATCTTTGTCAAAAAACATTTTCTGAATCTTTTTTGTGCACAGTTGCTGACAAGTATTTTGAAATAAATTACAAAAATAATTGAAACTAGTGTGATTATATTGTGTTATTTTGACAAATAAAATGTTGAAATTTTGCAGAATTTTAATTTTTTTTGGTGCACATTTTTTTGGCACAGAATTCCCCCAGGAGTAGAACATGCTCAGTGGGTATCTAAGATTGTTGGCAAAATGTAATGATTAAGGCTACCTTTTAGTCATGGGTATTTTTAGTAAAAGTAATTGACAGGTCACGGGCAGTAAACAAAAATTCACAGCACGTGACCTGTCCATGACTTGTACGTTTTACCCCTAACTAAAACTTGGGCCGTGGGTGCTCGGGGGAGTTGGTGGGGCTGGCAGACTCCCTTCCGGGTTCTGATGGGCATGTCTCTGCAGCTCTTTGGAGGAGGAGTGACCAGGAGGTTTCCATGCGTTTCTCCCACCACAAGCACCAGCTCCACAGCTCCCATTGGCCGGGAACTACAGCCAGTGGGAGTTGCGGGGGAAGCACCTGCAGGTGCAGGCAGCGTGCGGAGCCCACTGATCCCTCCGCCTAGGAGCTGCAGTGGGAACCAGGGACCTCCCTTCCCCCCCCGAGGTAAGTGCCTCCCCGCACCCTCCCACACACCCAAACTGTTGCTGCTGGCCCAGGGGCTGCCTGGCTCTGGAAGCCCCTGAACCAGCACCGGATGCTGCAGGAGTCACAGAAAGTCAAGGAATCTGTGACAGACATGCAGTCTTAGTAATGATGCCTCCATCTTTTTATGAAATTGTAGTGTGTGTTCCCAGTTGAACGGGCTGTTGCTCTCTAGCTATTCCTAGGACAGTCTGTGTGGGAGATAGTACATGTTTCATTGAAAACCCACCAAGCACATTTCTCAAATCTTCCTTTGAAATCCAGATCAGGATCAGTAATGGATATGTATTTTATATTGTGGATCCTGAGAACTGTGTTGTCTCCACTAGTGTTCAGTATGTTCTTCCGTTCTCAGATTACTCTCAGAAAGAGAAATGTCTCTATTTGCCAATGTTGTTTGTGGTGGTGTGTAGCTGTGTCGGTCCCAGGATTTTAGACAGAGAGGGTGGGTGAGGTAATATCTTTCATTGGACCAACTTCTGTTGGTGAAAGAGACAAGCTTTCAAACTTACACAGACCTCTCCCTCAGGTGAAAGTTTTGAAAGCTTGTCTCTTTCCTCAACAGATATTGCTGCAATAAAAGATATTACCTCACCCACCTTGACTCCATTTACCAAGACATATCACAAAATAAATGGATTCACTGCTGCCATATTAACACAGAATTGTAGAAAACTGTCTCTAGCCTAATAGTAATATACGGAATGTATTCCTTTACGGAGGTGTAAACTTCAAATATATGGGTTTAGCTGCCTTTTCTTTCTTTTCCACATCTGTACTTCATCCTTCAGGCCAAAATTTAGTCCTAAGGCTGTACAGTTGAAATGACCAAAACTGCAAAAGTTTTAAGGCTTCTGTATCAACTTTCCATACCTGTGTATTTTGATACACATTTAACGTTATATGTAGAAATGGAGTTTGTTTTGAGAAGTAATTGTAAAAATAGCATCTTCACATGCAACAGATTAAGCAAATAATATGACCTTCTTATTTCACTTTTCAGGTTAGCACCACTTCTAATCTACATATTTAACAGAAGAATAGCAATAGAAAACATTACATGTGCAATGTTTAATGTTGCTGTGGCAGCCTTAGCTTTTCGTATCTTTGCTTTTAACTGTGCTACCCTCTACAACATGCTAATCTTTTTGCACTTAATTATGCATATGTATGATACGATGAAAGGAAAAAATCTTCCAGCTTCTTATAGTAGAACGCTTTCATAACCAATTAAACCAATCTGATGATGATCCTTATTTTGGAGTGTTCTGCAGTTCAGGTTTCATAGATTTTTACATCCAGAGACTTTGCCTTCAGACTTCAGAAGATCCATTCAAGGAGGACAGATTTATTTACTTGCTGAGTGCTTACAGCTCAGCTCTTACAGAGTATGCCAGTTGACCTCAAGATAACTGGAAAAAAAGTATTTAAGGTATTGAGGTAGATACCTTTACTCTGTTCTTTAAAAATCAACCAAATATGGCTTTTACTTTGTTTTTTTTTTTAAAAAAAACAGACATTAGGACAAACTCATCCCTAAGATAATTTCTTGATTCATATCAGGATGGATTTGGCTGATCAATTGTGTACGCAGGCCAATACTGTAGACACTTAAGTATGTTTCAAATGTCAGCTATATGATATGATACTTGGACAATTATGTTTCAGTCCTGATAGCAATGCTAGAATACATTCTTACTGACCTTTCATCCTTTGAGTTCTAAGCACACCTCATCCTTGGTTCATAAGTGTTTTGTTTCTGATTTTATATTTTTATAAATCATGTGGATCTTTGTGATTAGAGTGTTCAGTTTAAACTAGGGCTGTCAAGGGATTAAAAATATTAATCTCCATTAATAGAATACTACTTATACAAATATTTGTTGATGTTTTCCACATTTTCAAATATATTGATTTCAATTACAACACAGAATACAAAGTGTACAGTGCTCACTTTATTTTTATATCAATATTTGCACTGTAAAAACAAAATAGTGTTTTTCAATTCACTTAATACAAGTACTGTAGTGCAATCTCTTCATAGAATCATAGAATATCAGGGTTGGAAGGGACCCCAGAAGGTCATCTAGTCCAACCCCCTGCTTGAAGCAGGACCAATTCCCAGTTAAATCATCCCAGCCAGGGCTTTGTCAAGCCTGACCTTAAAAACCTCTAAGGAAGGAGATTCTACCACCTCCCTAGGTAACGCATTCCAGTGTTTCACCACCCTCTTTGTGAAAAAGTTTTTCCTAATATCCAATCTAAACTTCCCCCACTGCAACTTGAGACCATTACTCCTCGTTCTGTCATCTGCTACCATTGAGAACAGTCTAGAGCCATCCTCTTTGGAACCCCCTTTCAGGTAGTTGAAAGCAGTTATCATGTTTCGGAAAGCAGTTTCATCATGAAAGTTGAATTTACAAATGTAGAATTATGTACAAAAATAACTGTATTCAAAACTAAAACACATGTAAAACTGTAATGTAAACTTTAGAGCCTACAAGTGCAATCAGTCCTATTTCTTGTTCAGCCAATCGCTCAGACGGACAAGATTGTTTACATTTTCAGGAGATACTGCTGCTTGCTTCTTGTTTACAATGTCACCTGAAAGTGAGAACAGGTATTCGCCGGTGTTGTAAGATATTTACATGCCAGATGTGCTAAAGATTCATATGTCCCTTCATGCTTCAACCACCATTCCAGAGGACATGCGTCCATGCTGATGATGGGTTCTGCTCGATAACTATCTAAACCAGAGCAGACCGACGCATGTTCCTTTTTACATCATCTGAGTCAGATGCCACCAGCAGAAGGTTGTTTTTCTTTTTTGGTGGTTCAGGTTCTGTAGTTTCCACATTGGAGTGTTGCTCTTTTAAGATTCCTGAAAGCATGCTCCCTACCTCGTCCCGATCAGATTTCGGAAGGCACTTCAGATTCTTAAATCTTGGGTTGAGTGCTGTAGCTATCTTTAGAAATCTCACATTGGTACCTTATTTGCGTTTTGTCATCTCTGCAGTGTAAGTGTTCTTAAAATGAACAACATGCTAGGTCATCAACCGAGACTGCTGTAACATGAAATATATGGTAGAATACAGACAAAACACAGAGCAGGATAAATACAGTTCTTCCCCAAGGAGTTCATTCACAAATTTAATTAATGCATTATCTTTAACGAGCCTAATCAGCATGGAAGCATGTCCTCTGGAATAGTGGACAAAGCATGAAGGGGCATCCGTATGCCCAGGTTATCTGGCACGTAAATACGTTGCAATGCCAGCTACAAAAGTGCCATGCAAATATCTATTCTCACTTTCAGGGGACGTAAATAAGAAGCGGGCAGTATTATTTTCTGTAAAGGTAAACAAACTTGTTTCTCTCAGTGATTGGCTGAACAAGAAGTAAAACTGAGTGGACTTGCAAGCTCTAAAGTTTTACATTGGCTTGTTTTTGAGTGCAGTTATGTAACAAAAACTCCATTTGTAAGTTGTGCTTTCCTGATAGAGATTGCACTACGGTACTTGTATGAGGTGAATTGAAAAATACTATTTATCATTTTTACAGTGCAAATATTTGTAATAAAAATAATGTAAAGCGAGCACTGTACACTTTGTATTTTGGTTTATAATTGATATCAATATATTTGAAAATGTAGAAGAACAACCAAAATATTTAATAAATTTCAATCAGTATTCCATTTAACAATGCAATTAAAACTGCGATTAATCATGATTAATTTTTTCAATCGTGCTTAATTTTTTTGAGTTAATAACATGAAGTAATTGTGATTAATCAACAACCCTAGTTTAAACCAATATTTACCAAAGAGAGGCTTTTGAAAGTAAAATCTGGATTTAATGGTAAACGTTTATTGAAATGAAAATGAATTCGTTCTGTGAAATTTAAGAGAGTATGTGTTATGTGAGGTTATGTGGTATGTGAGGGTATGAAATAAAGTTGACTACTGAGAGAGAGTGATTCAGGAAAAAAGCTTTTTAATTTAAATATCTACCAAAAATATCATTTTTTTTGGCAAATAATAAATATAAAGGAGATTTCTCAAGAATGGGGTTATGATCAATTTTATAACTGCCCCATTAGTCTCTCTTGTTAAAATTGTGGAGATCTTATGATTTGATGTCAGACTCTGTCTTCAGATCATCCTGAATGAAAAGGAGAAACGTAGTTTCAGCTGGCAAGATATATAATATTACAGGAGAAAAAAAACAGTAACCTGATCATCTCTCATATCTGTTCCCTTTAACTCCCATCCATTCAAACCACAGTCACCCATTGGTACTCTGTTTCCACTCAGTGTGCTGTTTAATATGGTGGTTACTTGTGAAGATCCCGCCATTGGAAGAGGAGTGGAGGAGGAGAAAGAAGCAATAATGTTGCAATTCACTAATTCTGTGACTTTCATATTTACCAAGTAGTGTTAACTTACTGGTTGATACTTGGGGAAACAGCTGTTTATTTTAAATAGTGAGATGCATATCACAGGGATGGTTGCTGCTTATTCAGTTAATTTGCATATTACATTTCAGCCAATGGAAATGCATCTTCATGGACTATATGGTCAAATTGCTGGGCATATATTCTAATTTTTTTCATGATCACCAGTTCACTTAAAAAAAAAAAGTGTTTCTGTGGTATGTGACTGATATAGTCTACCTCAAGATGATAAACAGCAAAGCCTCTGATTTGAAATTTAGTGATTCATTCAGACCCTGACTTAGGAAAGCATAATTGCTGATTCCATTTTTCAATTTAAACTAATTGCCATCGGTAAGAATTTTTTCAAGAAATGTACCTTGGAAAGAAAAAGAAAATATTACTGTTCCTTGAAAGGATTTGTACCTAATTTTTTTTTTTTTTTAATCCTTTGGCATCCTTGTAACAGCAACATATGCCATGTCCCTGTGGATCAATTATTATTGTTCCATATTATTCTTTTCAATTGCTTGCATCGTGTTCACAAAGGAGAAGTATGTCAACGCACTGGCTTGAGTAGGCATGATCATATCATGGCTTTTTTGATATTGGCTAACTGAGGGGTTTTGTTCTTTTTTTTTTTTCTTTTGACGGATATGGTTATTTTTAGAGCCCTTAGCACAGTGGGGCCTGACTGTTTTTAGATCTTTGCCCATCCATCCTGCTGGACATTTTGCACTCACATAAAACACTTTTTAGAGATCCTACTGTTATGCTTTAGACCAGCAAGTGATCAAACCTTTGCTATGGTTGAATATTAGTGGCAGAA
Organism: Lepidochelys kempii; assembly: GCF_965140285.1. Classification (NCBI taxonomy): domain Eukaryota; kingdom Metazoa; phylum Chordata; order Testudines; family Cheloniidae; genus Lepidochelys; species Lepidochelys kempii. Next base: position 164,419,395 of record NC_136380.1, read on the forward strand.
CTCAATTCTCCCCCCTTCTAAAAGACACAAAAACAAGCAACCTTGTAGCAAATAACTTCCCATTATCAAGTGCCTGAATCTTCACTATTGTATTAGCATCGTTTTAGTGTGTTTCTGGTAAATGATCTACTTCCTGGGATTCCTCCACATACAAGCAACCTCTGCTCTGCCAACTGGGTGCCTTCTTAATCTTTGGTTCCAAGGATCTTTTATGCATAGTTTTTATAATCCTCTTTTCTGAGTGGCAAGACTCAAAGCTGGCACCACTTTTGTGGCTCTTCCTTGGCCAAGGCCTTGTGTCAAGGACCTAGTCCATTTGTCCCTAGAAAGAAGACTTCTTTGTATCTGGTTTTGCATTTTTCTGGCACTAGTCCTTGATTTGTCTGTCAAGATCCTAACCCTAACAGTCTGGCATGTAAGAGTTGTTTCTCTTTCTCCTTTGTTTGGAGTTGACGTGGGGTGGCTGGGGGAGAGAATCTGACAATCACTGCACTCTTTAAATCCAAAATTTTTATGCTTTCTTTTCCTATAGTAGCTGCCATTGACTAAATTTTTTAAAAAACTTTTTAGCCTACAAAATGTATCAGTAGTATTAAAAAAAAAAAATCCCAATGGAATTGACAAAGCTGTTGCAATCAGGTCCTTAGCGGCCTTTGCTTTTGGGGAGGTGTTTGGTCATGGGGGTACAATTCAAAAATACACTAGAAGACATCATCTTTTTTTCCATAGCATTTTTATAGTCCTTTTTAGGTTTAAGCCCAAATGGAGGGTGAATCTAGTATACAAGCTCTTAATAATTCTCCCTTCAAACCTATGCAGGGTATTCCTTTGAAGTTCTTAACCCTTAACTCCTTTTTTTTTTTTCTAATGGCAATTGTCTCGACTTGCCTTGACTAGGATTTAGCAGCCCTGGCTTAGACTTTCTTCTATACTTCCTCAGAAGAACAAAGTTGTCATCGGTACTCTTTAGTTTGTTCAGTCCCCACATTTCCATCAGATCCAGAATATCTGTCTTCCCTCTAATAGTTCTCTCCTGAGATTAATTGGTGCCTCCATAACTCAGATATCAGAGTTTGGAATTTTTACACAGATAGAAGGGAATTTTGGTGCTGATGAGTTTGTTCACATATCAGAGTGGATCAGTGATGCTTGAGTGTTTAGAATCAGCCTTATGTAGTGGTGATCAAGACCTACTTTACCGAAAGCACTGCCACTTCCTAAGCTGGGAAGTAAGGCTTCCTAAGGACAGATCTGCTAAGGCACAATGTGTAGTTTTCTAAATACACGTACTAGGAGATATGGAGTTAGTCACTAGAGCTGGTAGAGTTGTACAAAGCATTTGTATAGCTTCTGTTCCCAGAATAATCTTGCTTTAATGTATGTACAGTGATACTTAGACACGATCTGTAGTTACACTGACCTTGTTCACTTGGAATATAGACTTTTTAAAAACCACTTAATTCTACAGTGGATCTAATTAGTTTTGATACCCCACTGCAGTGGTTTCTCTGTTCTAATGCTCACTTACATTTCAGCACAGAAAAATATAAAAGTTGTGTGTCTGTTGAGGAAGTCACTGCTAATACATAAGTTCTGGATATCTTTTCCATTAGAAAATGCAGTTCTATTTGACAATATGAACAGGAATGTAATGTTGAATGCTTGGAAATGTAGGTAATTATGGATTTTCCAGTAAATATAGCATATGAAGAATATTTATTAAAATACCGTTACACACCTACATTAAAATATTTGCTCCATGTAGCTCCATGTGTGTATTTTAAGGAAATACTTTCCATAAAAGGGGAAATACATCATTGAAGAAACTTTTTAATTTATAAAGGTATATGCCACATTAAAAAAACAGAGTTTAGTAAATGTGTCTAGCTGGTTACGCAAACATTTTTCTTCAGTGGAATTTCCAAATTACCACTCTAATATTACCAGTCAGTGAACAGGAATTTAATGTTTAATGCTTGGAAATATAAGTAAGTCATGGATTTTTCCAAGGAAGGAATTAAGCACTGTAGGTATTATTTTCTGTCAGTTGAATGTGTTACAGTTTTCCAACTAATGGTCAGCCAATCTGTAAATAGCCTTTCTATGAAAAAGCACAGCTTTTTATACTCTGTTTGGACACATGAAAACTACATGATCAAGTATAAAAATATATTGTTATGTTTTATTGTAATAATGTTTCCTTTAATGAGAACCTATTCAGTATAACAAGTTTAAAAAAAACCTGCAGCACTGTTTCCAGGAAGGAAAGAACTTATTTCAGTACATTCAAAAAAGGAAATTAAAGCATTGTCAGAGCGCTTGTTATGATTCTTTTACCCCTCACTGGATTGACTACAAGATAAATAGTTATACAGTAGTTCTGTGCAGAACAAGGACCAAATTCTGCCCTTGGATACATGAGTCCCATTGATATCTATAGCTAAGGCACACTTTGATCTGCAGTCAAAATTTGGACTCCTTGTATCATACACTCCCCAATACACTAATAAAGTAAATGTGATTTATTAAAAACTGTACTTTTGGAGGATTGTTCTTGATGTTTTTTAAAATGTTAGCAGTAGAGGTAGGCAGCATTTTATGGGAATTTTTTTGTCAATCTTGTGACAAACTTTTGAATCTGGGTTTAAAAAAAAAAGCATTTAGCAATTGGTTAAGCATTTACTAGAGCTGAGTGGTTTTGCAGTTCATGTGCTTTTAATAGAATCCTTTAATCTTTCAGTAAAGGGAGAAAAGAGAGAGATGGGACTTCAGGAGTTATTGATGACACCATAGACAAAACTGCTTCACAATCTACATGGTCTCACATGCATTAAGGAGTGGTAATGAAATAGTATTGCATACCCCTGCAAAAGAGATTATTTGGGGCATAATGAGCAACTGCCCCAAACCACCCTCTACATCCTTTCAGAGGAAAAAAAACCAAAACCCCTCCAAAGCAATCCTGTCCAAACCAGCCAGAGATCACCTTAACACAACCCACAAAGAATGATAACAAATCTTAAGGAATCATGGACACCTGACCATATTCCATCACTTGGAGATCCAGACAATGACACTTGCAAAATGTTGTTGGACTTCAGGCAACACCAAAGATTTCTCAAAGGGAAACATTTAGAGTGCCATTGTCAAGAGATGGAGTCTTGGGTGAGGGCCTCAAGAGTACTGTTTTGAGTTAAGTCAGCACCTTGCCCTTACGTTTAAAAAATAAATAACATCTTGCCTTTCTCCTTCAGCTGTGCAAGTACTCTCTGCTTTTTTTCTCTGCCCTTGAGAGGCATGCATTTAGAACAAGGTTTCTCCAACAATGGCTTCAGAGCATTCTTCCTTTATACAAGTCTGATAACAGCTTGGTCTTCCAAAGGAGACTGAAGAACCTCCAAAAAGGTCCTTCACCCAGTGAAAGCAAAGGTGAACGCTGAACGGAAACCATAAAAGGCAATTCATCTTGTCAATATTGAGTCAAACCCAAGATTCAAAATATATACGAACTGTGTTAATAGAGAAAAAATTCATTATTTTGGTTAATGTGTATCAGAGTGTCTGCAATATAATCAGTGCTTTTATGGTAACTCTATTAGATTTTGAGTTGCAAGTCTAGGTAAACACAGTGACATTGCTGATTCATTCTTTCTATTCATTCTACCTCATATTGAACTTACATGCTATCTCTTCCCTTTATCTTCTAGAATGAAAAATAATTTTTAAGATAAGAAATTTCTTGGCTTTTTCGCATATGATTTTTCCAGAAGGCATTAACTGATGTTGGAATATTTGGGAGACAAGGTGGGTGAGGTAAAACAGAGCTTATCTTCAGGTCTTTGTATAAGCCCAACAGCTTGTCTCACTAACAGAAGTTGTCCAATAAAAGATATTGCCATCCACTTAGTCTCTCTAATATCCTGGGACCGACACTACTGCAACAACACTGCATACAACATTGGAATATTTGACAGACATCAGCATTTTAATGTTTTAAAGTCCCAGTATAATGAAGACTAGGTAGGTACATGCTTAACAAATCCACAAACCCCAACAATTTTCCTAATTTCTCAGCAAATATTTAATAGAACAGAATGTTCTCTCAAGGTTGACATTGAGACTTAGTTTATTCAATTTACTATAGTACACTTTTCAAATCTTTTAATTACATAACACTATCCATGTAGAGTTAAAATTTGAGAGCCTGGGCTATTACTCTATCCCCTCCCTCCCCCCCATTCAGTCTAGATTTCATATATCCCTCCTGTTTTCTTTAACAGATTTCTGGGAAGTATTTTTAAAAAGCGTAATTTAAAAAAAATACACATCAGAATAAATGACCAAACTACATTTTAAGTAACGTTGAGCCCAAATTTCCATGGAAGACATAGGACTCAAAACGCAGCACAACTCTTTTGGGCCTACTATGCAAGGGATGCCAGACAATGAAAGGTCTAGTTTGAATATTCCTGTGCACTGTGGAGCATCAGTCGACTTGGGCTCAGTCTGTAATAGCATCAGACGGTTTTGATGAGTAAGGCAGGTTAGGTGTTGGGGCTTAGGGGTGACTATTAAATACATGGCAGTATGGATCCACTGCCAATACTCTTCCCCTTCCATCACCTGGGGTTTCCACATAGCTGCTTTGCCTCCCTCTGTCATTCTGCACCCTTACTTTGGGAGTTTTCATCAGCTCACGTGGCTCTAGCATCTTTATGCCAGGACTCTCAAAACTGCCTTTCCACTTCTTACCTCTTCTCTCCATCCTGGCTCATATCTGTACCTGTCTAAGATGGATCCTAGATACCTCGCCACTTATTTAAACATTAACTTCACCAATAGTGAACTACTGGGGGCCGGTTCTTTGTGATAATATCCCCTTTATGCTGCTCCAGTAGCTTGATGACCGCATGTTTCCCTTGCCAGGATACAAGGGAATAGCATAGGGATTTCCTCAGGTGCTGTAGACGTGACCCTACGCTTCTCACCAGCCCCTGGCATAGGAGTTATACTGGGGAAGGGCTGGAGTGTGGCTGCACTCCAGCTGTGGGAAGAGTAAATATGAAGAAGTGTAAAGGTGGCATGAAGCCACCTTCCTCCCCCTCCCTGCATTTCTCCCCTTCATCTTGTCCACCTACCCCTATTCCTCAGCCAAACAGAACTCTGGTAAGATGGAGAATCAGTTCTATCTGGTCCAAATTTGAATTGTAAGCCCTTGGGGCAAGGAATATGGCTCCATTCTGAGTTCATGCAGCACTGTGCACAATAGGGCTCTAGGTGATACTGTGATACACTACAGAATAATTAAACCATACAGATTGTACCTCTTTCTAAATAACTTTGTTTTGTAAGGGATAAACAGCTATAAAGTATTCTTCATATGCTATGTGCACAACGTCACTCAAATTTCTGATGGGCCACTTTTTGGTTTAGTTCCTGTTTTATACCATGTGCCCCTTTTTTCTTTCTAATAGTTAATTTGCCTTAAATACCCATTATTTGTTAATAATTTTGTCTAACTTTTCCCCAGACCTGATGTTCAAACTAATACTCTCTAAAACTCTATTTTCAAGCGGCTTTCATTTTTTCCTAGGTATAGTAGTGGGAAGAATATCTGATGCTTCCTGTATTCCACAGCACAGTAATAAATTCACCCCTGAAGTTTTAAATGTATTTTTATGTATGGTGTATATCTTTAGGAAAAAAACATTACTTATTACTTATTTCTATTCTTCTATATGTATCTTGCAGATACTTTTATCTCCAGTGAAACTGTTTTTCAGATCTTTATTTCTTATTTAACAAGAATTTCCTTATTGCTATTTTATGTTAAAAATTCTTACACTGTTTAAATGTGCTACTAAATAGATGGGTTTGTTGCCTTTTTTTTTTTAAACTCCTCTTGGGATATTTTTCCTTCTACCGCAGAGGAGGAGAGCTGATTCTAAAGAGGCCTACAAATCCAGTAAATAATGTAAAAAAATCACTTTTCACATTACCAGCCTCTTAAATTTCCTCATCGTGGTGACACACATTGTTTCAAGACAAAAGTGTTACGCTCTCATTTTTTAAAGAAAAAAACTACAGAATCATCCTTTAGTGTCACTGGATTTTCTTTTCCAAGTATTTCTATCCATTTTGTTCTGGCTACATGTTTTCCTGTAGGCTGTTTCCTTTATTTAAAAAGGTGTTGTATCTCTGGGACAAAGCTTCTATAATTCCCTTATGACTCACTTGTGACCCCAGAAGAACAAAACCCAGCGGATAACTTACTACAAAGGACTTGTGGTTTCACAATTTCCTCCATTTAAACACACGCTGCTTTTGCCATCATTAATACTGTGGTAAATAGTAATCAATTGATATTTAAATACTTTTTAAAGGTCAGTTTCCAGGCTGAAATAAATGTATAAAATATGGGAAATGTAATAAATCCTCTAAGGAAAAAGCATGTTTGATTGGCTCACCTGTGTTACAATAGAGTCTGTATATCCCTAACTCCTCTATGAATTATCTAATTCTTTTTTTAACCCAGTTAGTTATCCTTTTGGCCTTCACAATATCCCCAGGCATTGAGGTTGACTCTGCATTGTGTGAAGAAGTACTTCCTTATGTTTGTTTTTAAACCTTCTGCCTATTAATGTCATTGGGTGACCCCTGGTGTTTGGTATATTAAGGGGCAAATGACCCCTTCCTTTTAATTTTCTCTACACCGTTCATGATTTTATAGATCACTATAATTTCACCCCCCTTAGTAGTTTCTTTTCTAAGCTGAACAGTCCTAGTCTCTAATATCTCCTTGTCTGGAAGCTGTTCTATATTCCTAATAGTTTTTGTTGCCCTTCTGTGCACATTCTCCACTAATATATCTTTTCTGAGATGGGGCAACCAGAACTGCATGCAGTATGCAAGGTATGGGCATAACATGGGGTTTATATAGTGGCATTATGATATTTTCTGTTTTATTATCTATCCCTTTCCTAATGGTTCCTAACATTGTTAGCTTTTTTGACTGATTCTGCACATTGAATGGATGTTTTCAGAGGATTGTTCACGATGACTCCAAGATCTTTCTTGAGGGATAACAGCTAATTTAGACCCCATCATATTGTATGTATAGTTGGGATTATGCTTTCCAATGTGCATTAGTTTGTCTTTATCAGCATTGAATTTCATCTGCCATTTTGTTGCCTAGTTGTGTGAGATACCTTTTGTAGCTCTTCACTTAACTTTGGACTTAACTATCTTGAGTAATTTTATATTGTCAGCAAATTTTGTCACTTTACTGTTCACTCCCTTGTCCAGATCATTTATGAACAGGTTGTACAACATGTGTCCCAGTACAGATCCTTGGGGGACCCTGCTATTTACCTCTTTTCATCGTCAAAACTGATCATTTAGACCTACCCTTTGTTTCCTGTCTTTTAACCAGTTACTGATCAATGAGAGGACCTTCCCTCATATCCATGACTGCATAATTTGCTTGTCAACAGCTTTCTGAAAGTCTAAGTACTCTATATCAACTGGATCACTGTTGTCCACATTTTTATCAACACAAAGAATTCTAGTAAATCAGTGAGGCATGATTTCCCTTTACAAAAGCTGTGTTGACTCTTCCACAATATATCGTGTTTATCTATGTATCTCTGATGATTTTGTTTACTATAGTTTGAGCAAATTTGCGTGGTACTGAATTTAGGCTTACCAGCCTGTAATTGCCAGAACTGTTGCTGGAGCCGTTTTTAAAAATAGGCACTATATTAGTTATTCTCCAGTCATCTGGTAGAGAGGCTGATTTAAGCTATAGGTTACATACCAATTTCATATTTGAATTTCTTCAGAACTCTTGGGTGAATACCATCTGGTCCTAGTGACTTATTACGGTTTAATTTATTGACTTGCTCTAAAGCCTCCTCTATTGACACCTCAATATGGGACTGTTCCTCAGATCTGTCACTCAGGTGTGGAAATCTCCCTCATATCCTCTTCAGTGCAATGTAAATAATCAATTTAGCTTCTTCACAGTGGCCTTGTCTTCCTTGAGTGCTACTTTAACACCTTGATCGCCCAGTGACCCCACTGACTCTTCGGCAGATTTCCTGCTTCTGATGCACTTGAAAAAAAAAAATGCTGTTAGTGTTTTTGTCCTTAGCTAATTGCTCTTCAAATTCTTTTTTGGCCTGCCTAATTGTATATTTACACGTGACTTGCCAGAGTTTATGCTCCTTTCTATTTTTCTCACTAGGATTTGACTTCCAATTTTTAAAGGATGCCTTTTTGCCTCTAACCACCTTTTACTCTGCTGTTTAGTCATGATGATGTTTTTTGGTTGTCTTATTAATTATTTTTTATTTGGGATATACTTTGTTTTATCCTCTATTATGGTGTTGATTGAGAACAACTGCAAAACCACTGCCTAACTTCTTTCATGTATGGTTTTGCATGCCACTGCAGGGACTTACAGCTTTACTTAAAGTAGCTGCAAGAGTGTTGTATTTTTGCATAGCTGCAGAAGAACATGCATCCACTTTGCACTGTTTTCCTTGCTGAAGGAGAAAGATCATGGCTGTCAGGTGCCCACAGACAGTCTAATGTCCAGCAGAATGTATCTGCCAATTGTTTTTAACAGGGAAGTCCTGTTAGACTTGCCAAAAGAGGCATTAAAAAACCAAAAACATCCAGATTAAAAAAAATTAAAAAAAACAAAACCCCAAAATATTTGACTGTTAAAATTATTGCAGAATCTCCCTCTTTATATGCATTTCTCCTGTTTCTCTATCATATTACCTTTTATAAGCCCCATTTACTGATAACTGCCAGCATAGACTCTTTCACTATATGGGAGGTAAGAAAGTTCTCTAGCTCCCTGTCCTTACTACTCTTTTGTGGATCAGCCAGCTGACAAAGATGTAAAGACAGCAGCCTCTTGTTAAATTAGTTTCTCTCCTTACAGGAAAGTTTCTTGCTCCCACTGACTGCAAAATTAGAGATGCTCAAAGAGGTTTCTTGTATGACTAAAATGTTGATGATTTGGTTCGAGTATTCAGGAAACCCATTTACACAGGTACAGAGTGTTTTGGATGACTGCTTGTATGTTTGTCTAACTTGAGTTTGCCTCTTTTTTTTTTTTTTTCCCCTTGAGTAATTTCTTCAGTTCTTTTTGCAGAGTGTGCCTTAAAAATAACCTCTTATCCAGAGTGCAAAACAGGAATGCAGACTGTGTTTCACATCCTGTTCTTTAGAATGCCTTTCACACACTTATGCATTCCTGTTCCTTTATTGGGATCTGGGTAAGAGGTTGACTTTAATTTTCACACATGCGCAAAAAATATACTTTCCTGATACCAGACATGTATAGATAATCTTGTTTCCCTGACTTTGAAAATCAAAACCTATCAATGCTATTAGGAAAGTTCATTCCAGGATAGTGTTTAACCTTTATTATCTTAAACTTTATGTAGTACATAAAAACAGGAATGAAAACAGTACATAGACACAGAAAATCAATAACTGTATAATAAGGTGGGGGTGTTTGGGGTATGAAGTGCAACCCTTGAGGTTTGGTGTAAACATTCACCAAGTGCAAGAAGGCCACAGCTGGATTATGAAATTCTGGTTTTGTTGCTTGTAGGACAAACATTTCTTTAACAGCATTGTCAATTCTGTAACTTCTAATATTACATAGGTTTTCCTCCTTGGTCTCCCAGTCAGTGATAGCATAGGTGTCAACTAAAAAAAGGCGATGTTTGTGGCTTTCCTCTTTTTTGTGCCCCTTTCTTTGTATTTGTCTTGCATGTGTCCCCTGGAATTCCTGATATCCTTTTATACACCATCTGTGGCTTTCAGTGTCTCCTTATTCCCCTTCATGTTCCCACTATACCACTTGTCCATTCATATTTCCACTATCCTCTTGTCACCTATCAGTTACCCATCATCTCTCTTCCCCCAACCCTCCCAAAAAAACCCTGCTGCTTGGGCTTCCACTCAAGTCTGCTTTTGTGCCCTGAGACTGCTACCAACTAAGCATCTTGGAGGAGGAGTAGCTAGAGGGTACAAGAATAGGGGACTGTAGTCTCCAGCCACCCTCTTCTCTACTCACACAGCAACTTAGTGGCAGAAATCAGCTTCTAGAAACTTGGGCTTCATCAGTCACAATCCCTGAGGCTTTGGCTGGAAATGAAAACATTAAGGAAGCAGAGCTGCCATGTTTCTCTTATCTCGTGTGCTACTTATATGTTGATAGCCCTGTCATGTGTTCAGCAGGTTCCTCTTGCATCCAGCTAGAGTGTAAGGTTGCCAACTGTCTAATCACAAACCCAGACACCCCTGCCATGCCCCTTCCCTGAGGCCCTGCCCCAGCCACGCCCTTCTCCGAGGCCCTGTCCTGCTCACTCCACCCTCTCCATCCATCGCTCGCTCTCTCTCACCCACTTTCATCTGGCTGGGGCAGGGAGTTGGGGTGTGGGAGGGGGTGCTTGCTCTGGGCTGGGGACAAGGGGTTCAGAGTGTGGGAGGGGGCTCCAGGCTGTGCCTGGGACGGGGTGGGGGTGCAAGCTCTGGGAGGGAGTTTGGGTGCTAGAGGGGACTCAGGACTGGGGGAGGGGTTTAGGGTGCAGGAGGGGGCGTGGAGTGTGGGCTCCAGGAGGGGGCTCAGGGCTGGGGCAGAGGGTTGAGGTGCAGGAGGGGGTGTAAGGTCTGGGAAGGAATTTGGGTGCAGGAGGGGGCTCGGGGTTGGGGTGCAGGCTCTGGCCATGTGGTGCTTACCTCATGCCGCTCCTGGAAGCAGCCAGCATGTCCCTGCGGCCCCTGGGCGGGCCGGGGGCTCCGCACGCACCTCTATTTAGGCAGGCAGGGTCCCTCTCTGCCTCCCCTTTCTTCTCCCCCTGCTGGTGCACCAGGCCAACATGGAGGCAAAACATCAAATTGTGCATGTCCCTAGTAGTCAAGAGTTGGCAAGAAGGAAAGGTGATATTGTATTAGAGCAGCCAGAGACAGATTCTGTGAAATTCTGTGTTTTTTTTCGGTGTTTCTTTCAGGATGTGTCATTTGTGTGGTGATATCAAATGCCATAAAACAACATTGCCACCAAGTTGTCACACAACATCAGGAAGTTGTAATAGTTATTTTGTTGTAACTTCTGATTGCTTCTAAAATAGATATTCAGCTCTTCAAGGTAGAGTACTGCTTTAATTACTAACACTTTATTAGATAAAACAGAATAGTTAACAGTATACATTTATTTTCTTGTATAAAGACACAGCAAGTTCTTTATAAACAAAAAATAGTTAAACTAATACACACTGTCTTATTTTTAACAGAATATCTCCGAGCATGTAGACTGTTTCTTTTAATGAAAATACAGTACCAAGGGTTAGACTATGTTTTAAACTAATCTCTTTCCAAACTTCACTTTTCAGATTGAAGACAAAACATTTTGTTCCCTGCTTGATACATTATATGGGAAGTTTTGGAGCAGGACAATTTTTATTTATTATTTATTTATTTATTTTTGGCAGAGTGATATTTGGTGATTTTATTGACTTGTATTATAGTAACCCAGAAGCCTCAGTCAGGTTTTGAGCTACAAAAGTAGTCTCCAGAATGTGGGTGACTGTGCCATCAGGAAGAAACATGAAGTCATCCTGTTTGGGCCTCAGTGACAGGAAGAGGAGCATTAGCACAGGAAGACTGATAGGTTTTGTTATGTCTCATTTCCCATAGAACTAAGTTCTCCTTAGTTCCATTACCTCTTATGGAAATTTTGTGAGTAAATGCAGTGTGTGTTTTCCATAGCAAATTAAGGTCCAATCCTGTTTCCATTAAAGTCCCGAGAGGAATGCTACCCATTGACATCAGTGAGAGCAGGATTAGGCCCTAAAACTATGTATCTAGAATGGTTGTTACATGGTCAAAAAGTCTTGTCTCTTAGTTGAACCCCCATATTCAAATACAACGTCATGCTTTGGGCAGACTAGTAATACACTTACTGTACCATGAAGGTGATGTTCAGGAAAAAAAGGCTTCTGAGTAGAAATAAACTGAATATAGAACTCTGCAACAAGAACTAGAATAACTTGACTAAGTATGTGGTCAGTTAATGCTGTGATATCACCGTTATGATTTAAGTTGACTTGTTCAGTTCATTGCTGAAAGCTGGATTTCTGGGTGTATCAGTATAGAGAATTTTTTTAATTAGTCTTCCATTTTTGAAGTGGGGTTTGGGATATATATGTATATTCAAAGAGGTATTTTTTGCTTTTAGAGTTCTTAAAATACTTCTGTTCACTCCATATGATGAAAATGGCAGGTATTACTGGCAAAGAAAATGCTGCCATTAATATTTTTGTATAACTTGCAATTAGGCAACAAATCAGAGCATTTAATGTTTTCCTGTCTTAGAATGTTTTTATAGTAAAAGCTGTGTTATCTGGCATTTTACCAACCTGAAAGCTCTGTAAACCAGCATTTCTGATCTTCATTGAAAGTCTTGTTTATAGTCCGGCTGGTGGCAGGCTCCCTACCTGGCTCCGCATGGCTCCCTGGAAGCTGTGACATGTCCCCGCTGCTCCTAAGTGGAGGAACAGCCACAAGGGGTTCAGAGTTTGGAAGGCGGTGTGGGAGTGACCTAGAGAAATTGGAGGATTGGGCTAAAAGAAATCTGAGGTTCAATATGGACAAGTGCAGAGTCCTGCACTTAGGACGGAAGAATCCCATGCACTGCTGCAGGCTGGCGGTTCTTAAGAAAAGGATGTGGGGATTACAGAGGATGAGAAGCTGGATATGAGTCAACAGTGTGCCCTTGTTGCCAAGAAGGCTAATGGCATATTGGGCTGCATTAGTAGGAGCATTGCCCGCAGATCGAGGGCAGTGATTATTCCCCTCTATTCGGCACTGGTGAGGCCACATCTGGAGTATTGTGTCCAGTTTTGGGCCCCCACTATAGAAAGGATGTGGACAAATAGGACCGAGTCCAGCAGAGGGCAACGAAAACTATTAGGGGACTGGGGCCCATGTCTTATGAGGAGAGGCTGAGGGGACTGGGCTTATTTAGTCTCCAGAAGAGAAGTGTGAGGGGGGGATTTGATAGCAGCTTTCAACTACCTGAAAGGGGGTTCCAAAGAGGATGGTGCTAGGCTGTTCTCTGATGAACTCAGTGTAACTTGTGCTTTTGAAAATTCCACCTTTAAGTGCCTAAATATGGGCCTGAGACACTAATTTTAGGCTGATAGTTTTGATAGTTTTTGGCCTGTGTACAAAATAGTTTACAGTAACTTAATGTATTGAAAGTATAAACTTCTTAACAGTGAAGCAATTTTGTTTTGAAGTGGCAAAGATTTTGTACACAAATATTAAAAACTTTTAGCCTCTGGTGCTGCAAATACTTATGCACATGCTTAACTAAGCAGATGAGTAGTACCACTGAAGTCAAAGGGACTATTCATTTGAGTAAAGTTACATGCTGGTTTTAGTCCTTGTCCTACAAACCCTTAATCGTCTGTGGTTTGTTTGTTTTTTGCCTGTAGCTGCTTTGTAAAATTCAAATAAGATACCTTAACTGTAGTAGATTTTATACTAAAATAAACTAACTAAAAAAAGCATTTGTAATTTTGTTCGTTAGATTAAAATTTATAGTTGCAATAGCACAGATTTTCAAATTAGCTTTACAAAGGCCCCATCTGATCTGATATAAATATTTTAAATCAGTGACTTAAATAGCCTTGATTTAAATCTCGCCATCTTGCTTTATTTTCTGGAAACTTTCTCCGAACAACACTCTGAATTCATTGAACAGGGGATATAAGTGTAGGCTTTACAGTTTTACACCAGTGAGAATTAGGGGTTTGTATTAAAATCCTAGTAGTAAACTACTAATTGAGCTCTTGTATGATTTCATATTACAGGGCCTTGAGACCATAAGAGAATCAAATAAAGTGGAAGCAGGAAATTACTCCATAAAGTTTAATTGGAAAAGGTATTTCAAAATGAATTTCCACTATAAAGTATTTCATTGAAAAACATATTTTTCAAAGTAGATTTCCTCTAATCCCCAATTTAAAACTTCTTGTACATTTTCAGAAAGTACAAGGAGTAAATTTACTAAGGGATTTGTTTTCTAGTTTCCAAAGTCTTGAAATTTCCCTGCTGGCTAATTATTGCTTATTACTGTAGACATTGAGCTGTTAGCAGTAACATTTTCCATCTTAAGATGGGCTGGCCCATTCAAGTGAAGAGCATGTTGTCTGAGTGCTGAATGGAATTACTACCAATGGAAACTATGCTGCAAGAGGAGTTGATAAAGCAGCTGCTGTGCAAACCTCAGCTGTTTTTTCCATCTTCCAAAGCAAAGTTAATTAGCATAGGAAAGCTGACTAATGTGCTGATGTCACCTCTTTCCAGTAGTCGCTTACATTTTGTCCCTGACTGCCTTAAAGCATGCAGGACTTTGTTCAGGAATTTGCTGTCACTTACGGGATGACCTGAATGCTTTTTTGAGGGGGTTGGACTTTTTCCTTTATAAACACAGTCTACAGAACCAACAGCTTCCTTAAAAGTAATTGCCTTGGATTTGTGTTGAACTGCTATCGTTGCTTTAGTGAGGCACAAAATGCATTTTAGGAACCTTAACTACAGTTTTGGTTCCCTAATTGCCTGTGTGGCAGACAGCGATGTCTTCAATCAAATTGAAACGAGGGTATGGCTTTTTTAAAGTTGAGTTTTAGATCTGTGAATTTCTTAAATACTGAAGGATAGGTGCTGTTCTAAAATAGTTGAAAAATACTGTGCTGTTTAAAACATTAAACAGATAATGCTTAAGAAGTAGGGAAGAACTATTTCAGAGGTTAACAGGTTGTAGTCTGCAAATGTGTATTTTGTGTATTATGTTTCAGTCTTAATGTATCATATGGACTTTAAGATATTTATCTTCTGCTTTTTCAAATACTTGTTGTCTGTCCATAAAAATACTGTGTATATATGCATGTAAGTGTGAATATGAGTTGAAAAAACTTCATTTGAAGGCATTTTCAATGATCAGATTTAGAATGTTGCTAATAGGTTTGTTTATATTAGAATATATGAAGATGTTTAAATTTACATTGTTGGTGTAGCACTGTAATTGTTAAAACTGGTGACACTTCTGTAGTGTTGGAATGCTACGTAATATAATCACTCCAGCTATCTAATTGATGAGAATGAAGGAGTAACAAACACACAAATGTTGGACTTACAGTAGTGAATTATTGATTAGCAGTGCTAAGACATCTGTCAGGCACAAAACAATTGGATTTTATTAGTAGACACTATGATGCTAACATCTGATTTCATCTGGAAGTTTGATCCATGAGGCGAGTATTTTATAATAGTACAGAATTTTCTTTTTAGCTAACATAAAATTGAAGATTCCATACATTTCATTAATCATCTAGATGGTCTCCAAAGGTTTAGTGGTGAATATGAATTCTGAATTATAGACCAATCTGTTTTTCTGAATAGGTATGAATGAGATATTGGTGCACCAAGTAGTGTAATATAGAAAAAAGATAAAAAAAGGCTTAGATTTCAGAAATACAAAGCAGCTTTCTTTCCCGTGTAAAAAGCTAACAATAAATTCCTGTGCTAAGGGTTCTATTCTTGAGAATTGTATTAAAACTACTTGGAGTTTACATACAGCTAGCTTTTATTAGAACACTAAGAGACAGGATAGTTTTGAGTTAACATGCATACATGAAATATTTGGCTTTTGTCTAATATATATTTGTTACTTAGAGTCTTGGGATAGCAGTAGCAAGTTGTTGTGAGTTAGAACCACGCTTAGCTTAAATAAAAACTATAACCAAAGGTTTATATAAGAGAATAAGGAAATTAAGTGTTCAAGAAAAAAATATTACGCTATTTTGTTATACCCTTCTATGTAGCCTTATCCAAAAATCAGTGATTAAACTGAATGCAGTTGAAAGATGAACATGAAGTCAGAACATTCTGATCAGTAAGATTCTGTGAAATAGTAACATACAAAATGCCAATACATAAAACATAACTTACTACTAAGGGTTGTACATAGCGAGTCATTGTGCTTAAAATAAGTCTGAAACAGCAAGTATGCCAGCCATACACTCATTTTTCCCTTCCCCTCCCCTCAGCACCCTGAAGTAAAAATGGAAACATTCTTCATAAATAATGTGTAAATAGCTGAGTTTGGTTTGGATAGCTGCCTCATGTGCTCTAAAAGCTCAAACATTAGTTACTCAAATCATCAATGAAGACTGCCAACTTTTGATGGACTTAGTTTCATACTGCCATCTAGATAGGATGGCTAAGTCATTGGGCCACACCGATAAAAGTACAAGGTTTTGGAGTCAGAAGGGCTGAATTCTGTTCCCACTCTGCAACAAATGTACTGTTTTAACCTTGTGCAAGGCCCTCACCTCTGTTTCCATGTCTGTGTAATTAGAACAATACTTTCTTTACTAAGGGAATTGCGTCTTCGTTTGTAAAGTTCTTTGAGATCCATAGATGGAGGGTGTTATAGAATTACTGTGTGTCATTATAACTGAAATTTCCTTAAGCACACTTCATTTCCCTAAATTAAAAATAACTACAAAAAATAGTTTTCATATGTCATAACATTACTGAGGTGTCTGGTTACCTTAAAAACAAGCACATTTTAGTACAGCACACTATTCAGTTTTCATATCTACCGTTTTCATGTCCTTCATGTTTACTTGAGTAAGGACTTTTGGCCCTCAATTTACTTTGCCTGCTTTTTATAGATATTTCTATATAAACTAAACTAAGCAATTAAAACTCCATGATCTTCATCACTTGTAAATAGTACTTTTTTTAGCATGCCACAAGATTGAGACAGAAGCCAGTAGGCATGCAATATATTTTACTTATTTGTAATCTTTTCTTCTACCTTGAAGGCATTATTATTTCAGCAAGAAAAAAGCAGCTGCTATGTTGTAAATAAATGATGATTGGTTTATTTTGAATGGCTTACCATATTCTCTAATAAAATATTTTAGCATGCCACTGTTAACTGCAGTCCATCATAATCAGCAGTTGTCCTTGAGGGAATGAGAATAAATTACAAGAAAAAAGGGATGTGGCATGTACATGGCTTCTTTTGTTTTTAAAAATATATAATATTTTTTTTTACAGGCCAAATTTGAATCTCTCTTTAGAACATATGACAAAGATATCACCTTTCAGTATTTTAAGAGCTTCAAAAGAGTACGAATAAACTTCAGCAACCCTTTATCAGCCGCAGATGCTAGAATCCAGTTACATAAGACAGAATTTCTTGGAAAGGAAATAAAACTGTATTTTGCTCAGGTATGTTTTACCAAGCATTTCTGTATAAATGTAATCATTTTGCCATTGAGTCTTATGCTGTTGTAGTTGACAGTTTTTTTTTTTAAAGACCTGTGAAAATTTGTAGCATTCATTTGTGACCAAATTGATTGGAGAAAACATCAGGTAGGTACCTCCAAACTTAGGAGTGTTTGGAGGCTAATGAATATGTTGGGTTTCTGGCTGCTTGTGTATTGTTTGCCCCGTCTTGGGATAAGGGGGAGACATCTAGTACTCACTGTCATACCAAGAGCTGGTTGGGTAAACAGGGGGAGGAGTATATTTTGTAAAATTTCAAACAACTTTTGGGAATATTCAGAACACTTGATTTTATTGAATATAAAAACCATCTTCTCTCACTACTTTAATTTTTTTCCACTGATAGAGGGGAGTGTTCCTCTCTTCCTAGCTTCTTCTTTTTCATAATGTTCTGAAATTTTTCATCAGTTTCAATCAAAATGAAATATTGTTGCAAAAACTTCCATTTTATTGCAAATACCTTTTCTGTTGAAGAAATTTTGACAATTTTCAGCCAGCTTTAATTGAAAATCTAGTAACCCCAGAACTCCTAATGAGATACTTAAAGATATCCAGGGTCATAAAACAAAGATGGTTTTAAAAAACAAAATAACTGTAAGATTTCACTTGTGGAGGGGAGGGGGGAGACTGAAAGCATGTCTGCTCTTTGCCAAATTGTTAGCAACACTCCCTAGATATTCTGCATCTCTACAGTACAACTATAGAAGATTCTGCAGCAGTTTCAGATACATTTATTCACTGGAATGGAAGGCTTTATTGAATTAAATCCCAATAACTAGTACAGTAAAAGCTGTATTATCTGGCCCTGTACTAACTGGAAAGCTCTATAAACTGGCTTTTCTGATCTTGATATAAAGTCTGGTTTATAGTCCGGTTGGTGTGGGGCCAGCAGGCTCCTTACCTGGCTCTGCGTGGCTCCCCAGAAGCAGCAATATGTCCCTGCTGCTCCTAGGCGGAGAACGGCCACAAGGGGTTCGGAGTACAGGAGGGGGTGTGAGAGTGGGGGATGGGGCACAGGAGGGGGTGCAGGCATGGGCTCTGGGAGGGAGTTTGGGTGCAGGATCCGGGGGGGTGCTTACCTTGGGAGGCTGCTCACAAGCAGTGACTTGTCCTGGCTACTCCTAGGTGGAGACCCATCAGATGGCTCTTCGCGCTGCCTCTGCCCCGCCCACTGACTCAACAGCTCCCATTGGCTGGGAACCAATGGGAACCCGCACCCAAACTCTTTCTTAACTGGCATTTTTCACTTGCCAGCACCCCCTATTACCCCAACATGCCAGATTTAAAAAGTTTTTACTGTACTAGTATTGTGTCCCTTGTGGTAATAAGTTAAGTTTAGTTTGAGGTGTTTAATGTATACGTTTATTTTTTAAGATGCTATACGGATTTGTACTGACAACATAGTTGGCAGCTTGAGTAGTGACAGTTATAGCTTTGGGACCTGGGGAAAGGTGTGGGAATTATGTTGGATAAATGCATTAGCTGGAGATTTCTGCCAAAATGATAAGCAACTAAATAGAGAGACAAGGTGGATGAAGTAATATCTTTTACTGGCCCAAAACTTTCGAGCCATGGCTTATTACAACGATCTGTAACCAACTAAATCCTCTTTTCGTCCTATGACTGCAAAGGACTGTTAGTGGGCCACTCTACCTTGAATGGTCCCTTGGAATAGAATATGTGCTAACAACCTATACTAAACAATCAGTTCCACCTTGCATTTAGCTGTGGTGCTTGGAGTACCTTTCCCAGACCTGAAGAAGAGCTCTGTATGGCTTGAAAGCTTGTCTCTCTCACCAACATAAGTTGGTCCATAAAAGATATTACCTCACCCACCTTAACTTTAATATCCTGGGACCCAACTACACTACATAAAGTAACTAAATAGTAAATGATATTGGGGAATTATTTTGTAATATTAGATAAGGTAATCATTTGATCAGTTAACTCCCCTTTGAGATGACCAATTATTTTGGCTATGCACAAACTCTTACACTTACTTACCCGCATAGTTTACACTTGGTTAATGTTTGATGCTCTCTGCAATCGTAACAGTTAGAAATGTAATTTTTCTTCAATCAAAGCTTACATTCTTGAGCACAGTTCTTATAGCATAAAGTGGGTTCTCAGCAACCCTGATGCCTGTGGAGTCGCAAAGAAAACACTGCTCTAATTGTTATACAGAGATGCAAATAACACTGGCTTAGAAGTTCGATCTTTTCCAGCCTCAAAAATAGCCCTTGATTCGGCAAACAGGGTTGGCCTGTGGAGCTGCATTGGCAGTGATTCCTAAATATAGACAAGGGTGTGCAGGGGTCTGTACCAGTATATAGAACTATACTGATTTCTGGTCAATACTTTCTGTGACAAAGTTCCTGCTCTACCTTAGTGGGTCTTGTGCTTATTGGCGGATTTGCTCGCCTTGGAACTTCACGGCGGCACTCAGCTTGGCCGTTTTTCTGAACCCACAGTGCAGGTTGACTCCTCCTGTGTCTGACCAGGAGTTGGGAGGATTTGGGAGGAACCCGCGCCCGCCCTCTACTCCGGGTTCCAGCCCAGGGCCCTGTGGAATGCAGCTGTCTAGAGTGCCTCCTGGAACAGCTGTGCGACAGCTACAACTCCCTGGGCTACTTCCCCATGGCCTCCTCCCAACACCTTCTTTATCCCCACCATAGGACCTTCCTCCTGGTGTCTGATAATGCTTGTACACCTCAGTCCTCCAACAGTCCACGTTCTCACTCTCAGCTCCTAGTGCCTCTTGCTCCCAGCTCCTCGCACGCACACCACAAACTGAAGTGAGCTCCTTTTCTGAAAACCCAGGTGCCCTGATTAGCCTGCCTTAATTGATTCTAGCAACTTCTTGATTGGCTGCAGGTGTTCTAATCAGCCTGTCTTACTTGTCTCCAGAAGGTTCCTGATTGTTCTGGAACCTTCCCTGTTAGGAAACGGAACGTCTTTTGCTTGCTCCTCAGCTATCTGCTTTCTATTCTTTCCTAAAGCCTCCTGGCCCGGATTTTTCTTACTTTTTGCATCTGCCTTAGTCCCCCCCCGACCGGGCCAGACGCTTTTTTTTTATTTTTTTTTTCATTTTTTGTGTTTTTTTTCCCATCTACGTCCTTCGCCGGCCATCCCCCCCCACGCCTGCTTTCGGGCGCAGCTATTTGCCTCAGCTGAGCCCCCGGAGGAGGGGGGGGAAGATTGCCGATTTTGCTGTCCAGAGGGGGGAGTGGAAACCCCCAGACCCAGCCGTTTCGCCAGTAGCTCGGACCTTATAGCATTCTTAACATACCGGAGGACTTGGAACACAGCCAACACAGCCGGAGACGGAGATTCCTTCGGACAGAAGAAATAATATAAATCATCGTGACGGAGGCCGTAAGACTGAGTAACTTTTTGAATTATGCTCTCGTGGGGGGGAGTTTGACTGTGATTACTTGCGTTTGTGGCGGCACAGGGGGTGTGGCGTGGAGACCCCCACCCCCGATCCATCGGTGCCCCTACCCCCCCCCATCGTTATTACAACTGTCACGGCCCCCCCGCAGTCTGTCCCTGCTGGCAATCTGCCATCTCCCTTCGGATCCAGCTGTTTGCTTTGAACTTTGCCTTCCGGACCGGACCTAACAACCGACCAACCGAGACTCTTTGGACAGACGTGTGTGGGTCTGCACCCCCCCCCCCGGATTGCTTATCCCACAGTTTGCCCCTTTTACTGGACCCCGATTTTGTTCCCCCCCTCCTCCCAGACCCCCTCCCTCGGCATTTTTTCCCTTCCCGTCCGCAGCCAGCGGAGGGAGGGGCTATTCTGCCTCCCCCCCCCTCCTTCCGGTGTCTCCCTGTCTCTCCCTGCTCACAATGGCGGGGAACGAGAGGGGTGAGACTGCTTCAATAAAATTAGTTGTCCCTTCCCCACCACCACCCCAGCCCAACCCCCAAGGTCCCCCCCCTACTACTATTGTTAAGGTACTTGCCACCCCCCCTGCTGGGGCACCGGTAGCAGGAGGCACCAGGGTGATTGCTGCTGCTGCTGCTGCACCCATCACCCCCCCAGATTCTAGGAAACCCCCCCCGGTTCGCAAGAAGGGCCAGGGCGGGTGGAAAGGAAAGGGCCCCGCTAAAACCACTGAGCCCTCCATGGCGGGAGCTGCCCCCACCGCTGCGGCCTCGTCATCAACCGTGGCGCCCCTCCCAGCGTTTCCCTCCACCAGCTCTGCGATTGTCCCTCCCCCGGCCCCCAGGACGTATGCCCGGGCGGCAGCGGGCTCCCCGCTGCCTGCCGCCTCGTCATCTCGCCGCCCCCCTGCCTCTGCCACCATCACCAGCGGCCGAGGCCCTTTCCCCGCCTTGACCAGGAAGCACGGCGTCCGTTGCCTCCTGGTGCCCGCCTCGCCCCACGTGGAGACATACGTGCAGGCGTTGGCGAAGGTGGTAGGACCCACGGCTATTGTGGCGGCCTCCAAGATGTATGGGAAGGTCGTTTTCTTCTTAGCCTCGGAGGATGCCGCCCAGGAGGCGGTGGAGAGGGGCCTGACGGTAGGGGGGGTGTTTGTCCCCCTAGAACCGTTAGAAGACCTGGGCGTTCGCCTTGTCCTTACCTCCGTTCCTCCCTTCTTACCCAATGCTGCCCTGTTACCCGCTCTTTCCACCCTGGGGAAACTTGTTTCTGTCATCAGCCCTCTCCCGTTGGGCTGCAAGGACCCCACCCTCCGTCACATTTTTTCGTTCCGCCGGCAAGTGCAGCTTCTACCACCGGCAGGGGCGCGTGACGGAGAGGCGCTTGAGGGGTCCTTTCTAGTCCCCTACGAGGGAGCCCGCTATCGGGTCTTTTATTCTACCGGAGAGGCCCGGTGCTACCTCTGCCGCTCAGCGGGGCATGTCCGCAGAGACTGCCCTTTGGCTCGGGGGGGAGGGGCACCCGAAACCCCCGAGACCCGGCAGGACATCGGCCCCGTCGCTGCCGACGCCCCTGGCTGCCCAGTACCTGAAACCAATCCTCCTCCTATTCGACCCATCGCTGCTCCCGTCCGGGCCCAAGAGATACCTTCCCTACAATGCCCGGGCGAGCAAGGGGTTTCCACCCTTGCTAGTACCACCCCAATAGAGCCCATGGAGGAGGGTGTGGCAAGGATGTTATCGGGTATAAGAGAGGGCCCTCCCCAAGGAGAAGCCCCCGCCCCTCATATTGCCCCACCGCTACCTCCCCGAACCCCTAAACCATCGCCTCCGCCCCCTGACACGACCCCTGCTAACCAACCCCCAGATGATGCTATGGAGGGATGGACCCTAGTCCAGGGGAAGCGAGGCAAGCGGAAGGCTCGAGCTCCGCTGCATCCACCCGACGCGGAAGCCCCCCGGAAGACCAGGAAAGGAGGCACTGCTATCGAGCCTCCCGCCACGGCCGCGAGCGAGATCCATCCGCCGGTGTCGGAAGGGGAAGACGGACTGGCATTGGAGGGCAGAATCCCCCCTCCACGGGAAACCCTCCCCTCCGAGACTCCTGAGGACACCCCTTCTGCCTGGATGCTACCCGAACCCCCCGCGGACCCCGAGGCGGCCGTTGAGGCTGGCCCTAGAGGAGAGGCCCCCGGGGTGGCAGGAGTTGGCCTCTCCTCCGTGTATGCGGAGATTGAGGCCCTAGATTTGACCCCGGTCACCCAGGGAGGGGATGATTTGCTGCCGGCCGGCCTCGAGCTGGGCAGCCTTACCCCAGCCTCCCTTTCCCCATGCTCCCTCCCCCTTTTTGCCTTCCCGGGTGAGCACCCTGCAGAAGGCGGCCCACCACCTGCTGCCGTGACCGCTAAAATCACCATGGAGCCAGCACCTAGCATTATTGGGAGCCCCTCCCCTTCCCCCTTAACCCTTGATTCTGCTCAGGAGGCACTTTCCTTTATCTGCTCGCCTCCTGCACCCCAGAGCCTTACCCCTGCCCCTGCCCCCACCCCTGCCCCTGCCCAAGGTCCCTCCTCCTGCAATGTTAATGCCGCCCCTGGGGTTATTTCCTTTCCGCCTTTTGCAGACTCCCCCCAGGGAGCAGTCTTTGCACTTTCTAGTCGCGACCCGTTAGGAGTGGCAATTTTTCCCCTGCCATCCCCCTCCACCCCAAGGCGTGAATTGAATTTAATAACCCCAGCCTGTCAGACGCCCCGTCGGTGGTCCGCACCCTGTCTACCTGCCTTAGCGGACCACGAGGCTGTATTAAGAGGCCCATTAGGGAATACCTCGGGGATTGTAACCCCACCCCCCCATGAGCTGCGGCATGCGCTACGGAAGTTCCTAGAGCACTCCCGTGGCGCCCGCAATAGGGCACAGCTGGCTCTTCGGCTATGGGGGGACTTTGATCAACTCCTCCAGGCCACAAAGGCCCTTATGAAGGAGGGCAGGGGGCAAGGAAAGCGCGGTGCTGCGGCCTACGAGCGAGCCCGCAGCTTCCGAAGCGATCTACTCACCCACGGGATGGGTCATGGGTTGCTGCGCAACCCGCCGGGGGCCCTGAACCTCCCCGCCAATACAAGACCCCCACCCCCCCAGCCCTCCGTATGATGCCTCTTATTATTGCGACCCTGAATACCAGGGGCTGTAGGATGGCTCTCCGCAGGTCCCAGGTGCTCTCTTACCTTCGGGAGGGGAGGTACTCTGCAGTTTTCCTGCAGGAGACCCATACAGACCCGGCCGCCGAGGACAGGTGGCGGCTGGAGTGGGGGGACGGGGTATACTTTAGCCACTTTGCGACCTGGCAGGCTGGAGTGGCAACCCTATTCTCCCCCAACCTACGGCCTGAGGTGCTAGGGGTCAATGAGGCCGTGCCGGGCCACGTGCTGCACCTTCGAGTCCGTATGGAGGGGCTCGTGGTTAATTTTGTTAACATCTATGCCCCGCAAATGAGCTCCAGGCGGCCACAATTTTATCAGCAGGTGTCCGACTTTCTCGGCACCCTGGATTCGCACGAGTGCCTGGTCCTGGGAGGGGACTTTAACACCACCCTCGAGGAACGGGACTGCTCAGGGGCCGAACCGAGTCCGGCCGCTGCGAATATTCTCCAAGGGATAGTTGACCATCATTCCCTAGTGGACGTCTGGCGTGACCATCACCCAGATGACACCTCCACGTTTACCTTTGTTCGGGTGGAGGCCCATCGGTCACACCACTCTCGGTTGGACCGTATTTATTTATCCCGTTTCCATCTTTCACAGGCCCACTCCTCCGCCATTCGGCCGGCCCCATTCTCCGATCATCATTTAGTCGCTGTAACGGTTTCCCTCCGTGCAGAGAGACCGGGGCCGGCCTATTGGCACTTTAATAACAGCCTGTTGGAGGACGAGAGCTTTGTGATGTCCTTCCGGGAGTTTTGGTTGGCCTGGCGAGAGCAGTGGCGTGCCTTTCCCTCGGTGCGGCGATGGTGGGATCTCGGGAAGGTGCGCGCCAAGCTCTTCTGCCGTGACTACACTCGGGGCACCAGCCGACGGCGAAATGCGGCGATAGAGCAGCTGGAACGGGAGGTCTTAGAGATGGAGAGGCGCCTGGCCGCCGATCCCGAGGACCCGTCCCTCTGCGGAGCGTGCCGGGAGAAGCGGGAGGAGCTCCGGGCCCTTGAGGACCACCGGGCCCGAGGTGCCTTCGTTCGATCCCGCATCCGCCTCCTTCGGGAGATGGACCGCGGCTCCCGCTTCTTCTATGCCCTGGAGAAAACGAGGGGGGCCAAGAAACACGTCACCTGCCTTCTTGGGGAAGACGGCACCCCCCTCACGGGTCCGGAGGAGATGTGTGGGAGGGCCCGTGACTTCTACACAAGCCTTTTCTCCCCGGACCCGACCGATCCTGACGCTTGCGAGGTGCTCTGGGAGGAACTCCCCACGGTCAGCGTGGGCGACCGAGACCGACTAGAGCTGCCTCTCACCCTGGCCGAGTTCTCGGAAGCCCTCCGTCGCATGCCCACCAATAAATCTCCGGGCATGGACGGGCTGACCGTGGAGTTTTACCGCGCGTTCTGGGACATTCTCGGCCCAGACCTAGTCACCGTCTGGGCTGAGTCCTTGCAGAGCGGGGTCCTCCCTCTGTCATGCAGGCGAGCGGTGCTCGCTTTGCTGCCAAAGAAGGGGGACCTCCGCGATCTACGAAACTGGCGTCCCGTCTCACTCCTTAGCACGGATTACAAAATCGTAGCGAAAGCAATCTCGC
Source organism: Lepidochelys kempii (assembly GCF_965140285.1). Lineage (NCBI taxonomy): Eukaryota > Metazoa > Chordata > Testudines > Cheloniidae > Lepidochelys > Lepidochelys kempii. Next base: position 164,444,958 of record NC_136380.1, read on the forward strand.
TGCGGCTGGGGTCCGTGATGGCGGACGTGGTCCACCCAGACCAGACCTATACTGTCCCGGGTCGCAGCATTTTCGACAACCTCTTTCTCGTCCGAGACCTTTTGGAACTCGGGCGGAGAGATGGTCTATCGTTCGCCCTCCTGTCTCTTGATCAGGAGAAGGCGTTTGATAGAGTAGACCATGGGTACCTCCTGAGCACTCTGCAGGCGTTTGGATTTGGACCTCGGTTTGTGAGTTTTCTCCGGGTGCTGTATGCCTCCGCGGAGTGTTTGGTTAGGCTCAACTGGACCCTGACTGACCCGGTCAGCTTCGGGCGAGGAGTGCGGCAGGGGTGCCCCCTCTCGGGCCAGTTGTATGCTCTGGCGATCGAGCCTTTCCTCTGTCTCCTCCGCAGGAGGATGACAGGGTTGGTGCTGCGGGAGCCGGAGCTGCGGCTGGTCCTGTCGGCGTACGCCGATGACGTACTTCTCGTGGTCCAGGACCCGGGCGACTTGGCGCGAGTGGAGGCATGCCAAGCCATCTATTCGGCAGCCTCCTCCGCCCGAGTCAACTGGGTCAAGAGCTCTGGCTTGGCGGTGGGGGACTGGCGGCAGGTGAGCTCCCTCCCACCCGCACTTCAGACCATCCGGTGGAGTGCGGGTCCACTGCTCTATCTCGGCGTTTACCTTTCCGCCACGCATCCTTCCCCGCCGGAGAACTGGCAAAATTTAGAGGGCGGGGTGATAGAGCGGATCCGGAGATGGACGAGGCTTCTTCGATGTCTCTCCCTCCGAGGGAGAGCACTGGTGCTTAACCAACTAGTCCTGTCCACGCTCTGGTACCGGCTCAACACCCTGGCCCCGGCCCCGGGTTTCCTGACCCATCTCCGGAGATTGATTCTAGAGTTTTTTTGGTCAGGAATGCACTGGGCCCCTGTTGGAGTTCTTCATCTACCCCTGAAGGAAGGAGGGCAGGGCCTGAAGTGTCTGTACACTCAGGTCCGCGTCTTCCGCCTCCAGGCCCTGCAGAGGCTCTTTTATAGTGCAAGTAGTTCGGCGTGGAGCATACTGGCGCACGCCTTCCTGCGCCGTTTCCAAGGGTTTCGATATGACCGGCAGCTCTTTTATCTTTCTCCGAGGGGTTTTCCGCGAGACCTCTCCGGGCTGCCGGTCTTCTACCAGGACCTCCTCCGGACCTGGAAATTGTTTCTAACAACCAGGTCCGTGGCGGCCACCGTGGGGGCAGATCTCCTCACGGAGCCCCTGCTACACAACCCCCAGCTCCGTGTGCAGGTGGCGGAGTCCCGCTCGGTGCGCCAGAGGTTGGTCCTGGCGGAAGTTACGAGGGTCGGAGACCTCCTGGACTACGACCGGAGAGACTGGCTGGATCCCCTGATGCTCGCTCGGCGCATGGGGCTCTCCAGCCTCCGTACCCCCCGGCACGTACTTCAGGAGGTGAAGGCCGCCTTGACCCCCGCTGCTCGGGCTTATGTTAGCCGAGCCTTGTGCGAGGGCACACCCCGCCCATCCCTTACCCCAGGCCCGCCGGACCTTTCCATCGGGCCCCCACCCCATAGATCCCAACACACCCCTCACCCTTTCACTGCAAGCCGGCTGCACGAACTGCAGCCGGTTAGCTTTCAAATTGCTTCACGGAAATATTTATATACACTTACGCTTCACACCCTTCACGCCCACACCCTGGTGTCCCGCCCCGATACAAAGTGGTGGGATCTCCTGCCACCTTTGGAGGGTGAGCAACCTCGGTGGGCCAGCCTGTATTCCACCCTGGTCCCAAGGCCCGTCGGGGACATCAGTTGGCGGCTCCTTCACGGAGCTGTGAGCACGGGCGTGTTTTTGACACGGTTTACCCCCATTCCGGACACTTGTCCTTTTTGTAATGTGAGGGAAACCCTGGTGCACGTGTATTTAGAGTGTGCCAGATTGCAACCCCTTTTCCGGCTCCTCACAAATATTTTATTACGCTTCTGGCTTCATTTTTCCCCCCACCTTTTTATTTATACACTTCCCATTCGTGGCCCCACAAAGTTGCGGGATCTTCTGGTCAACCTCCTCCTAGCTTTGGCTAAAACAGCCATTTACAAAACCAGAGAGAGGAGGTTGGCCCATGAAACGTCCTGCGATTGTGGGGCCGTTTTCCGATCCTCAGTACACTCACGTATCCGAGCGGAGTTCCTCTGGGCGGCGTCCACCGACTCCCTTGAAGCCTTCGAGGAGCGGTGGGCGCTGTCTGGGGTTCTCTGCTCGGTGACCCCGTCCGGTTCCCTCCGTCTGACCCTTTGATTGAGGGGAAGAGCGAGAGACGCCAGCCCCAGCCATTGCCGCTGTGGATACCATCATTCCTGTCATCTAGGAGGGGTCCTATAATACATGGGTGTCTACCCCCCCCCCTCCCTAAACCGCCCACCCCGCAGCCGTGCCCATCTTACCGGGCACTCTCAGGAGAGGGAGGATCGGTGACACTGGGCGCGGCACTGGGTAACTCGAGGGGGTGGAAGACCACGAGTGTCGAGGAAGCCCCCCCGCTCTAGGCCACCAGGTAACTCAGGAGGGTGGAAGACCACGAGTGTCGAGGAAGCCCCCCCGCTCTGGGCCCAGGCTAGCCTGAACACTTCTCCCTCCTGAAAGCTGCTGTGTTATACCTTCTGATTGCGTTGTTTTGTTGCATAGTTGTTTTGTTTCCTTTGGTAATTCTGTAAGCGTTACCAATAAACTTTCTTTTTGTTTCAAAAAAAAAAACCTTCCCTGTTCCCTTACCCAGGGAAAAGGGACCTCCTTCGCTTGCTGCTTAGCTGTCTGCTTTCTATGCTCTCCTAAAGCCCTCTGGCCTGGATTTTTCTTACTTTTTGACCCTGCCTTAGTTCCCCCCCGACCGGGCCAGATGCTTTTTCTTCGTTTTGTTTTTTTTTTTGCTGTTTTTTTTGCTGCCGTTCGAGTGCTGGTCAGTTGCCAGCTTGCTGCCAGCCCCCCCCCCCCCCCCCACGCCTGCTCTCGGACGCCGCTTTTGCCCCAGCTGAAATCCCCAGAGGAGGGGGGGAGGACTGCCGACCCGCTACCCGGAGGAGGGGAGTGGAAGTCCCCAGACTCAGCCGTTTTGCTGTTATTTCTAAACCCGTACCGAGCTAGGAAGATTCTTCTTATCTCTGCAACATTCTTGGCCTGCTGAAAGCCTCATCACAAAACCAGAAGAGAAGATAGCTGACAGAAAAAATCACCCAGGGAAGCTACGAACCATCATGGAGGGGGCCGTAAGACTGAGTAACTTTTGAATTGTACTCTCGTGTGGGGGGAGTTTGACTGTGTTTTAATTGCGTTTGTGGGGGCACAGGGGGTGTGGCACGGAGCTGCCCCCTGATCCATCGGTTCCCCCCCCCAACACTACTACGACCGTCACGGCCCCCCCGCCATCTGTCCCTGCTGGCAACTTGCCATCTGCCTTTGGATTCAGCTGTTTGCTTTGAATTTTGCCGCTCAGACCAAACACAACAGCTGACCAAACGAGACTCTTTGGACAAACGTGCGTGGGTCCATGTCCCCCCCCGCTCCTGCCCCGGACTGTTTACCCCACAGATTGCCCCTATTACCGGACCCCAACTCCTGTTTTCCTCCCCCATCCAGTCCGACCCATTTGGCACCCCCGCCCCCCCCGCCTGCAGCCCAGCAGGGAGGAGTGGTTAATCTGCTTCCCCCTCCCCCCTCCTCCTTCTGGTGTCTCCCCGTCTCTCCCTGCTCACAATGGCGGGGAATGAGAGGGGTGAGGCCCCTCTAACAACCTCAGTTGCCTCTCCCCCACCTACCCCCCAGCCCTCCCCCCCCCCACTGCTGTCAAAACATCTGCCACCGCCCCCGCTGGGGCAGCAGGAGGCACCCGGGCAATTACTGCCGCTGCAACATCCACCGCCCCCCCCCCGATTCTAGGACACCCCCCCCCCCCGTTGGCCGGAAAGGCCAGGGTGTGAAGAAAGGAAAGGGCCCCGCTAAAACCACCAGGCCCTCCATGGCAGGGGCTGCCCCCACCGCTGTGGCCTCGTCATCAACCATGGCATCCCTCCCCGCTGTTCCCTCCACCAGCTCTGCGAGCGTTCCTCCCCCGGCCCCCAGGACGTATGCCCGGGCGGTGGCACCCCCCCCCCCGCCTGCCGCCTCGTCATCTTGCCCAACCACCGCCTCCGCTACCATCAATAGCGGCCGGGGCCCCTTTCCCACCATGACCAGGAAGCACGGCATCCGTTGCCTCCTGGTCCCCGCCTCGCCCCACGTGGTGACATACGTGCAGGCATTGGCGAGGGTGGTAGGACCCATGGCTATTGTGGCAGCCTCCAAAATGTACAGGAAGATCTTCTTTTTCTTAGCATTGGAGGCTGCCGCCCAGGAGGCGGTGGACAAGGGCCTGGCGGTGGGGGGGGGTGTTTGTCCACCTGGAGCCGCTAGAGGACCTGGGCGTTCGCCTAGTCCTCACCTCCGTCCCTCTCTTTCTACCCAATGCCGCCCTGTTACCCGCTCTCTCCACCCTGGGGAAACTTGTTTCTGTCATCAGCCCTCTCCCATTGGGCTGCAAGGACCCCACCCTCCGTCACGTCCTCTCGTTCCGCCGGCAAGTGCAGCTTCTACCGCCGCCACCGGCGCGTGACGGAGAGGCGTTCGAGGGGTCCTTCGACTAGTCCTTCCTAGTCCCCTACCAGGGAGCCCGCTATCGGGTCTTTTACTCCACGGGAGAAGCCCGGTGCTACCTCTGCCGCTCAGCGGGGCATGTCTGAAGAGACTGCCCTTTGACCCAGCGGGGAGGGGCACCCGAGATCCCCGAGACCCGGCAGGATGTCGGCTCCGTCGTTGCCGACGCCCCTGGCTGCCCGCACCTGAAACCACCTCTCCTCCTGCTCGATCCACCGCTGTTCCCGTCCGGGCCCAAGAGACACCTCCCCTACAACGCCCAGACGAGCAAGGGAGTCCCACCCTTGCTATTAACAATCCAGCAGAGCCTATGGAGGAGGGTGCAGCAAAGATATTACCGGGTATAGGAGAGGGCCCGCCCCAAGGAGAACCCCCCGCCCCTCATGCTGCCTCACCGTTACCCCCCCCGAACCATCACCTCTGCCCCCCGACACGACCCCTGCTACCCAACCCCCAGACGACGCTATGGAGGGCTGGACCCTATTCCAGGGGAAGCGAGGCAAGCGGAAGGCTCAAGCTCCGCTGCACCCATCCGATGCGGAGGCCCCCCGGAAGACCAGGAAGGGAGGCACTGATACTGAGCCTTCCGCTATGACCACGAGTGAGATCCATCCGCTGGTGTCGGGAGGGGAAGACAGAATGGCATTGGAAGGTAGAATCTCCCCTCCACGGGAGACCCTCCCCTCCGAGACCCCTGAGGAAGCCCCTTCTACCCGGATACCACCCGAACCCCCCGCGAACCCCAAAGCAACCGTCGAGGCGGGCCCCAGAGGAGAGGCCCCCGGAGTAGCAGAAGACAACCTCTCCTCCGTGTATGAGGAGATTGAGGCCCTAGGTTTGACCCCGGTCACCCAGGGAGAGGATGATCTACTGCCGGCTGGCCTCGATCTGGGCAACCTCACCCCAGTCCCCCTTTCCCCATGCTCACTCCCCCTAACCGCCTTCCCGGGCGGGCACCCTACAGAAGGTGGTCCACCACCTGATGCCATGGCCGCCAAATCCACCACAGAGCCTGCGCCTAGCATCACCAGTGCATCTATATGAGTCATCAGTGGGTTACTGAATGCTGGATTCCTGAGTATCAGTAATACCAAGGAGATCTCTAACTGTACCTCAGCTCTGAAAATGTGTGCACTTTCAGCTGCTGTCATTAGGCACTCCTTTTTTTTAACTTTAATGGGAAGATCAATCTGAGTGTTCCTTTCTTCTTGGTATCCTTTGTGTTTGTTTCAAATGTCCTCAGGGACAATCCTGAAGGAGCCAGTTTATTTATATACCTTCTGGAATTTTCACCACTTGTGATAATAAGTTTCAACACCATTTATCATTAGACCTTACAGCCCCTTTTTAATTTCCCTCTATTTTGGTCTTCTGGGAGCAGATTTTTCTCTGATGAAATAACTATATTAAAACAAAAATGAAAAAAAAAAAGCAGATGCGCACACTTCACTGCGTGTTTTGACAGCATTGTCAGCAAGGTGGTTTTGAATTTGTATGTTTGATATGTTATCACACAGTTACATACTGCCACCTTGAGTGCTTGTTGAAGTATATCTGTTCAAACTTTAAATTCCATGCAAATGATACTTTTAATTTTCCATTAATCAAATATTTAATCATTTGTTTTATTCTCCCAGACTTTGCACATTGGAAGCTCGCATTTGGCTCCACCAAAACCAGACAAACAGTTTTTGATTTCACCTCCAGCCTCTCCTCCTGTTGGTTGGAAACAAGTAGAAGATGCTACACCAGTCATTAACTATGACCTTCTCTATGCTATCTCCAAGCTAGGGCCAGGTAAGAAGGATTCTAAGCTTAAAGTTTTAATACTTGTGTTTGAGTAAAAAATGACTTGGAATACTAGTAATAATTCAAAAAGATTTTTCCTCCAAGATATTTGTTCATTATCAATTAAATTACTAACTACAGAAAACACTCTGAAGTTTTTTTTATGTCAAGGATTGTTTTCGAAATCACCTTTTTGTATCAAAAAGATAAAAATTTCCATAGGAATATCCTTGCCAGAAGAAAACATTCTTGCTGAGTCATACAACATGAATTATAAGATTATAAAATTTAAAATAAAATTGTAACTCTAACATAAGTTTCCCCAGAAATAAAATGGCACTTCTAAAATATTTATATTTTAACTATATAGCTACTACTTTTTCTTAAACATGGTTGCTGTTGTTCAACCATCTGACAGTAAATTAATAACTGACATAGGTCTAGCCACTTTCATCAGAGGATTTGCAGACGTTGCACATATTAAGTCTCACACCACTGTGATGTTGTGTTGTATCCATTTGATAAAGGTTTTTTTGAAATCAGAGAGGATAAGTGACTTATCACACTGTAAGTCAGTGGCAGAGGGGAATAGAGGAAGCTCTAAGAGCCTGGCTCCCATTTATCTGCAGAGCTGGAGGCAGAATCCCTTGTTTGTTCTGTGGGAGCTTTCATCAATTTTCTGTAGAACTATTTGGGAAAAACTGTGCAAGGGACACCTTACAGACTATCCAGCCTGGCTTGCTCTTTGGTTCCCTAAAATATCTGATGTCGCAAGCACCACAATTTGTATGGTGATGCAGCTGCTAAGATACTGAGGTCTTAAAAGCATGAGGATAAAACATACCAAACTGAGTGGAACAGAAGAAAAAGTGACCAGAGGAACACACACAGAAATATGAGTGCTGGTTTCTTTCTCCTACAGAAAAGGTATTTGAAAATAATAAATTGTAGGGTTGACTAATGACTAATCAATGGACATAACAAAATTATAACACAGCCTATCTAAATGCTATCCAAGTAGATGTGTAAAATCCCTTCTAGCGAATTCTGTTGTTACACAGGAATCCCAGGGCAGAATTCAGCCCTTTAGGTTTTGGTCAGCAAAACTATATCTAACTTCATTAACTTCTGCCAGTGGAAGCCTTGGAAGAAATCTGCTTCTGTGGTTTTAAATCTTCATGGTATGGAGATGGACAGTTCTCCTGAATGATCAGATTTGATCATACTGTTCAAATTTTGCGGATGAGACAAACCTGGTAGAGTTGCAAACACTTTGGAGGCTAGAGCTAAAATTCAAAGGGATCTTGATAAATTGGAGAACTGGGCTATGGACAACAAAATGAAATTCAACAAAGGTAAATGTAAGGTGCTATACGTCGGGAAGAAAAAACATATGCACAAATACAGAATGGGGGATAACTGGCTTGGCAGCAGCACTGCTGAGAACATCTGGTAATTGTGGTGGATCACAACCGTAACACGAGTCGTCAATGCGATGTTGCAAAAAAAGCAAATGCAATTTTGGGTTGCAATAACCAAGGTATAGCATGCAAGTCACAGGAGGTGATAGTACCACTCTACTTGGTGCTGGTTAGTCTTCAGCTGGAGTTGTGTGTCCAGTTTTGGTCACTGCTGTATAGAAAGGATGTAGAGAAACTGGAAAGGATCCGAAGGTAAGCGACAAAGATGATCAAAGGGATGGAATGCAAGCCATATGATCAAAGGCTGAAGGAACTGGGTATGTTTAGTTTGGAACAGCATAGATGAAGTAAGGACACGACTGCAGTGTTCAAATACTTGAAAGGCTGCCATAAAAAAGATGGAGAAAAGATGTCTCTCTTGCCACAGAGGCAGGGCCCTCTCTAGGTTTTTTGCCACCCCAAGCAAAAAATTTGCCTCCCCAAGCTCCGAGAGTGCAACTGCCCAAGCATCCCTGGAATTTTGCCTTCCCAAGCACATGCTTGCTTTGCTTCTGCCTATAGCCAGTCCTGCACAGAGGGCAGGGGGTTCAAACTGCAGCATAGAAGATTTGATTAAATGTCAGGAAATACTTCCTCACTGTAAGAACAGTAGGACAATGATACTCACACCTTCTTGTCAATTGTTAGAAATGGGCAATGTCTACCTTGATTGCATTCGCCTCATTAGCACTACAAAAGTAATTTTCCTCCTTTGATATTCACCCCTTCTTGTCAACTGTTGAAAATAGGCCACTTCCACCTTAATTGATTTAGCTTCTTTAGCACTGATCCCCCCACTTGGTAAGGCAACTCCTATCTTTTCATGTGCTGTAATATTTATACTGCTTTCTGTATTTTTCACTCCAGGCATCTGATGAAGTGGGTTTTAGCCCATGAAAGCTTATGCCCAAACAAATTTGTTAGTCTCTAAGATGCCACAAGGACTCGTTGTTGTTGTTGTTTTTAAATTTAGACTGTTTGTTCTGTGCTTACTGTGTAGAATGGAGCTTTTTTGATCAGTTTTGCTAATGTTCTAACTTTCAGGAGAAAAGTATGAACTCCATGCTGCAACTGACACTACTCCCAGTGTTGTTGTCCACGTATGTGAGAGTGACCAGGAAAATGAAGTGGAGGAGGAAGAGGAAGGCATGAAGAAACCCAAACCAAAAATTATTCAGACAAGAAGGCCGGAGTATACTCCTACTCATTTAAGTTGAAGTGGTTCTAACTTTCAAGGGTTTCAAGTAGACGTATACAAGAAAAATGCTTACTATGGAAGTGTCAGGTCACAGGTTTGGTGGCAGTGGCTGCAGCAATAGTAGGAGAAATTCCAATGTAATTTAACTCAGAAAAACACTGGAAGTTTCCTCATTGTTTTTAATGCTGCACATTGGTTAATATGTATGGAACCGAAAATAAACTTCCAGATCAGAGTTAGGTGATCAGAAAAAGGCATTTTGAGAAACCTTCCTTGATAAGGAGTCCTAGGCTGCTTCATTATAAAACAGATGGGGAAAGCTTTCTTTGTTCTATCTCACATGATACGCCTCTAATTCATAGGCTAGACATATGTGAAGTACATGTGATACTGAGATGGTTTAAGGATATGGGAATTGTAAACATTTTTCTTAGGTTGTTTTGTGCATGTTGTTTACTGATGTTCAAAAATAACTTTGCATTATTTTCTATATAGTTTCTCACTTCACGCTTTTTGAAATCTGGGAAGTTGTCTTCAATGCTTATCTCTCAGCATCCTGGGTGTCTTACTGTATGTATGTTTTATTGGTACCCAGTTTCCAGTGGACATACAATTTATGTAGCACCTTATTTTGGTGCAATATAATTTGTGCTTTTAAAATTTTAATCTGTTATTAAATGCTTATGTGGGATTTTGTCTAGCAAAGTTATGGAAAAAGCTGTGCAATAGGAAAATTGTTCAAGTAAGTGTATTAAGTTATTTAAACTTTAAGTTATACGTTTTTAAGTAATGCTGGTTCAATTATTTTGATTTTCTCCTTTTGAAAAACAAAATTCTTAAACATGTAAATAAAGCTAGTACTGTATATTCACAGCAGTGTACAGTTTTCAGTGGGAAGTATGGCAAAGGAAGAAAACCTGAGCTGTATTACTTTTTACATTAACTTGTACATTGTAGCTGGTGCAGTTACACATTTTAACAGTGATTCAACACACATGATGTGAAATAGATGACAGATGTGTGGTATGTTTAAGTGGGATGGAGTGCCTTTTCCCCATTAATTTGTGATGGGATTGTTATACTAGTTGAACACTTGTATTTTTTCTAATGGCTATGTCCGTCCAATATGTATTCTCTTTTGGCTTTGTTTCCAAAACAGGCTGGTATTTAGAAATGCTTAGTACCAAGTAATAATGCATGCTTTATCAGTTCAGGTGATGGCTTGCTGTGGGAACAGATAAGCTTTCATTCTGTTTGGTTTGAGTACTGTTTTAAGGACAGTGACGAACGATGTACAAGTTTTCTGTCATGTTTACATAACAAACAAACACATGCTGTACCAGTTCAAGTGTTTCCAAGAATCTGCTTTTAAAATGGAGATTCTGACTTTGAAATATTTTAATACTTTTTTAAAATATACTAATATATTGACAAAAATATACTGTTGGGGGAGGACATGTTTCTCTTTTAGAAGGAGAGGTATTTTGGGGGTTCAGACATGTTTTTAGAAATAAAGACCCTGATCCTCTTTTTGAAGTCAGTGGGAACTTTGCCATTAGCTTCATTAGTAGTAAGACTAGGCTTGGGATCAGCATTGTAGCTGTTGTTGCATTAAAATGAAATGCGTTATGATGTGCCATTTGTAGTTAATGTTGACTTGGAAGCCCAACATAATACACTTTTGGGTAGAAATAGACAAATATTATAAAGAATACAATACTGTATGTACCGATGAATTTGTACAATCATTCCAACTGATAATACAGTATAGACTCCACACCACTAAAAGCGTACCATTGTGCTGACCAAGACACACAATGTTATTGTGACCAAAGAGAACAGAAACCTGTTAAACCTCAGTAATCATCTGGAGTTGTAGGGCCCTATTCTGATGGATTAGATTTACAGTAAGCATGCATGCACACAGACTGATGCTGAGTTTTGGTTCCTATCTGTGACAGAGAGAGAGATGCTCTCCCTGTGTATGTTATGTTGTTTGATACCAAGTTTGCAGGTGTAGAATGTCACCCAGCATAGCTTTAGGTCAGGCTGTGTTTTACTGCTGATTTCATACAGTATATAAATTCAGGGGCACATGAGTTACTTTTCTGTTACTGAAGTGTAAACATCAGACTGCAATGCATAACATTCTTTGTTCTTTTTATTTTTAAGTGCAGGATACAATGACCAAACTTAGAGAAACATTGAAGCACACAAATGTCTCTAGTATAGCTTTCTAAGGCTTCCCATGTAGCCAAAGATACTGCTGCTAAATTTTGATGCAGATGTTTTATATTTGCCCTTCATTCAGCACAAAACCTTTGGCCTAATTTCTGTAGCATTCTCCTCCATCTCCTCTTCTGCTGCCAGCATAGACCCTGAACACTGGGTGCTGTTACTGTTGCTTCTATGGGACTGCCAAGATGCATCAATTATTTTCAATAGAAAAGAGAATGTAAAACAAACAGTGACATGATTTGGAATGTTGGTACACATTAAGACATTCTGCATAATGGAGGTTGAAGGTAGTCATTCAGATTCAGAACTATGAATGATTTGGGCTGGCTGCAGTTTCTGCCACTCTCAACTGTATTTGTGAACATGGATTACTGGACGGTAACTGCCCATCTTGCTGTCCGCCCCCAGTTTATGTATCTTGGCCTATGTCTGTTCTCTTAGCACCAATGTGGTGTATGGATCACTCTGTTTCTGTATGAAAATAACAGCTGTTCTGTTAAGACAAACTGGTATTTTATAAGATTGTATAGTATGGGACATATTTAAATTAAAATATTTGGATTGTCTACTTATAAATGTCGTGTTGTTTATGCATGAAACTATAGTTAAAGATTTTGGTGTAAAAATGCTTAAACTTCAAGCATCCAAAAATGTACTTATGTTAGGATAAGGACTTTGTCCCCGCTTACTTGGTAGGCTCACATCCTTGCCAACCAAATTTAATATTAATTATGGGGGGGTGGGAGAATCCAGTTTGATAGTCTTTGATAGTCTTTTACAACATTGTTTAATCTCTTTAAAAATATTTTTCATAGTGTCAGTAGTTTCATATACGTAGCCAGCAAGCCTAGTCATTACAAAACATTACCAGGCATGCAAAATACATTAAAGGGCCACCTCTTAACCCAGGGTAAGAATTCTTTTATTCTAAAATAAGTGTGGAGAAAGGAGTTTTTGATGTCAATGTTAGTCTTTTACATTTCCTTCTGCATAGAAACTCTGTGATGTATCAGTATCTTACAATTGGCATTATTTACATTTATTGTGTGTAGCAACATTCTGCCTCTAATACAGACAAGCAATTCTCCAATTGAATTCAATGGAAGCCACTTACACATCAGAGGGAATAATTTGGCTCTTGATAAGACAGTACAACTAAGACTACAGGATTAATTGGACCAGTGTGCTTTAACTAGCACACCTCCTTAAATTCGTTCACTTTTTAGAAACAAATACATGGAAGTTGCTGTGTCTGGCTAGTTCCACTCTGTTTTGCTTATTGACTTTTTTTTTAATAAGAGTCTCACCCACTCTCATGAAACTCCAGAAAAATGAAAATGATATTCTGCCATTCAAGAAATCACATGCATATAAGAATGGTTACCAATGTGTGTTCATTCTTATGAAATTGGTACAGATGGGCTGTGTACAGTGCCATAAGTGTTAACAGAATATGGCCCTTACTCATAGTCAAGACAAGTCCAAAAATGCATAGGGCAAAAATTATTTTTAAGCAGGCTATTATTTCTAGCCATCAAGAATTACTTAACTATTTTGGGTTCTAATTCTTCAGGCTGGCATTGTCAAAGAAGCCTGAAGAAGTAAGGTGCCTAACTACCAATGAATTTCTCATGTCCTTTAAAAAATCCCAGCTACTGTACTTGCCTGCATAGTTAAACTATATTCTGCATTGTGCTAGAAGGAATGTCTTAGCAAAACAAGTTCTGTTAAAGTTGAAGCTCTCTACCTATAATTTGTTTGTATTCCAGTTGCACCTAGGAGCCCCAAATAATCAAAATAATAAAGTAATAGGTAGAATCCTACTTTATTCATGCAGAACTGAGTATCTAAATATTCGGTTTTTGGGCTTATGTTTCATCTTCCCATTTTTACTATAATCTTATATTAGCTCCAGTGCTCCAAAATTGTTGATAATCATTTTTAAATGATCACATAAATTATATTTAGTATAATTCATGTAATTGTTTGTAAAAATGCGAGTCACTGACCCATATTAACACTGAAAATAAAATACAGAATGTTGTATATCATGCGAATGGGTAGCGGAGCCAGAAGGATGTTTCGCATCATCCAGTCTAATCACCTGTATTTTGCGGGATGTTTTACTTAAAAACCCAGTCCTGCAATCTCTATACTCACAAAACTCCTCTTGCTTGAACAATGACTACAGCATTGGGGCCTACATCATTTACTTGTCCCCTCTAATCGGTATCTAAGTATCTAAAATAATGGAGTCCTACCACCTCTGTTGGTCTAACTACCCGGCTGTTAATGTCCCCATGCTTATCTCCACTGGCTGGTAGTGGGGGGACCAGGAAGCAGCTATTTTCCATAGAATGCTTTCCCTGCGGCTCTCTGGAGATGCTCCAGCAGACCGAGGCTCCATGAAGTTTAGGAGACACTCCCCTTGTCACTTTTTAAGGCCTGAAGCACCTCTCTTCCCCCACAAAAGACATGATAGCTCGATCCCATGGCTTCAAAACCATATTTTGATGATCTAGCACTTCCTCTTTTGAGTTTGTATATAGGCAGAATAGCATGGAGGAGCAGTAGACATTTTTTATATCTATATATATTTATAAACTCTTCAGTCCTTCATCCCATTGCTTTTTTGTGCTAACAAATTCTGACCCCGTGAATAATTATATTCTTTAACTTTTCCGGTTACTTTGAAGATATTTGTCACTTGCCCTTCTGTCTACTTTTCTAACCTATAAAAATATAGGTCCCTAATTTGTTCCTTATGTTTTATCCTTCAGTCTTTCTGCCATATAGTTGGCTGTTCCTTGTATTTTCTTTTTCTCCCAAAATGGTGGCACCCTCTGCATGCAGTCTACCACGTCCGGTTGCAACAGGGCTATTACTACTTTTGGTATTACACTAAGTTCTCCCTGCAAACACACACACATGCCGCTGTCTTCTTTTTTCATTTTGCAACAGCAATGTACGATTTGTCCATTTGCCGCCTGTCACCTCTGGATTTCTGTCAAACGGGTGACTTTTCCAGATGTACAGCCTTTTGATCCTTTCTTCTCACTAGCTGCGTAACTTTACACTTCTTAGGAATGAACATGATCTTGTTGAACACAATCCACACTCTTCTTGTTTGTCCAAAATTCAAGGGATAGTAATCTACAACTTCAGACCTTGATAATCATACACCTTCCTATATCATATATTAATGTATTAAATGGTATGGGTCGCATGCCTGGAGCTTTAACTGTCAATGAGCACTCTTTATAACGGCTAATTTTCAGACACATGCTAATATAGTGGTATCAAACTTATTCAGTGGTTCTATACTGAATGTCTTGTTGCAAATTTAACATGCTCCATCCAGCCTTCCCTTTATCTTTATTTTTTAGTTGGAAGGATGTTTCAGAGGAAGGGCACTAGCACTGGACTTTATATCTGGGTTCAATTTCCTACTCTGCCAGAGACTTTTGCATGATCTTGGTCAAGTCATAGTCTCTTGGTGGTAGTTCCTTGCCTCCATAGGGGTATTTTGAGGATAATACATGAAAGAATGCATCCGATGAAGTGAGCTGTAGCTCACGAAAGCTTATGCTCAAATAAATTGGTTAGTCTCTAAGGTGCCACAAGTCCTCCTTTTCTTTTTGCGGATACAGACTAACACGGCTGTTACTCTGAAACCTGAAAAAATGAGGCGCTCAGATACAATGGAAATGGGGCAACATATGTACCTTACAAATTAGCAGTCACTAAGGCCACTAGATTTTTCACATGCTCTTTCTAATAAACCTCTTTTTTATATAGTCTTAAACATCTCTTCCAATTTTCCCCCCTGTAATAATACACATGAATATTCTGCTTGGAACAGATGTTATGTTCATTGGCAGAAATTTCCTGCCAAAGTCTCCCTAAGTCTGAGCTGCTCTAACTTCTCATCTTAACTTGGGTAGACCAAACACTTTCAATCCTGCCCTTCACAGGAGGAGTCTGTCCCACTCAGACGAATTCATTTTCTACCTTTGCCCATTTCAGACTTACAGGTAGGTGTTCTGCTTTCAAAACATGGTGGTTGTGAAATAGAGGCTGTGTTCAACCTGCATGGCTGGGATGTTTCCCGTGGTGACAGGGCTCACTTACCCTTTCTACCACCAGGGCAGTTGCTCTTCACCACTCTGCAAGCAGGGGCTGGCGACAGCAGGTATGTTGGTTAATATGGGCCACAGTATAGACCTACATAGCTGCAGCAGAAGCCATCATTACAATTTTATCCCAGTCCATGTGCAGTTCCTCAGTTGGGCCTTTAAAGGTCAACACTTGGGGAGTAAACCCGTAATATCTTACGCATCCTAGTGCTTCCTCTCATGTTTGCCTCATTCACCTGTTGATCAGCAGGTGTCTTAAGTTGTGCAACCTGAGCTCTTCCCTCTTATTGAATCCCTGCTACTAGGAAGAAGAGAGAAGCTGCTTCAGCACATGAGGGCGGGCTGAGAGTTATCATAGCACTTGGTCTACAGTCATTGGGTGAGGTACCATGGGCTTTCTTCCTGAGACAGGGCTCTCCATTTCCCGGCTATCACCCATTGTTCCATTCCCCTCCCGCTTCTTTAGGCCTTCTGGCTCCCAACAGCTCCCAAAGATGCTAAATAGTTTGGGAAAACCAGGTCATCTTCCTAGTTGCTGATCTATCTTTATTTATTTATTTTTGGTCCTGTGATACAGCACTGGACACATTCACCCTGTCATCCCTGCTTCCCATATTGACAATAAGACATTTCCTTGAGACGACAGGCCGGGAAGCTGAACTTTCAGTCCGAGGAAAAGCCTTTCTTAAGGTAAATGAATGTACAGGAAGCCCAAAGCACAGGCATTAGTTTTATTTGTAATTCCTTGGTAGCCCCCCTCCTCTGTTCCCTTTTCTTTTTTCAGTCTGAGTTCTTGGAAATACCACAGCAGGCAGGGAATCTCTCTAAATAGGAGTGCTTTAGACCAGGCACCCTGGCTGTGCTTTAGACCAGGCACCCTGGCTGTGCTTTAGACCAGGCACCCTGGCTGTGCTTTAGACCAGGCACCCTGGCTGTGGTATTCAGCACCCCTCCACTGGTAATTAAATCTCTATTCAGATTCTTCATTATTTCCAGGGCTCTGTTTCATAGCACATCAGACAAGCTTCAGTTTAAGGTGCAGTCAGTGAATGGGATTCACTGAAACATTGTGGAACTTATGAATATATATTCTGGAACATTTTCTAGTCTAGGTATAGATCTATCTCACCACAGTATCTGAGATGCCTTCGTTCACTTCTCTCTGACCAATGGAAATCAAACTTCCACCCTATTAGCCAAGTGTCTGGAGTTTTTTCTGTGGTTGGTTCAAGCTCTTGACAATGCTGCAAAGGAAGGACCTCTACTCTAGGAGTAATTCAGGAAGAGCCCAAGGAGTACCTGATCTGGAGTCACTCAATGTAATGTTTTTTTTTATGGACTGTAGAAAATATAGCTATTGCACTCAGGTATATATACCTGTGCTGGAACCTCCATTTAGTTCTATGTATGCTATGTCCTCTGCGCTTTTGAACCTCTTCACTCTGTGCCCTTGTTTTGATGGGCAAATAGTTGCCATTTAGTGGCCATCACTAAAGCTTGGGGGGTGGGGGAGGGTCCAATCCTCAAATCACCTCTTCTGACTCTAGTGATATTTTTCTTAAGATTATTTTGAGAAGTTCCAAGATTTCCTCTGCTAGTTCTCTTAAAACTCTTGGGTTTATCTTTCAAGCCTGACTGAAGTTTAAATAGATTTTAATTTTTGCCTAATACTTTTCACTATCCATCTATTACATTTAATAATTTTCCTCACAAGACTCTCAGATCTCCTTAATGTTGTTGATTTTTAATTCAGAAAACTGATCAGAATAGCTATTTTTGGCGATCTTGCCTTTCCAGTATTTTCTAGTGGTTGTGACCTCTGGATTCACAAAAATAGCTAATGAAACCTTGAACTTTCACTGAAGTAAGATTTGGTGTTGGAAAATCTAATGAAAAACAGGGACCCAGCTTGATAGACAACCTGACCATTTCTAGATGTATTTTTATCCATGCTCTTTGATTGAAAAAGATTTAAAAACAAAAAAACTGTTCCCATGAAAATAAGTGTAGCTTAGGCTTTTTATACTCTGTTTTGTGCAGTAGTGTATAAACTGCAATTTACAGAATTATTTCAGATTTTCACTTTAATCCATATCAGGTTAGATTTTTGAACTGTCAAAATCTTTGAAAAGTTAGAGGTATCCAAACTTGGAACATAGATTTCAAGCCAACCATCACTGTAATAATCTGTTTCATGTGGGCCAAAATAATATGGGGGGGTGGGAACTAGAGGTTTTACAAAGAGTTCTTACTGGCTGTGCAGGTCAATCTCTCTATCTGATATGTCAGACAAAAGCTCCCAACCCATTTTGGAAAGCAAAATTTAAATGATTCTGCTGCCAACCCAAAGCAGTCTAAAGAGAAACTGAAAATATTTTCTTTTTCATGCTTCATTTTAAAGATCTACAAAATCTAATGGCTTTTATTATTGAATGCTTTCTAGCTTTTTCCTAGTTTATTTACAATGAAAACTGTCCCAAAACATGCTGTTTGGGCCAAAAATGTTTTAAAAGTACACCCTGATTTTGCATGTTGCTCTAAGCATACCTCTACATCTGCCTGTGTAGAAAAGTTCCAGGATCAGGCCTCAAGTATAAATAAAATAATTTAGTCCCGCTGCCTATAGTTATAAAGTAATAGTATATGTAGGTGCCCAGTAGGTGGAGCTAAGTATCCAGCAATATCAAACTGCTTACCATTTAGCCAAAATAAAGGCCCAAACCTGCAAGCTGCTGATCACCTTTCAACTCACAATAGAAAGACCGCTGTAGAAGAGAGATGTGGCCATCACAGAGCCTCTCTTCCTTTTGAATATGGCTGATTAAAATATAAACTGTATAATGGGCTTTTAGTTAACACCATGTAATGATATTCCCTTTTTAGTGATGATAAATTCTAAACTTATAATGTACAAATTGCAATTGCCATCTTAGGCCCCAGCCCTGGGAGCACTTAAGCACTCTGTGACTTCACATGTGAAACCATTCTCCCCTGAGTAGTCCCATTGAACAGGATGAGGGCCTAAAGTAAGGACTTCCACTCATAAGTGGAACCAGGGTGCAGGAAACTCAGTGGGAGTTAGGTCAGGGAACAGAATTCACAACTTCAATCTATGGACAAGCCACAGGGCTGCAGCACAGTCCCTTGGCTACATCTACTCACAGACTAGAGTTTTTGCACAACTGTGCTATTTCTGCAGTCTCTAACATACGGCGCTTAAGTGGTGCAGGACAGAACATCTTGTGTAAGTCCTCAACACTTGGGTGAAATTCAAGTGTGAGGTGGTTCTTGTGGGGGTTAATGGGTGACAAAAGCAGTACATGAAGGTTATATGGTACATGTGAAAAGCAAGGTATACCAAGACTTGCATGCATTATAAGCTGATATACAGTAGTAACTAATGCTTCTACTTTTTAAAAAATCTTTGTATTGCAAATTTTCAGACTACTGTTATTCTAAACCCCAGATTTGAGGGCTATTTCAGAGCACATATAACCCAAAAACTAAGCTACATATAAAAAAGGGGGAATTATATGTTAGAAGAGAAAAACTTAAAACAAGCATGCTGTTTGTGGTGCAGTAACATTAGCAATCTAGCCCTGAGCATGAACTTCAGTATGGTTTCTAATAGTTGTGTTGCCTCTGACCAGTTGTATTGTGCATATATATACAAAAGTCATGAAAATCTATATGCGATAGACTTTTTGTTCAAAAATATCATAGTTTAGATATTCCAATTCTGGAATTATCACAACTGTTTACAAAAACAGAAGTCTGAATGTTGGATTTTTAATCTGCTTTTTAAAACCTTTCAGCTGTCTAAAATGATTTTTTTAGTATGGTTAATTCACTTGTAAACGAATGTGTAGAAAACTGAGAAAAAATACATATATATATTTTGCAAATTAAGATATAATCCTGTCCTACATGAACACTTTTTAGAGTATTAGAAATGTCTGATATTCATGCCCTTTTAAATAATAATGTTGCAAGATTAGAAGCAGTATGGAATGTAAATATATTAAAAAGTTAGGCCCTGGTTCAGCCAAAAGGATTTCATAACGGGAGTGAACAATGGAAGCAACTTCAAAAAATGCAGCATTTAATGTCTAGATACCATTGTGAATTTTGCAGCAGTATCCGACGTTGAAGTCAATGGAAGTTTTTCAGTGGGTGCTGGCTTGGGCCTGTAATGAGGGTATTTAAGCAATTTATTTATTTTATTTAAGGTATTGACGCCATTGGGGCTATTCACAGAGAAAAGTACTACTCGGCATGAGTAAGAGAGCAATCTAGCCCTGAGACTGAACTTATTCTCGATTTGTTAAGAGGCACATTTGATAAATAAACCTATCTTATCCTTATGTAGGGCTTGATCCCGGAAGGTGCGGAGCACTTTGGCCTGAACCAGCAAAGTACTTAAGCACTTGCTTAACTTTGAAGTCAGTGGGGAAATATTAATGTGTTTAGCTGTATCAGGTCAGAGCGTTCGATACCTTATAGGATTGAGCCCATACTGAGCTATGATGTCATAATATTCCTGAAAAACAAAATGAATAAATTGCATCTGGAATTATTGGGCAGTTAGCAGACAAATAGTGTATAACAAGTCCATTATGGACAATGGCTTTGTGTGCCTATCTATGTTCTCTAAGAATTTACATATCCTTCAATGTATTAGATCTTCTCCATTACCTACATGTAATTTATTTGTCATGCTAGGATGCACTTGAAAAAGTTGTTCCTAATCACTGATATTGCAGAAATGAACAGTCAGTGAATGGTTGCCTTTAAACTAAAAGCTTTATGAAAATATTCTTCAGCCAAGTACCTTTAAAAAAGCAACAAAAGAAAAACTGAGAACCCATGTCAGTTAGCACCTACTGTATGTATAGTTTCAGGGCAAGACCATATATAAAAGGAATAAAATGTTTTGTTGCAAAATGGAATTGTAATGCATTCCTTGTCATTTTGATATTGAGAAGGTCAGCGCTATTTTAAAAATGTTACAATGTAAAATATTCCAGTTGAAAGAATGTAAGCTATTTTGTGCTGAAGAATGATTAGGGAGAAAAAACTATTTTTGTAAATAGAAATTTTGATGTGGGAAAACTGGTGCCTCTCTTGCCTGTAATTGTTTTATCCATTCAGCATAAAGTGGCTGGTTTTGAAACATGGTGATTGCCCTGGTTATTTTAACATCCAGTTCTCAAGCGGTTATGTTGTTTTCAGATACATTACAGAAAGAAGAATTGTTTGAAACGTACCTTGTTTCCTTTGCCATTCATGGCACTTTATTTATTGAGCCACTCAGTTTCACAGGCAAGTTTATACAAACTGAGCTGCATCGCTGTGTACAATACTTCTCAAAATATTACCAAACCAATATTGGCAAAGAGTCCTTCCTGTGGCACCTTATAGACGAACAGACATATTGGAGCATAAGCTTTTGTGGGTGAATGCATGCATCCGATGAAGTGGGTATTCACCCACAAAAGCTTATGGTCCAAGACGTCTGTTCGTCTATAAGGCTCCACAGGACTCTTTGCTGCTTTTACAGATCCAGACTAACACGGCTACCCCTCTGATACTTCAAACCAATGTTGAGTTTTTGAAGAGGGTGCAGGCGGAGCATGGGGAGCAGTAGGCAGACTGAGCAGAGTATGCCAGGAGCGTGTGGTGTGGCAGAAAGACAATGTGATAAGAGACAAGGGAAAGAGGGAGGCAAAGGAATTGAGGTGACAAATGGGAAACAGGCGACTGTGGGGAAGTGTGGAGGGAGATGTTGAGTATATAGCAGCCATCATTCCAGCCCAGCAGGAAACCAGCAAGAGGCACCAAAGTTGGTACAGGGTCTGGGTACAGGCTAAATCCAGGCCACAGCAAGGACTTTCAAACCTGCAGCAGTGCAGCTAGTTGGAGAACTGAGGAGTAGAATGGAGGAGAGGAGCCACCAATGTACTAATTAGTTTAGTTACAAGGAATATATGCAATTAAGACTGATATACCCATACAGATACATTCTATATTCCAGTGATTAACTATCCGAAAAACCCAATCAAATTGAACAAAGACAGAACCTCAAAGACATAACTGGAGGGTGGAATGCATATTTAAGTGCAACACATTTACTATATAACAAGTCAGTTGATTTGCCCCTCTGTATGCCACAGAAGAAGGTAATTATGTTGTTCTTGGAGTGATTGCACGTGCCCATTCCACTGTAGGTGAGTGTGCACCTAATCCACAGTTGTTTGAGATTTTTCTTTCCTTCAGTAGTACCTGTCGGGGTGGCTTGAGAGCTCTCTACTGCCGCATGGTTCTGTGTTTACGTATAAAATGTGGAGCCAGCCCTGATCCTCCTCCCCCCTCCCCCAACAATTCCTTCTTACTACCAATGCCAGTTGCAGTTGGAGTGATTTCAGTCTTACTACTGCAAGTTCTTCCCTCATATCTTTGTAAAGAACCTGTTTTTCTTAGATTTAGTAGTCAGTTAGCTAGTTATACTATAGACAGTTAACGATATATTTCAGTTTAAATTAGGTCCTTATTCTCACCAAATTTGAATTTCGGTACTAGGACCAGTACCGAAGCTCACTCTCCAAGGTTTAAGACCTGTTGGTCATGTAGTAGACCAATGCTGGTAAGCAGCTCACAGCACACCTGCTTGAAATTCTTGGGAAAATCCCGTGTAAGTGACAAGTGTCACATTTGCAATGGGTTTAAACCCCACTCCAAAAAGGACAGAGCAGCCAGACATAAATGTCTTCTGATAGAGGCAGCCACGTTCGGAGCGGGCTCCAGGTACCATGGCTTCTGTCCAGAGTGCACTGCCTGAGTTGGCAGCACGTTCCCTGTCACCAGTGCCAAAAAGGTGGCACAAGGCTTCAAAAGACTGTGTCCTGTTCAGCAAGTTCATCGAGTTGTCTAAGAAGAAGAAACCTCTGCCATGTCCATCGAGGCCGGCACCTGAAGTGCCTGTGGAAGAGTCTCAAAAATATGAGTGACTACTGGTACCAACAACTCCAGAGATATTTGCAGCCTCTAAGGAACTACTTAACCTCTTGGTACTGATGTCCCCTGCGGTGCAGGAAGGTTTCCAGCCAATACTCATACCTAAGGCTCCTACTTCTGTTCTTCTGGAGGATGCAGTACCGATGCCATCTACACTTTCCCTACCTCAGAAGATGGTATGGTTGAGAGAGAAGCTGCTGATGGTCTGGCTGGTTCCACCATCTCTGGACTCTGGCTGTCTTTCTGTGGTACTGACAGGGTCTGTTGCCCTGTTATCAGAGCAGTTGGAGTCGTCATTTTTCTCAGTGTCAGAGACTGGGTCATATGTGTCTCAAACTAGATAGGACATATATCCTCCATCAGCCTCTCGTGGGCCATGGAACTCACAGCAGACTCAGCAATGGTCACCTGTTAAGGGCCAATGGTCCACACAAGAATGGGTTCCAAGACCGTCAATGGCCTTCTTGGACCCTGTAGGGTTTCCTTCCTCCTACCAGGGCATTCCCTCACCCACCTCAGTTGGTCTCCTTGAGATCTCACCATGAGCATCAGCACCACAACTAATATCCACTGATAGTCAGAACTGGACCAGTACCAAACAAGCAGAAGCCACTCTAGCAGTTCTGCCATCACAGGAGTGAGTTAGAGCTCTGATTCAGCATCCTGTTCCATCCTCTTCCTCATCAGATCAGGCTGTAGGAGCAGTGGGTGACACTCCCCCATGGTACCATCTGTTCCTACCCCAATGTTTGCCAATCATCTATCCTACTTCCTATGTGCTTGGACTCTCATCACATCAGATCAGTGGGATCTCAAGCACTGTAGAAGTGGGATACTCCCTCAGTTTGTTCCTATCCCCACTTTCCCGCCCCAACAGGCTGTCCTTCAGGTGGAGGCCATAGAGGAAGTTCCTCTGTTTCGCAGGGGGAGGGTTTTACTTCCACTACTTCCTCATGCCTAAAGCAAGAGGTGGTCTCAAGCCTATTTTAGATTCAAGAGAGTTAAACAAATACCAGAAGGAAATAAAATTTGGCAGGGTTCTACTGGTTTCTGTTGTTCCTTCCCAAGAACAAGGGGGCTGATGTGCTTCCCTTTATTTGAAAGACGCTTACTTTCACTTGATGATCCACCACAATCACTGAAGTTTCTCAGGTTCATGGAAAGGGGGACTCATTACCAATTCACAGTACTTCCATTAGGGTTGCCACCAGTCCAGTTTTCACCTGGACAGGCCAGGGTTTGGCTTGTGTGGCTGGGTGCCATTTGACAAGCCTAATGTCCGTTTCTTTTATCTGCAGGGTGGGGGGGGGAGTCTTGGGGGAACAGGTGGAGCAGGGTGCAGCTCCTCTCGGCACAGGTGCCAGCTTCATCGGGCCCCAGGGGTGCTCAATGCCCTGCTCCACTCCAGGTCCTGCCCCCACCCAACCCCTTCTCCCAAGTCCTTGCCCCATCTCTTCCCACCCCTGCCCTGCCTCTTCCCACCCGGTTCTGCCTGCTGCTGCTCCTCCTCCTCCTCCTAGTGCCTCCTACACACCACGGAACAGCTGATTGCAGTGAGCGGGAGGCACTGGGAGGAAGGGAGAGGAGTTGATTGGTGGGGCCACCGGCAGATGAGAGGCACTGAGGCTGCCGGTGGTTGCTAAGCTAGGGATTTGGCACCTATGCCTCCCTGGAGGTCCTGGGGCACATGGCAGCACATACCCATGTGGTGCAACACACCAGACTATGCCTCAGAAAACTTCAAGGATGGCTAGCGTCAGTGTATACCTGGAGTCCTCATCTGTCAGGATAGGACAGTTCATGTACTAACATTAGTTTTGTCCTCTCTGGACTGGTAGACAGACCCTCTGAGAGTTTGTATAGGGATTCCCTTCATTCTCTCACAACTAACGTTCACGTTAATCACAGATGTGTCATCCCTGGATTGTGTGGGAATACATGGGGACCTTGCAGACTCAAGGTCTGTGGTCTTCTCAAGATCTGAAGATTCTCATAAACATCAGGGAATTGTGAGCTGTCAGTCTAGCTCATTCAGTCTTCCGGCCATATATTGTGGGAGAGAATCTGCTGATGCTGGCAGACAATGCACAACTACGTTTTGTGTAAATAGGCAGAGAGGAGTTCTGCATAGCCAATTCATTTAATCTCAGAGCTGCTTACCTTCTAGGGGTGCGAAATACTTGGGCAGATCAGATGAGCAGATCCTTCTCTGGTCAATACAAGTGGTCACTATGTCTGGACATTGCCAGAACCATTTTCCAGCTGTGGGAGTCTCCCCAAGTGGACCTACAGAAAGTTCCTGCCACCCTAGAAGAGCTCTCTACTCTATGCCTTGCCTCCAATTCCATTACTTTCCAAAGTCTTGTCCAAGGCCAAGCAAGACCACACTTGCATCGTATTTATAGCACCAGTGTGGCTTCTGCCACCCTGGTACTGGATCCTCCTAATTTTGTCAGTCAGGCCTCCACTGTCTCTCCTGTTTGATCCAGGAATGATTTCCCAGGGCCAAGGTGCCTGCTTCATCCCAGCCTGCAAGCCTTCCACTTGACAACATGGATGCTCATGGTTACAACCACTGGAAAGGGATTCTTCTAAAGACATACAGAGGGTACCTTTCAAAGCAGAAAACCTTCCACCAGAGGGACTTATCTGCCTAAATGGAAGTGTGTTTCCCATCCACCGTCTGTACCCAACACATCAAGGCATTTAGCGCTATCAAGGTCCATTTGGCAGATATCTCAGTTTTCCATCCGTCAGTGGATAGTAGATCTTTTCCCCACCCCATAGCTGTCAGGTTTCTGAAGGGACAAATGCAAGAGTCTCTTTCCCAGTGGGTTCTGAACTTGGCACTAGCAAATTTAATGGGGCCATCCTTTGAACTACTTACAACTTGTCATTTCTATTAAAGTGGTGTTTTTAATTGCAGTTATCTTGGCAAGGAGAGTGGGTGAGTTGAGAGCACTGGTATCAAAGCCTCCCTGAACAGTTTTCTGTAAGGACAAGGTTTGCCTTCTCCTTCACCATATGTTCCTGTCAAAAGTAGTCTCCAAATTTCATGTTAAGTAGGCAAACCATCTTCCAACTTTTCTTCCACAGACTCATACTCGTGGAGAAGAAGAAGTTAGAAGAGCTTTAGCCTTTTACCTGTTTGTCACAGTGGCCAACAGAGTGAAGGGCCATGCAGTATCCTCTCAGAATCTCCCCCGGACTTCTTCCTGTATTTGTTTTTGCTACTGGTTGACTAATGTAACTCCTCCAGCTAGAGTGTTGGCCCATTCAACTAGAGATTGCGCAGCCTCAGCTGCTTTCCTGGCACAAGTACCTATTCTTGACATTTGCTAAGTGGCAGCTTGGTCATCAGTGCACGCGTTTGTTTCTCATGACTCTCTAGCCCATCAAGCCAAGAACAATGCCAGATTCAGACATGGTGTTCTACAATCACTGTTCAAATAGATTCTGAGCCCACCTCCTGACTGATCTACTTATGTGTCACCAACAGTGGAATGGACATGTGCAATCATCGGAAGTAGAAGAAACACTTACCTATCTTTCCATAACTGTTGTTCTTCGAGAAGTGTTGCACATGTCCATTCCTCGACGCACCCTCCTTCCTCTCTCTGTCAGAGACTATCCAGTACGAAGGAACTGAGGGGAGTTTGGGGGGTGGCTCCACCCATTAGACCTGCACATAGTGGTGTGCAAGCAGCAGAGGGCGCTCAAGCTGTCCTGACAGGTACCACTGAGGGGGGAAAAAATCTCTGATAACCATGTGCTTAGGGTGCATTCACCTACAGTGGAATGGACATGTGGAAAACATCTTGAAGAACAACAGTTACAGAAAGGTAACCATTTCTTATGGATAGGTTAAAGCTTCCCTACTCTCAGAAGACAGCTCAAGGTAAAGTGATGGTGGGGAAGTTTGAGGCTATTGTAGGCTGTGCCCCACTTTGAGGGGGCTTGCAGGAATGGAGGATTACTGTACATGGTTTTGGGCTCCTAGGAAGATTTGGCTAAGCTTTCTGGTAAGCATTCACATTTTGGAGGCTTAGCTGAACTAAACCAAAACCCTAACACTTGAGCAGTATGGGTCCCTTTTAACTCCAAAAAAAAAAAAAAAAAATCTGTGATTCTATGGCTGGTTTGTACAATGGAAACTTTGACACAGCCTTAATGATAGACTAGTGCTGTTATAATATAGCTACGGTATGTAGGTCAGTAAGAAAGCTTCCCAATCCTAGCCCTGTAATCTTGTGGTGTAATATATAATAAGTGCTCACAGTAGAGTGGCTTACATGTCCAGTTGCTAATTAAGGAGAGTATTTTTAAGTCAGTCTAAATTTGTGCATAACAGATTTAAAGGGCCATATGGGCATGATGCTACTGATCCCTTAGCCAAATCGCATTACGTAGGAAAGGAGTTTGGCAAAGAGCTTGTCTTCCTTTAACACTGCCTGGAGCCCAGAGCGGGGGCAGGACTAATTTCAGGAGTATGGTTCATGTATGTTGTGCTGGATGGTAATAACTGAACTTTTTATTCAATATAAGATAACTGCTCAGTAACTTAAGTCACTTCCATCCTCATAATCCAGCTGCCCTTTGACCGCATTTCCTGATAAACACCATCATCAAGGTACTACTGTACTTACCCCGGCGCTCCAGCCAGATTGCACCAGTCCTTTGGAGGTTTCATTGCACATGTCAGCATGTGGCCCCAGGTTGTAGCTCAGAGAATGCTAACGCAGAAGCAAGGTGTGCCTCACTCATTGTTTTGCTTAT
Source organism: Lepidochelys kempii (assembly GCF_965140285.1). NCBI lineage: Eukaryota > Metazoa > Chordata > Testudines > Cheloniidae > Lepidochelys > Lepidochelys kempii. Next base: position 164,472,238 of record NC_136380.1, read on the forward strand.
GTTACTCTCAAAGGTGCTGATGATATCTGATGAGTCTCACTGGATGTGTGGACTATCTGTGGGAACGGGGGAGGGAAGACTCACTCAGGTTAAAAGCTATTATTTGCTATTCACATACAATCACCCTGTCACAGCACATGTGCTTTACAAAACTGAGGTCTCAGCCTCAAGCAACTTAAGCTACAATACAGGCAATTAGGGATCAGATCCAGCCATGTGAGCAAACTGCACTGGAGAGACCAAAGAGGAAGGCTAAATGAATAAATCAGCCTTTAAGTAGAGATAAACCCAATCAAGAACTCAGGATCCAAACTCTCTCAAACTTTGGGACAATTCTTAGAATCTGATTCACGGCCTATTGAGGAAAGTATACATTTAAATGCTCATGTCCCATTGAGATCAAAGGGACTTAGGTGTGTATTAAGTGCTGTCCTGAATGGGGATGGTCTTAAGATGTGCTCAAGTGCGTTCCTGACTTGGGCCCTGAGATTGTAAGTTGTTTGGGGCAGGGATCCTATCTTTGTACGTGTTTGCGCAGTACCTATCACAATGAACCCTAAACCTGAAAGGAGCTCATGGGCACTACTGTATGACTCGCTTCAGTCACAAAGGTTCACTTCTGTGAACATCATAAAAATCATCCATTTGCTAGGATGACTGGAGCTGGGGTGATCATTTTGCTATCCAGGGCCAATCTGAACGGCAGTGCTGGCCCCCCAAAAGCAGTACTTCCCAAGTTAACATTGCAGGATCAGCAAGGCGGTATGGCTGGTCCTGGAATTCCTGGAAATACATCTTAAAGTATTGGCAGATTCCTGCTGCTTGCACTGCAGCTTGACTGATCTGCATGCCTCTTACTAGCTGCAGATGCTAAGTATTTTGTTCCAAACTCAATTTCCCTGGACTACGTCTTATGATATTGCACCAGATGGGCTGTACCAACTTCAAAATCAAACAGAAACAGATTCTGGAAACTGTCTTCAAACAGGAGGTCTTTGAGGAATTTGTAGTACAGCTAAGCTTGGGATCTGCTTATGTGCCACCCTGTTCCCACCCATATATAAGTACACATAAACACCACTGACCAAATTTTTTTTTGCTTATCTGTGTTCTCCCACCCCCTGTGGATTTTCTGAGCTATCATCCATTGTGCTATGGAGAATCATGATTTTTCTCAGGAGGAGACAATTCCAAAGGGAGGTCCTATTAAAATATATTCCATAACAGAAATAGACTCAAGTCTGTACCTTTGTGGACAGCCCCATTTTCAGATTTGGATTAGGCTGTTCAGTCGTCTTCACCTGACTCCAGCGCTGATAGTAACATGTTGAATGTTTTACAGGAGCTCCATAACCTTGTTGCAAATTTGGCTGTATTAGACACCAATGCAGGTCTACTGTGGACTGATCTGAGCAATGACTGGCTTCTGGCAATGCAATTAAACGACTCCAGCTTCAGCCAACTTTCAGTTGGTAGATGTCCAAGTTCGCAGGTGTACTAAAATCCAAGCTATTCTGCTTATTTCCTTCATTAGTTGATTAGATGCCCAAGTTGTGCATCTGGGAAGCTGTACATCTGACAGCAGATGGCTCCTCAGAGCACAAACATTGGGTCTTAGATTTTTACCTAAATTAACACCCTGCTGGAAAACAGAACACTTTCTCATGTTGAGAGGTCCACAAACCTATCCAGGATTTTGTATTCCTCAAAGTGGGTGAAGCACAAGGTTTTTTAATAGCACTCTTAGCAGGGTACACATGAAACTCTCATAACTAACAGCCACCCTTCATAGTTACTGACTAAAATTTTTCAGGTATTGAAAACTGGCCTTACATGTTTTGATTCTGGGGCACCCTGGAATTTCCCATGACAAGGCCTGTGTTGGATGCAACAAATAATAAAAAAGCTCCTTTTAAAAACTATCGTTTAGACTTTTCGCTTTTAAAATCTGTTTGTGTTTAAACTGTGTCAGGAAGCGAGTCCTTAACCCTAAAAACTAAGTCATATGGAAATGTTAGGGCTGGAATGGCATTACTGTTATGTGTGAATCTTCTCATTTCTGAAACTAATGTGTATTACAGTTAGGGTTGCCAGTGTGGGTTGTATATATTCCTGGAGGTTTCACACATGACATAATCTTTAATTAAAGATTCATCTCTAATTCCTGGAGACTCCAGGACAATCCTGGAGGCTTGGCAACCCTACTTATAGCAGAACCTCAGAGTTATGAACTAACCAGTCCACCATACCCCTCATTTGGAACTGGCGGTACACAGGCAGCAGTAGAGACACGAAATCAAAAAGCAAACACAGTACAGTACCCTGTTAAACATAAACTACTAAAATATGGGAAAGCTGCATTTTTCTTCTGCATAGTAGAGTTTCAAAGCTGTATTAAGTCAATGTTCAGTGGTAGACTTTTGAAAAAACAGCCATCACGTTTTGTTCAGAGTTATGAACATTTCAGAGTTACGAACAACCTCCATTCCCGAGGTGTTTGTCACTCTGAGGTTCTACTGTACCTGACTTCATCTTTAAAGAGAAAACCTTGAAATGTGGGATTCTTTACAGCACTCTAAACTATCTTTAACATTAAAAAAGCATGTTCATAAAGAGATGGTAGGGTTTGTGTGTTTGATGATGGGATACAGGCCTTTTCATCAGCCAAAATCATCCTAGGCTCTGAGCAATTGAGAACTAAATTTCCAAGTCGCCACTATTATTTTTTTAGAAACCACAGCAAGACAAATAAACACTTTTTAAAAGAATGATTTATGTTATTAGCCTATCCCTCTCTTCATCACAAGGTCTATCAATTTGGATCAGTTGTTTACTATTGGAAGAGGTGTAGATCCTTACACAATTTGCTGTAGTATCAACAGAAATACTTACCTTGAAGAACCCCCCCCACATACGCACACACACACACACACACACACACAAAAGGTGAGTGAGAGGGCATCAATGGCTTAGAAAGAAGCCCCACAAGGCTGATACTAATCAAAGGTGTGTGAAGGAGAGAGAAAGCTGGCAATAGAATGAATCAGTGGAAAACAATTTGTACCACCAGGGAAAAATCAAGGCCCCAGGCTGGCAAAGATTTTACACAGATGCTTAACCTTGCATAATATGAATAGTCTTGTTGAAGTTGATGTGTGTGCAAAGTTAAGCATGTGCATAAGTCATAAGAACACAAGAATGGCCATACTGGGTCAGACCAAAGGCCCATCTAGCCCAGTATCCTGTCTTCTGACAGTGGCCAATGCCAGGTGCTTCAGAGGGGATGAACAGAACAGGTAATCATCAAGTGGTCCATCCCATGTCGCCCATTCCCAGCTTCTGGCAAACAGAGGCTAGGGACACCACCCTGCCCATCCTGGCTAATAGCCATTGATGGACCTATCCTCCATGAATGTATCTATTTCTATTTTGAACCCTGCTATAGTCTTGGCCTTCACAGGTCTTTACAGAATCAGGGCCCAAGATTTTATGATGCTCTCAAGGCATTTTGTGGTGTCATTTAACGTTGTTGTTTTCCATGCAACGTGAAAATTTTAAACAACTGAACTTAATGTATTTTTAAATACGTTTATTTACTTATTGACATGAAGAAAACTGGTTTTTTTTTAATAAAAGCAAAAACTTGCCTTTGAACAAGTGTGTAAAAGTCATGGAAATCTGTTTTTTCCCCACGGCTTGTGAAATTTCGCAACGTTGACATGGTGATATTTTTTCAAAGGCAAAAATTTATTTTTTCTTGAGTCATTGAGGTGAGCTGATTCTAGTGCTATTCTGTTGTTGTTCTAGGATTAAGAAAGAATCAAGAGGGATATTTTCAAAGGCACAAAAAGCACTTATATGCCCGGCTCTATTTAAAACCAATAGCAATTAGACACCTGTCAATGTGCCTTTGAAAAATCTTCCCCTACAGTTCTACATTGTTCACCAGTACCTATACATGCAGTTGCATATGTAGACTTTTATGTGCCAGAGCCGAAGGAACAAGAGGGACAGCCCTGTGTGGCCCCACCACCTGGAGATGGAGAAGAAACCAAGCCAAGAGATCAGAGACTCACGTGTGCAGCTGCTGAACCTTGTAGGAGAACAAGCTGGTTGAGTTCACCATGTCGGCCTCTCCCCAGTCTTCAGATATTCAGACTATGAATCAGCAGATGCTGAGTCCACGAGGAGTGCCTCGCCACCTCTTTGGGTCTCTAAACGCAAGTCAGATGACAAACTTCATTCCTCGTCCTTTCCCCTGTCCTCTTCCAAGTGCTCGGAGCGTTCTCATGCTGACAAATGCTCTAAAGCTACGTTTTCCCTCCAGTAAGTTCTCCAGAACTGGTTCAAAACATGGCGCGCATAAGCACTCATTGGCTCCGTCTGAGGCAGCACTGCTGACTCCTGCTCCTCCAGGACCATTGAGTCTAGTGCCTTCATCAATACCAGGGCTGCTGCCATCACTTCAGCTGGTCCAGACAGTCTTGGCACTGTCCATGTTGCTGCTGCAGCAGGCCCTGTCACTTAAGCACCTACCTGTCTTGGTGCCTTCAACTCTGCAGGCTTTCCTATCTTGGAGAGGTTTGATTTGTTTACTGTACCAAATCCCCCGCTACACCTGGTTCTGGTATTGTAGATTCCAGCTTCTTGGACACCATCAGTACATCCAGCTCCACTGGCTTTGCCAGCATCTTCCAGGCAATCAACACACCTGGCACTGCTGGTGTACAGTCAGCACTATCAATCTGGTCTGCACTATCAGTGCGATGGGTGCCCTCGGTGCGCTCGGCACTGCTGGCATCAGTCAGCGTGACCAGCATCATCAGAAGCTTTGACAGCATAATTCCATTCTCTCAGGACGTGTCCGCTGACACCGGCAGCTCCACCAGCACTTGGATGTCTGCAGAGCATTGGTATTCTCCCTTAACCACCCCAAATCATTCAGAGCCTCTCCCAGGCTCTTTGTAGCCTAGGCCGAGAGAGTCAAAGGCCAACCAGTGGCAGCTCAGCATATCTCACACAGGGTTTCTGACTGCATCAAACTTTTTGTTACAATTTTGCCAAAGTTTCTCCTCCACCAAAAATAACAGCTCAGTCCAATTCCTCAGCCTTTTTGAGAAAGGTTCCCATAACAGACATCAGCAAAGCAGCAACATGGTGGTCTATATATACCTTTTCCAGACATTGTGACTTCTCTCAGGTCTTTTGGGACGATACCAACTTCGGCAACTCAGTATTGCAGTCTCTGTTCAGATAATCTGAAGTCCCCCACCACCTGCAAGGGAATTGCCACAGAGTCACCTGCAGTGGAACATATATGTGCATAATCAAGTGAAGGAGAAAAGCGATTACTTATCCACAGTTACTGCTGGTCTTCGAGAGGTGTGCACATATACATTCCGTGACCCTCTGACCTTTCCCGCTGGTTGGGACAATAACTGCACAGGTGGCAAGAAGGAACAGAGATGGAGACAGCAGACATGCCCTTTTTCTGACTTTGGCTCAATGCACAAGGGGAGCAGGGGCACATGTGTCTCCTAGTGGTACTGCTGGCAAAAGTCTCCAACACAAGTGCATTGGGCATATGCATATCTAAAGTGGACTGTATATGTGCACAATCACTTGGAAACATTTGTATTGTTCTTAGCTTTTGTAAGACCTTGTTTTCACACAGCCCAGAATTGGGGCCAAATTTGACTTGGCAATGTCCCTTTAAAATTAAACTAGTATGATACTACAGCGAACAAATGTACTTTGTTGCTTTATATGGAAAACTTTTTACAGCATGCTGTATTTTTGACTTTCAATACTTTCTTCCATCCACAGCGGCTGGGTCATGGCTGTCAACATGTTTAATGTATTTGCCATCAAGCTCATTATTACATCTTGTGAAGGACGAGCGAGAACCATTTTGGTGGTGAAGAGTTATGGTCATTTCCAGATCTGCTAGAGCAGAGTGATAAACCATTATAGTGATCCTAATGTTCAAGTTTTCTATTTAAAAGATTTAACTATAGAACTTCAGCTGGTCATTTATATAGTCAGCAGTTAATTGCAAAATGATGCGACTATTAGTGTCTATAAAATATGATAGCTCAGTAGTCGTGTTTTCCTCTGCTTAGTCACAAAGCAGTTACAGCATGGGCTTCGGGTGAGCTAGCTTTCCCATCCTGCCTGACTCAGCCCTGACCAGTAGCAGTGAGTAGGTAGTTCAATCTCCCCTATCCATCCATTCTTTGATTTTTTGGTTGATGCTGCCGCTAAAGGTGTCAGTTACAATGAGGACATCCAGCCACTGAAAAGTGGATTGAGAATTCAAACTCATTTCGTTTCACAGAGTACAGCAAACAGACACTGGTGGCAATCAATTTTGGTCACTCACTGCTGAATTGAAACAAAGTTTACTGCTCCTTTAGCAATCGTGAGCTTCCTTGTCTCCAGTGACAAGATCTTTGTTTGTTTTAGTAGATCACATCTTGAGAGCCAAAAGGCCATCTCATTTTACATGAATAGAGTTCCCTAAATTGCTGAAATACATTATTCATGCTGTCCCTTATATTTAACTACTCCTACACGTATGTTGGTTTTCATCCAACCTGCTTTTTCTTTCAGACATGGGTTAAGTAAAACCAGCTGGTTAATGGTTTTCCATCTAAAAGTAATCTCTAAAAATGAGTGCTTTTGGGACAGTCCTACATCAAAATGAAAAGCATTCTGCTGTCAGTGCTTCATGGATAGATAGCAAATTGTGTGTGCGCTCTGTATCCATCCCCATGTAGAGGCATTGTAATTCAGACAGTTACTAGGAGTCACAGAGAGGGAAGATGAGAGGTAGTACTGAGTCAACAATGCTCAATGATCGTATTGAGTCAATGGTTTTTAAAAATATTGTTAAGCTGGAGGGTATTGATGGCTTCCAGCAATTGTGTCTTTGATCTGTGGGCAATCACAGACCTTGCTGAAGCTGAAGGGCATGCTAGCCACCTTTCCTTCAGCAATTAAATTCCCTTTTGTTTAGTGATAGCTGAAATACCAGAAGCCACTGCCCAGGACACGGACCAGCATGGCGAGGCCTGAATAGAAGTTGAGCCATGTGGCCCAAGAGGTTTCCTTGGAGACTGATTGTAAACACAGGGGCTGTGGTGTTGATTTTGGTCACAGCTGTTTGAATGTGTGTGAAAGGAATCATAAAGTGAGCAGACAGTGAGAGACTCAGTGCAAGTGTGACCCAGGAGGAAAGAGAGAGTTTCTTTTGGGCAGAGTAGTGGCCGGATAGGCAGGCCTGGAAATTGTGAGTAAGGAAACTATCTTCTATTGTTTGTTCTAATGTGGTTAGGGAGACAGGACTTGATGTACATTCTTTGTAAATAAACAGGATTGCACACACACACACAACCCTGACTCCTATCAACAATTTCTCCTCCTAGCAGAAACATGGCAAGGCACCAAATATTGGCTAACCACTCAGACCAAGGGGTTACCATATTTTCCAAAGCGCTAAAATAATTTAGGGTCATTTGCTTGCTGGGGTTTTAAGAGCTACGTGCTCAGTCCATGGGTAGGAGTGGGTCACCTCACATTGGCCCAAACAATCCCTCCAGCCAACCCAGGGGTAACACTCATGGTCACTGTTGGGAGCTGTACCAGGCAATCCTCAATTAGAAATATAAAATGAGCTTCTCTGGGGCCTTTAAGAGGGGGATTAAGGGAATATGTCCCTGAGCCTTCACCGCTAAAATCAATGGGAGCTGATCAATGGGAAAACTTGCACTGCTAACACTTCACCAGCTAGGTGGATAAATAGGGGACTTCAGTCTGCAGAGCTGGTATCTTTTTACTTCAGGATACATTGGATCAAGCTCTCTATGAGGACATCAAAGAACTATTAACAAAAAAACAAAACACACCAGCAAGCCTCAGTTCCAGGTCAAAACATATTGAGACTTGGTTTTTTGCGTGGCCCTTCCTGTGATTTTCCTCAGCTTTCAGGAGCTCTCACTGTTAAGCAGCTGTGGATATTCTGCCAGTTGGGCTTTTCTTGCTATATTGTCAACAGCATAGAACAGAAAACATTAAGTTAGTTTTTCAAAAAGAGTAATTTCAAATTGTGTCTAAAAATTTAGCTAATTTCCCCCCCAAACCCACCAACACACACACACACTTTTAACTCAATAAGCATTTGGTTTTGAGGCCCATACTCCCTTCAAGTGTCTTCATGGGCAATCTCTTGTCCCTCCCTTTGCTTCATCCCACTGCCCTCTTCTGGGGAATGACTGGAGGATCTGAATCAGCGTAAGCTAGTAAGTCTGTTGTTGGATCCTGCTGCTCCGGCTTTTTAAAATGTAAATTCACTTTGTGGTGTAGACACTGTCTTAATTACCGCAGGATTAATTATTCTTGTGGGAATGGGGGGAAGAAGGGATTGTACAAGACTAGGGATTAATACAGTGCTCTCGGAGCCAGAACATCCAGAATGCTTTTAAATGTTAGAGCCAGAGCCATGGGTCCCAACAGAGAAGTTACTGGCTCCTGCTATTCTAGAATTGGATATTAGGCTGCCTGATAAGACTTGAAGACGACATCAATGGATTTGGGAGTCAGTGGAGCTGCCCGTTCCTATGCTGGAAGGAGTTCCGGGCTGCTGAGATTCTCTCATGAAAATGCAATGGAACCAAGCCGCCTACTGGAGAAAGAATGAAGGTTGTGGTGCCTGTCAGGGGACTGTGTGAGGAGGGAGAGGTGGCAGGATTGGCGGTTTGGGTAGCTCATCTGAAATAACCCATTGTGTAGGAGTACCTGAACTCTTGTATGCTCATTTGAACCAAATTAAAACTCCCAACCTTTAGAGGCTTTCCCAGTGCCAGTACTAGTTATTTCTTAATAAGCACTCAGAATAAAAGAGGACACCAACTAGAGCTTTTTCAAACTCACCCATTCAGCATACCAGGGGAAAGATCCTGTTGATCTCCTGGAAACTATTTGGATGGTAAATGTGTTTCGTTAATACAGTTTGGGTATTGGAAAGTGTTTGGAAAGAGGACTTTCCAAACAAAAGGAATAATGTGTAATATATCTGGCTCAGTAGCTGAACCACAGGAATTCACTTTTTCCATTTCCTCGTACAGGACAAACAAAGTAGGCTTAAAATTAGTAAGTCCCTGTTAGTCAGTGCATTGTGAATGTCACACTATCCTAATGCCACTGCTCATGGAAAATGGTTTCAAAGCTAATATACAAGTTTTAAATAACTTTCCTGGTAGTTAGCATATGTATAAATGTATATATGTATAGTTAGCATAATAAAGATGGACCTGCTATTTGGACAGCCAGCTAGAAAGCTAACAACCTTCACTTGTATACAGCTGGAGGTTTGAGATAGAGAGGGCCAGTAGGATTCAGTAACCGGAAGATTCTAGACACCGATAGAGTGTGATTGTAAAGATACCTGAGGGAAATTGCTAGAAGCTGAGTATTGGAATAAGATAGAATCTATGTGCTGAATGATAATCGTTTCATGGTGTCCTTCCAGAGATGCAATGGCCAAATTAATTGGACATATAAGTGGTGATGTAAATATGGAGAAAATCCACTTCATCACACCTTTCTTTTAAACTTCCCCTGCTTTTTTCCAGTGGAAGAAAGAGAGAAAAGGTAAAAAGGAAGCCAGGGGGGAGAGGGGGGGCGGTGGAAGTCCCTAAAATCCCAGCCAAGTTTGGAAAACTGAAATGTTTTGGCTCCAGAAATTGAAATGAAACACACAACTGAAATGTTTCGACAGTGTTGATATTTTCCCATCAATTTTCTTTGTCAAAATCTGTGCCTGCAGAAAATTGGATTTTGATGAAACCTCATTTTCCACCAGGAAAATCTTTCATTTTAAAAATGTTGACCAACTTTACTTATAATGTATGTGTGTGCATTTCAGAATAAAATATCTTGCACTGGAAATCTATAACTTTAAATGATCATTTTTAATTTCAACTCTTCCATTTAAAGGCGCAATATTCCCTGAGGATGGTTACTTTTATTAACGTAGTATATGTGTGTGCTACCTGGAAATGCTAAACCCAAAAGAAACAAGTTACAAACTGTTTGGTCACAGCACCTTTCATGCATCGATCTCAGTCACAACAATTTAAGCTTCCTATCACCTTTCAGACTGAGGTATTATTATCCCCATTTTGCACATGAGGGTGGTGATGGTGGTGGTGTGTGTGAGGGGCGGGAAACTAAGCCAAAAACCATGACTTGCCCAATGTTACACAGTAAGTCAATGCTGGAGTCTAGAGCAGAGGTGGGCAAACTTTCTGGCCTGAGGGCCACCTCAGGGTTACGAAATGGTATAAAGGGCCGGGTAGGGAAGGCTGTGCCTCCCCAAACAGCCTGGCCCCTGCCCCCTCCCACTTCCCGCCCCTGACTGTCCCCCTCAGAAGCTCCGACCCATCCAACCCCAACTGCTACTTGTCCCCTGATCGCCCCCTCCTGGAACCTCCCATCCCTAACTGCCCACCTAGGACTCCACCCCCTATCCAGCCCCCGCCCCACTCCCTGTCCCCTGAGTGCCCCGACCCCTATCCACATCCCCGCCTCCTGACAGGCCCCCTGAGACTCCCACGCCTATCCAACCCCCCTGTTCCCCGTCCCCTGACTGTCCCCCCTGCCAGAACCTCCATCCCATCCAACCGCTCCCTGTCCCCTGACTGCCCCCCAGGATCTCCTGCCCCCTTATCATGCCACTTAGAGCGACGGGACAGGCTTATTGGAAAGCCTGGGAGGTGGGCGGGCGCAAGCCGCGCTGCCTGGCAGGAGCGGCAGGCCAGAGCGCTGCCCGTGCAGCCGCATGGCTGTGGGGGAGGGGCCAGGGGCTAGTCTCCCAGGCTGGGAGCTCAGGGGCCGGGCAGGACGGTCCCGCAGGCCGTAGTTTGCCCACCTCTGGTCTAGAGGATGTGACTGCCAGCCACCTGCTGTAATCACCATTTAGGAAACAGAATATGCTCCACCCTTATTTTTGTAATGTAGAGGGGCAGGACATATTAAACTGGTTCAGCAACAGCCTTTTATTCAAGTGCACAGAGAGAAGAGGGTGTATAGTCTGATTTAGGGGTGGACAGATCTGTTTTGCTTAATTTCAAGCCCATTTTGACTGGGGATTCACAAATTTGACTTAAATGTTCTTAGGTTCACATTTTGCTTAGACGGGAATTTGCTTATGGTAAAGGAAATTGTGTGTGCGTGTGCGTATGTGCACGCACGCAAAGCGAAAATCCAGCCAGGGAGTCTGGCTTACAGAGAACAGGGGCATGAGGCACTCAGGCTAGAACTACCCAGAGACAATAGAGCAGATCTGAGGAGGACACCAGTTACCGTTGAACTGACTCAAGACCAAAAACATTTTGATTCAAAGTCGTCAGAGCATTTTTGTTTTAACCAAAAATATTGAAACAAAACATTTGGACATTTTCTGAAGTGAAAGTTTTCAGAACTTTCCATTTCACAGAAATGTTGGCTATTTCAACTTTTCATCCTGATTTAACACGCAAATTTTGAATTATTGGAATTTCCCCTGGGATGGCCATTCCCATTTTTGACCATCTCCAGCGATAGCTTCTTTAGGCATGATAGAATAACCACAGGTGCCTTTTACCTTCTCATTGATGGTTCACAGTAATTGTATTTCAATAAATCTCAGAAAATAATCAGGAGGTTCTGTAGGTGTGTAATGGCACTTCTCTGCCATGGGCCTTCCAGCAACTGAGCTGAAAGGAATGGTTCCTTTTTCTCAGACCCTCTGCTGAACCTGCATTCCTAATAGGTTTCCTCCTCTTCTTTTATGTCTGCACCAGTGCCAAGCCAATATGCTGAGAGGTGGGTTTTGAGGATGGCAATTCACATACTGTAAACTATCAGGCCATTTAGTTCAGTGAGCCGCCATAAAATTCTTGGGCTATACTTGGATGTTACTTATGGGCTACCCATTCTTCTTTGCCATTTATACTGCTCATATTTGTTCTAGCTTTGCAGGGGAGCTGGTCTGTCTCTTTCAAGAATACCAACATTGGCCTGGACTTCTGTCTCTAGATGGTTGGCAGTAAAACATCCCATTGGACTTCTGGTAGAGTATCTGCCACAGTCTTTCTCACAGCATGTCTGGACATTTTACAATGTCATTAGGCAGAGCTGCAGCATAGAAATTCCGTGTCCTGTTTATTAAAAGTATTAAAGATTTATTGTACCATAAATCAATTAATTATTCACATACCTCTATTTATACAAAGCCCAAAGTGTGTGAGAGGTTTTATAGACAAGTAAGACAAGTCCCTGCCCTGAGGAACTTACAATCTAAATAGACAACACACACAGATGACAGAAGAGGAATGGGATGCATTGAAAAACAAGGAGGCTGAACTGTGAGCTTTGGCATGAATTTTGTTTTGTGGATATCATGCTATGCTGGTACCAGGTAGTTGTAGGGATAAAAGCCTGGCACCACTGAAGTCAATGCCCAGCACTTCACCCCAGCTCTTTTGTGGCTTGATTTTGCCCCACATACCCATTGTTCATAGTACTTACACAAGTAGTTCCATTGACTTCAATAGGGATGCTTGTGTGAATAAGAGTAGCAGGAAAGTGGTCTTCATATACTTAAAGGAAACCATCACAAATGTCACTACCTTTCACTCTAAGTAAAAGTAGCATTCTGGGACCTTATCCTTCTCTAACATAAACACACAGCTGTGTGTGTGTGTGCATTTATTAAAAAAATTCCAAAACAACACTCTACTGTGCACACCTTTTCCCCTAAGGAGATGACGAGACAACAGATACATGACAGATGTTATTCATGTTGCTTAATGTATGCTTGGACCTATGGGCAATAGAGTAGAATTCTATCCAAAACAACAGCATAGACATTTAAAAATGTAATAATCAATAAATATGTCTATGGAGACTGTCTTTCCAGACAATGATGACAATTGAGGAGGGGTGGTGATGTGAAAATCACTCTGCTCAGAATTTAGTGGGGAAAAGGCAAGACATCTGGCATGCTGTTTTAAAGGCAAGTTTCAACAGATAGTTACAAAAAATACGTTGGCAAATGTCTTTTTTTGTTTCTTAACATTTTAAAAAAATGTTTCATTGCTTTGCACACAGATATGGGGTCTGGGTGCTAAGGATTAACCTAGTCTACTTACTGCTCCCTCCTTTCCTCCTGAGAATTGGTGTTTCTCTGATTTCCTTCCTCTTCCTGTTTGCTCTTAAACTCATCCATCATCACATAATATGGCCTGCCTCTCCATTCCATTCCACCAGTGTAACTAGACTGTCTTTACTGGAGTATATACTGGCGTTATGGAGTGGAGAATCAAGTCCATAGACTAATCTCATCTATGGTATTTACAGTAAGACTTTACTGAATGAGTCTCATAGAGGTCAAAGTTGGGTTGGGGCATGATGGGAAGACAGATGAATTGCCAAAGAATCAGAGAAGGAAGAGAGAAGTATTCCCAGGGGTATGGGATGGTGCTGATTATCTAACCTCGCCAATCATCACCAGAGTCATCTGCCTATAAAGTGAACAAAACCAAGTTAATTTAAAATAAACCTGTGTTTAAAAGAAATTATAGATTGAAACGGGTCTTATAAACATTGTTCAAAGTGGTCATCTTCTCTCACTGAATTATATGCAGAATAAGTTTCTCCACATCCTTATTGATCTCACTTTCTGGAAGTAGCAGTTTCCATGTAGGCCAGAGTCATCCATGATATAGGAAAGACGAAACTTCCAACAGTCATTCTCTTCAGTAATATTTATTATTTCTCAACCATCTTCTTATAGCAATATTTATCTGTAAAAAAATGCTTCCATTTTCCATTTAGAAATGACCCCATTTGATCTTGAATTTTAATTCAATTAAATTCAATTAAATTCTTTTAATTATTTGATCCAGTATAGGGGAGTTGTCTAATAATAGGTAGTTCTGACAAATATCACTTGAAATAATCTATCATCCCTAGCATCCATTTCATCTTGGAGGTATTGCTTGGTGGTGAGAGTTCCTGAATTTACCTTCACTTTTTCTGGGTCAGACCACACCTTTTTGCTTTATATTTCAAGAGCTGTGTAGGAGTGTAGAGGAACCTTCCAGAATCCCTGGCTGTGACCAGGAATGAAAACACTGTTGTGTCCTGTCAGCTTTGAGGCAATGTCATGAAGAAGATTGCCTCATTTACTTTCCTGATTCCCAGTTCCATAGTCATTCCTCTAAGCTGTGCCACCTCTCCTGTTCCAAGCTTCAGAAGTGGCACCGTAGGTATGTACCATTCCGTTTTTCACTACTCTCTCATTTGTTTCTGTCCTCATTAACCCTGCTATATCTTTCTTCAGTAGGTCATTCGGGGAGTGTAAGATCTTACCTGCTTGTTTTAAAAGTTCTTTTAACAGGTTCTTGCCAAATATGCCACAAGCTCCCTAGATTCCTCTTACAAGATCTATTGTTCTGGCTGCTGTCTGACCTAACAAGTTATACATAGAAGACCTACTGATTATAAAAGCTACATATGCCTGTGTAGGGTATGCCCTTAAAGGTGGAGCGAGCCACAGATGAGTCTCTGTAATTTTTTCTGCCATCTATGCTGTTGATTATAACTAGAGTTTTCTCTGTCTCAGTGGAGGACTCTACTCATTTTGTGAATGTTTCCTCTGTGATGCCAGTTGCTCCTATTTTTATTATAAATTTTAATAAAACAGTTAAACTTTTTCAGCTTCACCATGCACGTGAGTCCCTCAGAAAGACCCAATGGGCAACAACCAGTTTAGCTGTGGTTTTGGTGTACCAGGGATGTTCCCACTGACCTACCTTCCTGCAAATCCTGCTCATGCCTCTTCTGGCCAGCTGGGTTTCATTGCACTTGTGCACTGCTTTGCCATTCCTCAGTTATGGTTCCTCTTCTTACTGTCCACCCCCATTCACACCTCGCTCTGTCTGTCTGCCTCACCCACACATTGTCCCTCTTTACTTGGAAGTCTCTCTTTGTAAGCGCTTCCAGTCTCTTGTTGGCTGACCTCTTTTTGCCATTTCTAACTATTTTACCATATGCACTGCTTTGCACAGTGATATCTTTCACTGCATTAGTCAGAGGGGCTTATTATCTAGGGGTCTGAACATAAGTCGGTCTCTAATGCACGTGGCGATCCACAAAATCTGTTTTTTCTACATGTTTGCATGGAAGTCTTTGTGACAGACGTGGAGTTGATATGCCTTGATATATAACATGTCAGAATGGTACGAGTATGATCAGAGGCCTGGCCAGTGAGGTAAAGTTACTGTGTTACTGCAGTGGGCATTAGAATTTCCTGTATGACTGTATGGATCTAACTTAAACTGGGGCAGTCAGGGAATGTTTATTATTTGCCTATCATGTTTGAATTCCATCGGGACTGTGCAGGAAGGCAGCACAATGGTGTGTAAATAAGAACATCCCAGCACATTGTTGGGAGGGAAGGGAAGGGGGGGACTTGCACTTCAAGGCTTCTGGCTGAAGTGGCATAGTTATTTTGGCAGAATGGGAGCCTGGACACAAAAAGAACACAGAACAGTTAAGAAGCCCTTCTGAGGGGAGGTAGGGAGATCATTTGCCAGAAGCTGTCTCAGCAAGCAAGCTGGAGGAGGCTAAAAGAATTGGACCTTTTCAGGTCCAGGGTATAGTAAACCTTAGGGAAAAGGTAAACATGCATACAGTCCGTTTAAGTGATTTTAAGATCTATTTTTTTGAAATGCTTTTGTTCTAAATATTTTGCTTGAAGGAAGATGCTTGGCCAATGGTTCCCATAGTCCTTGCCCCAGAGGGAACAGAACTTTAGGGTCTATGCCTACGTCAGACCTGCTGAGGCAAACATGGTTGATCACAGGGGACTGCAACCTAGGGCCCATCTGAGAGTTGGAAAATCTCATGATTCCATCCCAAGAGACAGGAGATGGCTTGAGTCTGGACCTTGATGGAGTGTGCCCAGAGAGCACGAGTGAGGTCACAGGTGTTGTTTACCTAGTAACTAGGAGAGCGTATCCAGGCTTAGATGGTCTCATCTACTTTAGTTGCTTTCTGGAGGAAGTGGGTGCTCTAGCGTGCTGCAGCATGGCTGCCCATCCCATGAACTAGTGAGTACAGCTGGGTAAAAAAAGGTGTTTGGCTGAATCGTTTATTGGATGAAAAATGCAGTTTTGGCTGACATGAAACTGTTTGCAGATATGACATTCATTGTTTTGCCATTCACAAAATGGTCAGAGGAGGAGGAAGAGATGGTGAAGGTGGTGATGCTGCTGCCCTCCTCCCCTTTATATCCATTAGCCTGGAGATTAGGGCACTCACATGGGATGTGGAAGAGCCAGGCTCAAATCCCTGCTCTGGAGCAGACCCAAAAGAGACTTTTGCAAATCAACAAAAACTCTGAAAAATTTCAAATTCAGTTTGATGTGAAACCATTTTTTCCCCAGAACTGCCACAGAAACAAATAATCATTTATTTGCCCAGGGGTCACCCAATGAAATTAATAGGCACCAGGTTTAAAACAAACATAAGGAAATACTTCTTCACACAATGCAGTAAACCTGTGGAACTCATTGCTAGTGGATGTTGTGAAGGCCAAAAGTATACCTGGGTTAAAAAAATAATAAGTTTATGAATAAAGAATAAGTTTATGGAGGATAGGTCCAGCATTGGCTATTAGCCAAGATGGCCAGGGATGCAACTCCATACTCTGGATGTCCTTAAACCTCTGACTACCAGAAGCTGGGATTGGACGACGGGATGGATCAATTGATAAATTGCCCCATTCTGTTTGCTTTCTCTGAAGCATCTGACACCGGCCACTGTTGGAAGACAGGATACTGAGCTGGATGGATCATTGGTCTGACCCAGTACAGCCATTCTTATGTTCTTTACCAATGAGTTAACCTGTAGCTCTGAGTTATGCTCTTTGACCTTGGTGGCTATGTGGAAACTACTCAAGTGCAGTTGCAAGTCAGCCTAGTCTGGCAATGTAGACTCGTATAATTAAGGATTTTTCCCCGTTTCTTTTCTCTTTTTGCCCTGGGCCACCATGTCATGCAGAGATAGGCAGTGCACATGAGATTACTTCAACAACCATCTTTTATTTAAATTGAAAAATGTAAGGAATGTATATGGTCTAAATTTTTTTCTGACCTGTCCATCTCTAAGCCTTCAAGTTTCACTTCTCTGTAGTTGGCTTTGATCTTTAATATATAGATAGATACACACTTTGATAGTTCTATAGCTTTAAGATTATTATGATCATTCTACTCACCAAAGCAAGCAAAATGGTAATTACAGTGGTTTAGAAATTCTGTATCACCTTTCAGCATGACAAAGCACAAAATGTTTTTATAGACTTCAGTCCAGTGCATGAGAGAGATCACTTACCTACCACTTGTATCCTATAGCCTTTCTGCCTCACAAACACTACACCACAGTGTTTAGTAGTGGAAGCAAAGAATAATTTCTGGTGAAACTACAGCAAGCATTTTAGAGAAGCAGAATGCAATTACCCTTGTTTAAATTTGGCCATGGGATTAGCACTCATGCGAGAAGTGTCAGGCGTCTCGAATGGCCACCTATGGGAAGAGCTTGGTTTCACAGACCCTTCCAGTAAATGGCACTCCCAGTGGCACAGAGCCCCTTAACATCTTGCTTGAGGCATTATATTCTTTCTGATTTGGAGAGAAGTGCCAGCTGCTGATTCACCAACACTAGATCCTGGAGCTTCTCCATTTTAGATGGGGCCTCTCGCCCAAGCACTGAGCAAATCTTATGAAAACTGACAAGCCTGCAGTAGATTGGCTGCAGGGTTAACAAAGATGGACACTTATAGTAACTAAAATATTTCTCTTTGGTGAGAGCCTTAAACACCTTCTGACAAACAAAAAGTCTCTTTAAAAATCAGCCTGGAAGGGTTGAGTATCCATTACTTGTCCTAAGATAAGAGTTTGCCTGGGCAAAAACTTGCTCTGCCTGCAGCACAGGAGCGTGTGTGATTTTCACAATTGCAAAAGCAAGATTTAATTCTCAGATAAAGAGGAGCCAAGTACATGAGCTCACTCAAAGCACTTCATCTCAAAGAAGTATTAAACACAAATTTCCGTTGGTTCTGCGGCAGAAAGGTGGACCAAAATGAATGAAACCTGACCTGGGAAATATTTGGTTCACATGGATCCTAGTTCTGTTAACCTCAGCAATGAATGGCAAGATCAGGCACATATTACACCAGTGTGAGTAATGTTCTCAGCGGAGGGATGACCCATAGAGGGTGCCATTGCAGCTTGAGTGTAAATTACAGCAATCCTTAGGCTGACTCCTACTCAAGGGGAAGGCAAAGCCCTAAACATCTCAAAAATACTGGTGCCCACATGGAGCAATGAAGAATCTGTGCTACAGTGTTTGGGGCCTTTTTACAAGGGAATACTTGTCTTTACCAAAGAAATCTAAAGCTTTCCCCATGGAGGTTCATACATGTGCCGATCCCCTGGAGAAGTGTCATAAAACCTTGTGCTGTATTTTCTGGAAGAGAAGGTGTTTGTCCTCCCCCATCTCATCCCATCCCACCCCCTAAAAAATGCATTGCCCCAAACAATTATTTCTCCACTTTACAGAAAAATCTCTCCAAAGAGCAGTTGCAGTACAGGAGATCCCATAAACAGGCCATTCATGATCTCTGCTGGGCATAAAAAGGGGATTTAGAAAATTAGAGAAGGTGCAATGTCCTGCCTGCTGTGATCAAGATTAAATCAGCAGCAGCCTTATTGGGCTACCAGGTCCCTTTAGACCATCACTGGAGACAGTAGCTATCAGCCCTGTCATAAATGGTTTTCATGATGCTATTCAGAAGAACTATAGCAAATCAATGAGATTTCCCATAGAAAGATTTAGCAGCAAACAGTGCATGAATTTTACAACATCCTGTTTTTAGATTTCAATTTGTCCTGTTTTACAGATTGCACAAACTTCTTCCTCCATTTGCATGAACTGAATGAGGGCCTATTGAGAAAGAGGAAGTAGGGTTGAATGCCAAATGTCAGATTTTAGATGTTGTAGTTCCTGGGATGATCTCATGATTCAGCCCCAGGGAATCAACATTATATCCATTCTCTGATCCTGGACAAATCACTCACTTGTGCCTAATTGAGAAGTTGTTATTAACTATTTATTGGGTGATGGATATTTTTGTTTATTTCATTCCCCCCACCTACCCACCCAACACACACACACTATTATTATAGCAACTTGTTACTAAAGCCAACATTAAAGTAAAAGTCAACTTCACAAATGGTATCCAATTGGGGTTAGCCAGAGGATTACTACTGCAGCCAAGAGTCAGGAATCAAGATGCACCCACTACATACACTCATTGAAAAGAAAAGGAGGACTTGTGGCACCTTAGAGACTAACCAATTTATTTGAGCATAAGCTTTTTGCGAATACAGACTAACACGGCTGCTACTCTGAAACCTGTCATTGAAAAGTGTAACCAAAAGCCAGACCAAGTAAATGCACTTTACAGAATGCCCTGAGGTCCACTAAAAATGGCTCTGGCAAACCCCCAGGGGGAGTGAGCTCCCAATGCACTAACCCTTCACTGGGAGCGTTTGGTAGCAGCAGTGGAATGTTCAATCACAGGAAGTACAGGCAAGAACATCCCCCACCCAACAATAATTGTCATGGTCAGATCTAGCATGAGACACCCTGTCAGGCCACTTGATCCCAGCCCAAACAAAGATTTAATGATTATCTCCAACCCCTCAGATGGTATCCAGA
The DNA here is from genome assembly GCF_965140285.1 of Lepidochelys kempii. Lineage (NCBI taxonomy): Eukaryota > Metazoa > Chordata > Testudines > Cheloniidae > Lepidochelys > Lepidochelys kempii. Next base: position 164,492,065 of record NC_136380.1, read on the forward strand.
AGCAAACAGAAAGCTAGTGTGAATGCGTCAGCACAGAGTTGTGTGCTCAGCACAGCATGAGCCAGCAACTGCACTCTTCACTGGCTGAAGCTGCTGGGTAGACCTAAAGAGAAGACCTCAGCAAAGCACATTGCAGCAGATTGTCCTAGAGGTTACAAAGACATGGATGATCACAGCAAGAAGGGTCGCTACCTCTTGTCCAGCCATACATGGGAAAAGGCACTGCAAGCCACTCAGTTACCTGGGACTCGAGCAAAATGCGAGCTATTCCTGAATTGCCCTGTATCATTTTGATGACTAAGGACACCCACTGCAAGCTCTTGAGGCATGGTTTTTCACTAGTGTTGCCCTTTTGATATGTGGCAATATCTTCGTTGGATTCAAAGAATAAGACAGTCCACACACAATGAAGTTCGCTGTGTCTCTAAGAATCCCAAAGTATACCAGCTAAGAACTGAGCCTATAGAATACACTAGACGAATTGCTTTGACAGTCTGTTCCTGCTTATGTATCTAGCATCTCTGCTGCTGTTACTTCTGGTATCATCTGCCTCCTCAGTTTCGGCTGTTGGTGCTATGTCTGTATAATGTCTGGCCACACATCAAGGCAACACTCCTATACCCAGGTCTTTCCTTGCTTACGGCATTGTAAATCAGGGGTAACTCCACTAAAGATAATGGGGTTAGACCGGTGTAAAATTGGTGTAAAGGGACATCAGGGCCTCTGGAGTATGCTAAAGTAGGGAACATCAATTCCAACGCCTCAGATAAGAAGCTACTGGTGTACAAAGTTGGATCAGAAAACTCAAAGCAGAGTGGGAAATCCCGCTCTGTATCACCGCTCTGGGTCAGTGAATAAGAAATAGAAAGAATCTCAGACATTTCAGAAGGGCAGTAATTTTCTGGGACTATTCACATTAAATGTTTGTTCAAGAGAAAAGTAGTTGAAACAGGAAGGTATGCATGGCTGCTGCTGAAGAAAAGCATACTTGTGCCTCATTGGAAAGTTTTTTGTTTTGTTTTGTTTTTTTAAAAAGAACAGAACATCCTTTCTAAAGTCGTCCGTGATAATGCAGTCAAGGTCAATGAGAACTCAGGTTACCTACTGCACCACATCCTCCCAGTTGCATAAGTTAAAGTGCCATGTATAGGGTAGCTTTCATCTTTTGATTTGACTTGTTGCGGAAAGTTTTGCACAACTGGACAGAACCCTTCTCCTTCACTCTGATAGTGTCCCTTTTTGTGCTCGTGGATTTCCCAATAGATACTAGAATATATATATTTCTGTGATGCAAAGAAACAAACAGAAAACCTGGTGACTGAATACCTTTGACACAGACTAGATAAAAAGTTATATATGTGCTACTTTCTTCTGAATTACGTGCTCAGATTTGTACTACCCAAGGAATATTTTTGGCAGAATAATGTCCTTAGGACTTTGTCCTGCCCTCTTACAGCAACATGTAGCACTACAGATGAAGTCCGTTGTGAGATACATGCACACATAATGCTCCTTTTATGGACTGGGTGGATGATTTTAAAAATTGTGAATGAAAGCACTGTTTGGCTCACTATCATCTGAGAGCTTTTATTAGCTATTATGAGTGGTCAGACAACTGCCAAGTATTTGTGAAAAAAATCATAAATCTTAGCAGTTTTCACAGATGTAATTATGAATGTATATAGAAGGTGATTTATTCATTATTGTACTATTTAAACTGTTTCAGTTATATCCAGTCAGGAAACAGAGGGAATAGTATGTGACTTAATTGGCCACACAGCACGAATAGTTAATGGCAAATAGTCAAAGTGACCATTTTGCAAAACCTACTGGGTGACAATTGTTCATTCAATCTATCTGGTGGGTAATTATGAATAATAAATACAAATGAAGATCACTTCACAAACCATTTGCTACATAAAAAGGGGCTAAGGTTATTATTCATAATGAATAATTCAACAAGCTCTTCAGATCATAAATAAATAGTCACCTCTAGAAGGGACTGAAAAATGTGGCAAAGAATTTTTCTCCTGGAGGGCCATCAGTGTATTTTTGTCTCACTGCATCCCTGTCTCTAACTTGGCAATTTTCAATTATATTACTGACACTGAGCCAAGTAAAACACAATTTACATGCAGACTTGAATGTACTGAGCAACAATACAGGTCACAAACAATGCAATGCATTAAATATAAGTGCAAAGATTTCCACAGTGTTTCGCCCATCAGCGTTATAATAATTTTCTCAATAATACTGTTAAGGCAAAAAATCCAGTATTAGTGAAATAAAGAGAAAATAACATGCTAGATATTTTTCTTAGTCAAACACATATTGACAAAGGTGAGCAGTTAAAACCTACCAGGATCTTGGCACTATTGACATTAGCTGCGTGACAAAATAAAGCTCCAACACCTTAGTCATAATACAGCAGTGTCATTGTTTCTGAATTCCCCGCCTATAGGGTGATATCTCCATGGTTCATTGAAAAAATATTGATCTGTACACATTTTCAGGTGTAGGCACCTTTTCCCAGCTATAGACTTCTGGATACAGTGAGATCTATTCTGATTGGACTTACTTTGCGGAAGTAACATTTTTCTAATACTTTGGTCACCTGGATTTTTTACCACACAGCTGCTCATTACGTGAAGTGTGGGAGAAGGGGTGGGGATAGCAAATGTTATCGGAAGAAGTGATTGGCCCAAGACCTAACGTTCGGATCTGCATTTCATGCATTCCAACATTCAGGAGAGTCTGGCAGTGCTCCCATTAGAAAAGAGAAATGGAACCTGCGAAAAGGGGAGAGAGATAAAAGGTCACAAATATAAAGCTTTGAAAGTACATCAGAAGCTTGGTGTTCAAGGTGCACGTGGCCACTAAGCTGAATTAAATATACACGACATCAGATATGTTAAATCATGCAGAGACTCTGTGTTTAGCAGCTTTATGAAAAGGGGAATCCCTCTCCAACTGTATTCAAGTTTCCTCATGTCTCTTTCACAATTTTGCATGGTATGAACAGAACACACAACATTCCTCCCCTACCACTACCACCACCGCCTCTCCCCCACCCCTCCCCCAAACAGAGTTAGTAATTTTTGGTGAGACATTTTCCAAGTCAAAAAATCTTTGTGCACACTCTTACTAGTGGAAGCTGCCTCCTAGTTGTTGAATGCCAGAAGTGTTTAGCTGTGACACTGAGTCCTTTTTCCTGACCTGGGGAAGAGTTCTGTGTAAGCTCAAAAGCTTATCTCTCTCACCAAGAGAAGTTGGTCCAATAAAACCTCACCTAACTTCTCTCTTTAGAAGTATTTCCAGTTATTGTTAAGACTATCAAGTTTCCACAATATAGGGCCTTTTCCTATGATTCACTGAGCATCTCCTCAGGTGGTGAGCCTCATCAGCTCCCATCAAAATCAATGGAAGTTGATGGAATAGGGCCCATCATCAACACTAAAAAGAATTCCTATGCCAAGAAGTCTTTGGGTGTCTAAGCCTCGTTGATTCTGTTCCCATCTTTCCTTTCCCAGTGTTATAATTGCATACATTTTTTAACATCATAGCGATAAATTCAAGAATGTTTTGGATGTTTCTTCTGTGTTCATGCCCTTATTTCTCTTCAGTTTCTTCAGGGCTTACTCCACCTACAGAATTAATGGGCTGAACTGGCTAATGAATTTCACTAAGGCCACCTCATCCCCCTGCCCTGGCCACACTTCTTATCCAGTCAGAACCACCACTCTCCAAGCTATGCAATCTCTTATGGCCCTGCCCCCTGGGAGGTTATGACCACACACCACAGCTTCCTCCCTGATGGCCTTTCTGTTTTGGGAACTTTCTGCCACGGTTTTATTCGGAATACCTGAGATCCATTTTTTGCATTAATGTACTGAAACTGTGTGGTTGGAAGAATAACAATTTAATTTCCTCAAGTCAGTGACATTGAGAACCTGCTGATTCCATTATGAATGTAATAAATTATTTTTGCCCTTCTGTTGTGTAGTGGGTGATATCTGATCATCGCTTGTTCACTATGGAAACTGGAGTTCATTGCCCTTCCCACTCTGGGGTAGCATACTTGAGTTACAAATGGGATGTTAGATATAACCAAGGCGAGGTCTTTGTTTCACTATCATAACTTCTCTGGGGTTTAATGAGCCAAGACGTTGTATGACGATAGACCAAATACTCTAATTCTATATCTGTTATGTTTTGCAGCTTGCATCTGATGGCTTTACTGACTTTATTTAAATCAATGAACTGAGGGTTTTTTAAAAAATATTTCCATAATGAGCTCAAGATTTTTTGTTTTTTGCAAAGCTGTTTTTTCCATTTGTGTTAGCTAATGTTACTGGAAGCGCAGTTTTAAAATATGGAGCTCTACCCCACAAACCTAAAGTAGCTGTCAGTGTGTCAACTTTGATTTAAAAGGTCTTGTCTTTTAAGATCAGCTGGTTTATGATAGATCCACAGGGAGTGACTTTAAATCCTCCCAAGTAAATATATGAGGTATTGTTTTAGCCATGCTGAATTTAAGATACCTATACATATTTTTCTGCAAGTTTTCAAAGTTAGGCACTTAAATCTCTACTTAAGCACTTTTTAATTTTTTTCCTCCAGATGCCTGAGGGATTTAGAAGCTTGTCCCATTGCCTTTCAATGTTACTTCAGCTCCTGAGCCACATAAACACTTTTGAAAATGTTACCCTTAATAAGTTGCCCAAGTTTCAGAATTGAAGAGCACCCACAGTGCCTCCTGAAGTGGGAGATCAGCACTTCTGAAACTCAAATCACAAGTTAAAGTATCTATGTAGGTATTTAGATACCTTACTTCAAGCACCAAACTGAAAAATGTGGCTGTACTCTCAATATATTAAGATTGTAACAGGTGTGAGCAAACTATTTTGTTTTTCGGTATTAGTAGGGGAGGAGCTGTGTTAAAATCTATTTGTCAGTCTAGTTTCTTATATGGCTCCCATTGCTGTAGTACCTGAGCGACTGATATATATGAAAGTGTTTAACTTTCAAGAACCTCTGTGATCTGTGGAAATGTAATCTCCATTTTACAGATGGGAACTGAGGCAGAGTGATTCAGTGACATGAATAAGATCACTCAGGAAGTCTGTGTAAGAGCTAAGAACTAAACCCGCTTCTTCTCAGTCCCTGTTTGGAACCTAACCTCAAGACCACCAAGAAGGAGATTGTGTTGAATGGTTTCTTGGGAGGAATTACACACCTAAAATCTTCTGGATAGGTGTAAGGGGGAACAAATTAGTCTACACACATGTGAGTATTGTGCACATTTCAACAGAATGAATGTTGTTGAGGTGGTTGGATGCATGTGCCATTATGTGTCAGCTAGCACAAGGTCTGAGATAATTGTAGGCTTGAGGCATCTTCTGTGTGAGTGTAGGAAGTTGGATGGGATCTCTGTGGTGTATTATTAAGAGTACAGCTCTGGTCATCTCCTTAGAATAACAATGAGAATGTATGTGAGGTGATCTGAGAAGCAATCGTTTTTTCCCTAGATATTTTTTAATTTGTTTTTCTAATGCTCAGAAAGGCAAGGAGTTGATTGAACAAACAAATGCAAAGCACAGTGCAGCCTGGCCTGACCTTATATGCCATTGTACTGACACCCTGACCTGCAGCACTGAGAAATTTCTGCCTTGAGGACTCTACTGTGTATTAGATTTGTTAACATAAGCAAATATATATTCATGTTTCATTGGAAATGAACACCGTCATGCCAAAACAGAATGGGACAGGTTTCACATTCCACTCCGTACAATTTAAGCAGCTTCAGTGGCATAAAGCACCTGTCTAGTTGTGGGAATCGGCATCTGAGGAATACCCTGAGTGACATGGAGTGGCCTATAGGCTCCCAAGGTCACCAGCATAGGTGTTGGAGGTGCGTCAGGAGAAGAAGGGGGCTATATTTAGCAGTGGAATGTCCCTTTAGGGGCATTTGCAGTATACGCTGGAGCAGCACTGAGGCTGCTATTACTTAAGCTGAGGTCTGGGCTTAGAATATGGGAGGTGAGGTGGTATAAAACTGCATTTGCCTTCCCCATTCCGTTTTTGCACTGAGTGGAGTTTGGGACGAGTAGAGAAATTGGTCTAATTTTGGAAAGTGAAATTCTACAGTGTTTCACCGCCCACCCTTCAGGCAGTGTAACAAACGTATGTCCTTAGTCTGTTTCCATAGTCCTCTAATTCCTTAGTCTACTCTTTGAATTCTCCCATTCCCAGGAGACAGGGGCACTGCTGCAGAGAAAAGTGAGTTCCTCCTGGGATGAGAGGGAAGAAACAATATTTGCTCTAGGATGAAATTCTACATCCAAAACAGCATACTTGGAGGTGAGGACTCCCTCCTGCACGCTGCCTCAGGCAAAAATCCAAGCAGCTTTATCGGGATTTTACCTTGGTCAGGAGACAGGACTGGCTCTGTTACCATTACCAATTTAACCAAACGTCCTCTACATGTGTTGGTATGTGTTGTGTTTTAAAAAGGACTCTCTTTAAGGAGCCAGTCTGTACTCCTTTGAGGGGGGGGGAAAGCATCATTTAAAATTTTAATTTTGTACGAGTAATTAGCCCCATTCAGTCCTTTCACCTCTGCTGAGCTGACCAGTTGCAGTTGTGGCTGCCAGTCACAACAGTAGTTATTGTGATATGGACACCTGTCTACTCAGAATGGAGCAAAGACCATTCAACTTGATTGCTATGCTCTTGTCCCAGTTGCAAAAAGACGAATTCCGAGGTCAGAATCAGGCAATCTACTGCTGCAAAAAGACTCAGCTCCTGTGTAGGAATGTGTCTGAGAACTTTATGGTGGTCTCAGAGTTCCACCGCAGTGTGATTTTTAGTTCAGTTATATTTATTCTTATTCCTTTATTAACTGGATTTTCAGTAGCACCGAAGGAAATGAATCAAGGATCCTCAGGTTCCAGGCCTTCACTCTACAAGCAGAGTAAAAAGACAGCCCAGGCCCCAAAGAGCTCGTATTGTAGAACTGCTTTAAACTGTATTTCAAAGGTTCAGTATGGGGTTCTCCAGCGCATGCTCTGCAATACCCGATAACTGGAGTTTGCTTTCAAGAGATCTGCTGAATGAATTTTAATTTCTAGTTAGTAGCACAGTCTTCCCACCAGTTAAAGGATGAGTTGTCAGCAGTATAAACTGTAACATCAGTCACCTCTAAACCAAATTCTCTCTGTACCATCATTAAATGAATGATCACTGATTTGGATGACACATCTGGCTCTTCATAAAAATTGAACGCTCTATCATGCATGTCTCTATTGGCATCTAAAACGCACACTTATCTAGGGGAGAGGGAATTACAGTAACCCACATAATGGACAGTGGAAGCTACTACAAACAGATTGTACAATTTGTTCAGGTTTAAGCACATTTTAAATTAAACAGTCCATTCTAAGATGGAGATTCAATCTGTGAATCATTACAAAGGTTGAGGCAGATTCTCAGCTGGTGTAAATCAGCATGGTTTTCAATATAGTTACACCAATTTACACCAGCTGAGGATCTGGCCTGTGATAGTTAACTTGTTTCTGTAGTGAAGCAAGCTGTCCCTCCCCCCTGGCCTCCCCCTGTCCCCATCCCCTCCCTTCCTGCCCCTGCCCATAGTGTGGTAGAGGAGGATGTGGCTCAAGGACCTAGGATTATGGGGAAGGAATTTGATTGATGGGTGTCCTTGTTGTTATGAATCTGATGAGCATACATTAATGTTGGAATATTGGCAGGTCAATAAGTGTATTAATATCTCAGCAGTTATTTTCAGGATTCTGAGTGATTCTATTTTTGGTTCTATAATTTGAGACAAATTAAAGGATCTTGATTTTCAGAGGGCTGGTGTTAGGGTCCTTCAAAAAATCAGGCCTCTTTAAACTGCTATAGGCTGATCACTCAGAATCACCAGGCACTTCTGTATGTTTGCAGTGAAGTTGAATCTTATGACCCTGAGATTTTGCCAAGAAGAGGTTGTTGGAAACCTTAGTGAGAGCAGTTTCAACAGAGTGAAATGGGCAGAAGCCAGATTGGAGAGGAGCCAGGATGAAGTTGGAGAGAAGCTTGAGGCAATGTTGGTAAAACAGGTGTTACAATAAGTGTTAGGGTTGAAGGGAAGAAGAGAAAGGAACAAGCAATTCAAATGACTAGATAGGGATGGGCCCAAACCAATATTTGATCTCTCTCTAGCGGGGAGAATCAAAGACTGGGAATGTGAAATTTAGTGGTAGGGGGAGGATTAAAATTCTAATCCAAATTGTTCTAAATTTCAGTGTGATCAGATTTGATATGCATATTCATTAGAGAGAGAGAGAGAGAGAGTGTCCTCGTGCAAACACTATCCTTACCTGGGACTTTTGTTCTGGCCCATCTCTGATACGAGTGTATGTTCGGTGTTACTGAGTTGATGTTTCTGTGGGGATCTTAGCTTTTAAATGGCTTGAGATATATGTTTAAGTTATTAGCATTAATGTTTCATTAACACTAAGTTTTTGCATATGATTTACTTTTACTTTTAAATACATGAAAAGGGAATGAAATAACTTAGTTCAGTTTTCTTGTGCAAGTGCCTCAAGCAAAATACCAATGCGCCTGTTGCAGTGTGTGTGAGTGGTCAAATCCCACATCCTAAGAAATTTAATTCACACCAGTGATGTGGTTATTACAAGCCCTTCATTGGTGTGAACTACACTATGTTCCTTAGTGTGCAATGTAATCCTTTTAAATTCTAAGAATTCATTAAACCACCAAGATGGGAATGCCTGCATGTATCCTCCAACCTGTCTGGTGTTTGGATTCACTCCGAGACCACCAATCTACCAGGCCTGCCCCAGGTAGATTGGAATAGTGATTTGTAGATTGTCACTGGCATGGGATCACGGTAAGATCTAATAGCTTGGGGTATCGTAGGATTTGACAGCTGTTGGAGTTACTGGATTTATATTTGTGGAGAAGGTGATAATCTAGGTCAATTTGGCAAGTAGGAGGGGGATTCAAGCTATGGTCACTGAGGTTGGCATTTAATATGAACCAGCAATTGACCACACTTTACAAAAGTACTCTTGATGTACGAATGCAGGACTGAGAAGGAGAGAAGTATATCTGGACTGTGTCCAGACAAGAAGGTTCAGGATCAAGCAGTCCACTTTCTCTGAGTGTGAGCTGAGGGACTAGCTTGGTAGAGATCGGTCCAGGAGCAAGGGAGTACAAAGGTGCCTTAGAACTACTTTTGTCTCACCCTCTTCCCCTTCCCTCCCCCCCACCCCACCCCGCCCCGGCTTCCAGAGCCAAACTGAGAAATCCTGGGCTACAACTCAGGTTCTTGGCCACTGGGCCCTGCATTACATATGCATTATAAATAGAGGCAAGAGGTGTATCACTTCCAGCTGATTTTCCTAGGATTTTATAGTGATGATAATGGTTTAATATAGTATGATGCATGGGAGTTATGCCAAAGATAGCAATCTCATGAACTACATGATTCATTATTTCATTGCTAACAAAAGCCACTGGAGCAAGTCCTTCACTAACCTTTCTGATAAACACTGAAAATGCCCCAAACAATAAGTTGTTATTCCATACACCAGCTCAGTGCTGCTTGTAGGAGGGTGACAGCGAGGGCCAGTTTGACCTTGTTTGCAAGAAACCAGCAAGCAATTTTGAAAGAGGTGCAAAGCCTTGATTTTTGTGCAATGTTACTGACCAATCTCCTAAAACAGGCAGCATCTGACTGACCTGTTGGATCCCATTGCTCAGCATGTCACTACTGCAGGGTGTACTGAAGAAAATGAAAACACTGCTTGTTTACAGACCCAGTAGGGTATAGAGATTTTGAGCTAGATCCACAAAGGGAGTTAAGTGCCTAACTGCCAGGTCAGGTGCCTAAATCCAAAATGTAGAACCTCCCACTCAGTTGTTGCCTAACCTTGTAGGTGCCTTAAGTCCCTAGGTGCTTAAATTTCCACTGATAAAGTCCCCTGAGAACCTGCCAGTGAGTATGTACACAGCCACCTTAGCCTAGGTGCCCAGGCAGCGAGCTGATGCCTGAACCACAATGGAATTCTTCACACTAGGCATTCCCCTGCCTAACTCGCCTGGGGGAGCCTGGTCTGGTAGGCACACTCAGAAGCTCCCTATCAGATCAGACCCCGCAAAGGACAAAGGGGGAGGAGGAGGTGCGGGTGCTGCTGCACAGTACCCCTGCTGCAACAATTTTTAATTATTTATACACAGAGAAACCACTTCAGTCGGTGAGACTGCGAGAGGCATAGCCCGGAACAGTACATAAGCTAGGGCACAGGCCTCAGAACCAAGTTCAAATCCTTTCCCCACATCAGACAGAGCAGGAAATTGAACCAGGGTCTCCCACATCCTAGGTGAGTACCTTAACCACTGAGTTAAAGATTATAAGGGGTGCGGGGGGAGGGCTCCTCCTCTTCAGAGTTTAGCGACAAAGGGCTTAGGTGCAAAATTCCAGGAGAGGGTTCACAGCTGTGAATCCTGAGTGGAGACAGTTACCTCCCTCCGGCTCAGACTTAGGCCCCTATCTCTCTTTGAAAGGCTTATGCCTCGTCCTTCTCTTCAGTATTTCCTGTTGGCTAGCTTAGCCAACTCTCCACTCAGCATGTTTGAAACAGCATTTTCTTTAAACGGCACTAGGGAACGTTTAATACACACCAACAGGGTCTACACGGACAAATTCATGTGCACCATGCTTTAGAAATCACATCCCTGTTGTAGTGCTCATGGGCCCACCTGTAGACAAGGCTCAAGGTGTCTCACTCATCTCCATAATATTATTGCAAATATCAGAACACATTGGTCTTTCTACTGGAGAGGGCATGAGAAAAACAAGTCTTGACGATTTAGTGATTCCAACAGAGATACTGAGAAATACCTTCCTTTTAGCGCCCTTTTAGTACATTTAGGGCATACTTTGTGCTGTCTTTAATTGTTGTGTGGCATTTACCTAGTAAAGTGACAGGCACTTGATAAAAACCAAGGCCAGAAAGTCTGCCAGATAGTACAAGTGACAGGATTTAACTGGATGAAGTGGATTAACCGGAAAAATGCATCTTTCTATCACCAAAGATTGGCATGTGGTTTGTGAGTCCTGTCTCCAATACGTCACTTAGGAAAATGAGTTCCTCCACATCAACTGACACCTCAGAACTGACTAGTCATTTTTAAAGAATGGGTCTAGTCAGCTTAGGCAGCTGAAGACAGATCTCTAGCCATGAGATGCAAACAGTGATCACAAACTGTTTTCGTTCTTTTCTCTTTGTATCACAAATATTTTATCCAACAAGAAAGATACATAAATAGAATCCTATACTGCACTCAGATATTCAAGCTGTTCTACTTCTGGGTAACTCCACTGCATTGGTTCCCAACCTTTCTTCTGGTGGCATCTACCTTATGACAGATGACTGCCTCCCACCATCTCAACTCCCACATGCCATGCCTTAGCACAATGCCTGGCCCTTTGCTCTCTCCTGTCACTATCTGCCTGGGTACACTCTTCTTTAATCCTTGTCATCTTTGTTCTTGAATCTTTTGTATTCTCTTTTGATCTCTTTTCTTGCAACTCTCCCTTTGGCATACAGTGGTTCTCAACCTTTCCAGACTACTGTACCCCTTTCAGGAGTTGGAAGCCCGATCCCCGCCTCCTGGAGCTGAAGCATGTAACTTAGCTTCTTGGAGCCCCCATTGGCACGGGGCCCCAGGCAATTGCTCTGCTTGCCATGCCGTAATGCCGGTCTGTACTTGCGACCCCCGCACAAAACCTGTCCCGCAACCCCCTGGAGGTCACAACACTCAGGTTGAGAAACACTGATCTATATGAGTTGATGTACCCCCCCACCCCCGGAAGACTTCTGCGTACCCCAGGGGTACATGTACCCCAGCTGAGAACCGTTGCTCTAGCAGACTAATAATATAGAGTCAGATGCAGCTGATTACTAATCTAGGCTGTCACCTTCTGTACATGTTTACATAGCCCTTTGATTTTTTTTTGATTTTTTTTTTATGTCTGTGTACTGTTGTGAGTGAAGATTTACTGACTTGGTTACCAAATACCATACTTCTTCCTTAAGGAGCCAGTGTTCACCTTAACATTCTTCAATGAGTTCTTCTGGATTCACTTAAACTTAGTTGATAGGATTCTGACTTTGAGGGGATGGAACTAGAGCTGGGTGAATAACTGACTTTTTGGTTTGCTGGAAGTTCCAAAACAATTTTAAAAAATTGTTTTGAGTCAAATGAAATGTTTGTTTCCATTTCAAACTTTTAAAAGGTTTATTATTTATTTATTTATTAAAATAAAATTTAAGGAAATTTCAAAACAAGAGTAGTTTCTAATCGAAAAACCAAAACATTTTGAAAATGTTGAAACAAAACTTTTTTTTTCAGATTTTTTTGGGGGGGTTGGGTTTTTTGACTGAAACAATTAAGTGAAGTTGACATAAATATGCAAAATGTTTGGGTTGCCTTGAATCGTCATTTTTCACCCCAAAAAGGTTTGGTCAAAACATTTTACTCAGCTCTAGCTGTAAGGAACTCACCTTCACCCAGAAGAGAACTCAACACATGAGGGACATGATTCATTACCACATACTTCTGTAGCATTTTTAGTAGTCTTGCTTTGACTAAAGGCAGTGTTTTCTTGTAGTTACAGTAGGGAAGTGTGTGACCGATTCTCTTATATTTCGAGCTCTACCATTGACTCACTCTTTGCACTTGGCCAAGTCATTTACCCACTTCAGTCTCCATTCACATATTTGTATAATGGAGGTAATAATACATCCCATCCCTATCTTTCACATGGATGCTGCAAGATTTAACTAACTAGTGTTTGTAAAGTGCTTTACAGACCCTGAATGGGGAGCATTATATGAATGCTAAGTGGTGCATTAAAGCAATTATTGTTCTTTTCATTTTAACAACCTGCTTCATCTTCAGGCTACAACAGTCCGACAGGAGGTATATTTTAGTGTCTACTCCCACCCCATGGGGGAAAAATGTTCTCCACTCTTCTGGCAAAGATGTGTGAGAAGTATTTCAAGATGCTTACTTGTTAGTCTTCATTCCTTCGTTTTAAGTACTGGTCACGTTCCAGACTCTTCGGTAGTCCAATCGTGCTACAAGGACCACTCAGTTTTGAAGGAATATGTACAATGAATACAAACACAACTACATAAAGGAAGTAGAAGCTGGTAATTTTGTTCTTAATGCAATATTTTCTGTTTTGGAACCTATGCTACCTTTAGTCAGAATTCTTGGGGACAGGAAGTTATTATCAGCTGGCACATGCTGGGAGACTTACCAGATGTATCTGTTACGGGCATTTAGGGAGTATGAAGGGCACATTATGCCACATTTAATCATATTTTAAAAGTGAATTTAGGGCTCATGGAAGCTATCCAGTTGAGCTCGTCCCTTCATTTCACATAGGCACTGAAGCCTTTCAGGCATTAATGACTGCCAGCCAAAAGATCCCTCTGCTTATCCAGTGGAAATGGACACGCCTTAGTCCTGGATAGCAAACCTTTTTCACATAATGAACAGAAGTAAATAGTGTGTTCCACACCACAGTCTGCATGTGTCTGTTTGATTTAAGGAGCAATTGCTGGAAGTGGCTCCCTCTCCCTTTAACACTGAGAAGGATAATGCCAACGTCTACTCTAGGGGTCTCACAGGACTGAGATGTCTGTAAAAGTCATAGCATTTATGTAAGCCATTTTGCAGATGATTTTTATTTCCCAAAATGTTTCATTCAGTGTATCAATGCAGAGCTAATCAATGACCTGTGACAGACTTTATAATGCAACTGAAGAATGAGCCATTTTCAGAGAGCGTCAGAATGATTGTTCTGAGCTTCTGTCCTCTCTCCCTACTTCAAACTCCAAAGAGGTGTGGGGCAGGAGGAATGGAGCGGGCTGTGAGGATTGCAGGATGAAGTATGTTGAAAGGAATTTTGATAGATGCACTAGTGTGTGCAGGACCTGTGGAGACAGTTGTGTGGTGTGTCTTCGGGGGTGGGTTGATGCCAGGAGAGCAGGCGTGTGGGTGACTGGGGGGGGATGTGCTGAAAATAGGATGAAAGGAAGGAGGCTGGGTCATTGTGTGGCTGCCCTAGGGGTGATTACCCAGGAGCAGGGGAACACTGGGTGCAGGCAAGGGAGCCAAGTGCTGAGTGTCCTTAGGGCCAGGTGCTGGGCGTTGTACCAGGTGCAAGTCACACTCCCCTTTCTTATTTTGTGAGAGAAGGCAACTCACTTGCTGAAGATCTGCTGTCCCCTGGGATGCTGTGTCTCTGAGCCACCTGCCCTCCGTGCCCAGCCAGCCCCCAGCTCTTGCACAGAGCTGCCCCCAGCCCCCCTGTCCCCCGTGCTCACAGTTTGAGGTTGGTTCCTGGTGCCCATATCGCAGGTTCCCGCCCACATACATACATAATCTGAGGCTGGTTCCCAACACCCAGACTTCAGGTTGCCTCCCACTCATGCTCATAGTGCGAGGATCTATCTTACAGCACCCAGATCACTGGCTCCCTGCCTCTTCCAGCTGCACAGCCAGGTGAGTTTGCATGTTTTCCTGTTTGCCTCTCAGCCTTTGTACAGATCAAGGGAAGAGCAAGCAGCTGGGCAGATGTGCTTGCTCAGGACTTTTTTTTGCAGGGCACCCATAGGAACTAGGAGCAAATTTTCCCCTGCTCTGACCCCAGTGAAGCTGGGGGCGAATCTGGCCCTAGATTTCTCCAGAACTCACTCGTTTCTGCTTCTCTTTTTCTCAGCAGTAGCTGGAATCCTGAGTCTTGACTGTATTTTGCTAAGACAGGCTGGCACTGCAAAATAAAGTTCAGTGCAAAGGGGCTGGAGTGAGAATGGGGGAAATAATGCTCACAGGAGCCACAGTTCACATAAGCCTCCCGCAAAGGAATTTGTGGAGATAAATAAAAAGGGAGAAGGTCTTTAACTTGATGTTGTTATTGTTTATTTGTATGGAGCCAAGGGTCAGCCTGGCACTTTGCAGTCCATGTGTTGAGCATCAGCCCAGCGTAGCTAGATCTGAAGCGACAAACACTGTGCACATGATTTTAGGCTGTCATATCATATGTGTGACGTGGGAGTTGAATTTCTATCTTGTAATCATATGAACATAACATTTTGTAAAGGAACAAGCCAACTAGCCCAGCCCTGCTGTATCTGTGTAGCTGAAGAAAACAATCTGATTCCACAGGAGTGGAAGCATAAAGCTACCTAAAGCTACATCTACACTACACACCACTTCTGGTGGTGTGTAGTTTACAGGTAGCTATGTAGTTTACATGAAAGGCACACCATGGTGTGCAGCAACATGAGTCAGTGGCAGGCTCTGGCAGAGGGAGGCAGTGGGGCAAGACGTCAACTGCTCCCCATTCTCAGAGCCTTTCACTGCAGCTAGGAAAGGCTCTGGCAGGGGGAGGAAGGCAGCAAGGAAAGGCTCAGCCTTTTCCCCGCTGCCTATCCCCCTGTCAGAGCTTTTCCCCCCTGCTGGAGTCGTTCCCTGCAGCAGGAAGGGGATTCAGCAGTGGGGAGATGGCAGCCTTTCCCTGTGGTCCTCCCACAGCTAGAGCCTTTCCCTGTAAAGGGAAGAGGGTCCATCAGTGGGCGGCAGAGCAGCTCTACATTGTTAAAAATAGCAGTGTAGACGGGAGGTGAGTAGAGAACATGTAGGGTATGTACCCCAGCTACATGCTCACACCCTTTCTGATGTCTTTACTCCACTGGCTTAATCCGTGTTTTACCGTCTACACTGCTGTTTATACCTCTGCTGAGGGCTGAATGTGTGTGTACACCGCACACTGCTGAAGGAACCCTGTCGTGTAGATGCGCCCTGTCTATCTTGGGTGTTTTTCTTGTGCCCATCACCATGATTTGTAAACACATATCTAACTACGCCCAGCATTTGTTCATAGTAAACTTTACCTGTTTCTGTTCTGTCCCTGGTGGGATCCTGACACTCAGATTCTTGCATACATTTCTAAAAGCCATACGAAAAAAATGGGGGCTCAGTTGTGGAACACTCCACTCTCTAGAAACCTGCTCACCCTAGCAATCTCTCTGAGTGAACGGCCGGGGAAGAGAACCACTTTCACTTTGATGTAATGGGTTACAATTATGTATAATGGATGAGGACAGTACTGTGGCAAGACATTTTATGGGAGTGATTATGGGCAAAGGGCTGTGCTAACATCTATGTGTTGGATTGGCACACAGGTTTTCAGCCCCCCGTGAAAAGATTACAACAGTGCTATATTTTCAGAAGACAAATACTTCTGTAGAGAGTTCAAGGGTAGGCTTCTATGGCTGACAGTCCTACGGCAGGAAAGATATTAGGGGCAGATCCTCAACTGGTGTAAATCATCCTCGCTCCATTGACTTGAAGGGAGTCACACCAATTTCCACCCAGTGGAGGATCGGGCATTTAACAGTCATCTGTGTCTACATTACACACACTATGAAAATCTGTCCCTTTCTAACCTCAGCATGCACGGGAAAGCAGAAGGAGCCTAAAAAAAGTGTTGGGCCCAATCCTGCCCACTTTATGGCCAATTTCAATAGCCCCCGGGACATCACAGGTGCAAGGTCATGTCCTTTTATGACCATTGTAATAGGCTCACTCTCCCTGAGTGACAACCGTAAAAGGGAGATGGGGCCACACAGAATTTTTCAGCATTTGTTCCTTGGAATGCATGCTTTCTGATCCGGCATGAGCCTGCCAGAATCACCAACCCAGATGAGACATTTAGACTATAAACTGCAAAGGAATACTGAGATGTTGAAATTAACCATTCAAGTTGTGTGGTATACGTTGTACTTGTGTGTATCTCACATCGCTGTAACTATGCTTTTAGGGATGAATTAGGGTTCGACTGTCTCTCATTTCTCAGCACAGCCACTTCATAGTCACACATGCTTATATTTGGTAATGAACTGACGGATAGAAATCAGAGACAATTTATTATGGTACTATTGTACTTGAACTTTCATTTGAAAGGCCTGGAACTAGGTGTGTTCATGGGCAGTCTTCAAGCCAGCGTTCAGCAGCCTCGTGTCATGGAGGTGGGAAACCTGAGACACATACAGACAATTCATCTGGCTCTCCATCAAGTTGCAGAGTGTGCTGAGCTTCGTGTGTTTGTGGGTAATGGCTTTTCATCCGGCTCGTCTAACGCCCACATTCTGCGATTGCACGGCTACAGGAGATTGTTCATGATCACTCCACTGAAAAGCAATATGCTTTTAAACAAAGGGATCCTGGTGGTTTGAAAGCTTTATTTACCAACTTTCTGGACTGCTACATGAACTGTTTAAGCACTAGTTTGAAAGGCAGAGAACCCCCTCTGATATTTTCCTTCCCATATATCTGTAATTTGCCACTTCCGGCTAATTTCTCTTTGGCAATAGGCCCCCACAGGATGAAGATACAAATCAAGAACAAAGTGGCCATTGGATGCTTATTTAGCAATTTTAGTTTTCTGGAGAATTTTTCTCCACCATTAATGTACCTCTCCCATCTCCTCCCATTCTTGCTTCACAGGTGACAGGGCTCTTGTCTAGGCCAGAGAGAATTAATTGGGTGATAATTGGGTAGCACATGCACATAAAGAGATTGTTGGAGGGCAGTAGGGAGGACTGAGCAGTGTGAATATAGTTCAGTGTACATTTGAATAAGGGAAAGGGGATACTGACTGTCTAAAGCCTTGTCCACAAGGGTGTTTTGTAGCAGTGTAAGTCACAGTGTGCACCAGTGCAGCACACTTACGCTAGGGGTTTGCACTGGTGCAGCTACATTGGTGTAAAACTCCTAGTGTAGAAAAGCCTTCAATTTAAATCATCCCCAACAATATCCGCAGACAAATAGAGAAAGAAAACACTGGGCCAAACCCTCAGCTGATGTAAGTCAGATGGAGCTACGCTGATTTATAGAAGCTGAGGCTCTGGTTCCTTCTGTTTTAAATAGTGCTACATTTACAAATAAATATTTTAAAACACACTGAAACTGATGGAACTCTGCCCTCAAACTCTCCTGCTTTTCTCACCGACAGAAGTGCTGTATGAGCTTCCTGCAGGCCTTCTCTATGACCCTTCCTGTCAGAATGACAGGTAGCAGGTGCTTGGGTGCTAATTTAGTTGTGTTTAAAGCAAATTGAAGTGAGGCTGAAATATCTGAAAGGCACTGGAGATGTAGTTGATTGCACACATGAGGAAATCAAGTCAACAAAGTGGCAGCTAGGGATATTTTTGTACCTACATCAAGCAGCAACTGAGGGAATGAAACTTAGCTCTTGGTTCAAAGAGAGAGTTCAGAGAGAATCCCTCATTTCCTTACACAGTAAGGGCAGGATTTGGAGAAAAAGTGGACAAGACGCCCATATTGGGAATAAACAGAGCATGAAAAAATAGAAGTTCAATTTCAGCCTTGGTGCAACTCCATTGTAGTCACTAGAGTTATTGCCACATACAAGGGTTGATTCTTGTGTGAGGACCACCAAGGAATTGAAACTGTAGGTCTAATTCATCACTGCATGACTCCAGTTTTACACTGGTGCAACTTGACTGGTTTCAGTGGAGTTACACAAGTGCTAAACAGGAGTAATGCAGTCGTGAATTAGGCCTTGTATTCTTATGTCTCAATGTAATATCACCCTCTGACCCTTCTGAAGGGTCTTTCTATCTGAATCCAAAATCCCACTGGCACTTTAGAACCAATAATAAATTACTTAAACACCAATAATAAATGACTTAAAGGTTTCCTAAAGTCCTCATTTATCTCTTACCCACCCAGAATGGAAGTAGTCCATCGAATTTATCTTTGACAATTATACTTGCACAGCTATCTTTGAACCACCCATTATGCCCATCCATTGTAGATCAGTGGAGGAGTAGGTGTACACAATGTCCAAATGTAATGTGCAGTAGTTCACACACACCTCCATTTGCAATTTTTAAAAATTCACACACATGTTCTACATATCCATCACTGTGTTTACTTTGAAAGTTCAGTTATCTTGGAAGCATTTTCATGTGTAGGAGGATAGTTACCTGGGGGCTCCCAACCCATTTAAGTTAACGGATCAGTCCTTAAAGGTTGCTCATGTATGTTAATATTTTACATTAGCAAATAGATAAATAGCTCTCCAGAGTGAATGGTCAGCTGGGAGATTCAAAGAAATTATTTCTTGTTTTGTTTTTTAATTATGTTGATTGTGTGGCACTTTCCATTTTACAGTATTCATAATGCTGATGCACTTCCCACCCAGTTTGTAGAAATAATTATCTCCAAGAAAGGCTTCAATTTCCTTTTTTCTTTTCTTTTTTGCTTTTAAAGAATCTGTCCACAGCTATGAAATGTGAATGTATTTTAGCCTGCTGAGCTCAAGTTACCAAGACATAATTTTCTGTAAGTAAATTTGACCTGTCAGAATCCTTTGTCTAAAGCAATAATTTGGATCTGGGTATTATTTTGTAAGGGAGATTTTTCCATCTTGTGGGCAGATAATTTGGACCCTCGTCAAACAAATGTTAAACTCAGCTTCTATGTGTTGTAAAAGATAATCCAAGGGCCCCTATGCTGTAGAAAGATACTGTTGCTACATGAAATTTGATGGTAAGCGTTTTGTGTTTCAGTTCACATCTCGACTGAGCCATACTTTCAAATTTCAGGAGCAACCTGAACCACCCAGCAACCCAAACGGCCAATTTTTGTCTGATTTTAGTTTGAAATCATCACATTTCTTGTGGTTTGTTCGAAACCATTAATCTTTCCTAGAAAATGTGAGGTGCAGGAGTCCCTGGGGCTGCTTTCTCCAAAATGTTTACAAATTTGAGCTGAGTGTCAAGTTCCCAATGAATCCAAACCCAGGGGAAATGTTGCATAGTTTGGGGTTTCAGAGCAAAAGGTTCACACAATTCTAGTGCTGAAACCAACCTACTGTTCTTGTATTAGTGTTTCGTTTCATTCACTTTCATAGCATTATATTTCAGGTAAATAAATGCTGTTTTTTTAAAGGTCAAAGAATCATAGGATCCATTTCTTTTTTTCATTTCCAGGGCATCATAGCATCTCTGTTTACAGATGTCATATAGAGAGCTGGGTAAACTATAGCTTTTTCTGTTTGCTGGCAATTAAAAAAATGGTTTTGGTCAATTTGAAAAGAAATGTTTTGAAATTTTTCATGAATCAAAAAGTTGAAATAATCATTTTGAATCAAACAACCTGTTTTCATTTGGTTTCAAATGTTTCATTTCAGTGTTGACCATTTTTTGTTTTGGATTGTTTCCTTTTTAAGTTAAAGTAAAATGCGGGGGCGGAGGGTAGAAGTCATTTCAAATAAAAACATCATAACTTTTGTTGGGGTTTTTTTGGATCAAAAAATAAAAAAATGGGTTTTCTTTTCAGGCAAAAGAATTTGACAAAATTGACATGAATTTGCAAAGGTTTTGATGTCACTGAATCTGCAGTTTTCACCAAAAAAAACCCCCCAACCTTTCACGCAACAACTATGCCCAGCATTAGTCATACACTATCTAGAAACAGAAAATTTAAACCAGTCTCACAAGATAGCACATATTTGAGTGCCATTACTCCTAAACTGAGTGTTTGGAGTGAAAATCACTGCTGTACAAAGGGCCAGCACAAGATCTATGCATCACTCAAGTTCTACTTAAGCCCTCAAAATAAAGCTCAAGTAGCATGTAAGACCTGCATAAACCTTGTGCTGGCCTTCTGCCCAGGAGCAAATTTACCCTTGATGTAAGTGAATAAAATACAGTACATGGCTAAAAAAAATCTCATTTAAATCAGAAGAGCCTGTGTAAATGAACCACTCTGTTTTCACATAATTAAAACTGTATAAAGAACTGACAGCTCCTATCTTGTTACAAGATTACTGTCAGTGAAGTCACCTTGAACTACAATACCTACTATTCAAAAAGTCTAAGGGCATAATACGATCGGGAATGTTAGTTTTAATTTATTACAAAAGCTAAACTATGCATTGTACTAAGATTAAAGTGACATGTCAGTTACATTGTCTGGTTAGGGAGACTTGGGTATTGCAATCCTGGTACATTGTTCTTATCCACTGAAAGGATTTACTGCACAGGATGTCTGGTGTTGAAACTCTAAAGGGGGAAATGATCATTAAGCTTCTTGTGTAAAACTCTCAATCAAAATAGAATTGATTACCAAAAATCTTTGATTCCGGGTGCCAAAGTGATTTGATTGCACTTTATATGGCAGTATACCTGATTTGCAGGGATGTCACCAGAGGTCAGCTTAACCATCCAGCAAAATTCACAGCTGCATGGTGACTTTCTTTGAGAAGGGCTCTGTGAATCAGTTACAGGAGGGTGGTTGGTTTTTGTTTTATTGGAGGTAGGGTGGGTGAAGGGAAGCACTTTTCATCACCAAACCCTAGGAGCTCCTGCTCTGGAGGCTGCTGCCTTTTTCTTCCATCACCTGCTGTTTCCACAGTGGGGGAACAGACAGAGAGCACAGTATGAATTTATTTGGGGTGTTTGTACTTACATAATAAACATTACTATAAATTTACACATGAAGGGACAGGTCCTCAGCTGATGGAAATTGAAATTAAATGCATCTTCACTGAATTTAATAGATTTATGCCAATTTACACCAGCCGATGATATGGTCCGAAATATTTTGTTTCTAAGTTCAGCATTCTCCCATGAAATAGTTTTCTTCTCTAAGAAAGAAAGGCAGACAGGATATTTATCAGTTGTACAGAATTATTGCCACATTGGGTTTTAAAAGTGTACCTGGTTTTTATGCTTTTCTAGAAATCACCACTTCAGAAAGGAAAGAGTGACGGAAGAAGATGGCAACGGTGTCTAATGATACGGCACTGAATTCACTCCTCTCCAAATTATTACAAGAATATGTAGACCAGACAAATAACTCTGCATCTTCTCAGGCTGGAAAACCCAGTGACAATCTGGAAATCATCTATGTGCTTTTGTTGCTTGGTTTCTTTGGCTTTTTCACATTTGGAACAATGCTTAGCAACATCCGCTCCAAAAAGCTTGAGCACTCAAACGACCCATTCAATGTGTACATTGAAACAGATATTTGGCATAAGTTGGATGAGGCAAATTTTCACGCAAGAATTGTGGGAAATTATAAATCGTACTGTGTGTTTGAGAACCAGCTTGCTGTGGAGCAACCTATTAATGAGATTCCTCAGGTGAAGTCTTCATAGAGAAATGGGAGAAAAGGTGGTCTGTTAACTTTACAGGTATAGAGCCAGTTCTTCACCTGGTATAAATGGAAGTTGCTGGTGGCCCATCCGGTGCAAAATAATTTTGCAAGTAGAACACAAAATCTCTTTTTGCATAGCATCTACCATGATGTGGGAGCACTGCATTTCATACACTCCTTGTTCCATGAAATTGGACAATTGTGCTGCAAAGCTTTCAACCTTGAATATCAGGTTGCAGTAATCTCTAAGATCAAGAACAGTAGGAGCCAGATCCTCAGCTCGTGTAAATCAGCATAACTGCATAGTCCTCACCAATGAGGCTAGCTTAAAAAGTGTTTTATACTTAGAGACTGCATCCCATATTCTTACAATGATCAAAATTTAGAACCTGCTGCTAGCATTTGTAGTAATCTGCGTGACTAAAACAGGAATTCATCTAGCACACACTAGAAATGTTAACAATCAAGTAGCATCTAGGCAATTCACTCTTTCAAAATATGGAAAAAGCTGATCAATAGAGCTGGTTGAAATTTGTCATTCAAAAAATGTTTGAAGGAAAAACAATCTTGTTACTAAATGAGAAATTTTGTGGAAGATTTTTGTTGCTTTCCATGTTTTTGATGAAAATCTGAGAAAAAAATTGGTTTCCAGTTTTGCATGTAAAAAACCCAGAAAACTGTTCAGTGAAAAATGTAAATACAATTTTCTGACTGACTCTACAGATCAGCCCCGCTCTGTATTTTCTCCCTCCTCATGAAGAAAGATTATGCACTAGGGATGAAATTCACCCAACTGCACAAGGTGAACACAATGTCTGTGCATCACTTATGTTCTGCTTACATGCTATTTGGATGGGATTTAAGTGGTGCTTAGATCTTGTGCTGCCAGTGCACAGGGTGAATTTCATGCTATGTGATGAGTTTGTTTAGCAAACCTCTGATATTTAGCCCCGATTCAGCAATGCACTTACAAACGTGCTTAACTTCAAGCTTGTGAGTTAGAATGCTCCAAAATGACAGTTTCACATTCAGTAAATGTCTTTTATTACACAGTGGCCAAAGCGCAGCCCAGGTGATGGCAAGACAATTTTTCTACCTATCTGGTGCCATTTGTTTGGTTCTGAGTCAAGCGGAAAGCATCAGCTGAACTCAGCAACTTGGGGAAGGAGAAAACCTAAAATAAACAGCAGCATTACTTGTCTCTGCAAAAACAGGGGCACATGCCTTCCTCAGGCAACACATGCTCAAAAACAGGGATCTCGGCACCTCACCTCTGTGCCTGGTCTCAAAGGAGCATGGCCTGAGCAAAAATGCCCTTTCAGCTGCACATCACATGTACAGTTTCTGGTTCAAAATTTCTTATAATTAACGTGAGGTGGGAAGACGCTCCTCTCTGAGTCGGGGTAACTCATGTGAAGAGCCACTTCAGCTGCAGAGACAAGTAGGCAGAGGGCTGGAAAGATAAGTGCAGCACCACAGGATGTGCCAGGCCACATATTTGCAAGACATAGTGCTGTAATTCACTGATTGTTCTCTTTCTAAGCTTAGGTGCTCCTGAAAGCACGACACTGTCATGAGAAATCATCATGCTATTAAAAGTATGGCTTGTGCTATTAATGTTTGTGTTTATTGTGCTACCAACAATAGCTGAAAATAATTGGTGGAGACTGTCAAAGCAGTTTAGGGGATTTAGACAAGTACCTTCCATTAATCTGAGTGGAAGGTCTATGTTTTATGTGCCCTAGGCTGCTTTGAGAATCTCAGTCATTGTTATTATCTGATTCACTTTTTCTAGAACAAAGCAACGTATCCAAACACCCTCCGACTCTGGGGAGAAGAGCCTTCCTGGCCTGGAACTTTTCTTCTCAGTGCTATTTATGCTGTTTGTTTGTTTTTTTACATTTCCCTCAACTTGAACAAATGAAAACACGCTAAACAGTTTTGCTTTCTCGTTCTCCTGCAGTAGGCCTGTGCTGTACAGTTTAGAGTGAAGCGTTGCCGGGAAATGGTTAAACCTGAACAAAAACGAGTTTGATTCAACTAAAACAGTTTAACAAACACTATCAATGTTCGCTTTTTTTTGAAAGTCTGGTAAACAAACAACTCCCCCCACCTAAGTTTTGGCCCTAAACTACATGACAGTGTCCTTGTTAAAAAGAATGTACGTTACTTGCAGTATAATTATTAGTGGTGAAGGTGACTGACTTTTTTAGTTATTAAATAACTTCTATGTTGTTTTAAACCTATAATTTTTTTTATTTATAAAAGGGGGGAATACAATTTTATAGTCATTATTTCCTCTATAGAGGAGCTATTAATTGGCTTTTCAATGGTGGTGTAAAAGTGTACCATAGACTTTGAATGTTAACTTTTAGTCTTATAATTTTTTTCCAGTTTGTTTTGTGAAAATCATTTTCCTTTTTACAAAATCAATAAAACAAATAATTACAAAAATGTGGTGTAGCCTCAGATGTCATTCCTCATAAGGTCATAGGACTGGAAGGGACCTCGAGAGGTCATCTAGTCCACTCCCCTGCACTCATGGCAGCACTAAGTATTATCTAGACCATCCCTAACAGGTGTTTGTCCAACCTGCTCTTAAAAATCCCCAGTGATGGAGATTCCACCAGCTCCCTGGGCAATTTATTCCAGGGCTTAACCATCCTGACAGATAGGAAGTTTTTCCTAATGTCCAACCTAAACCGCCCTTGCTGCAATTTAAGCCCATTGCTTCTTGTCCTATCCTCAGAGGTTAAGGAGAATAATTGTTCTCCCTCCTCCTTGTAACAACCTTTTATGTACTTGAAAACGGTTATCATGTGTCCCCCCCCACCCCCTGTCTGCTCTTCTCCAGACTAAACAAACCCAATTTTTTTCAATCTTCCCTCATAGGTCATGTTTTCTAGACCTTTAATCATTTTTGTTGCTCTCCTCTGGACTCTCTCCAATTTTTCCACATCTTTCCTGACACGTGGCACCCAGAACTGGACACAATACTCCAGTTCAGGCCTAATCAGTGTGCATTAGAGCCGAAGAATTACTTCTCGTGTCCTGCTTACAACACTCCTGCTAATACATCCCAGATGTTTGCTTAAGAGTTACATAAAAGTCTATGTTTCTGTTTGAATAACTATTTACCGACCTTTTGCTTTCAGTTTTCAAGCATACTCAGCAGTGTCACAGCTAAGCACCTTTATGTCTTCATTATAAGTATAATTATAGGCTGTATAATGTAGAGGAGAAATAATGATGTTATAGGCCAGATCGCTGGCTGGTGTAAATTGGCACCCATTGAATTACCCCAGGGTGAGGATCTGGCCCAACATTATATGGAGGAAAATACCCAATTGGTTCATCTTTTAGATGCACATCAAACACAGTTTTAACCATGTTTGTAAAAAACATCCAATTAATTAAGGATTCACCCCAAGGCAGAGCCCTCCATACCATAGGAACTCTGTTACCAAAATAGTGCTCAGGCATGCAGGAGTGAAATCAGGAAGGCCAAATCACACTTGGTGTATGTCTACACTACGAAATTAGGTCGAATTTATAGAAGTCGGTTTTTTTGAAATCAGTTTTATATATTCAAGTGTGTGTGTCCCCACAGAAAATGCTCTAAGTGCATTAAGTGCATTAACTCGGCGGAGCGCTTCCACAGTACCGAGGCAAGCGTCGACTTCTGGAGCGTTGCACTGTGGGTAGCTATCCCACAGTTCCCGCAGTCTCCGCTGCCCATTGGAATTCTGGGTTGATATCCCAATGCCTGATGGGGCTAAAACATTGTCGCGGGTGGTTCTGGGTACATATCGTCAGGACCCCGTTCCCACCCTCCCTCCCCCCGTGAAAGCAAGGGCAGACAATCATTTCGCGCCTTTTTTGTCTGCTGCCAGCCAAAGATGTAAAGGATCGATGGAGTGGGTCAGAACAAGACATAGACCAGATTTGTTTTGGACTCATTTTCCTCCTCCCCTGTCTAGATCACACTGCAGTCAGTCACAGAGAAGGTGCAGCGAGGTTAATCTAGCCATGTATCAATCAGAGGCCAGGCTAACCTCCTTGTTCCAATAACAACGATAACTTTGGTGCACCATTTCTTATTGGAACCCTCCGTGCAGTCCTGCCTGAAATACTCCTTGATGTACAGGCACACCCTTTGTTGATTTTAGCTCCCTGAAGCCAACCCTGTAAGCCGTGTCGTCAGTCGCCCCTCCCTCCGTCAGAGCAACGGCAGACAATCGTTCCGCGCCTTCTTTCTGTGCGGACGCCATACCAAGGCAAGCATGGAGGCCGCTGAGCTCATTTTGGCAATTAGGAGCACATCAACCACCACACGCATTATCCAGCAGTATATGCAGCACCAGAACATGGCAACGCGATACCGGGCGAGGAGGCGACGTCAGCGCGGTCCCGTGAGTGATCAGGACATGGACACAGATTTCTCTGAAAGCATGGGCCCTGCCAATGCATGCATCATGGTGCTAATGGGGCAGGTTCATGCTGTGGAACGCCGATTCTGGGCTCGGGAAACAAGCACAGACTGGTGGGACCGCATAGTGTTGCAGGTCTGGGACGATTCCCAGTGGCTGCGAAACTTTCGCATGCGTAAGGGCACTTTCATGGAACTTTGTGACTTGCTTTCCCCTGCCCTGAAGCGCATGAATACGAGGATGAGAGCAGCCCTCACAGTTGAGAAGCAAGTGGCGATAGCCCTGTGGAAGCTTGCAATGCCAGACAGCTACCGGTCAGTTGGGAATCAATTTGGAGTGGGCAAATCTACTGTGGGGGCTGCTGTGATGCAAGTAGCTCACGCAATCAAAGATCTGCTGATATCAAGGGTAGTGACCCTGGGAAATGTGCAGGTCATAGTGGATGGCTTTGCTGCAATGGGATTCCCTAACTGTGGTGGGGCTATAGACGGAACCCATATCCCTATCTTGGCACCAGAGCACCAAGCCGGCGAGTACATAAACCGCAAGGGGTACTTTTCGATAGTGCTGCAAGCTCTGGTGGATCACAAGGGACGTTTCACCAACATCAACGTGGGATGGCCGGGAAAGGTGCATGACGCTCGCATCTTCAGGAACTCTGGTCTGTTTCAAAAGCTGCAGGAAGGGACTTTCTTCCCAGACCAGAAAATAACTGTTGGGGATGTTGAAATGCCTATATGTATCCTTGGGGACCCAGCCTACCCCTTAATGCCATGGCTCATGAAGCCGTACACAGGCAGCCTGGACAGTGGTCAGGAGCTGTTCAACTACAGGCTAAGCAAGTGCAGAATGGTGGTAGAATGTGCATTTGGACGTTTAAAGGCGCGCTGGCGCAGTTTACTGACTCGCTTAGACCTCAGCGAAACCAATATTCTCACTGTTATTACTGCTTGCTGTGTGCTCCACAATATCTGTGAGAGTAAGGGGGAGACGTTTATGGCGGGGTGGGAGATTGAGGCAAATCGCCTGGCTGCTGGTTACGCGCAGCCAGACACCAGGGCGGTTAGAAGAGCTCAGGAGGGCGCGGTACGCATCAGAGAAGCTTTGAAAACCAGTTTCATGACTGGCCAGGCTACAGTGTGAAAGTTCTGTTTGTTTCTCCTTGATGAAACCCCCCGCCCCTTGGTTCACTCTACTTCCCTGTAAGCTAACCACCCTCCCCTCCTCCCTTTAATCACCGCTTGCAGAGGCAATAAAGTCATTGCTGCTTCACAGTCATGCATTCGTTATTCATTCATCACACAAATAGGGAGATGACTACCAAGGTATCCCAGGAGGGGTGGTGGAGGAGGGAAGGAAAATGCCACACAGCACTTTAAGCACAGCACTTTAAAAGTTTACAACTTTAAAATTTATTGAATGACAGCCTTCTTTTTTTTGGGCAATCTTCTGTTGTGGAGTGGCTGGTTGGCCGGAGGCCCCCCCACCGCGTTCTTGGGCGTCTGGGTGTGGAGGCTATGGAACTTGGGGAGGAGGGCGGTTGGTTACAGAGGGGCAGCAGTGGCAGTCTGTGCTCCAGCTGCCTTTGCTGCAGCTCAACCATACACTGGAGCATTCTGGTTTGGTCCTGCAGCAGCCTCAGCATTGAATCCTGCCTCCTCTCATCACGCTGCCGCCACATTTGAGCTTCAGCCCTCTCTTCAGCCCGCCACTTACTCTCTTCAGCCCGCCACTTACTCTCTTCAGCCCTCCACCACTCCTCCCGGTCATTTTGTGCTTTCCTGCACTCTGACATTATTTGCCTCCACGCATTCGTCTGTGCTCTGTCAGTGTGGGAGGACAGCATTAGCTCGGAGAACATTTCATCTCGAGTGCATTTTTTTTTCTTTCTAAGCTTCACTAGCCTCTGGGAAGGAGAAGATCCTGTGATCATTGAAACACATGCAGCTGGTGGAGAAAAAAAAGGGACAGCGGTATTTAAAAAGACACATTTTATAAAACAGTCGCTACACTCTTTCAGGGTAAACCTTGCTGTTAACATTACATACATAGCACATGTGCTTTCGTTACAAGGTCGCATTTTGCCTCCTACCACCGCGTGACTACCCCCTCAACCTTCCCCCCTCCCTGTGGCTAACAGCAGGGAACATTTCTGTTCAGCCACAGGCAAACAGCCCAGCAGGAATGGGCTATACTGAGTGTCCCTGAAGAAAAGCACCCTATTTCAACCAGGTGACCATGAATTATATCTCACTCTCCTGAGGATAACACAGAGAGAGAAAGAACGGATTTTGGTTGAATGCCAGCAAACATACACTGCAATGCTTTGTTCTACAGTGATTCCCGAGTATGTGTTACTGGCCTGGAGTGATAAAAGTGTCCTACCATGAAGGACGAAATAAGGCTGCCCTCCCCAGAAACCTTTTGCAAAGGCTTTAGGACTACATCTAGGAGAACCGCAAATGCCAGGGCAAAGTAATCCTTTCACATGCTTGCTTTTAAACCATGTATAGCATTTTAAAAGGTACACTCACCAGAGGTCCCTTCTCCGCCTGCTGGGTCCAGGAGGCAGCCTTGGGTGGGTTCGGGGGGTACTGGCTCCAGGTCTAGGGTGAGAAACAGTTCCTGGCTGTCGGGAAAACCGGTTTCTCCGCTTGCTTGCTGTGAGCTATCTACAACCTCCTCCTCATCATCATCTTCTTCGTCCCCAAAACCTGCTTCCGTATTGCCTCCATCTCCATTGAAGGAGTCAAACAACACGGCTGGGGTAGTGGTGGCTGAACCCCCTAAAATGGCATGCAGCTCATCATAGAAGCGGCATGTTTGGGGCTCTGACCCAGAGCGGCTGTTCGCCTCTCTGGTTTTCTGGTAGGCTTGCCTCAGCTCCTTCAGTTTCACGCGGCACTGCTTCGGGTCCCTGTTATGGCCTCTGTCCTTCATGCCCTGGGAGATTTTCACAAAGGTTTTGGCATTTCGAAAACTGGAACGGAGTTCTGATAGCACGGATTCCTCTCCCCAAACAGCGATCAGATCCTGTACCTCCCGTTCGGTCCATGCTGGAGCTCTTTTGCGATTCTGGGACTCCATCATGGTCACCTGTGCTGATGAGCTCTGCATGGTCACCTGCAGCTTGCCACGCTGGCCAAACAGGAAATGAGATTCAAAAGTTCGCGGTTCTTTTCCTGTCTACCTGGCCAGTGCATCTGAGTTGAGAGTGCTGTCCAGAGCGGTCAGAATGGAGCACTCTGGGATAGCTCCCGGAGGCCAATACCATCGAATTGTGTCCACAGTACCCCAAATTCGAGCTGGGAACGTCGATTTAAGCGCTAATCCACTTGTCAGGGGTGGAGTAAGGAAATCGATTTTAAGAGCCCTTTAAGTCGAAATAAAGGGCTTCACTGTGTGGACGGGTGCAGGTTTAAATCGATTTAACGTTGCTAAATTCGACCTAAAGTCCTAGTGTAGACCAGGGCTTGGAGTTGCAGCTAGCAAGGGATGTTAAGAGTAACAAGAAGGGCTTCTTCAGGTATGTTAGCAACAAGAAGAAGGTCAAGGAAAGTACGGGCCCCTTACTGAATGAGGGAGGCAACAGTGACAGAGGATGTGGAAAAAGCTAATGTACTCAATGCTTTTTTTGCCTCTGTCTCCATGCACAAGGTCAGCTCCCAGACTACTGCACTGGGCAGCACAGCATGGGGAGCAGGTAACCAGCCCTCTGTGGAGAAAGAAGTGGTTCGGGACTATTTAGAAAATCTGGACGAGCACAAGTCCATGGGGACTAATCTAATTGCCTTCTTTGACAAGATAACTGGCTCTGTGGATGAGGGGAAAGCAGTGGATGTGTTATTCCTTGACTTTAGCAAAGCTTTTGATATGGTCTCCCACAGTATTCTTGCCCGCAAGTTAAAGAAGCATGGGCTGGATGAATGGACTATAAGGTGGATAGAAACCTGGCTAGATCATTGGGCTCAACGGGTAGTAATCAATGGCTCCATGTCTAGTTGGCACCCAGTATCAAGCAGAGTGCCCCAAGTGTCGGTCCTGGGACCGGTTTTGTTCAATATCTTCATTAACAATCTGGAAGATTGCACCCTCAGCAAGTTTGCAGATGAAGCTAAACTGGGAGGAGTGGTAGATACGCTGGAGGGTAGGGACAGGATACAGAGGGAGCTAGACAAATTAGAGGACTGAACCAAAAGAAATCTGATGAGGTTCAACAAGGACAAGTGCAGAGTCCTGCACTTAGGACGGAAGAATCCCATGCACCGCTACAGACTAGGGACCGAATGGCTAGGCAGCAGTTCTGCAGAAAAGAACCTACGGGTGACAGTGGACAAGAAGCTGGATATGAGTCAACAGTGTGCCCTTGTTGCCAAGAAGGCCAATGGCATTTTGGGATGTATAAGTAGGGGCATAGCGAGCAGATCGAGGGACGTGATCGTTCCCCTCTATTTGACACGGGTGAGGCCTCATCTGGAGTACTGTGTCCAGTTTTGGGCCCCACACTTCAAGAAGGATGTAGAAAAATTGGAAAGAGTCCAGCAAAGGGCAACAAAAATGATTAGGGGACTGGAGACCATGACTTATGAGGAGAGGCTGAGGGAACTGGGATTGTTTAGTCTGCAGAAGAGAAGAATGAGGGGGGATTTGACAGCTGCTTTCAACTACCTGGAAGGGGTTCCAAAGAGGATGGATCTAGACTATTCTCAGTGGTAGAAGAGGACAGGACAAGGAGTAATGGTCTCAAGTTGCAGTGGGGGAGGTCTAGGTTGGATATTAGGAAACATTTTTTCACTAGGCGGGTGGTGAAGCACTGGAATGCGTTACCTAGGGAGGTGGTGGAATCTCCTTCCTTAGAGATTTTTAAGGTCAGGCTTGACAAAGCCCTGGCTGGGATGATTTAGTTGGGGATTGGTCCTGCTTTGAGCAGGGGGTTGGACTAGATGACCTCCTGAGGTCCCTTCCAACCCTGAGATTCTATGAGTCTAGTACGATGGGTTTGTCTACACTTACAGCGCTGCAGCGGTGCAACTACACCTCCGTAGTGATCTGTGATGTCGCTACCTATGCAGACAGGAGAGCTTTTCCCATTGACATAGGTGCCTCACCTCCCTGAGAGGCGGTATCTATGTCGATGGGAGAAGCCCTCCCGTCTACACAGCGCTGTCTACACGGGGGCTATGTTGGTATAACTATGTCGCTCGGGATTTTCCAGACCTTGAGCGACAAGGTCACAGCGACACACATTCCCAGTGTAGCCCAAGCCTATGGGGGGAGATGCAGGCAGAGTGAGCATGGGGGCGGGCGTGGAGGTGGATGGAGCAGGCTTGCCTCTGCATTCCCTGTAATCTCTGGAAGGGGGTTCCAAATGTGATGGTATGGAGAAGCAGCAAGGGAGATCAGGCTAGATACCACCAGATCATAATTTAGCTTAAAAACTGGGGTGAACTCTTTGTGAGTACATGAAACATAACACATATTGAGAGCTAACACCTATGAGTGCATTTCAAAGCATCGTGTAGGTCTTGTAAACTTAACTCCAACTTCCTCTATCGTTAATCACTGACTAATTCAGGGTGCATGATGCTAGAGTCTTAATTGCTCATAAATATTTAACAGAAGCAAGAGTGTTAATTGAGCGAGTAACACTTATGGATGTGCAATTAGCTGTTGGTCATATTTACAGACAAAAGACCGGCAACAACAACAAAAAAATTGTCATAAATCTCATTAACTAGCACTCACATTTCCTGGCATCCTGCCATGTAGGTGACTACTGGTAAGCTGAAAAAGAGGCTACAGTCATTAGATACATTATTTGTTGTATATTATTTAATCAACACTTTTTAACTCATTAGAATGGGAATTGATGTCCTCAGGGACAGGCTGGATAGACTAGTCAGGAGGGGGATAAACTAATAACAGAATAAGAGGGTAAAACAGAGGGAAGATCTGCGTACTCATTTAGCACAGAATCAAGATGTTGAGAACAAAATTAATCAAGGAACCAAAGAACATGAAAAGAAGAAATTCTTGAATTATCTATACACCAATGCTAGGAGCCTGACTAACAAACAAGAGGAGCTGGAATTGGTAATTTATGAGCATAAATTCAGTCTAGCTGGTATTACTGAAACTGGTGGAATGACTCTCACAGCTGGAATGTTAAAACCAATGGTTATAACCTATTTAGGAAGGACAGTGGGCAAAAGGGGAGGCTGAAAGGCACTCTATGTAAAAAAACAGCATTACCTGTTTGCGAGTCACTGACAACTCAGAAGAAAATAATCTTGAATGTTTATGGATCAGCATCCTAACAGATAAAGCATAAGATAGGGTATTATTTGGTGTCTGCTACAGACCATCAAACCATGCTAGGGAACAGGGTCTCCTTACATACCTATCTGTAAGGAAAGAAAGCTCCATGATCATGGGGGAGCGTCAATTTGAGTGGCATATGTTGGAGACCTCTTGCTGCCAGTAATAAGAAATTCTTAATATAGATGACAATTTACTAACTCAAAAACTGTTGCAACCAACACAGGGGACTTCTATATTAGATCTGATCTTAATAGGTGGAGAGGAACTGTTCACAGAACTAAAAATTAATGATAGCCTACTTATACGTGATCATGACTTGATCACATTTTTAATGTGCAAACAGAATAAAGTTCAAAGCAGTTATATATACCTGGTGCTTTAAAAGGTCCAGTTTCATAAAAATGAAAACAATTATGAGCCAAATTAGCTGAGAGGAAATATTTAATCAGAAAAATGTGAATGATAACTGGGAACTGTTTAAGAACACTTTACGAAGTGCCCAAAATGTCACAAACAAGGAAGAAGGCCTTATTAGCTAAAAAAACTGACCTAGTTTAGATGGGAGTGAAAGCAGCAATGAAAAATAAAACTATATCTGTAACAAATGCAAGAAGGGGGAAGCTGATAATAGTGACTATAAATCACAAGCTAGGAATTGTAGTAAATTGATGGCTTTTTGCTGATTTATTTGTGTGTCACACTAACTATATCTTTTTTTAAAACAGAGGTGGGCAAACTTTTTGGCCTGAGGGCCACATCTGGGTATGGAAATTGCATGGCGGGCCATGAATGCTCACGAAATTGGGGGCTGGGGTGCAGGAGGGGGTGAGGGCTCCAGCTGGGGGTGCAGGCTCTAGGATGGGGGCAGAAATGAGGCGTTGAGGGTGCGGGAGGGGGCTCTGGGCTGGGGCAGGGGGTTGGGATGCAGGAGGGGGTGAGGGGTCCGGATGGAGGTGCAGGCTCTGGGATGGGGCCAAGGATGATGGGTTTGGGGTGCAGGAGGGCTGCGGGCTAGGGGTGGAGCAGAGGGTTTCAGAGTATGGGAGGGAGCTCTGGGCTGAGGCAGGGGGTTGGGGTGTGGAAGGGGGTACAGGCTCTGGGCTGTGGTTGCGGGTTCCAGGCTGGGGCCAGAAATGAGGGGGTCAGGTTGCGGGAAAAGGCTCCAGGCTGGGGTAGGGAGTTGTGGGGGGTGAGGGCTCTGGTTGGGGGTGCAGGCTTTGGGGTGGGGCTGGGGATGAGGGGTTTGGGGTGCAGGAGGATGCTCCAGGCTGGGACCGAGGGGTTCAGAGGGCAGGAGGGGGATCAGGGCTGGGGCAGGGGGTTGGGGCATGGGAGAAGGTCAAGCAGCTCCCTGAAGCAGTGGCATGTCCCCCCCTCTGGCTCCTATGCAGAGGCATGGACAGGCAGCTCTGCGTGCTGCCCCATCCACAGGCACTGCCCCCGCAGCTCCCATTGGCCACAGTTCCTGGCCAATGGGAGTTGCAGAGCTGGTGTTTGGGCCCAGGGCAGCATGCGAGCTCCCTGGCTGCCCCTACACATAGGAGGCAGAGTGGGGACACGTAGCTGCTTCTGGGAGCCATGCGGACCCATGACATGTGCAGAGCAGGGCAAGCCCCCGACCCCGACCCCTGGCAGGAGCTCGAGGGCCAAATTAAAAGGTCTGACAGACTGGATGCAGCCCGCGGGCTGTAGTTTGCTCACCCCTGTTTTAAAATGAGGTTACAAGTTTGGTTGATAAAGATAATAGTGTTGATGCAATTTAATTAGATTTTTGTAAGGTGTGTGCTTTGATACCATACAATATTTTTGATTAATAAAAGTAGAACAATATAAAATTAACTGAACACACAAACTGGCTAACTGATAGGTCTCAAAATGTAATTGTAAATGGGAAATCATCATAGAGTAGATGTGTTTCTAATGGGCTCCCACAGGTATCTGTTGTTGGCCCTACATTATTTAACATTTTTATTAATGACCTGGTAGAAAACATAAAATCATCACTGATATAGTCTGCAGATGACACAAAAATTGGAGCAGTGGTAAATCTGGATCACTTGGTAAACTGGGCACAAGCAAACAATACACATTTTAATATGGCTAAGTGTAAATGTTCAGTGACTTTGAAAAAGATTTTGGGGTCCTGGTGGATAATCAACTGAACATGAGCTCCCAGTGTGACACAGTGCCCTAACAGGCTAATGCAATAAACAGGGGAATCTCAAGTAGGAGTAGAGAGATTATTTTACCTTGGTATTTGGCACTGGTGTGATCACTGCTGAAATCCTGTGTCCTGCTCTCATTTCCACAATTCAAGAAGGATGTAGAAAAATTGTAGAGGATTCAGAGAAGAGCCACGAGAACGATTAAAGGATTAGAAAACATGTCATATAGTGATAGACGCAAGGAGCGCAGTCTATTTAGTTTAAGAAAGAGCAAGATAAGGGGTGATGATTATAGTCTATAAGTACGTACGGGGGGGAACAAATATTTAATAATGGGCTCTTCAATCTAGCAGAGAAAGGTATAACTCGATCCAATGACTGGAAGTTGAAGCTAGACCAATTCAGAGTAAGTTGTAAAGTTTTAACAGTGGAAGTAATTAACCATTGGAACAAATTGTCAAGGGTTGTGGTGGATTCCTCACCACTGACCATTTCAAAATAAAGATTGGATATTTTTCTAAAGTAAACATTCTAGGAATTATTTGGTGAAGTCCTGCAGTTTGTTTTACACAGGATGCTAAACTAGATGATCACAATGGTCCCTTCTGCCCTTGGAATATATGAATTGATGAAAAAAATATGTAGCTCTGGAGGCAGAAGTTATGCATGTGGCCTGGGTTCATGCACTGATGTGAGGTGGTTGCTTTCTTTTCTTTCTCCCCCCTACTGTGGCTCACACCTTCTTGTCAACTGTTTGAAATGGGCCATCCTGATTATCACTACAAAAGTTTTTTTTCTCCTGCTGATAATAGCCCACCTTAATCGATTGGTCTCGTTAGAGTTGGTATGGCAACCCCCATTTTTTCATGTTCTCTATCTATCTATCTATCTATCTATCTATCTATCTATCTATCTATCTATCTATCTATCTATCTATCTATCTTCCTACTGTATTTTCCACTGCATGCATCTGATGAAGTGGGCTTTCGCCCACGAAAGCTTATGCCCAAATAAATTTGTTAGTCTCTAAGGACTCCTCGTTAGTGCCACAAGGACTCCTCGTTCTTTCTGCTGATACAGACTAACACCGCTACCACTCTGAAACCTTTCTTTTCTCTGCTTCTCAAAAACTGAGGTGTTTTGTGCCTTGCATGTGTCAAATACAGAATATTAATGTTGGATGGTGGTAACCCCTGTGTGGCTGATTACTTCTCTGTGACTTACTGTGTGTTAGCTCGGCAACCGTCTGTGGCTATCGTCTGATGATTTATAAGCTACATAATAGGTATGTTGTTTTTTTAAATCACTAGTACCATTTACATGTATATTATGGTAGCACCTAAAAGCGCCAGACACGATCAGAGTCCTA
Source organism: Lepidochelys kempii (assembly GCF_965140285.1). Lineage (NCBI taxonomy): Eukaryota > Metazoa > Chordata > Testudines > Cheloniidae > Lepidochelys > Lepidochelys kempii. The sequence goes on from NC_136380.1 coordinate 164,528,643, forward strand.
TTGCGCTAGGTCCTCTGCATCCATATAGCAAGAGTCCCTGTTCTAAGGACTTTACATTCTAGGCTGACAGGCAGAGGGTAGGAAAAAAGAAGTAGTATTATCCCTCTTGTATGGGAAACTGAGGAACAGGGCACTCATGGGTGAGATTCTGTGTTGTGCCTCTACGAGGTACAGTACAGAAATCACAGCCCACGGGGAAGGGAAGCTAAAGTGGTTTTAAATCATCTTAATGCCAACCCAGCCCTGGGCTGTTGAGGCCTCCAGCATACCTTGGACTGCCCTGACAAGCTCTCGAAATCACAGGAGCCTCCCCAGGATGCTTTATAGACCTCGCTGCTGACCACAATCGCTGTTGCACCTGCATCCTTTTGCCTCCAACACATCCCTCCCACCCCCAGCACCGGGTAGCCATTCAGCCGGCTTTCAGCCAGACAGTCCTGTTTTTGTAAGGTTGGTTCTTGTGTCTGGTACTGATAGAAATCAGCACGACTTTGTCCGGTATCATCGTGGATGCACGGAGAACTCTATTTTGCACCGTGCACTGCTCCGCCCCTGCCGGTGTGACCTTGCATGCACCATGTGTGCCAGATCATGCCAGTGGGGGAGGGCTTTGGTTTCATGCATCTGAGGGGATAACCTGTACTCTGGGGATGCATCAGTGGCCACCCTACCCAGCACACCTCCTACACTGGGGCAAAGGGGTCACAGAGACAGCCTTTATGGCTATCTTCCACTGTGACTGCACCCAGGGTCACATTAACACATAGGCAAACTAGGCGTGTGTCCAGGGCACAAGTTCGTGGGGTGGGGCCAATTTTTTTTAACCAATGCAGATTTGCACGTGAACTGAAAGAACTTCACTCACTTGAATGAGTGGTCTTGCAACCTGGTGCACTGGGTCACAGTGCGACTCAGGTTTGGCCCAGAGGCAGCCCTCTGTCATCAGCAGGTCCAAATTTGAGTGAGTGGCATTGTGACATAGCACAGGGAGTCGCAATACTACTCAGATTTAGCACAGCCACCCCTCCATCATGGGAAGCAGCACTCCAAGGAGCAGCCAGTCCCAGCAAATCCACAGCCTGGCCAGCCCAGCCACAGTGAATGTGCTATATGGCTCTTTATTGTCATGTATAATCATATTAGAAGGTGGAGGCCAAGAGTGTATATATTAGCCTACAGCTCAGAAATGGATTAATACAGCCCTGCCTGCAACAGGGGAATCCTCACCCAGCCGGATATTGGGGGCCAGGGCTTCTATGACCCCTTTCAACTGTGCCACCCCTTTAATCTGACAAAAAAGCCAGAGTGGGGTGAAGATCTCACCCTAAGTGACGTACCCAAAGTCACAAAGAAAGCCAGACCTTCTCACCCCCAGCCCAGTGTCTTAGGCATAAGACCCTCCTTCCCGTCTTGGAGATGTGGATTTTCTCCAGCCCAGATTCTCCATTTCTAGCACACACAAAGCTCCCACTGAAGTCAATGGGCCTGGGATTGTACACAATGAACTTCTTGGTGCTAAAGACAAGCAAGATTAAACTCTTTAATATTAACTACTCTCTCCATGAAATATTTCACACACCAGGACAACTGGAGTGTGAAAGACCAGGGTGGCTCCCTCCTTTCCAGCACGTTAGAACTCGCTGCAGAGTTATCAAAATGATCTCTATTTGGAGTTGCTTGGATCAAACTAGCTATTCAGGGAAAACACGCACAAAGGATAGCAAAAAACAAACTGATATAAATATGAACTTTGAGCAATCAAAGGTAAGCAGAACATTCTTTACTGTTGATAACCAGCATAGCAATTATCTTGTACAATATTTCTAACGCATCCTGTTTGGTTTCTATGTGTTATTATCACTATACTAAAATCACTCCCTGATCTCCTTACCTAGCAGAAGCCATCAGCTCTGTTTATATTACTCTAGTGAAAATTGGGTCAGCCGAGCAAGACACTGGGGAATTGTATTGCTGACCCCAACGGTTCAAAAATCAGGAGTCAGGCCGCAAAATACCATGAGATTTAAAAAAAGTAATACAGGATTATGTTTATTTGCCCTCTTGTTTTGGAATCTTTAAAGTTCACAAATTTCAGGCTTTTTCCTACAACCATGAGGGCTCAAAACTTTTTTTTTAAATGAAGATGCCAATCTCATGTAATCACCTGGCTCAAGGAGCTGGGGCTTTAACACAAACAGCTAATAGCAAGCCTGTCTGACACCATTACCCAAGAGACCAGCACAAATTTGATGGCTTAAGTAGAGGTGGTGGTCATTAAAGGTCAAGCTGAATTTTCCTGGGAATCCTGGAGAAACTTTAAAGTGGTTTCTTTAGACAGCAGTTGTTTGCAGAAGGTGGTTCTGAGTACAATGTTAACTGTAACTCAAAGCCAACCAACTGTACATAACAAGAAGTACAATATCTTGCCGGCATCATGCTAAAGTTACTCAAGGGAAATAATTTTCTCTGCTGGTTCCATGCCACATTTTGCAAGGACATTTGTTTCTAAAAATATGTTTAGGTGTGTTTATGGCTATCCTTCAGGTTGAATGAGAAGGGAAGAAACAAGGAAATATAGACTCAAAAATTCATACCTTCCAAGACCAGAAGGGACTCTTGTGACCATCTAATCTGACCTCCAACAGAACACAAGCCAGAGAATACCACTTAATAATTTCTGCATGAAGCCCATAGCCCTGAGTTGAGCTAGACAGTATGTTTTAGAGAGACATCCAGTCTTGACTAAAACCCTGGCAGAGGAATAACCAGAGCAGCTGCAGCGGGATGTACAGGGACAGATGCAAAGGGTATGTCTACACTGCACTTAAAAACCTGCAGGTGGCCTGTGCCAGCTGACTCATGGGGCTCGGGCTAAGGGGCTATTTATGTTGCAGTATAGATGTTTGGGCCTGGGCTGGCTCTCAGGCTCTAGGACCCTGGGAGGTGGGAGCGTTCCAGAGTTCAGGCTGTAGCCTGAGCCCAAACATCTATTCCACAATTAAGCAGCCCCTTTCCTGAGCCCCACGAGCCCAAGTCAGCTGGCACGGGCCACCTGAAGGTTTTTAATTGCAGTGTAGACATACCCATAGAGGTCCCAGGAGGCTCAAATGTAGGTATCATTGTTAAGGCTGCAGGTTTGTCATGGCTTGAAAAAAGTCACAAATAATATTTGTCCATTTGTCCATAACTTTTTCTGGGTCCATGACTCACCCCACAGCAGCAGCTCCAGTGGCAATTGTGTCCCATGGGGCTAGGCCCAGCACTTGCAACTTGGCATGCGGGGTCACAGCATTGCTCAGGTTTGGCCCACTCAGCCCTCCATCAGGATGGGGACAGCGAGGGAGCAGCTGGGCCAGACTTCAGTGAGTAGCATTGTGACCTAGAGCAGTGGTTCTCAAAGCCAGTCCACCGCTTGTTCAGGGAAAGCCCCTGGCACGCCGGACCGGTTTGTTTACCTGCCGCCTCCGCAGGTTTGGCTGATCGCGGCTCCCACTGGCCGCGGTTCGCTGCTCCAGGCCAATGGGGGCTGCGCGAAGCGGCACGGGCCAAGGGACGTGCTGGCCGCCCTTCCCGCAGCCCCCATTGGCCTGCAGCAGTGAACCTCGGCCAGTGGGAGCCGCGATCGGCCAAACCTGCGGAGGCGGCAGGTAAACAAACTGGCCTGGCCTGCCAGGGGCTTTCCCTGCACAAGCGGCGCACCGGCTTTGAGAACCACTGACCTAGAGCACCGGGTTGCAGTGCTGCTCAGGTTTGGCCCTCTGTCATGATGAATGGAGGGTCAGGTGGGCCAAATGTGAGCAGTGCTATAACCACACCTGCCAGGTTGCAATGCACAGAGTTGGTGACTGGGCCTAGCCTCACAGGATGCAGGAGTTGTCGGACCCCTCCTTTTCCCCAACCTGCCTCTCCTCCACACTGGGCTAGGGTTGTGGTGCCCAGACGAGAGGGTGCTGCTGTACTTGGTGCTGCTCTGGGTGGCAGCCCACAGTAAAAACCTGTTGTGGCACCCATCTTTCTGTCCGTCCACCACTGGATGTAAGAGATGAAGAACCCACCACTCTCTCCACAAAGCCAACACATTAGACTATAGCCACATCTCACTGGAAAAACTGGCTCCTCTGATTGTGAATTTGTCAAAGTCTCCCGTGTGGTGGAGTGAGGGGAAATGTTGGTGTGCACTTCCTGAGAAATCCTGTGTCAATATGCAGAGTTACTTTTACATTGTGTAGCACAAAGGCCGTGACATCAGCAAGTGCCTAACTGCAACATTATCAGACTCAGCCATCCCCACAGCACAGGGTTCTGGATCGGATTTTCAGCTGGCATCAATCAGCATGACTCCATTGAAGTGGTTACTCTGATTTACATTGGCTGAGAACCTGGCCCATTTTTTCTGGATACAGAAATTCTCTTTCTGTTTTTCCTTTATGTCCATTTTAAAGTGGCAGTATAATGTCAAAACATTCCACATAAGGCGTGTAATGTGACTGAGAGATCATTTAGCTTCATTTCTTGTATACCTCAGATGAGACGCAGTCCTGTAGTCTGTACTCAGACACTTTGAAATCAATGGGAGTAAGGGCTTTACATCTGGGTCTATGTTTTGCCCCCTTATATTTCTGTGTATCATTTATATATAAGTTTTTCATATTACAAAATGGATCTGGAATGCAAATAAAATTCACACAAATAACATGGCAAAAAACAATATTCATCTCCAATAAATCTTTTGAGCTAAATTCTCCTCTCTGTTTCCTGTGCAATTCCACTGAAGTCAGTGGAGTTGCATAGGGGAGACAGGTGAATTGGGCCTTCCTTTGGTTCAGGAAGATGAGAAGACTCTAAATACATCTGTCATTTATGACCACTGATGCAATATAATTTATACATCTTAATAAGATGCTTCAGCACCAGTTGGCCATTAGCCCTGAGACTGCCCAGCACACAGCCACAGAAGTCTGCCCACATACTTATAGAGCTCACTCCACGACTGAGGCCTTAAATGCAACATTAATTGCCTGGATTATCTATATTTCTCCCGAAAGAGGTACAAAGAGAGATCTTTCTAATGTCAAAAATACAGCAATCCTTTCCTAAATCCAAATCCTAACCTCAAATGATCATAGCTGATGATGTCTCTAGAGCAGCTGGTATAATTTGAGTGAAAACTGGCAGTAGAGATGCACTCCATTCTGTACTTCTCAACATTTCTTGTGCTGCTACTGCACCATGTAGGCAACAGAAAAAGGATCCTTCTCTTAAGGAATTGCTTATTCCAAAATGAACATCAAACAGCCCCTGAGTCTCTTCTCCAGAATTCTTTACCTGCAGATGTCTCTTTATTCCCTCGTTAGCATTCAGCATCAGAACTCACCAAAATACAAGAATTTATATGCCTGTCAAAATTACAAATGGAGCCCAGCGTATGGCATCAGAAACCTGGTTTGTGTCTGGCAATGAGCAGAGAGAGGATCTCACCACTTGTAACCTCCTTGGCAGTATCGGAATAGGAAGGCTTTTGTACACTTTACAACAGGGAAAGCAGATAGACACTGTACTCTAATGTACTGCCTGATCAACCTAGCTAAACAAATATCTTGATCTCTACCTTTATAGAAATCAAATGCCGAGATGCAGTGCTGTGAAAGAACAGATGCTAATTTTTATTGCATTCTTATATTTATATAACGCCTTTCATTCCAAAGGCACAATACCTGTACTCAAACGTTTTGTCTTCTTTACACGTGTATTTGTGTGTGCAATTCAAGGAGCTGGTACAAACTTGAAGTCCACACCCAGCTACCTGAAAAAGCCCTTCTCCCTTTTATACTCCAGGGGTGAAATCCAGGCCCTGTTGCAGTCAGTGGCAATGCTCTCTATGACAGCCAGGGTTTAGGCGGATTTTACCCTAGGAACTGTACTATTCAGGATCAGTGGTGGAGTTTTCTCAGTTGTGGGCCTAACTCTACAGATTTTTAGTATCATTTCTAGTTCACCACAGCCCTGCTTTGCTGGCCTTCAAAGCATAATTTAAGGCATATGCATCTGATTAAGATTTGGCTCCTGGCAGTGTAACAGCCCACAGCTATCAGCCTTGGTAGCTCTGTTGCTCACTCTTGTTAGCATGGCGTTATTTATCTGTTTTAAATGTTTGGGATCCCAGCACATGGCTGCCAAAGCGAGTGATGCACTAAAAGTTAATACAATCCTAGGGGAAATTATAGTGACAATTGCCTGGTAAATTGCCTCACAGGCCGCCATTGCAGCACCACTCTCCCAGTTCCTTCCCAATGCTCACCCTCCACAAAGAGGAATCCAGGAGGGAAGTTATGTTGTCACCACCCCATCCTGTAGCACCTGCCCTTTCTTCCTTCAAATCTTCCCACCTGCCCGTTCCCTCTTTCTCAAGTAAATAGGATGAGGACATTGGCACTGATTTGTTCTTTCCTTTTCCAGAGCTGTCTCTTCTTGGCTCACTCGTGTAATTAAACAGCTGGCATAAATAAAAACGGGAGAGAAATAAGATAGCGAAAGCACACCACGATTTATTATTGGCATGAGCTGGGAGACACCTTGTGGGTTGAGTTAAAAATCTTGTGCAAATGGAGGTGTGAATGAGTCCCACATTTGAGATAGCTGTAAGAGATGGTTAGGAGGCCACGGCTAAAACAAAGCCTAACAGAATCTGCTCAGAAACTAGCACCAGGTGGGTGGAAGTTTCCACTGGGTTTTGTGTACGGGTGTAGGAAGGGGGCAGAGAACACACAGAAAACTGAAAAAGACTGAGGGGAAGAGCTATCTTGAATGAGCATCTGAAAGCCCAGTGGTCGATTCTGGAGAGGTTTTTGCGTTGTGGGTGTAGGCTACAAGTAGGCTCTTAGTGCTGAAAGCAACAGAAGCTGTTTCCTGTTATTTATACATTCTTTGTAAATAAGCAAACCTGCCTCAAAGACATACCTGACGATCACCAGTTTCTACTCCCAGCTGGAATATCCACGGGGCCCCAAACTTTGATCAGCTGTTCACGATGAAAAGGGGCAACATTATGTACATTTGTGGGGTTGGGCAATTGCGTGTTAATCGGTTTTGGTTTAGCAAGGGATTTAAGCACAGGCCTAGCTTAAAGCACATGAGTAGTCCCAGCTGTAAAATGAGAATAATGTTCCTGACCTCCTTTGTGAAGCATGTTGAGATGTACTGATGAAAGTGTTATGTGGGAGAGAGATATTTATTATTTATTAATAAGGTCAACGGAACTCCTTACATGCATACAATTAAGCACGTGCTTAAGTACCTTGCTGAATCACAGCCTAGCCCACCGTTCAGGCAGAATTTCTTGTTTGATACCTTCTTCTCCCATTTTAGAACATCAGACTGACTCATCTACAGCTCCTCATTTTCACCAGAGCTGTCTGGACATTGTTTTCATGTTAGAGGTGTCCTGTATTACATCTGGATTTATATGAATCCAGAACAGCAGCAGAAGAGTCCATCATAACCAATGCTGTTACAAGGCTACCAAACAAAGAATGCTGGTAACTTAACAGGCCATAGGCATTTAATCAAAGATCTCTGTTCGTTCCTAATGAATGTATTCACAAGTCTCTGAAACATAGACCACTGGGGCCTCCCCACACTGGGGGGCAGAAGCTAAAGGGGAGGACACATGACCCCCGAGCATGCTCCAACACGTCTGTTAGTCTATAAGGTGCCACAGGACTCTTTGCCATTCTCTAGTATGAGTATCATCTAGTGGTCACATGTTGCATTAAAGGATAGTGCTGTTGATGTCATGATCAAGAGTTGTTAAGTAGGTAGCCTATTGTGGAAACAGGATATGAAGCACAGAATGGTATTGCTGTCATGCAGACACCATTATAAAGCTTTGCTACTTAAATTTTATGAGTAACAATTGTAGGATAGGAGCCAAAAATGTGCACATTTGCCCACGACAAATGATGCAAGCCTCTTTGTTTCCCCAAGTTACAATTAAAGAGCTATATCCAGTCCTCTAATGTCAATGGAAGAGTCAGATGAGAATCAAAGGCGGGATATGGCCCACAGATAACAATTTTTTAGATGGCTGTGATAACTGCTATGTGAAGAGATCTTCATGTAAAATGAATCTGGAAATAGCCAGGTCATGACATTTTGAAGACTGCGGGCAATATTTTCCACTGACTTATTTCTTTTCAAATAATTGTTTCAAGATGACAGCTTTGACCAACTCTTGTTGTGGTCAGCGCCTCTCAGTATCCATACAGCATGAGAACATGGGATCATGTTGTAAAGGAATAGTATAAGAATGATGGGAAAACTGCAAAATGCTTGGACGTTTGATGCAGCTGACCATTCAGATGTTTGGGTGATTAGCTGCCTCTATTCAATCTGTCCTGTTGGAACAGAGCTCTCCCAAAGCAGGCCTCCTCACACGGTTTTAATCTTTCCCCCTCCCTTCTCCGCCTACTCCCTTGTCTATTTTCACCGTGTTCTATGTTTGTCTAAGGGCTTGCCTAAATGCAGAGTTGCACCAGTTTAACTGTACTTTATTGAAAACTGTTAAATTTGTAAGGTGGCACTTCAAATGTGTTTTCTCGTCCTGCTTGCAGGCTAGGGGCTCTCTAGGGAAGCGAGTGATCTGGGCCTTGCAGACATCAGTCTACAGCCAGCCAGTGTAAAGTGGGGTGAGTTGTGCCTCTGTTTTAGGGAGCAGTCTGCTTTCTTTCTTGCTCTGTTTTTTGTGTTCTTGTGGGGTATCGTGCTGGATTCTAAGACATAAAGTGGTGTCATAACATGAGTGTCCTACAAGAGTGTTTTATGTTATCTAATTTGTCTGTTCATATGCCAGGACCATAAACTAGAGCTCTGATTTTAAATCAGCTTAGTTAAACTGGTGCAAAAGGCTGTGTAGACCCTCTTATTTGGGTTTTCACCAGGCTTATTTCAGTTTAGCTTGAACTAATAAGGAACGGGTTTAAAGCAAACTAAAATAAGCCATTTTAAAACTGAAAGAAGAGTGTCCACACAGGGGTTTGCACCAGTTCAACTAAACTAGTTTAATTAAACTGGTGCAAACTTATGTAAACAACCATTAATTTACCTGTAAGTTCTTCAGGGCAGGGACCATGGTTCTTTATTAAATCTCTGTGAAGTCCCATGCAAATTGGTGCTGCTATATAAGGGTCAGATTCTGACCTCTGTACAACGAGCAGTACTTTGCTTTTCAAGCAGGTTCCAGTGGGACTACTCACAGAGCGAGGTGCTACTCACCATGAGTAAAACTGGAAGGTTTTGGCCCCAAATCTTTCATAATAGTAATAAAGATACCCACTGCTTCCTGTTTTGATGAAATCAGAAATATTCTACAGGAAGTCTTTTAATTGTATTTGAATATTTGTAGTTTCTAGCCTGGATGAAAAAATAGAGGCATACACACATTAAAAATAATCCATTTAAAAATATTTATTGAACTTGTAGCCCCTTCTGTTCCATTTGTTTCAAGGACAATCCACTTAGGTCACTAGTTCAAATCCACCCACAGTCAGTAGTGACCAAAAGTTGTTTGGTGTGTTGTAGGCTCTGCCAGCTCCGAAGGGAGAGAACTCCATTTTTTATCTTCTCCACGGGTTTTCCTTTGTGTCCCTCTTCTGTCTCAGGCCACCTCCTCTCTCTCTTTCCCGTCCATTTGGCTGACTGGCTCTTTCCCTTTAAATTGCTTCTCTGCCTTTGTTTCTTTCTCATTCCAGCCTATGTATTTCTGCTCCTTGTGCTGCTTTCCTGAGTCAGAGGCACAGTATGTGAGAAGGCACAGGCCGACGCTGTGAGGGCTCCAGGGGAAAAATAGTGGGTGCCTAGCGCACACCAGCCACAGCTGTTTGGCAGCTCAGGGAGGGCTTGGGGGAGGGCAGAGAGCAATGAGTAGTGGGCTGGTGGGGCCTTGGGGAGGGGGCAGAGTGGGGGCAGGGAGAGGGGTCGTGAGAGCGGAGCCTTGGGAAGGGGGGGATGAGGGCAGGGCCTTAGGGGAGGGAAGAATGGGGATGGAGCCTCGGGACAGAGCACAGGTGGCGCACCCTTGGGGAAAAGTTAAAGTCAGTGCCTATGTGGGAAAGGAGCCTGAGCAGAGGAATAGAGACATACCTAATATGTCAAACCACCCCTGAACCCTACCTCCACTGTTCAACTCCACAGCAGGCTGGAATCCCCCTGAACATACCAACAACGAGAAAAAGTCAAGGTAAGAAAACTGCCCCTTCCTTCCACTTCAGCCATAGATAAATCCAACTCTCTATGTTGTTAATCTGATTCATGGTCCAGCATCAGACTCTGGATGGATAGGGGGATGGGGCTTTTGGATGAGCATTCTAACCATCCTCTTCCTCAATCAATTATCATCATCTGTCAGTCATCATGATCATCACATGCTGAGGAAACTAAGAATCATCCAAAGACTGATGAGCTCATAAATAACAATTATTCTGAATTGCTTGAAGTATAATTATGGGCAGAAAATTGACTCTGCAAAGGTGGCACCTTCTTACTCAGCAAATCTGTTCCCTGTGAGAATTCAGGGTTCCATCTGCTGACAAAAAATGTTTTTACTGCTTCTTACACTTGTTAGATCTTCAGAGCCAACGCAGCTATGACAGAGTGAGCTGGATTCTATTCTGGTTCATGCATTATCAACAGACTTCTTAACTATGTTCCAATGGAAGCTTCTTTTTAGTAGTGCTGATGCTTGAAACAAAATGGACCCCGTTTTGACTTTTACATCTCAATTTATCTCTAAAGAGCTGGCCTGAAGAAAAATGTCTTTTCATTAGTAAGTTGATTTAGCTGGGTATGATGTCACTGAGAAATAATACGCATGTAGCTCCATGGTGGCATTTCTACGGCGTCAGTTTTCAGATTATAATCACAAAGCTGGTGTGCAGGAAAAAAGTGTGGGTACAAATTTTGCAAGCACAAATGATATCTGCAAAAAGGGAGCCCAGACTTCTGCAAACATAGGTCAAAATATCGAACAATGTGGTGACAAACACAGCCCAAAAGATTCCCACCCAAAACAATAGCTTTATATTTTCCCTGCAATCACACCTTCAGGCAGAGGTGTGACTGAAGAGATGAGCCTTATACCAGCCTATACATGGTATACATTTGAATGGTGGTAAATATACATGCCCTCTTTAGTCACTTCTGGAGATGCGTTTTAGCTGAACCACTTCCACTGTTTATATCCATAGCTGGATCAGCATCTCTTTTGGCCAAACAGCATGGAGTATCATTAACAGTGACTCCACATCCTGCCTTTGCCTTAATGGAAGCCAACCCATTGGAGATGGGATGGGAAAATGTGGACTTAAGAATAACCTGTATTAAAGAAAAGAAGAGCAGGTGTCTATGTTTAGCTGCCCGAGACTTCTATCACTAGACTAAATCAATCAGTCATAATGGAATTGAGCTTTATCTAATTACACTCTTTGTATAATGTGAGCAGGTGGCAAATTCCATGGTAAGTAAAGGGTGTGGAGCTGCCCTGCGGTGGCTCACAAGCATGAGTACCAACCTTAGGGCAGGAAACAGGGCACAAACCCCAGATTGGTTGTGAGTTCTATACTTAGATTTCACCAACCAATTATCAAGTATGGACTCCTCACACACTATAACAGCCTTACTATGGAGTCACAGACAGTATCCTTTGGTACTCTGACCTAACTTCCTCCCATGTAAACTTGCCTTTGTGATAGATGGTCCCTTACGCCAAAAATCACAACAATATTCAGGTTACTGCCAATCCTAAAGAAACAGTCACTTACCTCAGGCCAGTTGCACTTTAGATCTTACACCAAAGACAACATTTGTAGCCAATCCTATAATAAACTAACTAACGCTTTATTAACTAAGAAAAAGAAATGTGAGTTATTTACAAGGTTAAAGCAGGTAAACATACATTCACAAATGAGTTCCAGTCTTAAGTTTTAAAAGGGAATAGAAGCTTCTATAATAAACAAATTCTATGTGTCCTTTAGGGCTAATCCAGGCCAAGCACTGGGGATCTTCTGCCTTATGTTTAGTAATCTTTGGCCCTCAGAGTCCAAGCATCATTAAAGATACTTTCTTCTTGTAAGGAGTTTTTATCCCCTTCCCCCCAGTGTTCAAGCTGATGGGATGAGTTCAGGCAAGATCATGAGTCTCCTCTTCATGGAAGTGGGAAGGAATGCATTTAACAAAGACTTTGTTCTTTGATATATCACAATGGCTCATTTGGTTTCAGTGGGCCTTCTTGGTAGGCAGGGCCTAACCCCTTCTGTCACAAGCCAGCATTTTACATTAATGTTTCTTTCCAGTTTGATGGCTTACACAATTACAGAGGATTACAATGCAAACATTTAATATCACTTTATAACCTGAGGTAAAGATGTTATCAGTAAGATTAATACTTGCAACATCCTACAAGCATTTCATAAATTCTAAACTCTAACCACATTTTTATAACTCTTTAATGCCTATTTTAACAATACTAACACACAGGTGAGCCAGACTGGTCTCCAGCTATGTATTTGTCAGTCTTCACGTGAGTCCTACGGGCATTTGCATGAGCTAGCAACTGGTCTGCCAGTGTCACAAAGGACTCTTGTAATTCACTCCACATGTTTGCGGTGTAAGTATTTGTATTTTACTTATGGGTATGGACAGTTACATGAAGAAACCGGATAGTCCTGTTAGAATAACCAGTAATGTGAAATCAGTAAAGTTAAAAATGAAAGTTGTCATAAAAGAGAGAGGCTTCTTGGAATCTCACACATACAGTCCTGGATTCAAACCAGCCCTTCACCTCACATCTCCACTTGAACTAAGACAGAGGACTAGGACCAGCCGAGTGGCATGGTACTGTAATAGTATAATGAGATGGGCTGTAGAACACTTTGGCTCAGAACTCTGTTTCCCCAAGCCACTGAAAACCAGAGGTGTCGTGCTGATGACACATTTGACCTGTGTATTGGACTGCCCCAGTGGCACAACACCTGCTATCTGATCCTCCGTAGCAGAGAGTGGGTACAGCATGGAATTATTAATACCTTCCATCCACTATAGCACAGAAATTAATGCACAGAAACAAAGCTACTATGTTACAGATAAAAGCATTAATGTGAGAGTCGATGACTCTGAAAATCCTTTGGCACACGAAATTCTGGGTGCCTTTCCAGGCCCATCAACAGCACATTGAAAGGTCCATAATTTTCTAATTTCAGTAAAAGGAATTTTAAAACAATTAGCCTGCGTTCTTCCTAATGTCCCCACACACACTTTGCAGGCTTCCCCTGGCCCTGCTACATAGCAATGCTGTAAGGACGCATTCCGTTCACTTTGAAAGACTGCATCGATCCTAGCTGTAAAGAACAGCTCAGTTCACAGGGATCTTGTTTATTGTTGTAAGGCTGATAACACTCCCAAAGCTCTTAATTAGTGTAGAAATCTGACTAAAAGTTCTAGAAGATTTAGGACACTGTTTAGAAGATCAGACTTTTCACTCTACATGTGGGCCAAAGCCTTGGCTGGTGTAAATAGCTGTATGTCCATTGAGGTCAATGAAACTATGACAATTTACACCCGCTGAGCATGTGGCCCATATATTTTTTATTGAAAAGCAGTAAATATTTCACTGCTAGCCCTGCTGATAATTATGGCTTGGTCTGGGCTGCAAAACCATGCTCTCTTTTTATGTATATAGATGATATTTTTGGATATACTTCCACGACTCTCCTCCTGGAGAAATCCTGCATTTTCTCCCTCTTCTGCCCTGCATCCCAACACTGTCCCCTGACTCAGCTTCTTCATGAGTTGTTATTATGGATACTTCTATTCTGTCCCAGGCCATTTTCATGCTTCAGCAGACGCATAGTGACGAAGGGCATGAAGCGAAGGAAATTACTGGCATTACATTTAAGATTTTTTCATGCTTTCAAACTCACACCTACTTTTGTTCACAAGAAATACCAGCACTGGAGCACAATCTCTAGTGCCAGATCCAGATTGCAAAATCCAGTGCAATCTGCAGATGACTTCAGAATGGGTTGTCCCTTCACATACAATTCAGGAAAAGAAAACAACGAGGAATCCGGTGGCACCTTAAAGACTAACAGATTTATTCAGGCATAAGCTTTTGGGGTAAAAAATCCACTTCTTAAGAAGTGGATTTTTTATCCACGAAAGCTTATGCCTGAATAATTTTGTTAGTCTTTAAAGTGCCACCAGACACCTCGTTGTTTTTGTGGATACAGACTAACACAGCTAGCCTTCTGAAACTAGGAAAGGAAAGAAATCCAGATGGGGACCTTAGAGAGGAATGCTGTTACTTTACTTACTCTGGTTGGATTTTGTGTTTTATGGTGGCAGTGACTTTAGATCACCATTATCAGCAACAAATAGTATGGGACTGAGCCTCACAGCAAGATTTAATAATATGTCTGACCATCATCTCCTAGCAATGGCTGCTGCTTCTTAAAGGCACAAACACCATGATGCAATGATTATGATAGCACTGGCTTCTAATAGCCTCTGTCTGACTTACTTCCTGCTCTCTTTTTGAATAGGTAGAAAGTTATTGATGCCCTTTCTTATTTTGGGGTAATTCTCAATCTCAAAAACAACGACCCCTCACACACACACATATTGCCCCCAAAATCTTTCCCTCATTCCTGGCAAAAGACGGTACATAATTCTTGCATAACCTTTGACTTTTGAAGCTCTTCACTTTGTTGATTTGCTTGTGTCATATTAAGTTGGGCTTTGTCTAGACTAAATCACAAGCCTTAATAGGCTTGAAAAGAATGCAGTTTAGATCCAGTAGAAAGTGCCATGTCTCAGTCCTTGTGTTGTCCTGTTGTGTTTCATTTAGTTTTATTGGCTTTTAGAAGATGAACACATAAGCTGCCCAGCATGCTATCCCAGCTTTAAATGTACAGAATCTATCACGATCAAAGTGCGGGCTGACTGAGCATTAGGGTAGTGAGAATAAAGAGCATTGCTGTTGCTAGCTAGACAGCATCATACTCAGTGAGGAATCTGGGGTTGAGGCCCCAACAATAACGAGCATTAGAAGTAAGAATAAGCCAACTGGTGCTATCTGGAACCTTTGTCCCTTCTCTAGCCTGCCCTGATGAGTTTGGAAAAAGATCAAATAAGGAGAACTTTCCCATACACCTCAACTTGGCCGTGCTCCTCCTTCCCAGATTGCTCCTCAACATACTGTCAATTTCTTCCCAATCCACCATCCTTAGAGCCGTCTAGCTCACCCCCACCCCCAATCTCTAACAGGCTAACAATTCCAGGAGACCATCACCTACCCATACAAGCTGCACCTCCAGCATACCACTGCAAAATGTTTAGGATGCCTCATTCTTACTTCTCATTCCTGAAGGCCAAATGACACAATCCACACTGCAGGCTGCTGGAGTAAGCAGACCAGATTCTAATCCAAATGATACATGGGGCAGATTTAACTTAATTGTACAGTTGGTTGAAAAACAGGACATCATTTGGGGGAAATTGTTCCTGATTATTTTCTCCTTTGTCTTAAATTGAAGTCTGAAATTTTGAATTTTGACATTTTTGCCAGCTCCCTAGCTAATCAAAAACAAGATGAAATGTTTTTTTAAAATTGTCCCTGACATTTTTTTATTTGAAATTTCAATGAAAAATTTCATATAAATTGTGATTTACAAAAATTGTTGTCGAGATGGACTCAGTTGCCTTCAACAGAGCTACACTAAATTTTCAGGTTTCAGAGTAGCAGCCGTGTTAGTCTGTATTCTCAAAAAGAAAAGGAGTACTTGTGGCACCTCAGAGAAGTGAGCTGTAGCTCACGAAAGCTTATGCTCAAATAAATTTGTTAGTCTCTAAGGTGCCACAAGTACTCCTTTTCTTTTTACTAAATTTTCACTGGGCTAACCAAGATCAGAATAATCTGTCCCAGCCAGTATAACTCCCATGGCAGCGCCCGATCTAAATTAAATAATGTTGTAAACTGTTTGTGAGTTACAAGTTGGTCATAGAATGGGTGTAGATAATAAAGTAGTTTAACTTGCACTGATTTGGTATTGAGAAGGCATGCAAATTGAATGAAACACCCACAGCCAGGCGGCAGAATGGGGTGTAGCAAGCAGTAACAGGAGGGTGCAAAATAAAGTTTGGTAGGGTAGGGTTGCTTCATCTTACATACTCTTTCCTGTTCCAGTTGTACTCTTTCCCCATTCTTTTGCCTCAGGGTAAAGGCAAGGCTTACTTTGAACAAGAAATGGTAAATTTCTTGTTGAATAAAGAGTGCAAAATCGGACAAATACATTTCTGAACATGGGTATTTTCTATCCTGCTTTGTGAATGTCTGTTGACTATTTTTAAAAGCAACTCATCTGGAATCTACAGAGCAGCCGCAGAAAACAAAACCCCAGGCATAATCTGTTTTCATATATGCTCTGTCCAGCAACAAATATCCATAGAGAATTAGGAATTAGTTTGTTTTCCTACAATTAAGCCACAGACCTTATGATCGATATATTTACTTAGCCACCTTAACTGAAGATATATATGGCAACAAGTGTGTACCTTCCATGTTGTACAAACCTAAAATTCTGATAATATTATGTTACCACATTTCCTTGGATGACTGTGTCACATGTAGCATGCCTGTGGTTATTTGCTAGAGGAAAGAAGCAGAAGCCACTCCTCTCTCTACTTATGTTCTTAAAATATTTAAATGCAGGTGTCAGCTTGGAGCTAGCTTAATTTAATATCCAAAAGAGAAGCTGCTCAAAGGACATACCCAAGTCTGCAATGTAAGTAGCCAACTAAAATGTGTATACATTTGATTACCATTGTTACGAGGCTTTTGTATCTGGATTTTTACATTACACAGTGATATATGGCCACAATTTTCAGCAGTAACTGACTTTGAATGCCTCACTCTTTGGGTACCCAACTTCAAAACATCTAAAAGGGTATGATTTTCACAATATGCTGAGCACCTACCTGCTTGATAAAAATCATCCACCTTCAAAATGTCTCAAGTTGAGCATCCAAAAATTGAGGCACCCAAAATCACTAGTCATTTTTGACAAAATAGGCTATATATATATAATTTGTATGTGTTTAGTGTGTTCATATACTTGTGTGTGTATTTCTCTCTATAGCTCTGTGTGTGTGTGCATACATTTCTATGTATGTTTATGTGTATAGGCATACGTTGCTTGCACTTGCTAGGATCATCTAGGTATATCTCATCAAATACATTTCCTGCCATTGCAAGGGCCTCAGGCCTAGGTCCTTCCTGTTCCCTGCCTGTGGCACGCAATTGTTTAGCATCCTGAGGGCTGCAATACTTTGGTCTAATCCAGTTTACTGGGCTCAATACAAGGGTAGCTGCATGAGGTTTAGTGGCCCGTGATATTCAGGAGGACAGACTAGGTGATCTACTGTGCCCTTCTGGCCTTAAACTCTATAATTCTGTGTGTGTGTATGTGTAATGCACACACACCTTGTCAAATAATATAAATTTCCAATTCATGCAGGGGGATTTTGTACACACAGTTTCAGTTGCTACAAGTACTGTCCAAAAACTAAATTTTTAATTTCTCCTTGAGACGAGCCAATTTGAACCCGAGGTCAATAAAGGGCTGGTCCTGCACCAATGAAGTTCATGGGCATTTTGCCATTGGTGTCAATAAGCACAAGATCAAGCCCAAAACGCCTGTTCCCTCTTCCTTTATTGTATGTGTCGCAGGTGCTGTTCTTGTCAGTTGCTTTACATCTTCTGCGAGAAAGTCCTGAAGAGGCTGCTGAATACAAGTCAGAGTGTGTTGTATGTTTAACCTGTTATTAATTACGTGTTCATTACAGTAACGGCTGGTGCTCCATCTGCTCTTGTGATGTCAGCAGACTCAAATGCTCGTTGTTGTTTTCTGCAGGCACGATCGCACACTGTCGTTTTTTTCTGTTATATTTTGTTACGTATCACTACTATTAAGATAGTCAAGGCAGTTTCAGGTAAAATACAGCATTCAAAATATGCCCAGAGTTTTTCACTGTTCTATAGGCCTGCGAGTCCTACATTGTTCAGACATCTCCACTGTGTCTCTACTATACCAGTGTTTTAATTTCTGGAAAGTGGAACACAACTGATTTTTTAGTGAGTGGTCCCGGTGACATTGCACATATAAAAAGAATGTTATTGAAACAATAGATCCCCAGCCCTGCTCAGATGATGGCGAGAGGCTGTGATACTGGCTTAAGTGGTCCGCAATGTTTGGGAGAATCTGTGCATGGTGTAATGCTGGCATATGCACTGCCCATGGAGCTGGCTGGGTGAGCTAAGGGAAGCAGGCTGCACTATCTCAAAGGATAGTATAGGATGCAAGGTCTTTCTGAGTGCCTGGCGGCTGCAGCAAAGGATTGGAACTCCTCAGGCATAGTATAGGGCAGGCCTGCACATCTCGTAAAGCAGTGAGGGCCATATTACTCCAAAGAAAACAGCGGAGGGCCAAAGCCCCCCAGCCCCGCGGAAACACCCCCCTCCCCCCCCGCAGCACTGCCCAGCCTCACAGAAATACACCCTCCTTCCCCACCACCCAGGGCCGGTGCAACTTCCACCTTGCCCACCCCCCGCCCGGAGTGTAGCAGCGGCAGTTCCCCCCCGCCCCGAGGAACCCCCCCATGCAGCTCCCTGCCCCCCATCCCCATTGGCCCGGGGAGCTGTGCAGCAGCTCCCCACCACAGCTCACCTCTGTTTCGCCTCCTCCCCAAGCATGCTGCAGCTGCTCCACTTCTCCTGCCTCCCAGGCTTGCGGCACCAATCAGCTGTTTGGTGCCGCAAATCTGGGAGGGAGAGAAGCAAAGTGGGACGGCGTGCTCAGGGGAGGAGGCAGAGCAGAGGTGAGCTGGGGCAGGGAGCAGTTCCCCTTGCCCCACCTTGCCCCACCCCACCGCTTGCCTACTCACCCCCCCGTGGGCTGCACAGTGAGCCCACCTACTCACTCCCCGCAGGCCGCACAGTGAGCCCACATGGGCCACATGCGGCCCATGGACCATACGTTGTGCAGGCCTGGTACAGAGAGACAGGAGGGTATTAGTTTCCTAATATAAGATGAAAAAGCCTAAATCATCTTGTTTACTTTTGGAAAATCTTCCTTAGTCTGATAACTTTTTGCTACTTTCCAGGCCACATGAGTTGATTCCCTACTAAATTACTCATCTCTGAAAACCAGGGACCATAAGGACACCTTTCATGTGTGGATAGTGTCATGAACACAGATCTCTGCCACAACTGAGCTCAGGTAACGTTATCAGATTTTGAGGATGGGGGTCGTGTTCTGTGGCCAGTTTAATTGAATTTGTTGTTGTAATTTCTGGCACTATATATATAATGACAAAGTTCCTGCACTACCTTGGTGGGTCTTGCGCTTATTGGCGGATTTGCTCACCTTGGAGCTTCATGGCAGCACTCAGCTTGGCCATTTTTCTGAATTCACAGTGCAGGTTGACTCCTCCTGTGTCTGACCAGGAGTTGGGAGGATTTGGGGGGAACCCGGGCCTGCCCTCTACTCCGGGTTCCAGCCCAGGGCCCTGTGGAATACAGCTGTCTAGGAGTGCCTCCTGGAACAGCTGTGCGACAGCTACAACTCCCTGGGCTACTTCCCCATGGCCTCCTCCCAACACCTTCTTTATTCTCACCATAGGACCTTCCTCCTGGTGTCTGATAATGCTTGTACACCTCAGTCCTCCAACAGTTCACATTCTCACTCTCAGCTCCTAGTGTCTCTTGCTCTCAACTCCTCTCACACACACCACAAACTGAAGTGAGCTCCTTTTCTGAAAACCCAGGTGCCCTGATTAGCCTTTCTAATTGATTCTAGCAGCTTCTTGATTGGCTGCAGGTGTTCTAATCAGCCTGTCTTACTTGTCTCCAGAAGGTTCCTGATTGTTCTGGAACCTTCCCTGTTACCTTACCCAGGGAAGAGGGACCTACTGAGCCTGGGGCTAAGATATCTGCCTTCTATTACTCTCCTATAGCCATCTGGCCTGACCCTGTCGCATATCCTACCCCACCCGCTCAACACTACGG
This sequence comes from Lepidochelys kempii, assembly GCF_965140285.1. NCBI lineage: Eukaryota > Metazoa > Chordata > Testudines > Cheloniidae > Lepidochelys > Lepidochelys kempii. Next base: position 164,548,756 of record NC_136380.1, read on the forward strand.
GGTTGGGCAACTTGGGACATCAGGCAGTGTACTCGTGACAAGCCATCTGCATTGCCATGGTGGCTTCCAGCCCAGTGTTGTATGGTGAATTGGAAAGGTTGTAGGGACAGGAACCATCTGGTCACCCTTACGTTCTTCTCTTTATTTTGCTGCATCCACTGGAGAAGTGTATGGTCAGTCACAAGGGTAAACTGTCATCCCAGAAGGTAATAACATAGTGTTTCCATGGCTCATTTCACAGCTAGGCACTCTCTTTCAACCACAGCATACTTCTGCTCTCTCAGGAGGAGTTTTCTGCAGAGGTAGAGGATTGGGTGCTCTTCATCTCCGACCATCTGCGATAGGATCCCAGTCCTACTTCAGATGCATCTGTTTGTAAAATGAATTCTTTGTTGAAGTCTGGGGCTATAAGCATCGGGTTACTGCAGAGGGCTGTCTGTAGATCCATGAATGCTTTCTCTGTGGCATCTGTCCACTTCACCATGCCTGGACCGCGGGCTTTTATCAGGTTTGTCAGGGGACTCGCTCTTATAGCAAAATGGGGAATAAATCGTCGGTAGTACCCCACCACACCCAGGAATGCCCGGACTTGCTTTTTCCAATTCAGCCGGGGCCAATTTTAGATAGCCTCTAGTTTGTTTAGTTGGGGCTTGATCACGCCCCTTCCTACAATGTGGCCAAGGTATTTAGCCTCGGCTAGCCCTATAGCACACTTGGCTGGGTTGGCTGTGAGGCCAGCCTGTCTTAGCGTGTCCAGAACCACTTCCACCTTTCCTAAGTGGGTTTCCCAGTCAGGGTGTGAATAATCACATCATCCAGGTATGCCACTGCATAACTGGTATGGGGCCGTAGGAGCTTGTCCATAAGACGCTGGAAGGTGGCAGGTGCCCCATGCAGTCCAAAAGGAAGAACAGTATATTGAAACAGACCCTCTGGTGTAGAGAATGCCATCTTTTCTTTCGCATTTTTGGCAAGGGGAATCTGCCAGTATCCCTTTGTTAAATCAAGGGTGGTCAAAAATCGGGCATTGCCCAGGCGGTCAACTAACTCATCGATACGGGGTATGGGGTATGCATCGAATTTGGATATCTCATTCAGCCGGCGAAAGTCATTACAAAACCTAATGGTGCCATCGGGTTTGGGCACCAACACAATCGGGCTTGACCACTGACTGTGGGACTCTTCGATGACTCCCAGCTCCAACATCCTTTTTACCTCTGCCTTGATCTCCTCCCCTTTTGCTGCTGGCACCCGTTAGGGCCTTAAAGTTACCTTTGCCCCAGGGTCTGTGATAATGTGGTGATATCACAGAGGGACCTAGACAAATTGGAGGATTGGGCCAAAAGAAATCTGATGAGGTTCAACAAGGACAAATGTAGAGTCCTGCACTTAGGATGGAAGAATCCAATGCACCGCTACAGACTAGGGACCGAATGGCTGGGCAGCAGTTCTGCAGAAAAGGACCTAGGTGTTACAGTGCACGAGAAGCTGGATATGAGTCAACAGTGTGCCCTTGTTGCCAAAAAGGCCAATGGCATTTTGGGATGTATAAGTAGGGGTATTGCCAGCAGATCGAGGGATGTGATAGTTCCCCTCTATTCGACACTGGTGAGCCCTCATCTAGAGTACTGTGTCCAGTTTTGGGCCCCACACTTCAAGAAGGATGTGGAAAAATTGGAAAGCGTCCAGCGGAGGGCAACAAAAATGATTAGGGGACTAGAACACATGAGTTATGAGGAGAGGCTGAGGGAACTGGGGATGTTTAGTCTACAGAAGAGAAGAATGAGGGGGGATTTGATAGCTGCTTTCAACTACCTGAAAGGGGGTTCCAAAGAGGATGGTTCTAGACTGTTCTCAGTGATAGCACATGACAGAACAAGGAGTAATGGTCTCAAGTTGCAGTGGGGGAGATTTAGGTTGGATATTAGGAAAAAATTTGTCATTAGGAGGGTGGTGAAACACTGGAATGCGTTACCTAGGGAGGTGGTGGAATCTCCTTCCTTAGAAGTTTTTAAGGTCAGGCTTGACAAAGCCCTGGCTGGGATGATTTAATTGGGGATTGGTCCTGCTTTGAGTGGGGGTTGGACTAGATGACCTCCCGAGGTCCCTTCCAACCCTGATATTCTATGATTCTATGATTTTATGCTTTGGTGGTCTGGCCTGGTTTGGTTGAAAATGCGTCCTGGTATCGGTTGATCCTCTCAGTTACCTTCGTCTTCTGGTTTGGTGTCAGATCAGTGGATATCCTGATCTGTTCCTGCATATTATTTCCCTGGATCGGGGTCTCTTGGGCCACTACACACGCCTCTCATTGGTGCCAAGGCTTTAAGAGGTTAATGTGATAAATTTGTTCTTGTTTCCGGCATCCTGGCTGCTGCACCTTGTAGGTTACTTCCCCCACGGGTTCAACCACCTCATAGGGCCCCTGCCATTGGGCCAAAAGCTTGCTTTCTTTTTCCGTGGGTTTCTGCCCGATCCCCTGGTTGAAACTGTCGGACTTTTGCCTGGCGGTTGTAATGGGTTCGCTGAGCCTCCTGCGCCTTTTCCAAATGTTCCCGTACAATAGGGGTGACCCGGGCTATCTGTTCTCGCATCTGCAACACATGGTCAATTATATTTCTCCCCTCATTGGGTTCCTCTTCCCAGATATCTTTTGCAATATCTAGTATGCCACAGGGGTGGCGTCCGTTTAGTAATTCAAAGGGGGAAAACCCAGTTGAGGCCTGAGGTACCTCCCGGATTGCAAACATAAGGTAGTATAGTAGGGTGTCCCAATCCTTCCCATCTCAACTTACCACTTTCCTTATCATTGCCTTGAGGGTTCGGTTAAAACTTTCTACCAGCCCATCGGTCTGCGGATGATAGATTGAAGTTCTCAGGGTATGTATATGGAGCAGCGAACACAGGTCCTTCATTAGCTTCAACATAAATGGGGTACCTTGGTCTGTTAATATCTCCTTTGGTAGCCCCACTCGGGCAAAGATCCCCACCAACTCTTTAGCTATCGTTTTAGAGGCTGTGTTCCGCAAGGGGACGGCTTCTGGGTAGCTAGTAGCATAATCCAGAATGACAAGTATATATTGGTGGCCCCGGGCTGTCTTCTCCGGGGTCCCACTAGATCCATGGCTATTTGCTCAAAGGGGACCTCTATGATGGGAAGGGGTACTAAAGGTGCCCTCAAGTGGGGATGGGGACTGCGCAGCTGACACTCTGGGCAGGACGCACAGTACCTCCGCACTTCTTCATGTACTCCGGGCCAGAAGAATCATCTCAGAACCCATTCCAGGGTCTTCTCTACCCCGAAATTCCCCCCAAAAAGATGACTATGGGCCAGACTTAATACAGCATTCTGGTGTTTTTGAGGTACTAGGATCTCATGCACCTTCTGCCCCTGTACTGAAGCAACCTGGTATAAGAGATTCTTCTTCATTATGAAGTAGGGTCCTGGTCCCTGGGTTTTCCCTTCCACGGGGACCCCATCTATTTTGGTCACCTCCTTCCTAATGTTGTCGTACCTTGGATCTTCAGCCTGGTCCTGTCCAAAATTTCCTCTCCTGGGGCTAATCTGCCCGAGATCTAGGGGGCCAGTCTCTTTTGCCTCTACTGGGTCAGAGGCGTTAGGGTGTGGGTCAGATTCAGGTGCTTCTCCCTCCTGGGTGGCCTCCTTTTCAGCTGCTTGGGTCCGCCTACCTATGAGAGCAACCCTCTGGCTTTGGGCCAGTATTCGGGTTCCCAAGGCCTTAGCTGCCCTTCTTTCCCTTTTCATCTTTCTACGCTGTCTGGGAGTGGAAAACAAATCTGGGGATATTTCAGAGAAGGTTGGGGGTTGACAGTCTACTGTGGATGCCTCACTACTTTCAGGGTTTCCCCCTTTCTCCAGTTCCCCTACCGGGAGTAAGTCTCCAAACCCTGGGAAGTCCCTCCCTATGAGCACTGGGTATGGGAGTTTAGGGACTACACCTGCTGCTACCTCAGTAGTGTTCCCCTGAATCTTGATTTTTACTGGGATGGTGGGGTAATAACCAACTGTCCCATGGACGCATGTTATCCCCGTACGCTTAGCCCACAGCAGCTGACTATGCTTCACGAGCTTCCCCGAGACCAGTGTGATAGCACTCCCCGAATCAACCAGTGCTGTGGTCTCTATCCCATTTAGCTTCACTGGTCTAGTGTACATATGTGGGGTTAGTGAGACCCCCCGCATGGGTCTGCCCAGTTCCCCAGGTTACACTGCATAGGCTCCTCGGCATTGGGACACTGTGCAGCTATGTGTCCCCACTCCCTGCAGGTGTAACATCTGTATGGAGCCCTAGGTGTTCCCTGGTCTCTGGGTTTGGGTAGTCTAACATCACGGTCCTCTTCTCCCTCAGTGCTCCAACTCTTTGTGGCTTCTGGTGGGCCTTCAGCCCCTCTCTCTTTCCACCTGGGTTCTCCTGGTGGCCCAGTCACCCAAGCTCTAGGGCTTGGTGCTGCTAGTTTAACCCAGGATGCTTCTTCCTTAACTGGTCGGGTCAGCTCCCTCGCCGTCCTTCGCCTTTCTACCAGCGCGTCAACCTCGTCATAGGTGGAGGGTTCGTTCTGGCTTGCCCAGGCGTGAAGGTCTGGCGGTAGTCCTCTCATGTACCGGTTTATGACCAGAACCTCTAATATCTCCTCCAGACTCCGGGACTCAGTTCGTAACCACTTTCATGAGAGACGGATGAGGTCATATAATTGGGACCGCAAGGTTTTGTTTTCCTGGTACCTCCACTCATGATATCACTGGGCCTACACTGCGGTCATTACCCCAGATCTGGCCAGGATCTCTGCTTTCAGCTGGGGATAATCTGCCGTAGCCTCTTCAGGCAAATCACAGTAGGCCTTCTGGGCCTCCCCACACAGGAATGGAGCGAGGATGCCAGACCACTGTTGTCGGGGCCAAGCCTCCTGCAGGGCTGTCCTCTCAAAGGCCAGGAGGTATGCCTCTACATCATCCTTCCACGTCATTTTCTGCAGCCAATTGCTGTCCCGAATGATCTGCGTCCCATCGTGGCCACGGTTCAGCTCTGTAAGGGCCTTTACCTGGTTTACCAGTTCCCGCAACATAGCCTGGTCTTGAGCAGCCTGGTCCATCAGCAGGTGATTAGTCTCTTGCTGCAGCCGCACTGCCTCCTGTTGGGTGGCTGCCTGGATACGAGTAGCCTCTTGCTGGGCAGCCGTGGCTTGTATCAGTGCCTGCACTACCTCCTCCATTGTGGTGAAAAAAATAAAAATAGACCCTCTTTTTTTTTTTTTCCCTTCCAAACACCCTCCTTCTTCTGCCGCGCTGTGGACACCAGATCCCACTTCCGACACCAGTTGTGACAAAGTTCCTGTGCTACCTTGGTGGGTCTTGCGCTTATTCGCAGGTTTGCTCACCTTGAAGCTTCACGGCAGCCCTCAGCTTGGCTGTTTTTCTGAATTCACAGTCCAGGTCGATTCCTCCTGTGTCTGACCAGGAGTTGGGAGGATTTGGGAGGAACCCGGGCCCGCCCTCTACTCCGGGTTCCAGCCCAGGACCCTGTGGAATGCAGCTGTCTAGAGTGCCTCCTGGAACAGCTGTGTGACAGCTACAACTCCCTGGGCTACTTCCCCATGGCCTCCTCCCAACACCTTCTTTATTCTCACCATAGGACCTTCCTCCTGGTGTCTGATAATGCTTGTACACCTCAATCCTCCAACAGTCCGTGTTCTCACTCTCAGCTCCTACTGCCTCTTGCTCCCAACTCCTCGCACGCACACCACAAACTGAAGTGAGCTCCTTTTTAAAACCCAGGTGCCCTGATTAGCCTGCCTTAATTGATTCTAGCAGCTTCTTGATTGGCTGCAGGTGTTCTAATCAGCCTGTCTTAATTGTCTCCAGAAGGTTCCTGATTGTTCTGGAACCTTCCCTGATACCTTACCCAGAGAAAAGGGACCTACTGAACCTGGGGCTAATGTATCTGCTTTCTATTACTCTCCTATAGCCATCTGGCTCGACCCTGTCACTATATATATGTATGTATGTGTGTATCTATATATCTATCTATATAGATATAGATAGATATCTGTATTTTGTAAGGATGTATTTGTACCAATCTAAATTGATCTACCATTGATATTTGTCCCAAATGCCCACTGAGGTTGTGATTTATTATAATCCACCTGCTACATTTTCGGTACCTGTCCTTGTGCTTGTAAATCTGTGCTTGCTATTATGAATGTGTCTGGTGTGAAGTGGAAAAGTCACACACTGGACTCGGGTCATAGGGGCTATTTGAATGTTAATAGCATTCCAAATGGCCCAGTCACAACCATGAAGGCAAGGTAAACACAGCCATTAAAAGATAATAGTCCCAAAGAGGGAGGGAGAAGGTTAACCAGTGATCGTTAACCTGAGTCATTCAGGATGTTCCGGCAACTTCATGTGCCCAGTCGCAGTTAGCATTTCAGTTGATCAGGCTTCCTAATACTCACCAGGAAAGGGGCTGGAGAGGAAATGGCATACTGTCTTCAGTCAGGAGTAATCGTCTTCACAGGGTGAGGAGATGCTATAAAACAGCTCTCCAGGGAGAGAGGGTCCAGGCAAGCTGGCTGGAAGGGAAGAGGAAGGTTCTAACTGGAGATGCAGCCTGCCCTGAGGTTGGGTCCTGAGCATGATCTCTTCCCCGGGTAACCCATATTTAATACTGCTGAATGGCTTGCATGACTTTGCTGTGATTAAAGGGCAGTGCTGGTTTGAAGGAGCTTTCTCTATTGCCCACCTCAGATGTTTGATATTTAACTTATTTTTATTTTGGTTCTTGATCTCCTGTACTTCTTTAAAATAAGTGTTACTTTGGTTTCATATGATATGAATTGGCTCTGACTGTTTTCTAGTGGGGGAATCAATAGAAGGGGCCGGATCCTCAGCTGGCATAAATCAGCATGTCTCCATCTAAGTCAGTGTTGCTACACAGATTTGTGCAGTACCAGCTGAGGATCTGGACTGTAATATCCTCAGAGAATCAAGGACAAAGGAAAGAAGTGAGTTACTGGTCATATAGGGGAGAGAAATGGTGGCTTCTATTTATGAAGGATGTCAGAGAGGCTTCTGTGCGTACAGTGTGGGCACTAACTGGACAAAAAAACTTGTAGCTAACTTGGTACCATCACAGCTGTCAATGGTACATCCACTCATTGAACAAAGGTAGAATACAGCTTTTGTTTGCCTCTCACTTAGTGTTATTATTAATAATCATTTATTATTTTTAGTACAGTAATACCTACCAACCCCCATCACAGATCAGGGCCCCATTGTGCTAGATATTGTACATGCATGTTGCACACTGGTGTAATGCCACTGATTGCAATAGAGTTGATTCTGATTCAAGCACTGTGAAAAGAGAATCCCCTCCATGGAGTTTTCTGTTTGCTTTACCAGTGTAATAGCCAATACGTTCACCCCTTGATTTTTGCATGAACCCCTTGCTGACTTTATGGGAAGTTCTGTGCATGGAAGAACGGTAGATTGTGGTCAGTACATACCAACTGTGGTTATTACTTGTTTTGACTTGGGGCGGGGAAAGTATTCTAAAATGTGTTCATATCAGTGTCAGTTCAGAGCTGTCCTTGAGGAAGCCGAAAGCATGAAATAGGCTCCTTACAGTTGCTTTCTTCATTTCCAGAGTGGAATCATAAAATGGATTTCAATCATTCAGAAACAAACTCTGTTCTGCAGAATTTTCTCGAGATGTACGTGGAAGAGAGGAAAAACGTTAGGCTCAATAATTTCACCAGCCCGGCCTTGAAGGAGCAAGAGGAGATAACGGCCTCTTTTTACATCCTTATCATCGTTGGATTTTTTGGCTTCCTCCTTTTCTCCCTGATGATCAGCAATATTGTTTCCAACAAGCCTGAAAACTACATTGACTATCTCTATTCTGGGAAGTTTAACAGCCAGGGAATTGAAAGAGGACTTCAGAGAAAAGAAAGCAAAGACACGTCGGTAACAATTAGCGACGAAGTGATGGTGGACCCCAGCAACACTAGGGAACGGCAAAAAACTGACAGTAATAACAATGAGCCTGAGACACCAAGCCAAGAAGCAGCTCTGAGAAACGTATGAAAGAGCATTGATGGGCCTTCTTTAAAGAAGGAACAGGAATCGAAAGATGATTTTATTGTTCACAAAAGTGAGATACTGGTATCACTGTCTAATGTCAGGACATAGCACAGCTCTGTATGGTGCAAGCTTCCCACATGCAGCTGTGAAAGCACCTCCTCAATCCTGAAGTGCAACATAATGCCCTTGTGATGCCAGTGCTGGGCCTGTGCAGAAGTGACTGGAAATCAAGTCCAAACTTGTGTGACTCTTTTATATTCTCTTTTCTAATGTGTTTTTATAATGCGTCTCTCAAAAGAATGAAATGCCTCCCTCCTTATGCTCCTGTCTTGTCACTGCATGCGCTAGTGGTTTTTCTAGCCGTGTTGGCATTATTATTATTGTTCGTTATTTATTTATTTGGTTAGCACCAGCCACCTCTTCATGGCTGTATACTATACAAAAATAAAGACCGCCAATAGTCTCTGGCAAATGGTGCTGTGGTCTAAGGCAGGACTGCTATGGATCCACAGGGTCTTGTCTGTGCCTCCACCTGTAACCAGTGTCTTGGGAGTGAGCCCTTTAATGTGCCAGGCCCAGGGACCTGCACATTTCCACTAGGGCAGGCCTATCATCTCCAAGGCTCTGAGACTAGTCCTTAAGCAACAGCGATCCCTGACTCTCCCTCGGTGACTCCCTGCAACAAATCCAGACAAACCAGACTCCTGTGGGAGGCTTGTACTGTACCCCTTCAGGGCGCAATGCTCTCAGGGAGTATTTGCAGTGACACCAGGGAGCCTTCTCAAAATAAGGTAGCAGGTTATTAGTCACCTGGCATACAGCATCTGAAAGTCCTTAGGTGAGCAAAGAGACGCAGAGATTAAGCCATAGTCCATTCTGGCCAAGCCAGTGCCATGAGCCAGACAAGCTGTAATAGAATCCATCTCCAACTGCCTCACCCTACCTCTTTTTCCTTAGGCTTTGTCTACACTGGCACTTCGTCAGCAAAACTTTTGTCATTCAGGGGTGTTAAAAAAAACCACCCCCAAATGACAAAAGTTTTACCAACAAAAAGTGCCAATATGAACAGCGCTTTGTTGGCAGGAGTGTTCTCCAAACTGGTCTGGGGACGGAATTTGGCATAATTCCTCCCATCCCCCAGGAAGCTCCTTTGTATGTAGAAATAGGAGGGGCTACTGGTGCTGGAACTGTGGCCCCACCTTCTACTCTTCCTCTTTCCCCTGAGGCCCCACGTCCTGGCCAGGCTGGAAACCAGAGCTAGGCCATGGTCAGAGCTGCCCAGGGAGCAGCCCCTGGCCCATGTCCCCACCCCCTGGACTGTGCTGCCCAGGGCAGGTGGAGGGTCCGGGGCTTTCCACAGCAGCCCAGGCTCCCTGGGTGGCTCTTACCATGGCCTGGTTCCAGCTTCAACTTCTGGCCTGGCCAGGGGTCAGGAGGCCTTGGGGGAAGAGGATGAGTGGGGGAGCTCCACGGCGAGAGGGAGCTAAGGCCCACCTCAGCCCCCCTCCCCCACACACACCGGGAAGAGGCCGGTGCCACTAGCAGGGACAACATTTTGCAGTGTGGGAGCTGATCACCTTATCAGCACTGCTGCTGCCGCTGTGCACCTGCCCTAGGCTACTACGTCCTTATTAAAAAGTGGACAGGCATGGCCTGCCCATATTTAAAAGTGGGGGGGGGGACATGGCCCCCCTGGTTCTGGCGCTCCTGTCGAAAGCCCATTCAAATCTATGGGATTCACTTTGTTGACTTCAGTGGCCTGTGGATGAGGTTAATAGTTATGGCTAGGGGGTGGTGTGGCGAAGCAGAAGAGCTGTTATCAGGCACTGTGGCACTTCCCACAACAATTCCAGTGGAATTTCATTTGAGAATTCCCTCTGCATTTAATACTAGCCCAGCCAGCGGAAGCTGACAGGAATCCTCCACTCCTGCTTCCTTGTGGCAAGCAGGAAGTAGGGTACAAACACAGATGGGGTTCCAGTGGCAGCAGAATGCATGACGGCTTTAGATGCACTCACGTCTAATATTAACACGTTCTGACATTTGCCCTGGAAAGGAGGGTAGCTTAGCAAGCAGTAACTAGGTTGGATAGATGCCCCAAGAACCACAGCCTTCATGATGTTGGAGGGCAAATGCCCATGGCCACCTCTGCTGGGCCACAAAGCCCTGGCCTCCTCCACTAAGGGATAGTCCCTCTGAAATGCCACACACTTCAACTGCAGTGGGGTTTGCCGAGTCAGCCTATCCCTCCTGGACATTTTTCAGTGAGAGAGGGGGAGGATCACAGCCTTAAATGCCTCCGAAATACCTACTATACATATTGTTGCCCCTTTGGCCCGAGAAGCTAGCCAGTATTTATGGCCTTGCAGGGCTGTTTCAGTTAGGAGAAGAAATGGATGATATTTCTTTGGTGCAAGCCTGTTTTTTAAAAAAGAGTGTACGCCAAGGCCTGTTTCCATGAACATGCAGAAACTAACAAAAGCAGGCAGTTTCCTTGCTCACAATTTCCAGGTTTGCCCCCTTCCATCAGTGCAGTCCCTCTATCTCTCTGCACCCATGGCCACACTCAAAACTGCTTCTTTCACTGTCCAATAGCCTTGTCAAGGAATTTTTGCCTCTAGTGCACATACAGTTTGACAGCCAATCCCGTAGCCTACCCCTTGTGTTTGCAATAGGGGATCCCACCATCCATATAACTTAGCTTCTGATCAGGCCGGGGGTGCCATTTCAGATTTGGGGGGGAGGGGACAATTTTAACCATGATTCCAGGGGCTACTTAGGTACCTGAAAACGCTAGCATTTTTTTCAGATAATAATTTAGAAATTGGCTGACTGGAACACACTTTATATAATTCCTATATAAAGAAAGAAAATTAAATATTAGATGCACTCAGGTCTAATATTAACATGTTCTGACATCTTGTGTCAAATCACTTAATGGACACTTGTTAGGGTTAAAATTTTAATGTATATTCTTACTTTGTTGCTAATTCTTGAGTATAACAATTGAAACAATTGTAGAAAAATCTAGATTACTTTCTATCACCTTTTTGCAGTTCACCAAGCTTGGAATAGATCATTTAACTTTGAAAATATCCTACTAGGGCAAGGCCCTATGAGTTTATACTGCACCTACCCGGGGGGGGGGGGGGTCTAGCAGTGTTGCCCTATTACAGATAATTAAGGCTACATTTCAGTCGCAGCTATTTTTAGTAAACGTCATGCACAGGTCATGAGCCATAAACAAAAATTCACAGGCCCGTGATCTGTCCAGGACTTTTACTAAAAAAATCCACCCTGACTAAAACTTGGAGGGGGGGGGCCGCGATTGCTCTGTGGGGGGGGCAGTCTGGGGGCACTGCGGGTGCTGGGAGAGGGGGAGCCTGGTTGTGGTGTGCAGCCCGGGATCCTGGCTGGTACTGGGGAAGAGAGTGGGGGGGTTGGCGAGGCTGGCAGGGGCTTCCTACCTGGCTCCGCATCCCTGCAGCTCTTAGGCAGCAGAGGCAGGGGCCAAGGCAGGGGCTTTGCAACTCCTGCCAGAAGCACCGGCTGCCGCAGCTCCCATTGGCCAGGAACCGGGAGCTGTGGGGGCGGGGCCTGCGGGCGCGGGCAGCACGCCCCCTGCCACTAGGAGCTGCAGGGGGTCCATGGCAGTGGGAGCCAGGGAACCTCCCACCCCAAGGTAAGTGCCCCTCCACCGCACTCCCCAACCCCCTGCCCCTAGCCCCCTCCCACACACCCAAACTGCTGCTGCTGGCCCAGGGGCTGCCCGGCTCAGGCAGCCCCTGAGCCAGCACTGGCCACTGCAGAAGTCACGGAGGTCATGGAAAGTCACGGAATTTGTGACCTCCCTGACAGACTCTCAGCCTTACAAATAATAGACTAGAAACTGACTTTAAACCAGAGTGAAACTAACAGTTTCAGGTCACTTTCACTTCTGTTTAAAGGCTAGTTACTTTCCAGAAGTCTCTTAAACACAACACTACAGTGATTGCAGTTTTCACAGGAGACTATTTAAAACCGAACACCAAGAACATTCCACATTTTAAAGTTGAGAAAAAAAATTGAGACTTCTGAGGTATATCAGGACCACTGCAGGCAGGAGCTCTTGGCAGCTCTTCCTCTTGACAGAAATTTGGAGCATCACGTCTTCTAGTCCTTAATCAAGTAAAACTTCTATTGCCATCAGCGCCTCCACTCACAGATATTAACATCACAGTGAACATGTCATAACATGTGCTCAGTAACTATACACTTCATACTTAAATATCTCAGCCATCTAATTGTAAGGGGACTGTTGCCCCCTTACTAACATTCAGTGGGGGTGTTTTGGTTGGCTAGCTCCCAGTACTAAAAGGGGAAGGGTCGATGGGGAATCAGGACCCTGAGACTGACAGTCTCCAGGAGCAATGGGGAGAGGCCAATGCTCCAGCTCAGCCTGAATGACGGGGCGGGCAGGCTAATCAGGGAGTCAGGAGGCCTGGATGGGTCCCGTCCTCCATGTGAGCTGGAATTGCCTGGGGCAGACAGAGTGGGGCCGAGCTAAGGAGACAGCAGGGGCCCAAGCTGAACTGGGGAGTGGAGCCGTGCCAGATCCAGAGGGGCTAACTTTGGATGTAGTCTTAGGACCCAAATAAATCCTATACAAGGATTTAAGGAGCTAAAAAAATCCCCGGTGAGGAAATTCAAAGGGTTGCAGACCATGATGGAAGTCAGCTACCTAGATATGGAATTGGGCCAGCCAAAGGAATTGGTAAAACAGGACATTTACAACAGTTTTCTTCCCCAGGCCTCCTTCTCAGGCCTTGGCTGTGCTGTAGGGATGCTGTGGGTTGGACACTTGCTGTGGTGGTGGCCACACACCTCCGGGCTTTGGGTGGTGGGACCCTTCTTCCCAACATCAGCCCCCCGTCAGGTTAAGATCCCCCTCCCAGTCTGGCCTGCAAGGACCCTTGGCTGGGGGTGCCTTTCTGTGCTGGGCCTTTGCCCAGGGTCCCCCCTTGGCTGGCCCCAGTTGCTCACCACAGCTGGCTCTGTGGCTACAGCTCTGCTCCCAGCACAGGATCTGCTCTCCCTGGGCTGCTTCTGTGACTCTGCTCCCAATTCTGACCTGCTTCCTGGGCTTCTTTTATGGCATGGGCCGTTTGAGTGAGCCTGAATCTCAGTGTGTCTGTCCCCAGAAACGGACAATGTAGCTGTGAAAGCTGAGGCTCAAGGAGTTGTGACAGTGATGAATTCCCCATGAAAACAGACTGGGCAAAGTCTATTCCAGCTCAAAAGAAACAATGGATACTCTTCAGAAGTCCATTAAAAATGGCCCCTCTCATTTGGATGAAAGGAGATCAGGCAGGAAAAGGAACGCTCCAAGGAGGTGCATGGATTTCAAGGCTAGAAGGGACCATTGAGAGCTTCTCGTCTGACCTGCTGTATAACACAGGCCATAGAACTTCCCCCAAATAATTCTAGGGCAGAGCTTTTAGAAAATGTATACCTTATTTCCAGTCTGAAATTTGGTTGGGGAGGGGTAACACTGATTTGTGTTGGCGATGTCAAATGTCCTGACAGAAAGACAATATGTAAATAATTAATGCACTGTTACATTATTTATTTTCTTTCTATCTGGGATAGGTCATTCAGGGTGTCATCATTTTAAACTCCATCAGGACCATAGTCAGAGCTGAAATGGGTGGTGCTGTTATGCTGAAAGGTATAGATGGTTGCCACTAAGTCTTTGATTGTCTATAGAGAATCAGAGGCCTGGTGAAAGCTGATAAGTGTGCTAAGCACCTTTCTTTCAGGCTAACTAGAAGGAGAAATTAAGCCCCTTTATGCAGTGAGATAGCTGAAAACAATGGAAGCCACCACCCAAGGCAGTGAGTCACATAGCAAGGCCTGATCAGGAAAGCCATTTAAGGGAGGCGGGGGGGTCTCCTCCCCCCACCCCAAGTTTTGTACAGGAGGTGTGTACCCAGGTGGAGCTCTTAACTGCACCACAGCATTTGTGTGGAATGTGAGTTCTGCAGAGGAGAGGTGCCCCCGGGGCAGGGAGTCAGTATTTTATTTACAAACAGAGGCAGGGTGATTAAGATAAGAAAGGGCTTGTAATTAAATTTAGAATCTGTAAGTTGTTACATGAGCCTGTAAAACAGGAGTCCCTCTGCAGGGTGTGGGAGGTGTTTGAAGAGAGAATGCAGGGGACTCAGAAGAAATACAGTCAAGCCCTCTGAGCCAAGGTTACATTCACAAAAGTGGTAGATTTGAGGGGCATAGGTGAAAAGAAGGGGCCAAAACCAAGGGAAGGGCTAGCAGTGGTATAGAGAGGTTCCCACTGTACCTGTAGTATTTATGTGGCCCCATCACCATAGTATCTGAGCGCCTCAGAATGTCTAACCTATTTCTCCTCACAGCCTCTCTGTGAGGTAGAGTAGGGCTGTTATCCCCATTGTACAGATGGGACACTGAGGCACAGAGAAACTAAAGGCCAGTTTTTCAAAGGTATTTAGACACCTAGTGGGATTTTCAAAAGCACCAAGGAGGTTAGGTGCTTTGTAAATCCCACTAGATGCCTAAAAACTTTTGAAACTCTGTCCCTAAGGCACTGCCATGTGGTCATACAAGAAGTCCATGTGGGGCAATAGAACCCAACTCTCTAAGGGCTAGCTCCCTATCCACTGAATCATAGAATATCAGGGTTGGAAGGGCCCTCAGGAGGTCATCTAGTCCAACCCTCTGCTCAAGGCAGGACCAATCCCCAATTTTTGCCCAAGATCCCTAAATGGCCCCCTCAAGGATTGAACTCACAACCCTGGGTTTAGTAGGCCAATGCTCAAACCACTGAGCTATCCCTCCCCCCACCAACCTAACTCTCTGCAGCATGCTGCAAAAAAAGAGAACCTGATACAGCTGAAACTCTAAGAATTTGAGGCATAAATGCAGCTGATACTCATATGACACTTTCTGATTCCTTCCTTTTCTCAAACTCAGAAGAAAATATGACAAAACAAAATGGTTTTCAGTTAAAATTGCACAGCAGCCATTGCTCTACAGCCCAACCTGGGGCAGAACCTGCCACACCTTGAGGGGGGAGGGGATTAAGTGATCTCCTCTCATCAGGCTTTCTTTCTTTCTTTCTTTCTTTCTTTCTTTCTTTCTTTCTTTCTGTTTCTCGTCTCTGTGCTGCTTTTCATGCTGTCTACCATGACATCCTTCCCAGTTGCCTGGGACCGTTTGTTGGAGTCTCAGAGAACTGGCTGCCTTGGTTTTCATCCCATCTATCAGAGTCCGCAGCTTATCTCTGTTAACAAGTTCAAAGATGACCAAAGATTTTCTGGGCTCTTCTCTTTTCTGGAAAACCTTTTGGTTCATAATGGGTCAGGTTACTCATTGCCAATCTTGCCAATCCAGCCTGGGAATTTTGTAGTTGGGTTTCCAAAAATGGCCAGACACTACGTAGCTTCTGCTCCAGCAAAGATTTTATCTCCGACTGCAGGTCATCTTCTCTCAGTCCTTTCTGGGAAACCAGCAGATATAGTTTAATTCTTTTTTGAGACATTGCCAGCTCTTGTTTTAGGTCTTGTTTTAATTTATTTTGTAAAGTCTTCAACTCTTGCTTTAAGTCCTTTTGGTTACCTTTGATTTCTGTGAGCACCTCCGTTATTTGTTCCATTTTGGTTCAACAGGAATACCACCTCCCAATTACTCTCCTTGGAAACATTATCCTGCTTTTGAAACCAGTGTTGCCCATTTGGCCTGAGTGGTTAGCCAATATTCATGGCCTTGCAGGATTGTTTCTAATAGGAGGAGACATGGATGATACAAGTAAGGAATAGAGCTGGTTGGAACTAAGAATTCCCATTCCACAGGAAATTCTGAAATTTCCCCAAAGTAAGTAAATGAGAGGGGCTTTGAGTCACAGACTTTAAATCCAGATCTGAACTTCTCCAATATTCAAAAACATTCACATCTTGGGCTTTGGCCTGGGCCCATTTCCACTAAGGACTTCGTTAAACTTGCCCTCAGGAGGTGAAATTCATCCCTGTGTAGAGGACAAACTTAAGTGGGGCATAGGCCTTGTAGGAACTTCACGCCATATGAACATATAGACAGAAAGATAGGTTTGATAGCTATTATGGTATATTTGTGGATATTTACATCTATGTGTTATGAGAAATTTTCATTTCCATCTCTTTGTTTGTTCTATGTAGCGTCTTTGATTTTTATTATTTTTTTTGGTATGTTAATTCACATCTACTTATTCATTTTCATAGACAAACTGTGGAGAAGGTTCTGATATCTTTTCCTAGGCTGAGCAGTTCCTGACTCCACACACAGTAAATGGAACTACCTGCAAGAGCGGCGGAAGCTTCCTAAAAGTGGGGGGGCCACCGGTGCCTGAACCATGGCCCTGCCCCCTGTGTCATCCCTTCCCCTTCAGTCCCTGCCCCCACACCACTCCATCCCTCAGGACCCTGCCTTTGCACTTCCCCTTCCCCTGAAGCCCAGCCCCATCCCACCTCTTCCCACCATCTTTGTACTTTCTATGTTGAAGATGAACACTAGACCATTTGAGATAAGTGCAGGAGCTTTATCTTCTCTTCACCTGGGCCATATTTTTCAAACTTGAGAGCTTAACTCCCTTTAGGCATTTAAAGAAGCAGCCTGCCCTTCATAGGTACTAAGTAGACTGCAAAGAGTTACAAAGGGATTGCACTAAACAGGGTGACTGGGCAACAAAATGGCAGATTGAAATTCCGTGTTGATAAATGCACATTGGAAAACAGAATCCCAACTATGCATACAAAATGATGGGGTCAAAAATTGCTAAAGAAAGAGATCTTGGAGTCATTGTGGATAGATCTCTGAAAACATCCACTCAATGTGCAGCTGCAGCCAAAAAAGTGAACAGAATGTTGGGACTCATTAGGAAAGGAATAGATAATAAGACAGAAAATACCATAATGACACTATATAAATCAATGGTATGCCCACATCTTAAATATTGCATGCAGCTGTAGACATCCCATCTCAAAAAAGATATATTAGAATTGGGAAAAGTACAGGGAAGGGCAACAAAAATAATGAAAGGTATGGAATGGCTTCCATATGAGGAGAAATTAAAGACATTGGGACTGTTCTGCTTGGAAAAGGGATGACTAAGAGGGGATATGATAAAGGGCTATAAAATTATGAATGGTGTGGAGAAAGTGAATAAGGAAGTGTTATTTATTCCTTCTTATAACACAAGAATTAGGGGTCACCCAATGGAATTAATAGACAGCAGGTTTAAAACAAACAAAAGGAAATACTTCTTCACACAGTGCACAGTCAACCTGTGGAAATTGTTGCCAGAGGACGTTGTGAAGGCCAAAACTGTAACAGGATTGAAAAAAAAATATGTAAGTTCATGGAGGATAGGCCCATCAATGGCTATTAGCCAGGACGGTCTTGGATAGAACATCATGCTCTGAGTGTCCCTAGCCTCTGTTTGCCAGAAGCTGGGAATGGGCAACAGGGTATGGATCACTGATGATTGTCTGTTCTGTTCATTCCCTCTGGGGTACCTGGCATTGGCTGCTGTCGGAAGACAGGATACTGGGCTAGATGGATATATTCGTCTGACCCAGTATGGCTGTTCTTATGTTCTGAGTACTTGCTGTTTCATTGGTCTCAGCTCATTAGGTGGGAACTGCAGTTGCTTAGCACCTCTGGAAATCAGGCCACTTATTTAGGTGTTTAACTTTGGACACCTTCATTTGAACATTTTCAGTGGATCTTAGACAAATGTTAAGACTGTTATTTATTATTTGTTTTACAGTGTCACCTAGAGACCCTAGCTGAGATCAAGGCCTCTTTGTGGAAGGCAGGTTTCAGAGTAACAGCCGTGTTAGTCTGTATTCGCAAAAAGAAAAGGAGTACTTGTGGCACCTTGGAGACTAACCAATTTATTTGAGCATGAGCTTTCGTGAGCTACAGCTCACTTCATCGGATGCATCTGTAGCTCACGGAAGCTTATGCTCAAATAAATTGGTTAGTCTCTAAGGTGCCACAAGTACTCCTTTTCTTTTTGTGGAAGGCAGCGTACAAACACAAAGTGATGGACAGCCCCTGCCTCCAGGAGCTTACAATCTAAGTAGACAAAAGGTGGAAGGGGTGTAGCCTATAGGACTAACCTGCTTGCTTGTATATATATATATATATCTTTTCTTATAGTTTAAGTATTTGGTTTATTGTAATAGGTTTATAGATTTATATTAAAGTAAGTTTGGCTGTAATGCAAGAGACCTACAGGCCATATCCTGTATGTTAACCTAAGGCAAAGTTAGCATATCTATATTAAGACCTTTTACTCAGAAAGCAAAGTTGATCTATATCTTGTTACCTAAATAGATAAGTACCCACTTATCTAGCCTTTTATCTAGACCAATAGACAACGGAGAATGGCATGGGTTTTTTTTCTCCAATTTGTACCCACAGACTTAACAGGTACACCACAAGGAAACATATGTGCATAGGTACATGTCATCAATACGCATGTAAGCAGTGTCAGGATGAGCTCCACCCTGACATCTGGTGGTGAGGTGTGGCAAGTTGTGGAAAAGAACTTCAGGGGGCGATCTCATTTGCATAGACACACCCACCCTGCCTAGAATGAGGCCATAGCTGCCCAAATGGTCACTTTGGCTGCTGTGGGATCCCCAGTGTCTCTGTTATTGGGGCAGGAAGAATAAATTGTTATTACCCTGATTATGGGAACTGTGCTTGGAACTATACTTGGCCTTTTGTTATGATGGAGGGACTCACCATCAACTAAGTAGCACTCACTAGGCAAGGGTCATGGGTTCCAAAACTCTGTGAATGGAGAGAGGCTGGGGACAAGTATTAATACTTGGTGGCATGGGCCCCTTGGTGAGGGCCTTACATGCTAATTGCACTTCCTCCTCTCTCCACTATGGAATATCAGAGCTAATTTTGATTCTATTAGGAGTCTAGTTACAGGCTGCTGAACTCACTTTGGGCTAATAGTGCACCAGCACTGAGGCTCCCCTACTACAAGCTGAATTCACCAAAGAGCTGAACTAACCAAGAGCTGAAATCACTGAGCGTTGTGTTAAGTAGCGGGGGAGCCTGAAGATATATTGTGGAGCAGTTTGCGGGAGGGCTGGAGTGCCTTGTGGACAGTCTGGTGGAGCAGTTTGTAGGATGGTGGGAGCTGCTGGTGGGACGTGGAGCAGTTTGTGGACTGGCTGGTGGAGCAGTTCGTGGGATGGTGGAAGCTGCTTGTGGGCTGCGGAGCGGAGCTGAGCGAAGGAGTTTGTGGGGCGACTAGCGGAGCGAAGTGAAGGCCTATGGAGCTGTGGGGCGGTCAGCTTCAGATCATGTAAGGTGCCTCTTACCCCCGTCCCATCTCCACCCAGGTTGGGAGGTAAAGCTCCGCAGATAAACTTTCGAACTCTGGGGCTGCCCTGACCAGGGACAGAGACTTTTGAGTCATTGGACTTTTGGGACTTTGGGTGATTTGGGGTTGCTGGACTCAAGAACCAAAGGGAAAGGGGCATGCCCCAATTTGCTTGGGGTGGGTTTTTTGCTCATGGGTTGTGTTATGAATCCTGTTGGTGGTGTTTCCCCAACATAATGCCACATTGTTTCTCTCTGTTATTAAAAGGCTTTTTGCTACACTCAGACTATGTGCTTGCGAGAGGGGAAGTATTGCCTCTTGGAGGCGCCCAGCGGGGGTGGTATATATTTTTCCCAGGTCACTGGGTGGGGGCTCGAGCTGGTTTGCATTGTGTTATTGGAATGGATCCCCTAGATATTGAACCCGGCCCTTGTTGCTGCCAACTCTGACGGGCAGAAGGGTTACACGCACATACATACTAGCCTATGGGGTAAGCGTACCCTAACATTTTGTGGATGAGGAATGAAATTTGGGCATAGGAGGAAGGATTTCTGGCACTTGCCCTATAAAAGAGGTAGAGTACTCCACCTCGCTAGAGTACTCCATTTTCTCACTTACTCTGTCTTACTTACTTTCACTCACTCTTTCTATTTTATTTTATTTTATTCTATTCTATCGATCTACTATGACTACTACTATTAGTAGGCTATACTTGTTCTTCTTAAACTTTAAGTTTCAAAGGAACTAGGCTAAGTTTGGTTTCCCTAAGTTTTATTCTTAGTTTGTTTATTAGGTTTTGATTTTAAGTTTAAGTTAGTCAAGTAAACCCTAAGTTCGCTTTAATAGCTCTTAGCATTAGTTTTTCTAAGCACTGCATCCCTCACTCAAGAATTGAGAAACCTGAACTGCAAGGCTGGTCCTGTGTCTCTTACCACCAGGTTATCAAGGAAGGATGTGAGTATATTAACCAAAGCTTTGTTACATATAATACTATAGTATCATATGTGTCTTTTGAATAGCAGTAATGCAATTGTAACTTTGTAACTCTGGGTATTTTACCATTTACTTACTTTTATTGATTTTAATAAAAAGTCTTTAAGGCTATATCTGTCTCAGTGTGAGCTTCCTGTCATACCCCCAAGGGTCCTTTGTAAATTCTGTGGAGCCTGATTCGGGACAAGAACTTTTATCTTCTGATCAAACAGACTGGTGAGCTTAAAACCCATACTAATTAATATTAATAATTAATTATTATTATTGATTAATTAAATTAAGTTAAAATAAAATTAAATTGATACATTAAATTAATATTATTAGTACACCATAAATCAGACTAAAGGGGAAAGGGGGGCATTGGGAGCAGCTCAGTGGCAGAGCTGGGGGATTAGACCCCAGGTCTCATGAATCCCACCCAGTGATTTATCCATGTTGCCTCTAAGATGTTTGGAAAATGATATTGAGATGCTTGGTTTGTGAATAGGTTCTTTTTAAATGCCAGAAAATGTGTCTGGAACAGACAGCTAAGTGAGTGTAATAAGAATCTGGCCCTTAAATGGCTACTATGACTAAGGTTAGTAAATAGTATAAACCCTGTTGTTTCAGTAGAAATCAGTCGCTAGCATTAGTTTTAGTATTTTTTGTAATTGTTACAATTTAATTGCTTCATTCACTCTTGCAGACCATGACAGGTACGTCAGGCGGGTACATGTCTCCTGTGTCTCCTGATGTTCCAAAAATGTCATGACATTTTCACAGGACATCAGTGAGAATGTCAGTGGAATCTGGCCACTGCATAGATAAATATTGAAGAGGAAAGACAGGCTGGAAAGTAATTAGTTACTGATTTATTAAATAATTGAATTTTTCATTTCTTATTTCATATGAGGCTCCTTCATCCACTCATGGTCTTCGTTGGAGCATAACTGTGAAAACAAGATTGATGCTAAATTACGGGCCATACAATCAGGCCAACATTTTCAGGAGTGTTCACTTTGGATGCCTCAGCTTTTGTGCCCAACATGAGACATATGGCACCTGATTTTAAGAGGCACAAAGGATCCACAGTCCTATTGTGTTGTAGTAGTTATAGAGGTAGCATGCTTCAGTCTAGGACAAAAGTATACTTGGTAGCATTGTATGATTGCTGTCCCTCTCAAAATGAAAAGTGTATCGCAAAAGGCTTTCTCCAGCAGCCAAATTCTTAAATAAAAGATATTCACCTTTTCCAGTTATCACGGGGGGTGAAGAGACATATACGTTCTAAAATGTTCTGAAGACCCTACTAAAGAGGGAAACGTGCCTTTCAATGTAATGCAGGCCATGGCAGGCCTATTTCTCATCTCACACCAGTTTTATACAGATGTAACTTCACTGACATATCAGTGCAGTTCAGTGTCTTTTAAATCTAAGTGAGAATCTGGTTCATCATTTCAGTTCATTTCACACTGCCAAGGCTTCTTAAGGGCAGAGAGCAAAGAGATATTTACATCGAACACTGCTGGTGTTGTTGTCAATGTATATTACAAGGTTGTAATTATGTTTCTGGAACTACTCTGTAAGATGTAGAAATCGCACTTGGCACTAGTTGAACACTGACACCAACCACAGGTGTAACTCGTGCTCCACAAGAGCTTGGGGACTTGTCATTTCAGGATACCTGGGGTCACTGGTTCCGCAGGGGGAAAATGTTTACCCCCAGCCCCCCATCTCCTTTATGCCAGCAAATGGAGGCAAGTAAGAAGCTTCATGGATAGGGATAGAAGGGAGAACAAAAGAGCCACAGGAGTGGAGAGAATTGCCAAATCCCTGACCTCATTGTAAGAAATTCCCACTGCTGCCAGGAAGTGGGGAAAGTGATTGGTAACACCTTCAGAGCCATCACCAGCTCATTGGTCTGCCTTCACAACTTCTGTTCCTCTGAAACTGCCAGGGTGGCTCTGGCCTGGGGGAACGCAAGCTCCCACCCAGGTCAGTAGCAAGTAGCAACCTCTTGCCAACCTATCGCAGAAGTGTACATAGATGCTGAGCAGGGCAGGTAAGGCATATGAGACAGCCACCAGAGATTAGACTGGGAAGGTTGGTAAGAACGGGGCAGAGCCGTCAGAGGTGGAGGTTAAAGGGGAGAGTATGGCATGGGGAAAGGAGGGCAAAAAACTGCAACATTGTAGAAGGTGGCTCCCTACTTTACTTTTGTGCTTGGGGGCCTATCTGGACAATATTATTCCTCCTATGCCACAATTCTCTATTGATGATTATTTAAAATTCAGAAGTAACTTAAAAGAAACAGTAACATAGATGAACCTGTGTGTGTAAACACAAGCATGTAAAGTAGCTGGATCCCCCCTCCGCAAGATTTGGTAAGCCATCCCTGCAGGACTCTGCAAGGAAAGGCATATTTTTAGCGCTTTCCACATGGAAAATGTATTCAGAGGAAAAAGCAATGCAAGCTTTTGTAATGAAATTTCTGAGCCATTAGCAATAATTTGAACACAGATCACTAGAGGGGCATTGATCACATTAGATGTATACAGAAATTAAAGTATGAGATTTTCTCGTAGTTATACAGATAGTAAGGCCCAGATCCTGAAAGGTATTTAGGCACCTAACTCCCATTGTAATCAATCTACAGACATTGAGGATCTAGGCCTAATGACAAGATTGTCAGATTGGGAGCTCAGAGTTAGGTTCCTCAATCCATATGGCTCCTCAATAAGTGAGCTTCTTTTGAAAAGTGCTGAGTATCCAGCAGCTCCCATTGGTGTCAGTGGGACTACTCATAGTGCGTAGGGTTGCCAACTTTCTAATTCCAGAAAACCTAACACCCTTGTCCCGCCCACTGCCCTGCCCAATGCCCCGCCCCTTCCCCATCCCTTCCCAAAGCCCTGTTCCCTGCTCACTCCATCCTGCCTCCCTTCATCACTTGCTCTCCCCCACCCTCTCTCACGTGCTCATTTTCACAGCAAGGCCCAAACAGGCATATTTATTGTTTTGACAGATGTACAGTGAAACCCTGCTATAACGCGATAATTGGAGTCCAAAAAATTCAATTGCAATAAATGCAGGGTCGCTTTATAGCGGGGTTACAAAAATTTACTATTTCAAGCTGGTCAATTTAAGTTTTGTAAAAGAAACAATGGTTATCCCAGCTTGTTTTAAACACAAAAGTCGTAATTTAATTACATGTAAATGAAAGAAACATGTGAAATCGACTATACTAATCATTGCGCAGAGTGCAAAGTCAATCTGGTTGCATGACTCCATAATTTTAAATTTCATCACTTCTTAAAAAAGCTATCTAGTGTGGTCTGCTTATTTGCCATGGACTGTTGGCTTCTAGCAAAGTCAAGAATGCTTCTGAGTCAGAGGATTTTGACGCTGTCTACGTCTTGGGTTTCCAGCCACTTCAAACTGGCTTCTAGGTGCTTTACTGCCTCGGACACTTTTGGTGGGGGAGTTGAGTTGCCATCATTGTCATTGTTGTCATTAGCGCCACTGGTTTCGGGCTCTGGTGGTGCAGCTTCATTCTTCCTGCTGACATTTGCAACAATTTTGTCATCTGAGATGTGTTCATATATGGGGCAGATGTCATCTGCTGAAAACCAGTTGAGGATATCATGATGACTGTGCTCATATTCTCTGAGTGTTTCTTCAGCTAAATGTACGTCATCTTCAATGAATCTTGTAAATTCAGGCTCGTCATCATTACCATCATCATGTGTAGATGACAGAAAAGCTGGACCAAGACCCTTTATCCAGCATCGTTCAATGCAACATGCAGAGATAGCATCCCAGGCTTTCCCACCGAGGTGACAGACTTCTTTCAAGATGAGTGATGCCAGTGATGTGTCAACGGAGGAGTTGTTATCCACTTCCATCCACTTGATCATTTTGCAACAATAGTTTTGCTTAAATACCAATATGATGCCTTCGTCCAGTGGCTGGATTTCTGATGTAGTGTTCTTTGGGAGATAAGAGACTTTAATCTTGCCATCATGGCTGACAAGATTTTCCGCTGGGGGGTGGGCAGGGCAATTATCCAGCAGGAGGAGAGCTTTTTGCTCCTGCTTGAGTTTTCACAAATGAGCCCTAATGGCTGGCACAAACATTTTATGGAACCAGTCTTCAAATATGGAGCTGTTCACCCATGCATTCTTGCTGTTGGTGTATTCAAAGGGAAGGGCCTTCATATTAACATGATGAAAACATCTGGGAGACCTCACTTTTCCGATCATCCGAAGTCTGACTTTGTGGCCGCCAGACTTGTTGATGCAAAACAAGAGAGTGACTCCGTCCTTCCTCTGCTTAAAACCTTCTCGTTTGTGACTATCAGTCCTGGTTGCGAGGGTGTGATCGGGTAACATTTTAAAGCATAAACCAGTCTCGTTGCAGTTGTAAACTTGATCGGCTGTGTAGCAACCTTCCTCCAGCAACTTTTTAAGCTCAATTGGGTAGGAATTGGCAGCCTCTTTATCAGCTGAGCGGATTTCCCCAGACACATGAACTTTGCTTATAGTGTGCCTTTTCTTGAATCTGTCCAGCCAGCCACTACTCACCTTAAATTTGAATTCATTTCCATTGATAAGGTGATCAAATTTCTCTGCTTGAGCTTTCAGAATAGGGCCAGAAATGGGAACTCCTTCTGAGCGAACCTGGACAAACCATTGGTACAAGGCTGAATCTAGGCTTTTGTCATTAACAAACTTGACCTTTTTACGCTGTAAACCAATTTCCTCTTCAAGAATGCAGGGTAGGCTACAGAACTTTTCTTCTTTTTTCCACCGTCACAGAGTGGACTTGCTAATTCCTAGATCTCTAGCAAGCTGAGTTTTTTGTTTGCCCTTCTTTAATTGATCCAGGGTGCACAGTTTCTCTTGGGCAGAAAACAACTTGCATTTGTGAACTGGCCTATCCATAACGGTAAAATATTTTTTAAAATATAGGAAATTAATAACAAGTTAATAGGCAAACACCATACACATGTACAACCTGAGAAGTAAGTGCAATGGGCCTGCAATGGCCACGTGTCACTTTATCTTTTAAGACCATAAGAATGCGGTTTATTTATAAATGTCATAAAGAAAGTATTCTGACAAAACGCGAACAATATTACGGCCTTAAGGGGGAGCCAACTTATGATTGCATTATATCCGAATTTGCATTATCGCGGGGTGCATTATTGAGAGGTTTGTCTGTATTATGCTAAGTTCAGGTTTTATTTGTTACAGGATGCTAGAGCTGGCAGCAAAATAGTCAAAAAGGGTAATTTTTAAAAAAATGAAATTTCACAAAGGTTTTCATGATTCTTTCCATCCCCCTTCCCATTTTTTGTAACCAGATCCATGTTTTTTGTTCACTAAAGTTACTGTAATTTTATGTGTGGAATTAGGACCACACATTATCACAGCTGCAGTGGGTCCATTAAAGGCCCACTCCTGAAGCCCAAATACAAATCTATAGAGCACAACCACAGAAATGCACACCGGTCCAGATACCTATATAAATAAATCTGTAGAAACTGACTCCCACACCTACATGCAGATACACACGTGTATTCGTGTGTACACATCTAGCATGCAGTAACACATATACTTCCACATTATTTAATATTACAACTGTTGTTTAGTGTCTAGAGACCCCAACTCAGATCAGGGCTCCAGGATGGTAGCTGCTGAACATACCCATAAAAAGAGAGAGTCTGCAACAAAGAGTTTATAATGTAGCTAGACAAAGGTGGGGAGAAATGTATGATACATTGGCTTTTCTGCAGTTACTAGTCAACAACATTCACTTTTTAAGAAATAATGAATTTCCTTTAGAGTTCCTGTCTCTTTTAAAAACTTGTTATGAAATGAATACACGCATATTTTATGTCATCAATTTTTGTGTGTGCAAGCCAGCAAAAGGAATAAAAGTCAAAGAGTTAGGCTGCAAATTTTATTCACAGAGGTATACACACATGTGGCAATACACACACCTCCCTACTCAAAGACACTCAGTCTCTTACACACATACAATGAGTGCATACACATACTTGCCTACACAGAGCTACTTTTTCATACACTTTGCCAGGGGCTGCCTAAACCACCCAACCAAGAAGGGAGGAGGGTGGGCTGGAGGGGAAAAGATGGGGGGAGAGGGGTGGAAGAGAGAGGATGGGGAGAGAAAGAGGCCAAGGATGAGAGCAGGGTGGGGATGAGAGGGGGCAGTGGGAGGGGTATGTGGGGTGGGTGGGGATGCAGGGAGAGGCAGAAGGCTACAGATGCATGAGGATATGGGGAGCACAGGGGTGTATAGGGACATAACGGGAGCGCAGCAGTGAATGGAGGTGAATGGGGTGCAGGGCTGTGGGGGCTGAGGGACATGGGGGTGGCAGCTCTGGGAGGTGGAGAGGATGGGTGGGAGAGTGCTGTAAGGGGTACATGGCTGGGATGGGTAGGTGGGGGGGCAGGACAGGATGGGACGAGGGAGGGATGCAGTGAGGGGGATGGGTGCACAGGGGGCTGGGATGGGGAGGGATGCAGGGCGATGGGGGTGTAGCCCTATTCCCAGCATTCAGAGACAGGGATACATATACAGTAACTCCTCACTTAACGTTGTAGTTATGTTCCTGAAAAATGTGACTTTAAGCGAAACGATGTTAAGCGAATCCAATTTCTCCATACGAATTAATGTAAAGGGGTGTGGGGGTTAGGTTCCAGGGAAATTTTTTTCACCAGACAAAAGTCTATATATATACACACACACACACATAGAGTATAAGTTTTAAACAAACAATTGAATACTGTACACAGCAATGATGATTGTGAAGCTTGGTTGAGGTGGAGGAGTCAGAAGGTGGGATATTTCCCAGGGAATGCCTTACTGCTAAAAGATGAACTAGCACTTGGCTGAGCCCTCAAGAGTTAACACATTGTTGTTAGTGTAGCCTCACACTCTACAAGGCAGCACGAATGGAGGGAGGGGAGACAGCATGGCAGACAGAGAGACACACACTGTGTGTGTGAGCGAGAAAGAGAGATGTGCATTGCCCCTTTAAGTAAGCTGATGCCACTCTAAGTACATTGCCTTTTTAAGCAGATCAGCAAGCTGAGACCACAGCTGCTGCCAGCAAGCCCCCTCCGTCCTGAGCCCTGTCGTGTTGTCCCCTCCGCCCCCCTGCTCCATAGAGATGGGGTACAGGAGTGGAAGGCAGGAGCAGGGGAGGAGCTAGCCCCCTTCTTCCCTCCTCCCCCCCGCACAGCAAGCAGGAGGCTCCCTGGAGCAGCTCCAAGGCAGAGGGCAGGAGCAGCACATGGCAGTGGGGGGAGGGACAGCTGAACTGCCAGCAATTGGTAGCTGCTGGATGGCTGCCACACAGGGAGCTTAGGGGGGCTGCCGGGTCCACCCTGGTTCCAAGCCCCCACCAGCTAGCTCCAACAGGCTGCTCTTCCTGCAAGCAGTGGACAAAGCAGGCAGCTGCCAAACAACGTTAGAAGGGAGCATTGGGCAACTTTAAATGAGCATGTTCCCTAATTGATCAGCAACATAACAACGAAACAACGTTAACTGGGATGACTTTAAGTGAGGAGTTCCTGTACCTCGAACTCCTGGGTGCAGGAACTCCTGGGACAGGCAGACCGTGGTTTGCCACAGGGCATGTGCCGCAGCTTGAGCCCAGCCACACGAGGAGGGCGAGGAGAAGAGGGCCGGGCAGCAGGGGGCCCCACGTGACCTCTCAACAGCCGCCTGCTGAGCACTCGCGAGTCACGCTCGCGCTAGTTCCTCCCCTGCCCTGACCCAGCCAACAGGATCTGCACCTGCAAGTGCGGGGCGGGGCAACATGCAAACCCCCTTGGCAGCCCCTAAGGCTAGGAGCCAGACATGCCAGCTACTTCCTGACCTGGGAGCCACGTGTCAGGGCAGCTAGCAGGAAGCCTGCCAGCCTCACTGTGTGGTGCAACGGTGCCACCAACTGGACATGCAATGGCCCAGTCAGCGGTGCTGGTCGGAGCCACCAGGATCCCTTTTTGACCGGGTGTTCCAGTCGAAAACTGGATGTCATACCAATAAATTAAAAACCAGCAGGATCTTATTAAAGGGAAAAAGACAAAATACCACATTTATTGTGAATACAGAAAGAATCATAGTAAGCAGTTAGTTATAGCTATAACATTCCATTCAATCTCATATTTATTCACACATTCATTCATACAAACACACACGCAGGTTCTGCAAGGTTGTTATCATAGTTACCAGCCTTAGAGTTGCTCATGCCAAGCCACTGGCCAGGTGGTCTGGACATGAGGAGGGAGCAGGGCCTTGTCAGATGCTCATCTGATGCTCCTGGAAGTTGGTTTGCAGAATCAGACCCCAAAGTTCTCACTTTTTAGAGTCTATTTTTATAGGAATTTCTTCCTATGCCAGTCTATGGGAATTGCTTCATCATGCTGTTGCTGAATCAATCAGCAGATAGCACATTCCTGACGGCTCCAAGATGTTATCTTGTTCTTTGGTTCTCCCATTCTTGAGGCTGTTGGGTGGATTCCAGTCTGCCCTCTGGGGGTCCTCTGGTTATTTCCACATGATGTCTTCTTCAGCCGATGGACACTGGATTCTTAGGCTGGCACCTCCCTGATCATTCAGTTATTATCCACACCAAGCATCCATCCACATACATCCTCTATCTCTATTTTAATCACAATTGTTAATACAACAAAAGGGCGGGAGTCTCTGGGTGCTGTTTCTGTTGTTACAGAGTATTGCTTTGAGTCTCTCTCTCTGTGAATTGCTTTGAGAACAGACTCTGTCTTAGAATGTACTAACACTATTAGCAGCTTGCAAGTTTCACACAGAGGGAGAGAAACAGTACCAAAAACCAAGAGACCTCTTAATTAGTAATACCCTGGAATTTAAACTCTGGGGAATCAAACTCATTTGTGATTTTAATACAGAACTTCTTTAATATGATCCAACACAGACACCTGGTAACCCTATTAGTGTGTAGAGTTAACCCCATGTATGTCTATGTAAGATTGGGGCCTAACACAGAAAGCCTACACTCTGCTAATAAATATGCATAAGTATTGACTTGTGATCCATTCCCATATGATGGATATGTATTGTAGGTTCATCCAACATTTTCCCAGGTATGCATGATCTACACCTTCCATCATTTTTCAGCTGAGGGAGCTGCAGACAGGCTGCATCTCCAAATTGCTAGTCTTGCATTCTCTATGTAACAAGGCTACAACGAATGGCAGGATCACTCATTATCCTTAGCAAGCAGAGCCAGCTTCAAAACTCGGGCAATGGGTCAGCTGCATTAGTCACTGGAGATGGCATTCCTGCCCTCCCTTCACATGTATTTTGGACTCACAGAATTCTCACTAGCTGGTTCATGATAAAAAGGCAGTAAATGTCCACCTGGGGAATTGAGGTGGCAAGAAGAGGAATGTTACGGAAGTGATCCTGTGGGTCATAGGCTATGCTCTGTTCAGAGACATGTACGCAAGATTCAGAGACTGAAGAGTTTGTGCCAGAGAATTTAATTGTGTAATCCAGCCTAGAAAACTAATAATCTGCCAGAGTTTAGTGCCTGGCAAGTAGATACAGGTAAGGGTTGAGCAATCCTGAGGTTAGCACTTCCAGATTTTTATAGAAGAAACAACCTGTGTGTACCTCTAAAGGTGGGGGGAAAGTTGGTAAGAAATTAAGTCTTGAAATATACCTCACCCATTTTCAGTCCCCCACGCAAAAACTTTCTTCATCCCGTTCCCCCAACCACATACACGCCAGTCTTCAGGAGAGAGGAAGATGAAGGAGATCCATCAACATGCCATCCCCACATGACTTCCATCCCCAAACTAGCCTTAGTTTCTCCCTCCCGTCATTCCCCTCTTTGCCTTGTTTCCTTGGGTGACAGCAAGGCTAGTTTCACAAGGAGGACTTAGGTGCTGGCAGGATGGATCCCTACTTTGTGAATATCTCTGGGGCTTAGGCATGAGTTAGCACCACGCTGCTGGGTAGTGTCAGGATTTAGGCAGCTTTGTGCATGCCCAGCCACTGAAATTTAGACACCACAGGCACTTTAATAGTGGAAACTTAGGATACGTCTATACAGCAAAAAGACCCAAACCTTCGACAGCGAGTCTCAGGGCCTGGGTCAGTTGACTCAGGCTCACACTATGTGAATAAAACTAGCTGTGTAGACGTTTAGGTTCGGGCCGGAGCCTTGTCTCTGAGACCTTCCCCCCTCACCGGGTCTCAGAGCCCAAGCTCCAGCCCAAGCCAGGGCATCTATCTGGCTATTTTTAGCTCCATAACATGAGCCCAAGTCAATTAAGCTTGGCTCTGAGACTCATGGCTGTGGGCTGCTTTTTTGGGTTTAGACAGAGCCTTAAGCACTGACAGGGTTAGGTGGCAGCTGAGCAGGGGGATTGTGAAGGCCAGTGGCTTCTAAATATTGGATGTATCATCTAAAGTGGCAGTTAGGCATCTAAATCCCCCTGGTTAATCCCACTCCTAGCAGTCTTCTACTTGCCCTGCCTTCCAACAGCTTCGGGGGCAGGCCAGAGAACTCTTACTGCCACTTTGGCAGGTGTGTTCCACCAGTGGCTGCGTTAACACCCCCTTCCAAAACCTTCTCTTTTCCAAATTCAGCCATCACTGTCTTGTTGTAACGCCACCCCCCTGGTTGACCATTGACAGTGAAGATCAAACCTTGGACCTCTAGATTGTAATCCAGACCCGCCCGTATGGCTTGAGCTAAAGACCTACCCTAGCCAAGGTTTGTAACAGGCTCATCATCCTCTGTGTAGCCTAGTTACCACGACAGGAGGCAGATACCACACTAAGCTGGGATAGGTTATGTTAATAAACACGGGGAGGTAGGCGAAGCGAGGGGGATGATTTTCAGATTGAAAAACATCCTGATGACAAAGTCCTTTACAGCTTGCTGCACAACTGTAGTTTAATTAGCACGACAGAGCTATTATTTCCTGAGATCGCTCTGAATTTTGATCAGCCGTCTGAAAATACTAACGCCGTGCACTGTCTGTTATGAGGCTACTGAATAACACCAGTGTAATGAAAGCCATTATGAGATCATCACTTTCCTACCCTGTATCATCAGAACCTTCTGTGAACTTCAGAGCAAACCGGGGAAAGCAACATGTATCACTTTGTAAATCCTCTTTTAAAGCACATCATCCACAGGAGTTCCTTTGACACTGCTGCGAGGAAGCAGTGCCTGAAGTATTTAAAAGCACTGAGGACTCTGCAGTTTAATGGTCTCAACACCATCTTCTTAGGAGAAACTGATATTTCAGAATCTCTCATAACAGGGGAAAAGATACTGCAGGAAGACAGCCTGAATTGGCCAACATGGACACTCGTTCATGCTGCAAGCAGTCAAGGCTGGGTGCCTTGGAGATACAGAATATTGCTAAGAAATGAATTGCCCATGAAGCAGCATGAAGACATCTTTCAGGAATTCTGTGATTCTCTGAACAAGTTCTATGGGAAATGCATCATCGTAGTGAGAGAGAAAAGGCAGACAAAAGAACCCACCGCTCAGGAGAAGATAACTCACCCGCAGGTCCCATCAGTCATTTACATGTCCAGCATTGAGTGCTGCCCTCAGATTGCTAAAGCCAATGGCCATGAGCTTCTCTCTGTGCCTCTGCCCTACAACTATCTCCACCCTATGGATGTAGCGTGGTCTTCTTTGAAGTGGTTTATTATCAACAACAGAAAGGAATTTTGTCTGAGGTCCATTGAGAGAACTTACTCCTACAGGTGTATACTTTTCAGTGACTTGGTTGAGAAAGGACTAGAAAAGATGACTCCAAGCAAATGGAAGATGGCGACTAACAAAGTGCGGAGATGGGAGAATTACTACCTTGATACATTTGCTTGAAGGTTTCCTCCTGCAAACAACAAATGCTCTTTGATTTAAAAATAAATAAATAAAATAAACGACCAATTAGCCAGTGTACCAGCTCTGCAGAGCCACTTCCCTCCTTAGAGGCCACCCTAAAACAGAAACATCAACAATGATCTTAATAACAAACATCATGTTAATCTGAATTTTAATCTCTTCATGTGGTCCAGGACTAGGGTGGTAAATGGTGTATAAGTGTTGGGATGGATAGACTTAATTCCCTTAATCACAGAGATGGGCCCAAACCAAAACCCAGAATCCAAACAGCGTGATTTTTGGGACAAGTTCAGATGCTGATCTGGGTCTGAATTTTATGGCTTTCTTCTTTCCTTCACCAAATCAAACCCCAGAGTTTGAGTTGGATCCTGATCAGTATATGAATTTTGCAGCTCAGGCCCATCTCTGACCCACTTGGGAGATCTACTAAGGAGTAAAGTACATCTGAGGTGGAAAGCATAGATGCCATTGTCTTTTATGCTTAACAGGGAAAACAAGCCAGAGGAATTCAAGTTACTATTGTCTTTAACATAAAACATAGGTATTGGCATACCACTTCAGACTCGTTATCTGATATTGGGCAGCACCAGATGTTTCAGAGGAAGATACAAGAAACCCCATAGAGGTAAATTATGCAATAACCTGCCAAGGAGGAAAGTTTGTTTCTAACCCTGTCAATCAGTAATTGGTTTATATCCCTTCAGATGAAATATTGCACTCAACCTAATGTAACTATGTGCTTTTCTTATCCATTTAAATGATTAATCCTTTTTTGAATCCTACTAAGCTCTCAGACTCAATATCTTGTGGCAATGAGTTGCATGGGTTAAGTACGACTTGTTTAAAGGAGTATTTCTTCATATCAAAATTAACTGGTGTTGCCTTTTCCATTTCAATGTTCCATTTCAATGTTCCCTTGTTGTTATAAATAAGTGTGCATGATTTGCCCTCTTTACACTATTCATTATTTTGTATACTTCTCCCATGTGCCTCTTACACAGAAAATGACAAAACTTCACAACTTAAAGAAAACATTTGGATCTCATGATGCTTGCCATTTTTATTCTAATGGCTTGATTGATGCACTGAAAATCCAAAGTACTTTTTCCATGTGTGGAAACTACATAATATATTATAGAAATTAGAGGTGGAAAAGTAAATTAGTTAATTAGGAAATCTAGTCCATTCCCTGGGGGATGAGGGTGGAGTCAGAGCAGTATCATTTCCCTACAGTATATTTTCTAGTAACGTGTGAATATATGCTTCAAAGTGTGTCTTTTCTCAGCTTTGTGTTCAATTACTATAAACTGCTGCTCTTTTTAGGGGTGGGAGGGTGGAAGGGGAAGTGACAGTGACAGGCTAAATGCTGTAAATGGGAATGGCCCAAGTATGAGTATATGTTACTGAAGGAGTAGAAAAGGTATGAGAGGAAAAGCTTTTATTGTTCCAATACCATGGGCCTGATTCTGATTTTGCACTGGTGTGAATGAGAAGTAGTTCGTCTCAAGTCAGTGGAGTTAAGTTGGTGTGAAAACACCCTGAGAAGAGAATCTGACCCAGTGTGTCTTTTGAGTGATGAAGGACAATAATTGCTTAGCCAGCACAGTATTCATTATTTCATTAACAAACTGGATGATATACAGCACATTTTTGGAATGTCTTTCTTGACCTTTAAACAATAATACTACACTATACACAAGAATAAAACTATCTGATCTGGGTTAGCCCAGGGTAAATCCAGAATAAATCCATTGCATTACTCTGGATTTACTATGGCAGAAATAAGATCAGAATCTGAACCAAACACAAGAACAAAACAAAGTGCTGGATTGCTTCACCAACACAGCAACTCCCTACTGAGCTTATGTGCCTCCCCTTTGCATAGTTGTGTTTTTCTTTATGGACAGATTAAGACACCTTTTACTCACATTGAGCCGTCCCCCCTGAAGTCAATGGGACTAGCTGCAGAGTCAGGCACTACTCAGTGTGAGTAAAGGCCCTTTATAAGCAAGAGAGAAACTTCCCCTATCGCATGAGATTCTTCATTATTGTCATCAGTCTCAGAAATAAGACCTTCCTACTCAAGCGATTTGTGTCATAGTAACACAGTAACTTTTAAAAGTTTAACACAGGCAGGAGCTTATCCATTGTGACACTGCACCCCATATGTTTTATAGAAATATGCTAATGAGTGTGAACATAATATAACTGAAATATGCTTCATGCAAAAGGTCTCTTGTAAGGTATCATTACAAAGCTTATAATCTACTGAGTGTGTTCATCCTATTTGTATGAATGTATCATTCTTGTATCTGAAACTAGGAATATGAAATATTCTACATAGAGTAGAATTCAAATACTGTACATTCAAATATACAGTAGGGGTCCTACTGTAATGATGCAAAGTCTGGGCCATTAATCGTGGTTTAGAATCTTGATGGCTCCCATTGACTAGGACAATTGGTTGTAGATGGTTTATTTACCTGCAAGCCTTCCTGTGGACGTGTGGGTAATGAAGAATAAGGTCTTACAGAGACATGTGATCATGTCACCTGAACTGGAATCCATCTTAAACCTGGTGCTTTTCCATTTAGAAGGAGGGGTGGGGATCCAGAGAGACAAAAGATTCACACCTTGTGCCAAAGCTATAAAAGGGGGTGGAACAGAACAAAGGGGGCTGCAGACATGAGAAAACCCCTACTTACCACCTGAGCTGGAACTAACAAGAACTGTACCGGGGAAAGGATTGGAAAGGAGTCTAGTCTGTGAAAGAAGCTTATTGGAACATCTCTGAGGGTAAGATTTACCTGTATTCAGTTTCTTAATGTATTAGGCTTAGACTTGCGTGTTTTTGCTTTATTTTGCTTGGTGACTTACTTTGTTCTGCCTTTATTACTTGAAACCACTTAAATCCTACTTTTTATACTTTTGTTTATTAATGAACCCAGAGTAAGAGATTAATACCTGGGGGAGCAAACAGCTGTGCATATCTCTCTATCAGTGTTATAGAGAGCAGACAATTTATGAGTTTACCCTGTATAAGCTTTATACAGAGTAAAACAGATTTATTTGGGGTTAGGATCCCATTGGGAGTGTCTGGGTGCAGGAGACAGGAGTGCTTGCTGAGCTGTTTTCAGTTAAGTCTGCAGCTTTGGGGGTGTGGGTCAGACCCTGGGTCTGTGTTGCAGCAGGCTAGTGTGTCTGGCTCAACAAGACAGGGTTCCGGAGTCCGAGGCCATCAGAGAAAACGGGCTAAGAGGTAGTTTCAGCACATCAGGTGACAGTCCCAAGGGGATCTCTGTGACCCAACCTGTCACATCCACCTTAAGTTCTTTTGCACAACTGAGGGAAATTGCAACCTATTCTCTACAGGATGTTGCAATCCTTTAAGATGATGAAAAACCACATAGCTAATATAGCTCTTTGGGACAGCACCTAGCACAATGGGGTCCTGGTCCATGACTAGAGCTCCCTAGGCAGTACAGTAATAAAAATAATACATAATAATATAGTTCTGACTGGGCTGGTAATTTAGAATGACAAGCATTTTCTATGACTAACCATTTTTAATAATAGGATATTAACAAATAACATGCACCCAATTCCCAGCAGAGGGCATTTAAACTAGCATGGATGAGTGTAATACATTCTTTGTATGGTTTTAAGTTGCTGTGATTTCTGTATAGTCTCACTAGTACCAGCCCTTGTAGTACTGTATAGTCCAATACATTTGATCATGACCTATTATCAAAGCATATATCTTAATTCCTGTCCCCATCTCTATTTGCACGATTAAACTACACAAGTAGGATAAAGTAATTCAAGTAACTCTGAATAAAGGTTAGAGGTCAGATGAGAGGCGGATGCGAATTCTAATATTGATGAAAGAGCCATAGCAGGTGCCCAAGGCAAGCAGGAATGCAAATAGCTTGAAATTACATACTATCTCACTGGCTAATTGGTTCTGAAGTGGAAACACTTTTTCAAGGAGCAGCCTCTCAATGAAAACTTTATTTGCTCCAGTTCATGGAGCAGGCATGCAATGACTAGATCAATACCAAATTTCCTAGCCCTTTGTTTAACAATATGCCCAAGTACTTCATGCATGGAAGTTTAGTAGGACATTAGGGCAGAATTGGGAGAAAGGGGAGTGGCTCACATTTTTACCTATTAATTTTAAGCCCATTTTGTTTTTCACAATTACTTTTGGGCATTAGAATCTAGCTCCTGGATAGTCTGCCTGGGTTTAAGCTCTTTTATGTTAAGAACAAGTGAGAGTGATGTAAACTACATGCAAACATAAGAAATAGAAATACATTTCCAGTTTTCTCCAGCAATAGGACAGCACTAGATTTTTTGTAGGAGGTTGTCATAAATATAAAGGAAAGGGTAAACCTCTTTAAAATCCCTCCTGGCCAGAGGAAAAATCCTCTCACCTGTAAAGGGTTAAGAAGCCAAAGGTAACCTCGCTGGCACCTGACCAAATTGACCAATGAGGAGACAAGATACTTTCAAAAGCTGGGAGGAGGGAGAAAAACAAAGGGTCTGTGTCTGTCTGTGTGATGCTTTTGCCGGGGACAGAACAGGAATGGAGTCTTAGAACTTAAAAAGAAAAGGAGTACTTGTGGCACCTTAGAGACTAACCAATTTATTTGAGCATAAGCTTTTGTGAGCTACAGCTCACTTCATCGATGAAGTGGGCTGTAGCTCACGAAAGCTTATGCTCAAATAAATTGGTTAGTCTCTAAGGTGCCACAAGTACTCCTTTTCTTTTTGCGAATACAGACTAACACGGCTGTTACTCTGAAACCTATCTTAGAACTTAGTAAGTAATCTAGCTAGGTATATGTTAGATTATAATTTCTTTAAATGGCTGAGAAAATAGCTGTGCTGAATAGAATGAATATTCCTGTCTGTGTGTCTTTTTTGTAATTTAAAGTTTTGCCTAGAGGGATTCTCTATGTTTTGAATCTAATTACCCTGTAAGGTATTTACCATCCTGATTTTACAGAGGTGATTCTTTTTTACTTCTATTAAAAGTCTTCTTGTAAGAAAACTGAATGCTTTTTCATTGTTCTAAGATCCAAGGATTTGGGTCTGTGGTCACCTGTAAAAATCCTCACCAATTTGCACAGGTGACCATTGATAGGTTGGGGCCCCACAAATTCTAATGCCAGCCTCAGTTGCTTTGTGCACTAAGCAAGTTTTCTCCCCCCCACCCCTTTTTTTTTTTTTCTAAAGTAGGCCCATATTTTGCTGACTCTGCAGGGGGGGCAACTGTTTTGAGGGAGGAGGTGCCATTTTGTTACATAATCATGGTTCAGGGTAGAGACCCACACTCCAACACAGTCAAATGATTGCTATCCTAAGCGTGTTTAAAAATCTGCTCTTGGACTGCACCCATGTATGCCACTTCCTAGAGTGGGGGTCATTTTAGCTACAGGACTCTAAAAATCAGGGAAGATCATGAAGATATGGCCTAGATATGTTGGCATATCAGCTCTGATACATTCAGTCATTAGCTGACAAAGCATGACATCCTCTTGAAGCCAGTGGACTTCCATGTGCTTTCTCTGAAGGGTTGGGCCTTACAGTTCGATTAAATATCATTTGTGTGTGTGCTTTTCCCCCCGACAGTGTAGCAGAATGGAACTGAATGCTGTGGAGTCATTAAAGGAGACTGCACTCCATGTTCATACATGCACATGATCCAGAGGCAGACATGGAAACTGTTGCAATTCACTGTGGTTGCCACATGATGGCCCCAGGCAGTACCTAAATATTCCATGGACAGGCTTGTCAGCTGAAAACTATTGGAGACTCACGGTGCAAGATGCAGGAGTTCTGTACCACCACAGATGCTTTCACCTTTCCACACCTTCTCAGTTTCTGTCCCTAGTACATGTATAAGTTTTACAAAACATGGATTGTCAGAGACTATTACTGACGTAGCTAGCTAGACTGCTAAGTTTTTATAAAAAGTCATCACAGTTAATAGTAGACGATGTAATTTTGTGCTACTGAAACCCACCAGGTATCTTGCCCCAGAGCTGCACCTGTGACATGAGCAGTTAACAAATCAATGCCCACAATTTCTACACAGTCTCCAAAAGCTAGAATTGCTTGTTTGATTTCACCAGGTACCACAATTCTGCAGTCGCAGAAAGAGGGTGGCAGTGAGCCACTGTTTGGTCACCTCTTACACTACACAGAGGCCCGAAACGTGACCTCAGAGCCACAGGCCTGATTTTTCCCTCAAATATCAGACACAAAGGTGAAACTTTGAGAAGTTATAAGCCACTGACAAATGACTCTTTATAATGGAAATACTGAGGCAGCTGTAACTATTGGCATCTCTAAGTGTTCTCTGCGTAGCAAAATAATGCAAGAGAGACCTCCAACTCCTCAGAAGAGCAGAAACTGCCAAGTTTTAATAGTTCTGGTTTGATTTGTGCTATTATTATTATTATTATTACTACAGTACAGCACTGTGTGCACTAGGCGCTGCATGTAGGGTAGATCTAGGAAGACACACGGATATTGTCCCTAACAGCCTACACCCTGGATTGGTTATTCTGGGTCCAGGGGCGGGACTAGGCATGCCCTAGGCTCTCCTCTGCAGCTGGTGCTGGTTGCCTTGAGAAAGGAGCAAGGAGAGTCTGGGGCTTTCTATTATCTGCCTCCTGCTATCTCCACCAGCTTGAGGCACCTGTGATGGATTTCCTAGTTAGAAGTGATTGTTTTTCTGCACTCCACAGCTGATTTTAAGAACAGCCTCTTTTACAGCACCTGCCTTAGGTGCAGCATTTCTGACAAGCAGAGACCCAGCCCGTTCCTACTGTGGAACCTTTATTGTATAAATAGAGGATGGGTATTCTTATTACATGTATAAAAAGTCAATATGCAGTTTAAATGAATGCTGCTCGGGGACGGTTTATTTCTTTGACACATCGTTCCATCTAAGGGAAGTCTTCACCCTCCCGGGAAAGGTATCCACATGAGCAGGAAATGTCAGGAAATCTGCAGAGAAAAAACAATGATAAAATTAGTGAGAACAGCAAATGTGCTATGCTTACAACATATGGTCTAAATCAGGGTTTCTCAACCTGTGGGTTGGGCCCCAACATTGGGTCGCCAGAATGTTTCAAAGGGTCACGTGGCAGCTCCTGTGGCTCCTGTCCCACAGGGCTGGCTGGGCTCGCCTCCTTGTTCCAGGCACTGCAGCCTCTGGGGTCCCAGCGCCACTCAGGTTTGGCCCAACTGTCATGACGAGGGGAGTCTAAGTCGGCCAAATTTGAGTGAGTGGCACTGCAACCCATGAGCCAGGTCACAACTCCACTCACACAAAAGTTGGTCCGGTCAGGGGAGCGGGGCCAAACCTGAGTGGTGCTACAACTCCGGAGTTTGCAATGCCCAGACGCAAGAGCCGAGCCCAGTCAGCCCCACAGCACAGAAGCTGCCACTATGGGATGAGTGCCAGGCAGGATCCACCTGAAACCACCTCAGGGCAGGGTCAGAACCAGGGCAGGGCAAGAGGGGCAGCTGCCCAGGGCTGGCTTAGGCCAGTAATGCCAGGTGGGGCTCGGTGGGGTCAACCCCACGCAGCAGGGCTCAGGGATGGCACACCAAATCCACCCCCAATGAACCTCAACAGACCACCAGGCTGTCTGGGTTGGGGCGGGGGGGGGGGAACCAAATATCTGGGGAGGCACGTGACCTCCCAACACGTCACCTCTGGTAGGGGGCGTAAATATGCTTGCTTGCCCTGGGCACTAAAATGCCTAGTTACAGCTCTGCCCCAGACCCTCTACCCTCAGAGTATTTACTGGGTTGTGACAGGCCATAAACATTTACAAATGCGTGCTGAGCCCAAATAGGTTGAGAACCACTGTTCTAAATCAGCTTTCCCATGTGGAAAGCCATGGCCAAACACAAAGCTCTGCAGCCTTAACACTATGTGGATTGCACAAAGCGGTGTGGAGAAAGTGAATAGGGAAGTGTTATTTACCCCTTCATGTAACACAAGCACCAGGCGTCACCCAATGAAATTAATAGACAGCAAGTTTAACACTAACATTTGGAAGTACTTTTCACACAACACACTGTCAACCTGTGGAACTCATTGCCAGGGGAGGTTGTGAAGGCTAAAAGGATAACTACGTTCAAAAAAAGAATTAAGATCAGTTCATGGAGGATAGGTCCATCAATGGCCATTAGCCAAGATGGTCAGGGACGCAACCCCATGCTCTGAGTATCCCTAAGCCCCTGACTGCCAGAAGCTGGCACTAGAAAACGGGATGGATCACTCAGTAACTACTACCCTCTTCTGTTCTCTGAAGCATCTGGCACCAGCCACTGTCAGAAGACAGGATACTGGGCTAGAGGGACCATTGGTCTGACCTAGTATGGCCATTCTGATGTTCTTGTGTTAGAACATCCTTTGGGTTGGAGGGTTCCTTCCGCTGCCACCATTCCCCATGTAAACAAAGAAGAAATTGATCCTCCAGTTCATGAGTGTCCCAATAGCTGTGAGGAGATCCTGAGGATTTGGGGCCATCTTTGGATAGCCAAGGTATTCTTGTGGAGGCCCATCTCCTCAGTACTCCCTGGACCTCCCCATGCTTCATGGCAGCATGGCTCTCTCAGAGGGTAACATCAGGGAAGGGCTCCACATGAAACCGAACACCAGGCAGAAGCAGGGATGCAACTACTTTGGTTTAGCCTCTCTCTCCAGCAGAATTTTTATTACTTGTTAAACATGCAAAACATTCTCACTGCTGTACAGTGCCAAGTGGAGGACCTGCTCCCTGCTCCAGTGTTCACAGTCTAAGATGACAGGCAATATAAATGAGAAAACGCATCAGGACCAAATTATGCCTTTTGGGGGGAAAATCTCCAACACTGGCAGGTATAACTTTTGTGCCAAGAATGCTTCTGGCCCGAATTCTACTGGCCGGGCCAGCGACGGCACACAGGCAGGGTAGGTTTTGCTGCTGTTGTAAAAGTAGCGGAGTGCTACTGACCATAGTCTGAACACTAGCTAATGGAGGGTCAGGGTATAGCCCTTAGGCAGGAAACCATGTTCCCTTGCAAATTCAGGCCACAGTGACAGCCAGACTTTCCCACACCTCCCTAGTGCTGTGTCCCAGTGGCTTGAATGGTGGGAGAGGACTCCTGAACACTTCTCCTCCCACATATACACCAGCCCTGGATATTTATTTTTGAAACCTTATCCCTAGCCTAGTAGAATTTTAATAAAACAGTCACTGAAACATGATAGAGAAAGAGAATAGTTCTTCCCTATCTTTCTAGTTCATAAATTAGTGCTTCCCAGACGCCAAATCAAAGGACGATACACGGAAGAAATTCAAAACATTTTCCTCTGTATCTTCCTGTCTCAGCTAACAATGATCCTCCCTGTGGTGCATGGCGTGATGCTGCCATGCTGTTGACTGGATATTTGGAACACAGGGAGCTGCCATTTTGGTGTTTAGATTCACATGCAGAATCATACTGAATGAATGTGTCTCATGGCAACTTTTCTCTCTGCCCTTTGCTGTTTTCCTTAGGCCTTGTCTACAGCTTGCACCAGTTTAGTTGAACAGGTTTAGTTAAATCATTGCAAACTCCTGTGCGGAAATTCTTATTTCGGTTTAAGAATAGAATGTATTTCCATTTGCCTTAAACCTGTTCCTAATCAGCTTGGGCCAAACTGCAATAAGTCTGGTTTAAACTGAAATAGGAGTGTCTATGGAGCCTTGTGCACCAGTTAACTAAGTCAGTTTAAAATCACAGCTGAAGCTTCACCTAAAGTGGTGAAGCAACTTGGCATATAGACAACCACTGCATTCTCACAACTTATTCTTAGGGTCATATTCTGCCACCAACTTTTATGCATAACTCCCATTCACCCAAGAAGGAGTTTTGGAAGAAGAATAATGGTGACAGGACTTGGGCCCAAATTGCTAACACTTTTAAAAATTGAAATTGATTTCTTACATGGGGTGAACCTTAATTTAAAAAATGCAACAGGAGTTCTGCTAATAACAACACTTTGTAAATGTAAAGAAGTAAAGCACTATGGAAGTCATATTATCCCTATTTTACTGATACAGAAACTAAGGCACAGAGCAAGACAGTGACTTGTCCAAAGTCACATAGCGAACAAGTGGCAGAGCAGAGAATAGCACCCCTGTCTCTTGATCCCCCCTGCAGTCTAGTGATTAGAGCAGAAGACACTCTTCTTGGTACCACATCCCAGATGGTGTACATTATACTGGCACGACTATACTTCTCCATGCTATGGGCACTATCAGTTGCTGAGCGTGCTCAGCTCTCTCTCAAGCCAGTCAGAGGCAAGGGTATGCAAGACCTTTAAGCACCGAGCACTGCTCACAGCTCCCAAAATGGGGCCCATTTATACCAGTAAAGTGCATAGCCTGTTGTATAGTGAAACTTGCATGATATATCCACCTCGGAGAACTCCTTGCGACATGGTTTTGCTCTTCCAGCTAAAGCACTTTCGTCCTGTAACATACTTAAACTATGTGAGAGATTTAAGTTTTCTTTAAAGTCTTAGATTTTTTTTAAAAGGTCAGACGGGACCATTAGCTCATCCAGTTACCCCTGTGTTGAGCCCAATTTAAACTTGTCTTCTGGTGCTCAGATCCCATAGGTGCTGAGGATGGTCTAAAAGCTTAGGTAGATACATAGCAGAAAGAGAATCTCGTACAAAGATCTCTTAAAGGTCATGCACAACAATGTGACTTTTCTGGTGATCATTGTGTCAGTGGTAGAGGATTGAACCACTTAGCGTACATGCATGTGCTGAAGTAACACAGGAAATATTTTTGTTTGACTACAGGATAAGTGGTGATGAGCAAGATAACACTTGAATCCAGCTAGATCAGAACCAAAACATCATAATGAGCTATAACAGTATACTGCCCTCCTGCTGTTATCACACACCAGTTGAGCCAGTAATTCTATACCTTGTAAGATTCTTCAATCTTCCTTCTTCTCTGCTTCCTTTTTCAGCTTTGCCTCATGTTCTTTTTTCATTTTTTGTTCAAGTTTTTTACTCTGGTATATTTTTGCTCCAGCAAATGCCAAGCAAAGAATTAATGTTTTAGCTGCCAAAATGTACATCAGCAGTGGAAAATTCTCCAAAGCCTGAAATAGAAAACAATATATTTCAACAGAGTTTCTACAACACTTGAGCAACTGTGACATTTAAAGCACATCTATGGCATACTATAGACCTTCCCTTTGGAAGCTGTATTATTCAAGACTTTGTTCATGCTATGGCAATGCAGTGCATGCAGTCTTCCCATGGGAAATCTCTGGCCATCTGGATCAGAGTTCAGGTGCAGACTGAAAAATATTTCCCTCAATTCATCTCAATTTGTAAATGAATTCGCTTTGCCCGTATTCACACCTCCTTCTAGGTTTGCTTTTCTGTGAATTAGTTTACTGGCAAGATGGTTTGCTTAAAGGGCAAATTTTAAGTGAATGTTGCAAGAGATTTGCAGAAAGCAAACTTTGAGTGGTAACTGTGAGGATTCACCTGATTCCTACACTAGTCTCAGACATTAGGCATTATCAAAGTTGCTTTCCTGGGCACTGCTGAAGATTTTTGGCCTTCCTAGAAGTTTATGTACTTAGTTTTGCCATTGACTTCAATGGAGTTAGGAATTCACCCCAGGTTTCTGAAGAATCATCAGCCGGAAAAGGGGGATTACGATGGATGATAACTCTAGAACCGTTAAATATCAAAACTCCTCCTGGCACCACATTGCTTGAGTTACACAACAGCCCAAATGTGCTCCTCTTACAGCCTCTTACATGGCAGCCTGCTAGCCATGCTGATGACCACCTTACCTGGACCTGATATCAGGTAGCTACAGAATAATATCAAAGATGAGCTCATCAGGCAATGGTAATACTGGCTCTAGACCAAGATCTTTATGTACTGGTTTGTTGCAGTTGCAGGATAGAAACAAATCAAGGAATTGCACAAGGTATTCATGTATGAGACCAAAAGAGCCAGAGCTGAGTCAAGAATTGTAGCTTAGGAGCTGTAAGCCAATGACTGATAAATCACAGACACCATCTTCCTCTGAAATAAAGACACAGTCTTGGATGGTGACCAGACCCCACTAATACTGGGGGTTTGCGAGGGCTGTAATTGGCTCTTGTTCCCTCAAAGCCATGATCTTGAAGGCATGTAGCAGTGGCTGCCAGGCTCTGTGTAACATCGATCCATAAAGGTGATCTGTTGAGACAGTCATCCAGACACAAGGAGATGTGTATTCCTTTCTCTCAAGGGGGAGGGGAGGGGAAGGAGGGAGGGAGGGAGGAATGACACTGGTTTTTGTGAATATCTGTGCAGACGTCAAAGTCCAAAAAGGGAGTGCTGCATATTGAAAAAAAGCATGTCATCCATTCAGGGCACAGAAATACACCATGTGACTGGGTGCAGAGACCAGATAACCCGAATTCATTCCATCTCTGGCCCACACAGAGCTCCAGGGAGAGGCCATAAAAGCAGCTGATCCAGAAACAGGAAGT
Source organism: Lepidochelys kempii (assembly GCF_965140285.1). Taxonomy (NCBI): domain Eukaryota; kingdom Metazoa; phylum Chordata; order Testudines; family Cheloniidae; genus Lepidochelys; species Lepidochelys kempii. The sequence goes on from NC_136380.1 coordinate 164,593,738, forward strand.
TGTAGGTTCCCTGGGATAAGGCTGTTTTTGTCGCCCAGGGATGGGTAATAAATGCTGATCTGTGGAATCCCTGTGTTCCATACAGATTTTTTTTTGGTTAACTGCTTTTCTGTGAGTAAAATACAGAGTTCTGCATGGAAAAAAAAATCCAATTGGCTCATCCCCAATTTTTGTGTTGAGTTGCAGTGACCTCTGTGTCCAGCCAAAAGAGCTCAGACATTTCATAATGAATATTTCACAATGTGCTGCTTGTGAATAAGCTTCAGGCCACACATCAGTCACAAAAGCTATCTGGCCAATCATTCTGAGTAATGGCTGAATCTGAGAAAACAGATCTGTTTGCAGACAATTTGCACACAGAAAAACTTCCAGAATAAACTGATGAAGTGAGCTGTAGCTCACGAAAGCTTATACTCTAATAAATTTGTTAGTCTCTAAGGTGCCACAAGTACTCCTTTTCTTTTTGCAAATACAGACTAACACGGCTGCTACTCTGAAACCTGTCAGTAAACTATTTGTTATTTATTCTTAACCAAGCTCTAGTCACCCTCACAAGTTAATCAGGTGATAAATATCCATTACAGTGTGGTGTGAAGGGTTCGCTGGGGTCCTGCCTACACTGAAAAAGCTGAGAACGGTTGTTAGCTATGCGTGCTGAACTTAATTGCAAGTGCAGACAAAGGGAAACTATGTTCCGCACCCTTTAGTAATCTATACCTTATTCCCTGATAACCAGAAACTTCTTCGCTTAAACTCTGTACCATTTCTTTTATTTTAACATTATTGTAATAAAATTATTAAAATTACCGACGTTCTCAGTAAATGGGTAGTTTTTCTAATGTAAGCAGGGCATAGGTGGGTGGGAGGATCTCTGCTCAATTCAGGATAGAAGATATTTGCTAATGTCTCTGATATTGACCAATATTAAATTCTTCAGAGGAAAACAAACCAAGGCCAAGATCCTGCAAAGGTTACGCATATGCTCAGCTTTAAGCACATATTTGCATTTCTGAGGCCTAATTCTTGTTAATATTCATCCATATGACTTAGCGTTACCAATTCCCACAATTTTATAATGAGGCTCGCACTAGCTGGTGTTTTACTTAAAGCGCCAGCTCCTGGAATCAGGTCTCAGCTGTCATTTAGAACGTTCTAGCTGTCACGGCTGCAGAAGACAGCTTGAAAAAGTGACCCCCTAAAAGCTCAAAAGCCGGAAAGCAAATAAGACCCCACATTTATTTATATACTAAATCTCATGGGGGCAGTTTTGTGGCCTGACTCATGATTTTGAATGCTTGGGGTTGGTGATGCTTCACAAACTTTTCCACATTATAAAGATTTGATACTATAAGAGATGTGTGTGGAAAATCTAAGTGCAAAAACTGCATAATAAAGAACTTTAAAACACACTGGCAGAGGATCGGGCAACGCGTAATGGAGCTTTCAGTATCAGAAATGCACTGTAGATGCTAGAATTTCACCTCATGCTGTTTCAAAGAGCCAGCTGGCCTAATTCCCCACCTGAAAGCAGTGCAAAGTAACTTGATAGTCAAACCTTTCACTTACTATAACTACTAGTATGCTGTAACTCAGTTTCGCCAATATTAGAATACATAATGCAAATAAAACCCCCTATGTTATCACTCCATTACAGTTGTCAATTTAAAATATAGATATCAGGAAATGCTCAAGTTTAGGAGTGCTGATTTGTCCACATTGCACAGACTTTATACGAAATTATACTAGATCCATCTACAGCTGCAGCCCAGGGTCCTAATTTTGCAAAGAACTTCATCACAATTTGTAGGGGTTGTGCTGTCTTTCAACCATATCTATGTAATCTCAGGAAGCACAGCTACAAGGCTTCTTGGTAGCACTGCTGCTTCGATTAATATCATTTACACATGAAAACTGTTAGTACACAAGGTGGCAGGGAGTATCTATGTGTGTGTGGGGAGCTATCCCTATATCAGTTCATAAGCCAAAGTCATTCATGGTGTAACCTGTTGCACCAGGAATGAATAGAGTAACACCAGAGATGAGAAAATACTACCTGCCCCGTTGAATTTATAGCCTAGGTATTGGAAAGGACTCATAAGATAGACAAAATGGACAAACGTGGTGGGGTGGATGGGAATATGGGGCAAGCAAACAGAACTGAGTGGAAAAATTTAAGTCCCAGCTGACCTATTACCTAGCCAATGCTAATCAGGAGTGACTGGTAGGCATCACAGCAGGGGTAGGTTTTAAGGAGGAATTTAAAAGAGGATAAGTTACAGCTTTACAAATAAAAGAAAAGAAGGACTTGTGGCACCTTGGAGACTAACCAATTTATTTGAGCATAAGCTTTTGTGAGCTACAGCTCACTTCATCGGATGCATTCAGTGGAAAATACAGTGGGGAGATTTATATACACAGAGAACATGAAACAATGGGTTTTACCATACACCCTGTAACGAGAGTTTCAGAGTAGCAGCCGTGTTAGTCTGTATTCGCAAAAAGAAAAGGAGTACTTGTGGCATCTTAGAGACTAACAAATTTATTTGAGTATGAATGATCAGGTAAGGTGAGCTATTACCAGCAGGAGAGTGGGGGGGTTGGGGGGGAACGTTTTGTCGTGATAATCAAGATGAGCCATTTCCAGCAGTTGACAAGAACATCTGAGGAACAGTCGGGGGCGGGAGGATAAACATGGGGAGATAGTTTTACTTTGTGTAATGACCCATCCACTCCCAGTCTTTATTCAAGCCTAAGTTAATTGTATCCAGTTTGCAAATTAATTCCAATTCAGCAGTCTCTCGTTGGAGTCTGTTTTTGAAGTTTTTTTGTTGAAGAATTGCCACTTTTAGGTCTTTTAATTGAGTGACCAAAGAGATTGAAGTGTTCTCCGACTGGTTTTTGAATGTTATAATTCTTGACATCTGATTTGTGACCATTTATTCTTTTATGTAGAGACTGTCCGAGGGGCATGGCAGAGGGGCATTCCTGGCACGTGATGGCATATATCACATTGGTAGATGTGCAGGTGAACGAGCCTCTGATAGTGTGGCTGATGTGATTAGGCCCTATGATGGTGTCCCCTGAATAGATATGTGGACACAGTTGGCAACGGGCTTTGTTGCAAGGATAGGTTCCTGGGTTAGTGGTTCTGTTGTGTCGTTGCTGGTGAGTTATGTCGATGAGGAGTCTCCAAGCCAAATAAAACTATAAGATTTATTGGAGCTGCTTTCCCCCGCCCCATGTTACTCAAATGAAGATAAGACTAGAATAAAGTAAATGACAACTCTCTGGCAGCTCATTATTCCTGAAAGAGCAGAGCACTGTACACCTGCTAAGGGGGATTAGGATGCCCTTATGCATACCTCTAGGTGTACTAGCAAAGCCAATATTCTCATATGCCCCAAATGCCAGTTAGCTATAACCTCAGGTGATTTCTTACTTCCCATCCAGACAGGACCAAAATACCAAGAAGCTGCTCGTGCATTTAATTAAAACCTTCCCCATCTCAAGAAAGTCATTGTGTCTGGTGTGCTGCTGACTAAGTGGTACATCTGTACCAGGGATACCAAACAGCAACATGGGGATGAATGGTATAGACAACACAGCAACTGTGCTACAGCACAGCCTTGAAAGGGGACTAGACAGAAAGGAAGAAAAGCAGAGCCAAATGCCATGTGGAGTGTGTGTATGGAGAAGCAAGACAGCGTCTGTCTATAGTACTCTGAGGCCCACAGCAAAGTCCTCACTCATAGGCACACAGCAAAGTCAACTTGCAAGGCACTGAATATATACGGTAGGATATATATTATTAAGTCTCCAGATTCCATGGGGAGAGAGCTGCAGTTAATCCCCTTAAACCTGAACATGGTGCTTACGCCAAACAAAGACACACACTCTGACACAACATCCCCAGCTCTAGCTTAACATGCTCCTCTTTAACATCCCCACCCCAGGCTTTAACAACAAAAGTCTCCTCACCCGCCAATTAAATTCCACCATCTTGGATCTCTGACGATGTCACGGATCGCACCACAGTCTAAGCCCAGCAACGTTTGTCAGATTTATAAGAAACTGGTGGAGGCGGAGTCATCTGAGGAAATAAAAATAAAGAAAGAAATGAGCCAATCTCTCCGCATTTGACACGTCCTTGCTGCACATCTCTGACAACCACACCGAGCCTACTGCTACGATACACTCAGAACGTTCAGTAACCACTTCGCAGGGAGCGGATTATTTTGTAGCTGGTTGAGTGACACGTACAACGGCCATTGGGAGCCTTACACAGAGCTGAAGGTTGACAGGCCTGGAACAGGTGTCATGTGTTTGCATGGTGGAGGCCCAGCCCTTCCAGACACAGCAAATCCCTGCAGCTGTTCAACTATAAATGCAATGCTGGCTCATTTGAGAAGCATGACATGTGTGCAAATGGAGTATCCCCATGAGATGTTTTAGGGAAACAAGCCCACCAAAACCAAGGCTGTGGTTTTAATCCCACAGGCCCTGCTCAGAGCTTGAATCCCCAGTGCTACGATTCCTCTTGTTTTTAGCATCATCTGGGGAAAGTGAAAATATGCTTCTGGATTTTGAAAAAAACACTGTACATAAGTCCTCCTACGACAAACACAATAAAACAGCTGAAAGTCAAACTCACTGTCAGTGATCCCCTAGGGCGCTTGCTGTAGCTTCTGGCACTGAGATCTCCAGCTGAGGAATGCTTGAGGAGCCTCAAGTGGCCATAAGGCAGCTGCATAGGGATGAGATTCTGCACATGTTCTACCCGTCCCTGAGCTGTTTCCCTATGTGTGCCCCATGTTTACATAACAGCAGACTCACTGTGTGATCTGCAGAATGGGGACTACATCTTAGCCACTTACAGTTATGGTGGGCTTATTGCTATTGTTCGTATAGCTCTGCTTTTCTGATCCTCCTCTGAGTAAGATAGAAGAGTCAAGTGAGTGGTCTTAAGGCTCTTGCAGCACTTAACTATCTCACCATGGGCAGGGAGCTGTGTGCCCATAAGACAGACCCCAGACTGCCTGCAGTACAGCTCAGGCTCTTGGGGAAAATGCGTTTGTTTGCTATGTCTGAGCCCTTCTTTCATTCACTTTTGATCAGGAAATGCAGTTTTAATTAGGCCCAATATCTGAGGAGCGTAACTCGTACAAAGTGGCACAAAAGCATAACCTACCTACAGGGAAGCATTTGGAATGGTGCAAATGGATCAATGAATCCATGCGTGAAAAGGAAGGAAGAAGCTGATGAGCTACTTTCCTCTCATAAAGAAAAGGAGTACTTGTGGCACCTGAGAGACTAACAAATTTATTTGAGCATAAGCTTTCGTGAGCTACAGCATGCATACATCCGATGAAGTGGGCTGTAGCTCACGAAAGCTTATGCTCAAATAAATTTGTTAGTCTCTCAGGTGCCACAAGTCCTCCTTTTATTTTGCAGATACAGACTAACACGGCTGCTACTCTGAAACCTTTCTTCTCATAGCGTCTTCAATCATAGAGAAGTACTCATTCCTTGGGCACTGAATGGACTAGCCTGTCTGTGACTATCTATAAGCCTTATGGGAACTGACATTTGTGGCATTCTCTTCATAACTTCTACTTTTGCCAAAGCATTATAGCAGGTGTGATCTAACAAGCCACTAGTGGTTTACTTCCTGCAAAAAGGAATATTAAGCAGATATTTACTTCAAAATTGTAATGACCATGAGATTTATCAGCTCTTGGGATCTTTATCCCTTGGGATAGTAGGTCTTGACACTGAAATCAGTTGTGGGAGCAGAATTCTCAATACATGGTTTGGATTCAAACCTGGGTGACTCAATTTTTAGGTACCTATAGGATTGAGGCGCCTACAGGGAGGTATCCAGCTCTGAAAGTGTTGGCCAGAATCCTTTTAAATCAAACAGATCTCCATCATGACCATGAATTGCTTTAAGTATAACAGCTCAATTTTAGAATGTTCCTGAAAAAAACTCTGAAGAGGGGATGTGTTTAGAGGTTCAAAACCTGTAGTCACCTCTAATGAGTCAATCAGGAAGCAAAGATTTGGTTATCGCTGGCTATTGAGGGAATTAGTTTTTCTTTTGGTGTTTCGGGGGGGGGGGTGGCGGTTGGAGGGGGAGGAGATTGGTGAATTATAAAATTATGCCACATAATACTTTTGTAATGCATAAAGTCTATAGAGATGTAGGCCTGATTCTCCACACACTGGTGTAAATCAGGAGTAACTCCACTGAAGTCACAAATAGGGTAAGTGGGAATGAAATCAGGCCCTTTTTTGTGTACTGTGGGATTTTAATTAAGAATCAGAACTCTCGGTGAGAGCTCCTACCTCCTGCCATCTCTCCTACTTACAGTATCAGCTTTACTCACTGTTGTGAACTGGCTTGGAAGCCACCTTTATATATCAGTGTTGCATACCCATGCTTTGATGTCCCCAACATCCAGTAGCCCCACTTAATCCTGCTTTAGACCTCTTGGTTCTCCTGCTTCCTCATCTTGACCCAGGCCTGGTAAATCTTGGCAGAAGAAAAAAGCCTGGATGTATATGTATGAAAGGCAGGATTGATTCTTCATAGTTTAATAGAAACATTTATTAGCATTGACATCACTGGTTTAAAAATAAAAAAGCTCACACATTGTACTCTCAAGGTTATGCTATCTTAAAGGGAGGCAGGCAAATAAACAATCCGAAGTTTCATGTTTGCTTTTTCAAAGGCAGATAAGGCAAAGATAGGAGTTTAGAAACATCTACACTCGGCTGTTATTTGTTCCCCTGAAAATGTATATTCTCTTAATAAATACAAGGGTAATGGAAAGGAGACCCAGCTCAGTGCAAAGGAGGTCACCTTCACTCGCCGTCACGACTTCCAAGGAGATCTTGCGGTTAAGTCACGTGAGCGACTGAGTGACAGGTGACCTGAGCTCTACTCTGAGCATAGGCACAGACTTCCAGGGCTCAATTCACCACTGACTTGCACATCGCATAGTCATCTAGCCCGCGCAAATGTGAGTAAAATGACCACCACCATAGTAGCACCTCACAATCTTTAACATGTTTATCCTCACAACACCTCTGTAAGGCAGAGCAGTGCCATTATCCTGATTTTATGGATGGGGAAACTGAGGCACAATGACTCAAAGTAGAGAGCAGGGAAGTGAACCCAGGACTTTCAAGGCCTAGGCTGCTGTTTTAACCACTGGATCATCCTTCCTCTCTACCTCTGCTCCCAAACCATAATCCTCCACTCACTCAGTCTTGCATCAGCTGTGCATACCTGTAAGTGACTAGACACAGTGCAAGGTAGTGGAGAATGAGGCCTCTTATGCGATGTTGGCTGGAAAACTCCTGTGGCCTACTGATACCTTTGTTTACCAAGCAGTGAAACGGGGCTCATAATACTGTTCTACCTGGCAGGGGTGTTGTGAGCCTTAATTAACGTGTATAAAGCGCTATGAGATGAAAGGCAGCATACAAGGGCAAAATAGAATTTATTTGATTGCACCTACTGTAAGGTGATGGCAGACTCTAACCTGCGCTAAAAGAATGTGTATCCTCCTTCCATTTGGACAGAAACCACGTTTTCTTCTGCCGACCATCTCTCCCCATCTTGCTGATCTCACTGGCTTCCCCTCGTTCATATATTTAAAGAGACCATCAATACATGTTACAGCATGCCATTACTCAGAGAAACAATCACAGGGCTTCACTTGCTGATGCTACACTGTGTGTCAGGCTGGGCTCTCTGAGAATGGGACCAAGATACCCCAGCGTGGCTCTACAAAGCCAGACCAAAAGCCAGTGTGTGACACGGCAGAAGAGAATCTGATCCTGGACTGCCACTCCCACAATTCTTCAAAACTCAACAGCACATGTGATACAGGATGAAATCATTCAGGGCCAGGCGGATCCAGATACTTGTATAGCTCAAACATAGTGGCCCAGATTCTATTATAGGCTATGCTGGCATAAGTCAAAAGTTGCTCAATTGAGGCCAGCGAAGTTACTCTGGGTTCAAACCAGTGTAGCTAAGAGCAGTGCGTTAAAGGAATAACAAAAATATACAATACCACTGAGTTCTTCATACCTGGAGTTGTAGAGAGCAGATGTATTAACAGCCCCTCCAACAGAGCCTCACATACTCCATACTCTGGAAATTAAACATGGAGCAAAGGGAAATTTAAAGGGACAGTGTCAGATTTAAAATCATATTACAAATGCCTGCAGCACCTCAGATTGTTAACCCCCAGGTCCAAGCACAGCACTTTAGTCACCTGCCAGACTGCTTTTAGATCAGAGGGGTTTCTGAGATGCCACCACCACCGCTGCACTCACTACCAGCCAACCACCTGCTGCTGCTGCTTCTTCCACCTGCATGCCTCCCTCTTATCACCCCCCAATATCCATTCCTTCCCACTTGCTGGCACCCCTCGGCACCCTGCCTGGCTTTCTGCTGCCAGCTACCCACCACGCCCCAGTGCTTGTCCCCTACCCATCCACTGCTTGATTGTGCTGCCTTCCCCTGTCATTGTTACTTGGGCCCTGCTACCTCTGCTCCCCCCTGCCCCCAACTCTACTCTTCACCCCCAAACAAGTCACTTCCCAATGGAAGTCCTCTCCCAGCTGTCACCTACACTGTACCTGAACTGCACACACAGCTCAGGAAACGGAAATAATTTTTTCAACACAGTAATTTTCACTCTCTTTCTGCAATTCATTTACTTCACTCAGCTGAGACAGAGAAACTAAACATAAGTGAAATCGACTAGCCCAGTGCCAATTTTATTTTCAGGTTCTCATACCCAAAAGCTCTGCATCAGTGCTTGGGTTCCAGCACTCCAGGGGATGCTCACATGCAGTCAAATACGTTTTTACTGAATTTGAAAATCATATCAAACCACTTTAATGAGCGGGGGGGGGGGGGTTCCTTACAAAATGTGGGGCTCAAAATGTCCAACAAGCGTCCAATAAAGTTGCTGAGATGGACTGGGGAAATGGACATAGCCCAGAAAAAGACAGAGAGCCTAATTTTGAACTGCCTTGCACATGCATGTAAGGTGTTTCTATTCTGAACTGAAAGCAATGCCAACACAAGATGCAAACCAACAGGGAATCAGGCCCAGAAACGCAACTTTATCTGAAACTCACTTTGTTTAAAGTTTGCATTTTGTGCTGAAAGTCTAGCTCTTACAGATACCCCTAGATCACGGATTCATTTTAAAAATAAGACCTCCCCAAAGAGAACAAACGGATACAGTACCTTGCAGCAGGCAACCATTACACACAGAGGGGAAGTGGAAACAAACTACAAATACCAGAAGTCTTACAGCTGGCAAACTACAGCTCCCAGCATACCACAGTGATATCTAGCTGTTAACCCTTTTTTCCGCTATACCTCCATAAAACAAACGTGCACAATGCACGTTTTGGCACACTTAACACCATGTATATTATTAACAGTGATAATGTGGAATTTTTCCTTTTAGAATGACACCTGGTAGAACACGTGGACAGCTTGTTCTACAGGTGTTGAAAAGAAGAAATCCAGAGTTAAAGTACCCACAACATCCCACATTCATAGGTGCCTATGCACCGTCTGTGTAAGGTAGATACATGCTTTTGACACGAATCTGTGCTAGCTGACCTTTAAACCCTATACACTATGGCAGTTTGACCATTAGCTGCAGACAATCTTAACTAAGATCTGCGTTGGAACTAACCTGTACCTGGTAGTTCAGGTTGAAGTGCTATACCCATCTCATCACCTTATCTGTCCCTGAAACACAAGACAAGGCACCCCTCTCCCCGCCCCCAAATAGTGATCTAGATACTTCTATGGTCCCCACCACTTTTATGTCTGAGGACCTCTTACTCATTAACAGACATCATCCTTACAAACACCGCTCCAAGGTAGGGAAGTGCTATTCCCACTTTATACGTGGGGAACTGAAGCATAGAACAGATTAATTTGCCCAAGCTCACAAAAGAAGACTGTGGGTGAGCAGGGAACAGAATCAAGTTTTCTGAATCCTAGTCTAGTGTTCCAGCTGCTTGATCATCTCTCCTAGCCTTGGGCTAATGGGAGCCAGAGAGAGTCACCCAGTTATGCACTGCCTGTTTTCTTTTCTAAGAAGGTCCTAAGATACCATGACCAGGAACACAGGAAACCAGGAAATGTGGGCAGTTTGCTTCTTTTTAAAGAATGTTTTCAAAGAATTGCTCTGATACAATTTTATACATGTTATTGGTTTAAGTAAATGCGGGCCAGATGCTTAACAAGTGTAAATCGGCACAACTCCTGTGAAGTCAATACAGCTGAGGAGCAATAAAGCTAAAGTCACCTTACAGTAGCTGAGGATCTCACCCAGATAGTGCATTTGTCCCTCCATGTTTGAAGAGTTCATGCAAGGCAGATAATCTCTATAGTTTCAATGTCCAACCTAAATGAATTACATGCAAAAAAACTGCAACACTCCTTCGGTTTGAATAGCAAATGGTGTTGGTTTGCCATGTAGCCCTACATGACATATTATGTCTTATTTATATTTATATATTATTATTATTTTCAATACATGATTTTCGACCTGACAGCATTCCTTGAATAGCACAAGTATTGTCTTTCTAGTTCACCCCTGCTGGACTCTGATGTATTTTTGTTATTCCAGACACACATAGCTGCTCACTGTAAAATGGCAGCTAAATGGAAACAGAAGGCCTTAAGCAAAGTAACCTGGATAGAAATAGAACAGGACTTTCTAGTGATGGAAAAATTAATGCCTAAACTGTGAATTTCTCAAGAGATTTTCATGTCCTGTGGTTATCCTTTTCCATGTGTGTGCAATGAAACCATGCTCAGCTCACAGACCAAAGCCCTGGCAAAAGTTTAGGGACAAATTCTGCTCACAGTCTCACCTATGTAAATCAGTGAAGTACATGAAGTTACTGTGGTCTTACACTGGTGTGCCTGAGCAGAATTTGGTCCTGACTATTTTGTGTCTTAGTGTCACAGGCCATAGTAAGGGGGACCTGTTGCTGCAGCACCTCAGGAGTCATGCAGAGAATGAACTGTGGTGCTGGGAGCCTCAATCCCCTCCTTGCTCCAAAGCGTAGTCATTTGCTTCTAGCTTTTACCAGCCGTAAATTATTATCCCCAACCTGGTGCCTCAGCTCCTCTCACTTCTCACCACCTACTTGGGGTGGGGAAAAAGAAACAGGCATGCAGTGCCCCACATCCCTGGCCACCCACACCCAATGCCCAGGTAGCCTATAACTCAGGTAGCAAAGAGGGTTCTGACCCTCCTGCCCAGGTGTGTGGTCTAGGTCAGAATCTAGCCCTTTAGAAATCGCGGAAAATTTTTTTACATGATATTACTAACATGGTGGGATGTATTGATCCAGTGTTTGTTGCCAGGAAAATCCTGGTAAAGCTTCAGGCTGCATAATTTATTTAGAGGAGGCTGCACAGGGAGCATTTTAAAGCCCACATTCTCAAGTGTATTTAGCTAAATGTCATTGAGGATCTGAGCCTAAGTCCCTCACTATGACCATATTATGTTCAGCACTGAAACCTTCTATGAAATAAAGGATCCATTCCATTAAAAATCATGTTTCAGAGTGACTTAAATGGTGTCTTGCCCATGGCCTGCACTTCCCTGAGGTATTACATCTTGGGATATATGTTATTATGATGAATTTGGAATTGCTCTGTAGTAATTTATGAATACTGTATGTTGGCTTGGTTATTGAGATGTTTACTATATGACTATCCTGGATGAACAGGGCTGCCAGGAAAAACAAGCAGGCAGGGAAACAGTGGTCACCCCGCCACATAGATGTTGTTAAGAGATAATGCCTAAACTATCAGCTGTGAAGGTTCTACCTCCTGGTACCAACTTACAAAACTGAGCAGGGCCAAAGCCATGAAACACAGGAGATAAAGAGGACCATAAATGTTTTTAAAGGGTCAAGAGATTGGGGAATTGTGCAGGCACCCGCTGGGGTGTCCAAAGAAGTTAGGTCTGACTAGTTCACCATCAGGACAGTGTAAAATTTTAGAACAGACAGACGCATGAAAACTGTTATTTTAAAATCCTTTTTTCTCTAAATGCATTGTTCCTACTAAATGCGTTCTTGTGTAGTTTTCAGAAGGCTGTTTTGTCACTGAATCCCATGAGTAACAAACTCGCAAAGGGAAGACCTGTAGGTGCTGAAACTAATTAAGTTTGGATGCCTAACTTGAGACATGTAGGGACTGAGTTTTCAAAGTACTTAGCATTCTGTAGCACTTTATATATTCAAAGCAGAGCTCCCATTGACTTCAGGTGGAGCTGTAGCATTCTACACTTCTGCACATCTGTCCTCAGGGTTTCAAGCCTGGCAGCCAAAAATGAGGAACACACATTTAATGCCCACTTGTGAAAAGTTTGGTTTAAGTAGCCCAGCATGAGGGGCAGGCCCTGCTGCACACAACAGCCTCACCCACTACACAACCCTAATTCATCCCAGAACAGGTCCATTCTGTGCACTGAATGAAGTAGGGGTCATGTGGAAAAAATAGTTTGTGATTATGTAATTAAAGACTGTATCATAACACATACACACTTGGAGCTGAATTAATGTTGCTCAGGCAATCTGAATTCTGGTATTTCCTAACTTCTGGGTGCTTGACTTTGCAGCCTTCACATTCGTTTCATGTACTATTTTTAATGTATTTTCCTATTTTTTTTATAAAACAAATTGAGGAACCAGAAATCCCATCATGGTAGAATCATATTGACTCTCACATCACTCATCAGCAGGGTTGGGACTTTTAGATCCACACAAGAGACCTCGACCACTTGAGCTAATGGAATAACTGGTAGCACTAATAGAGTGTTACATTCTGTGCGGTCCAGCCATTAGCAGGATAGCTGTTTGCTGATGGCAGAGAAATGTAGAGACTCTGGACTCCTGGGTTCTATTCCAAGCTCTGGAGGGCAATGCGTTATAGTGATTACAAACCCAGATACGCGCCTGTGCCCTCAGCCTGTTTCTGTCCCTCTCTGCTCCTATCCATCCCAACACCACCGTATCTCCCTCTCTCATTGCTCCGATCCACCCCCCCCCACCCAGTTCCTGCCCTTCTCCTGTTCACCCCATTGCTCCTGGTCCCCATTTCAGCTCTTGCCTCCTCCCTGTCTGCTCCTATCCATCTGCACCCAGCTCCCACCCCCTTTTCCTATGTGCCTTAATGATAGGTGATGCTACCAACTCCACCTATAGTTATTGTTTGAGCACCAGCCTGGTGAGGATTTACTAACATAGGAGAAGACGTAGTCTCTGCCTCGAGAAACCTGGTCACATTGAGCAGAAACCCACCCACCTATCCCCTCCCATGCAGGAAGAAAACCTAAAAAGTGCACCTGTGTGCAGGGGTGAAAGTGAGCTGGTAGAGGCCGGTACTGCGTACCGGGAAGAACCCGCACCAGCCCATACCCAGCCCACAGTAAAGCATTGCCGCAGCAGCCCTTTAATGTCCCTGCCCCTTTTGCTTCCCCTGTCGGCGGCCCTGCTGGTAGGGTCCGTACCGGCAGGGCCACCGGGGGTGGGGGCTGGGAAAGGGCAGCCATGTTAAAGCACTGCCGTGGCAAAGGACCTTGCAGTGCTTGAATGTTGCTGCCCCTTTTGGCCGCCGACGGACAGACGGGGAGGGGGGGGGCAAAGGGAGTAGCTGCCCTAGGGCCAGCGATTTAAAAGGGCCTGGGGCTCCGGACGCCGCAGTGGGCGTCTGGAGCCCTGGGCCCTTTAAATCAACACGGGAGCCCTGCGCGGTGCGGGCCAGCCGGATTGGAAGGGTTGGCTGGGGGATGCTAACCCCGCCCAGCCCCGGCCCTTCCACCCGAGGCCCCACCCCTTCCGGGGGCCAGAGCCACCCCGTACCGGTAAGTGGCCTCAGTTACTTTCACCCCTGCCTGTGTCTCTGGCAGGAGTACGGGCCGACGCTTGGGATCCTTACACCACTCCATGTGTGAACACACGCACACACACACACACATGACCTCACTGGTTCTCAGGGTCCTGACTGCCACATACAACATTGAAAAGTGGGTATAACACAGGTCTCCCATCTCCCAGCCTTCTCCACTGGACAATAAAAAAGAGGAGGGATTAACTAAGACAACTAACTAAGGAAGAATGGGTTATACATTTTAGAGAGCACCAGGCTTTATGAGAAAGATTTGGTTCTCCAAAGACTTCAGGCACAAAGGTGGAACCCCGGAAGGTGGGTGGTGCCCAGTGCAGATAACCCGCAGGTGCTTAAAGGATGAGGTTGGAGTTCTGTAGCATTAAAACTGGACTCTTTGAGGTATTGTATTTTAAATGTTTGTCTTGGATATGGAAGAATATCAAATTGAGAACTAATGGGAATTTGCATTGTAAGATCAATGTTATTCATGCTGAATGGATGGAGGGTTAGGTTATCTCCTATGGCTAGCACCATACAATATTGTTCAGACAGTTTACGTGTAAATTTATTTTACAAGATTTTATTATATTGTAAGAGATGAGCTCCAGCTACCCTGTTTGGATCATGATCCGGATTTTGAGCACCTTGAAGTTCCCGTGTCTTCAGATCTGGGGATTTGGTTTTGTCCATTATTTCGATTTGGGATATTCAGAGTCAGATCCACATCCAGATTTTAAATCTGCCCATAGTTTGGGGGCAATTTTTGTTAGGTGTTTTCATGCCTCTCTAGTGTCAAGCAGAATAGAAAATCAAACTAGAGTATGAATACTTCTCTTTCTCGGATGGCCGACTAAGTAGCCTCACCCAAAAATCTCACAGTGAAGGAGTAGATTTAATTTCTCTGGAACGATCTATACCTAGACATCTCTGGCTATTTATCAGACAATGTGATGGCAATTCAGAATCCTAGTGAAAACAGTACATTACGTACATGGCTTTATGGTTTGTTTGCCTTGATCTCCAAGAAATCAAGGCAATCTAGGGGTTGTTTTCTCCCTTACACTGATGTTTTCATGGATTGTACACTTCAAGTCGTCTTGATTCAGAATCTGGCTCTTATATTTTTCACCCCAATCATCAACAATGTACTGGTGATACGGGTCATTAGAGTGCTCTCTCCTCTTTGACTTCACCGTGCTCACAAGGATAGCCACAATAATGAAGGAGAACATTCCAATCATTACAATGAGGTACAAGATAACGTAATCAAAGTTTTCTGCATCAACTGTCGCTTGCAGCGCATCTTGTTCCTCTGTCATGTTCCGGCGCCAGTTATTCATGTAGTTAAGAAATGTGTTTTTGAAAACATCTTCCAATATCTGGGTGAAGTTTCGTAAATCCACCATATTTCCAGTGCACTGCCATTGAAAACAAATATATAGATATTTTTAATTCTGTACTATAACAACTGCAGGGTCAATTCCCTCAGTTAGCATAAAATTTAGTGCCAGTTTAGACCAGCTGAGGATCTGGTCCCAAGTGTCTGCATTTTACCATGTGTTTAGGGGATCAAGTGGGTCTCTACTCAATTTTTAGTTAAGTTCTGTTTCAGTCTGTACTCTGACAAATTGAAGAGCGTTGTCTAAGTTAGGACTCAGTAAAAGCTGAGTAAGACCGTTAGGATTTGGCTCAGTAGGAATGGTCAAATTCTGCATTGACTAGCAGCCAGGACAGTGCCATTCAAATCAATGGGGCTACACAAGGTATATCGACACAGAGTTCAGCCACCCATTTCTTGTTTCATCTAAACAAATGAAAATCTGGCATACCCAAACGCAACACACACAAATGCATTTGTAAGAGCATAATATCCAAATATGTAGCCCCCCCCCCCCCCGCCCGGCCAAAGTGCTAGCTGAGTGCCAGGCAGAGTGAGGGACAGGAGGAAGGAATCCTGCTCTTCAGGCAGGTGTTGCTGCAGAGCTATTACCCAGAGACTACTGATGCACAGTGACTGCAGTACCCGCTGTGGCCTTTGCACCCCCAGGTGGGGTGGGGGGAGAATGGGAAGAGCGTGAAGTAGCAGATTCTGTAGTCCCAACCCAGAATATGTGCCCCTACCTGTCCCATTCTTGCTGCTGGAACATCTCATTGGAAATACAGCCCCCTACACCGCCCCCTCCAAATTTTGCCCTTGTTACATACTGGAACCACACCAAGTCCATGGCCAGAGGTCCCCCTCTAGCCAGGGGTAGGATATGCCCATAGTTGTATATGTAATATTTGATGCTACTACACAATATGCCACGTTACTGCATTTCTCTCTGCGCATTGTGGTGTATCATGATTGCGGTGGGAATTGTAACTTTAGATTTTCTTTGTCTAAAAGCTCAAACAAAATGTTTATTTCTTAGGGTGGTTTTTTTTCTTGTTTAAAATAAAATAAAAAGCTGTGATTGGATCACAACTTCACAGATATTTAAGACATGAAGGGGAGGCCCACTATGATAATCTAGTCTGACCTCCTGCATAACACAGGCCTTTGAATTTCAACCAGTAATTCCTTCAGTGGATATTATTCTTTGCTACTGCATGCATAAAAACTATCAAGCCCAATGAGTTGTGGTTGAGCTAGAGTATCCAATTCAATCTCAATGTAAAGACTTAAAGTGATGCTGAATTTACCACATCCCTTGGTAAGCTGCTGCAATGAGGAATTATCCTCTCTGATCAGAATTTTCATCCTATTTCCAATTTGAATTCTTCTAACTTCATCGTCCAGCCACTGGATCTTGTTAAGTCTTCATCTGCTCAATTAAATGGCCTATTACTATCACATATCTTTTCCTTGAATGGGTGTGTGTGTGCATGTGTGTGTGTGAACACACATATTCACACAACTGTGTAAGATTAAGGTGACCTAATTAATTTTCTGTGAAAATAAGTACAATTAAAAATTGTCATGAACATTCCATTTTGTTTATTATTTATGACTTCCTGTGGAAAAGATTTTTCTATTGGAAATGAAGAATTATAAAAGAAACTTACCTCTTCTGTGCCTTCGTGTAATGAAATTCACAGCAACAATTGAGATTTTAAAACTTCACTTGCTAATGTTACAATAATCTTGAAGGGAAGAGAAAAATCTTCAGTTTCAAGAAACTGGCAGCTTGGACTAAGCTATATACTGGACAGTGAAATAACCACATTGTACTCTAGATTCTATGTTTATAGTAAATGAAACGTTAAATCTAATCTTACTGGAAAGTTAAATATTGGCTGAAAACTAACGTAATCTTAGCGGCTAACAGTGTACCACACCCTTTGAGTTTGTAACTACTGTAATACTATAAAGTTTAAAAGAACACCATGAAGGTTTTTAAGATTATAAATTGACATCACTTGTTCTGTATTGATCCATGATTCCACATTATAGGCAAAGGGTCAAGATGTGTTTTTTAAAAAATGAAAAAAAGGCCCCTTGAATAACTTCAGCGTGATGTGCTGAATACTGCATAGAGACACAGTAAAAGACCTTTTCTGCACAGCTGGTGTACTGTCACCCGAAGAGTAGAATTTTCTACTTTCCTTCCTTCCCTCCTCAAGTCACGACTATAAGTACCTTCCCTCTCCCCACACCCCCTCTCCCCCCCCCCAATCCTTCCAGCTCTTACTCTTTTCAAACATCATTTTGGGGTGTATTAGCAGGAGAGTTGTAAGCAAGACATGAGAAATAATTCTTCCACTCTACTCCGTGCTGATAAGACCTCAACTGGAGTATTGTGTCCAGTTCTGGGTGCCACATTTCAGGAAAGATGTGGACAAATTGGAGAAAGTCCAGAGAAGAGCAACAAAAATTATTAAAGGTCTAGAAAACACGACCTATGAGGAAAGATTGAAAAAACTGGGTTTGTTTAGTCTGGAGAAGAGAAGACTGAGGAGGGACCTGATAACAGTTTTCAAGCACATAAAAGATTGTTACAAGGAGGAGGGAGAAAATTTGTTCTCGTTAACCTCTGATAATAGGACAAGAAGCAATGGGCTTAAATGGCAGCAATGGGCTTAAATTGCAGCAAGGTCAGTTTGGGTCGGACATTAAGAAAACTTCCAAACTGTCAGGGTAATTAAGCACTGAAATAAATTGCCTAGGGAGGTTGTAGAATCTCCATCATTGAAGATTTTTAAGAGCAGGTTAGACAAATACCCAGCAGGGATGGTTTAGATAATATTTAGTCCTGCCTTGAATGCAGTGGACTGGACTAGAAGACGTCTCAAGATCCCTTTCCAGTCCTACAATTCTGTGATTCCTCCTTCCTTAGCTTCCCAGTTCCTCTGCCCCAGCCTTGCCATTTCCTTTGCCTTTTCCCTAGGTGCTTCAGATGGTGCACCTTCCTTTTATTGGCCATCCAGCCTCCTTTTGGAGCTCACACTGCAGGAGATGGGCTCCTCAAGCATGAAGGTCTTCTGGCCACATCCAGTTTTCTTGCAGTGGATCTCCTCCCAGAGCCACAGCACCCTTTTGGCATGTTGAGCCCATGGCAGCACCTATATGACCACGGCCTACAGCCACCCTCATTTTAATTTAATTTTGGGGGATTTTTGTTTTTTTCAGGTGCAGACACCTTCACCTCTCATCAGCTTCCTACTCTGATGTCTACCAGATAGATCCTCCAGAAGTCCTCTACCCCTCCTTACACTTCCTCTTTGCAATGATTTATATTCCAAAGGAAAGCTCATGAAAGATGTCAGCTTGATGACAGCTCTTAACGGCGAAGTCCTCGTTTTTCACGTAGAACAGGTACAGCACAGGCAGAAGCTGGGCAAGCCTCTCCATGCTGGTCTCTTTAACATGGTCTCGACCCTGACCTGGAGGGAGACCATTGGTAGAGGCAAGAGGATGAAACTCATTTTTTAAAAAGTGAATTGCACATTAACTTTGCTTCTGAACAAGCACCGTGCAGAAACCGAGCTGAAAAGCCCTTACGTCACACCTTAGACATAGCAGCGATTTACTCCAATGGGGCCGAGACCTCTTTGTTGTGAAGGTTTGTAATGGTCTGTGGCCAGGAGAAGGATGCATCGGCCCCAGCTCAGAACATTGGACTAGGCACGTGCAAATACCTAGTAAGGGACAGTTCTTCCCCAAAAGAGCATTGCCATTTTACAAGGCGTTTTGCCCCTAAGCGATTCCCAGAGAAAATAGGTTTTCCAACACACCAACCTGTGAGGAGCTAGACAAAAGCACAAGTAGTCTAGTACCATACGATCAACCTGCTCAGAGCATGCAAATGAATGCTCTTGGTATTAAAAAAAGCATTGGCCCCTGGCGAAGCTCCACTGAAGTTAGTGCCAGGCTGCCGACATTGCCATGGCTATTGCCATTGCTTCTGATGGATGACTCTCCTTGCATGAACATGTCCTAGTGCTGGTGGGCTCCCAGCAGCCTTTACAGCTACTGCTTCCATTTTGCTGCTTCCTGTGTGCATGGCCTTAGAGCTCACAAGTAGTAGGTAGTTGGCAACAGGATTCTCTCTGTTGTGCACCACAGGGACAACCATGGACATCTAACCTGACCTCCTGCATAACACAGGCTGTAGCCTTTCACCCTGAGACCAGGGCTGAATTAGGGCAATCCAGGGCCATAGGGACACCATGACAGAGGGGCCCCTGTGGAGTCCCCAACTGGAGTAGCAGTGGCAAGGGAACCTCCTACCCCCCTTCTCTTTTTAAGAGAGGCAAGAATAGCAGCATGATCCCTCTCCTTCCACCAAGGACGTCAGCAAGGGGCTCTTCTTCCCTTGGGTGCAGCAGGGACAACAACAGGGGTCCCTTTTCCCCAGCGGATGGGCAGGGATGGCAGCAAGTGGGTCCCTTTATTTACTCTGCAGCCAAGGTGTATCTGCTGGGGTGGCTGTTGTGGAGCCATGCCAGCGTGCTGGGTGTTGGAGTTCCCACTCTAGTGAGAAGCACAGGGATGTTCACCCTTCTCAAAGCTACTGGTTCAGGCTGTTGGCAGACTCAAGCAGATGTCCCTATATAGGTTATGCTTAGGCTTTTCAATGTCTTCTTCACAACCATGAGGACTAGAAACTTACTAAAAAAAAAAATCAAAGCTGAGATACAGATGAAATCACATGACTCCAAGTGGTGGGTGGCCTACAGAAGGACGTGTGGTGTCTCTGCCTCCATCCAGCTCTGTCCGCGGCTCCTGCATCCAAGCCCAACCACTTGTAGTTGAGAGGAAAGTCACCGTGAAACACTGCTAAATCCTGAGCTAGCCAGTCATTCTTTTTTCTGTGATTAGCTAGATAGATAACATGGAGCTGAATAACAACATTATTAGAGATGGTCTGAGCCATACAGTTTGGATCTGGCTTTCTAATACAGCCCACTTTAGAGAGATGTCCTTTTGATCTAGGTCTGTGTCTGGGCTTTGAATGTCCCCAAAGGTCAGGAGTGTTTGGATTTGGAGTGCTGGGGAAGGCCTGTCTCTAAATATCTTAATAGTTGTATGTATAAAGTGCCCCACCCGTGAGGTGCTCAGGATTCTGTACAATATTTACTACTTGTTCTAAAACAATAAAAGTCACATAAACAAATGGAGGGAGGACTTCCAGGAAGAGAGGAAATGGGAAAGTTCTACCTAACAGGGCCACCAGTGATCATACTAAAACACCTTGGACACAGAGACATTTTCAGTGATTACTTAAAAGTGTGGCAGGATGGACTGAGAAGGGCAGTGAGTTCTACACACGCACACACACACTTGCAGCTCAATCATCTGCCAGTCTAAGCCATAGTGCATGGAGAATCCCTAAATGTAGCTGGGGTGAGAGTGCAAATACCCACCAGGACAAGTCTGAAGGGGACAGTCTAGAATACAAACAGATCCTATATCCTAAAGTGTTTAAAAACCAGCAGGGGCAACATTGATCTCAGTCTGGTGCTTTGTATGCAGCTGACATAGAGAATGCAAGGTGGCTGTGGTGCAGTCATGCTCTGTCCAGTGAATGGATGCGCTGTTCTTTTCAACACAAGCTGCACAGGATGGCATGGAAGTAATTACAGTAACTGAGCACTGTTGCCATGGCAGTATGTTTTGTTGCTGTGCCAGCTATCTGGGATAAATAAGGGTGTAGCCTGCACAACGTATTCACAGGAAAAAGCAAACGCAACCCATTTTATTTGGTCCAGCACATGCCTTCAAGAAACCTTGAGAGACTGGAGTTAACCACACCGACTACCCACCGTTTGATAAGCAGTGACACAAAGACAAATAGAGTCACCTCTGTGACCCCATGAGCCCCTCAGTGCCCACTGGCAAAGGGTTCATTGCCATGTAACAGCAACTCCCATCAGGCCTGACAAACTCACTACACCTAACACATTACTCTCATGATATTTATCTATAAAGAAGTCTCGTAAGCTATCAGATGAAAACTTATGTCACACAGGTCATCACTGGCGTTGCATGATGTCTGTATGGCAGTTAATTAAAAAGTTGTATGTGTAGACTAAAAAAGTGTTTATAACCATGTAACCAAGCAGGGTGGATAAACAAGTCTTCCCCAGACAAAGGAAAGTTACTGGTCTGCCTTGGTGTCTGTTATGAATCAAGTATTGTGTAACCAACACAAAGGACACTATCTTCCGTGACTTCCATGACCTCCGTGACATAAACATAGCCTTATCCATCGCTGAGGGGACAAAGAAGTCAGCACCCTTTGTGTTCTGTGGTGGAGGGTGGATCCCCAGCCATGTTGGGTGAGTGACACTGAAAGGTTGCTTATCTTAGTCAAGGATAAGCCTCTAGAGCTAAGTTTTAGTCACAAGGAACTGTGATTATACTTTTGTTTTGTTTGTAACCATTTTCTGTTGCTATCATTGCTGCTTCGTGTCACTTCCATCTCTGTTCTTTAGTAATAAACTCATTCTTGTTTTTATGAGAAATTCATCACCGGGCTGTTATATGAGAGGGAGGAAAGTGTCCCCAGCTGAGCCAACAGGCTGGGGTGTGTTCCGTCTCTTTGGAGACAGCAAGCTTGGTCATTTCTGTGAGCGTCGCATGACAGGGGCTGGATGCTGCAGGGAGAGGCTTCTGGCAAGTTCGGGAACCAAAGTACACCAAGGCAAAGTTAGGACTTATGGAGTTCTCAGGTGTTTGCTTAGCTGACTAAGGGTGGCAGGTCACACAATTTAGCACCAACAAAGCCTTCTACAGCTAAGGCAGAAGGGTAGCAGGGTGACCTACAGTTCTGGATGCCCTGAGAACCTGTCACAGCCTCCTACTGATCACCTGCAATTCTTCTGTCTCCTCAGGACTGAGAATGGGATAGCCCTGCTGGAAACATTGTCCAAACATTCTCCATGGCACCCGCCGAGCTTGCTGCGTTCCCAGATCAAAACAAACCCAGAGGCGCGTCCTCACCACACTGATAACCTGCCCTGTAGTTCAAAATGATCTTGCCGAGTTGAACAACAGGGGAGATAGAACAGATCCTTCTAGGCACACCATATGTCACATGCCTCGCTGGAGATGTAGAAACCCTGACTAGCTTCTATCTTCCAGGAGTGATTGGAACCACTGAAGGGCAGTCCAAGACACAACAGCAACAGCTGTGCCAGAGCAAAAACCCACAGCCATTCCTAGCAAAAGCTGCTGAGAACAGTGGTTTTCATGTGTACAGAGCACAACATCTTTCTCTCCATGGGTCTTGCTCTTTTTTTTACTTTTAGCAGAAGAGTAGCTCTGACTTCTGAGCTTTACCCTAAACTATGCTTCGAAATTAAAAAAAAAAAATCTTTAAATCATTTGGGGGTTTTGCATTAGTAGCTTTTGTCCAAGTGCATTCATTTAATGAAAGGCTTTATAGGTTTAATCACCACGCTGGGAAATGTTCAGGCCTGGGGGGGCCCTTGCACAAATGTTAAACTTTTCTGTACATTCTTTTTTAAAATCAAATGACCTTGCTGTTCCAAGCTCTCCCTCAACTGTGTGTTTAAACACGCAGACAAAGAGGCAAATAATTTGCCTTGTCAGCATCTAGGACTCTATCCTGCAAGGTGCTGAATGACTCCAATCTGCACTAAAGTCAGCTAGGGCTAAGGCTGACAAGAAACCACACAAGAATTGCAGAACTTGTAGGAGCAGGACCCTGCTGATTCACAAGTCAGACATCACAACAAAAGTGAGGTTGAGCACCCAGAGCCTTCAAGACATTTAGGTACCTAACTTCCACTGAAAACAATGTTAGGCACCTAAATACCTTGGAGAATTTGGATCTAAATGAATATGTCTATGAAGGCCCCAATCCCACAACTATATTCACACAGATAAGCCCCGGCCTACTGAGGAATTCTATTGCCTTCAGTGGCATGCCAAGTGGACTCGAGGGTCCTGCAATGAAGAGCGGATTGCTTGATCAGGGCCTGATTTAGTCACAGCATCATGACTGTAGAGAAAGCTCTCTCAGCAGGAAACAGGGACACGGAAGAGAAAGTAGATACATTCCCCGCAGAACAGAACAATGTGAGGGCCAACAAACGTTCTCTGATCCAGGTGAAAATGCATTTTCACCTGGGCTTCAAAGGTCGTTAAAGTGTGTCTGTTGCATTGAAACTGTGGTGTATTCACTGGGGCCTGAAGCCGGTGCCTTGTGTAAGCATGTTGGAATGAAATTAAAAGATGTTTGTAAATAATGGAAGCAGGCACTTTGCTTGTGACAGCTTAGGGTGGACCCTGCTTTTTGAATTGGAAGCTACACTTCAGTTATCTCTAGGGGAGCAGGGGACAATTGGAAATGTGCATACACATGCTTGTGCACACTCTACCCGTTTGAATTTGGCCCTGCACACAGTATAACCATGATTTCCCACAGTCAGCATGCCCTTACTAAGTAACAGTTTCAGTAACACAGCTGGGGCAGTGAAACAGATAGATTCAGTAGCGTAGATTCATTAGGGTCCGATGAAGAACAAAACTGTTGCCCCAGTTAGCACACACTGTGCACATGGTGTGCTTGTTTTCCCAGTGCCTTCATGGAGTGTTGTTGGAAAACACAGTTCTCTCCACAGAACCAATGACTTTTACCTTCCAGTATGAATGAAACCAATCCAAGATTATTAGGGGGAGGGAGCGGGAATGACAGTCTTGGGAGTAAAGTTGTGCCTTCTTCCATCCAGCCCCATACTCCTGGACTGTGCCCACAACTTGTTCAGGTCATTCCTAAAAACGTACCACTCTAGCTTTCCCTACACAAAAATGAGTGTTTACATTTGAATTTAAAAAATGAACTCGGAAACACTTTGACATGCCAGGCAATGCTCAGCCTGTGCAAAGGGCTAGCCCAGCATGAGGTCTGGGCACTGCTTGAGCCCTATTTTGAGAACTAAGTTGGCTTTAAGTGGTTCTCAGGCTTGCAGAGGGGGGTTGACTTCACTTCCCAAAGTACAGGGATAGCAATTCTCCCTGGCCCATTTGTAATCTGTGCTGGGGAGGTCACAAGGCTCCTTACAACCTCCATCCTCATCCCATTGGGCATCCACACAAGGGCCAGGCAGAATCTGGCCTCTAGCTGCTAAGAACCGAGCTGACCCTTCACCCCCGAATCAGAAAGAGCCATATTGTGTTTTGTGTTGGAGGGGTAACTCTCACAACGTTTTAGCCCAGGCTAGCTGTATGCACAATATGTGTCCAACGGGTAACAGTAATCACAACTTACTTCCTGCCTACCCATCATCAGAAAGGCTACTCTGATGGCACTTCCAATCTCATTTGAACCTGGAAATCTCATGCAAGAGCCTGACTGGATGAGATTTCCAGATCAAAAAGCTCTGCATACTGGTCAGACTGTTGAGATATTTATCCAAGCTGAACCTAATGAGCTTCACCCATGAATAGTTGCACTACGTGTCAAAGTTTTAGTGCAAAATCCTGTCCTCCCCAATGTAGCCATACAGAGGGGAGGGAGAGTGGCAGAGCAGGCTATGTGCGTGGCCCAAGAATGGCTTATTAACATAACTGTGGGCAGGCCACTACCTGCTATACCCTGCTGGGTGCTTTCGCAGCTCCTCTGAGAAGGAGCAGTTTGCCAGCCTCTGCTTCTGCCAGCTAGCACAATCTGCTCACAGCACGAGCTGGCTGCAGGCCTAGATATTGTCCCTAACCTTCAAACCACATCCCAAAGGACAGGTTTCAGAGTAGCAGCCATGTTAGTCTGTATTCACAAAAAGAAAAGGAGTACTTGTGGCACCTTAGAGACTAACCAATTTATTTGAGCATAAGCTTTCGTGAGCTACAGCTCACTTCATCGGATGCATTCAGCAAAGGACGTGGTACATGGACTAGTCTGTATACCAGACCCAAATCCTAGCTCTTCTGTAAACTTGGACCAAAGGAAGGAGGCAATCTTCTCCCTCCAGTCTCAGCCTGCGGGGTTGGACAGTGTGGGGGGCTTGACTGGGCTCCTCCCGGCAAGTGCATCTTGAGGGAGCCTGGCTGGGACAGGACTTGGCCTGGCTGATCGCACCACTTCAGAAGGGACAGAGCAATTCCCGGCCTCAGGACCAGCTCTAGCTGTGCTGCCGGCTCAGTCCAGCAGATACAATCACCTCCCGGCAAGGCCGGCGAGTACAGCCGGGAGGCAGGGCATGGGGGAGTGGGTCTCTGGGGAGTCTGAGGGGGAGGTTCTGGGCTGTGAGGGGGTGGGGAAGATCTGTGTGTGTTGGGGCAATAGGGAGTGGGGTTCTGTGGGGGGTGCTGGGCAGTTGTGATGGGGCTGTGGGCAGGGGAGTGCTGGGCAGGGGTGGTGTTGTGCGGGGCGCTGTGCACTTCTGGTGGGGGGGACGCTGTGCATAGTGGGTCCAGGGGGGGCTCTGGTCATAGGGAGTCGGGGTGGTGTTGGGCAAGGGGCTCTGTGGCGTGGCATGGGATCGCCCCCCGAGGGGAAGGGGCATGCTGGCATCACAGGGCCATTGTGCGTCTGGCAACTGCTGGTTTGTAAATAGTGCCCTCGCGCTGGGCTGGGTGGAGCAGGGCTGCCCCTGCCATGCCATGCCCCTGGCTGACCCCTCGATCTGAGGACTGACCTCCCTGCGCCATGCTCCATTGCCTCAATGGGGGCCCGCAAAAGGTTAATCTGGCCCTGCACCAGGTTCATATCGCAGAGTAGTTGTAGCAAACATTACCAATCTTTAGCTAAAATTTGGCCGTTGTGTCCCACACACATTAGAAAGGTTAGGGTGGAATCTGACTATTCTGTCTCTCTTCCTCCTCCTCTTCTTCCGTAGATGCCTTGAGAACAAAGTAATTTAGCGTGGCTTCACCTGGGGTTCTTTAAAGCAGGAAGCAGTGCAATATAAGAGTGATAGATTTTTCTTAAAAAATTAAATGTCCCTCTTGAAATGAGACTGAAAAAAATTCCAAATAAAACACTTCAATGAACTTTGCTTTTCATGCTATTTAAGTTCTGCATCCCATCAGATTTACTCCACAAAATTGTTCATAGAACATAGAATATCAGGGTTGGAAGGGATCTCAGGAGGTCATCTAGTCCAACCCCCTGCTCAAAGCAGGACCAATCCCCAATTTTTGCCCCAGGTCCCTAAATGGCCCCCTTGAGGATTGAACTCACAACCCTGGGTTTAGCAGGCCAATGCTCAAAGCACTGAGCTATCCCTCCCCCCCATGTCCCCATTTTGTATGTTTTTAAAGTGCCTTTCTGTAAGTGGGCTCATAAACCCACTTAAATAAGCCTGTTAGATGTTGGGATTTTGTTTTTGTTTTCGGGGTGGTGAGAGAGGCAAGCCTATAAACCAGTTCAAATACAGCTTGGCCAAGATAAACTGTAAACCTAATGCAACTGGTGAATGTTTGCTCCCATTCCCCAAGCTACTGTAAAATATCATTTCCAGGAGTGATACCAGTCGCTGCATCTGCAAACAGAACAACTTCTCAAGTGGATGCGCCTCCTGCTGGAGAACCTTTATCCATCGGCTTTTAGATGTTATCCTTTCATGCTAAGCACATAGGCCGTGAAACATGTCTTAAGCAACCACCAGAAGCATCAGCAAACTGGTGTTTAAAAGGCAATGTTGAGAGCTAACTCCAAATTCTAAATTTGATACTCACCCACTTGTTCCATCAATTCCCTTATTTATGGCATATTTTTATACTATCCCCTGCCTGAGAAAGTCTCCCAGTAGATGTTTGCTTTCATTAAAAAGTTAAAGGTTTCTTACATTTTGAAAAGGACCAGGACTCAAACCTGTTCTCCCCAAGCTCTCATTGACTCCTCAGTACCAAGTCTGTTTCCTCAGTGGGACATGGAATTGCTTTTTAACACTGGTCCACAAAGACTTTGTATGTTTCGTTTATCTGTCCAGGTCTCTGTTTACTCTGTGACATTCACCCCTGTGCACAGCTGGTGTATCACACTAATGCTCTACTTAAGCCCTCAAAATAGGGTTTCAGTGGGACTGAATAGTACATACACTATGAGCTGCCCCTGCACACAGTGCTGAATATAATCCATTGTAAATGTTGAACAATAAGATATTTCCATGTTTTTGAATCTGAAGACATTTTTAAAATAATAGATCTTACCTCAGACATCCTGGAAAGGGTTAATCAGCCCTCAGCAGTTGCTATGGTGGATAAGTCCTCAGCCCTATAGGGCAATGACCCTTCCTTAAGAGTTTGTTCTAGTGATGTAATTTAATATCCTTGCTAGTCATGAGCCTGATCTAAACCTCTGAGCCAAACTCCCCTGAACTCAGGTAATCGTTGGAATCTGAATCCAGATCTGGCCCATATATGTATCTATATAACAAGCTGAACCAAATCCCCAGCTCCAATACTTCTGAATATTGGGATCTGTATAATTGTGATCTAGATCTAATGATTGTAGCTTGAATCTATCTCTGATCCATGCAAGGAGTTATAATGGGTAGTGTTTCCATGCAGCTTACTACTGGTGGTCCAAAAACCCAAACTGCTAAATCCAAATTTGAAAACATTTGCAGCTTGAATTTTAAAAAGGCTTGGATTGGAAGCAGCCCTAGCTTTGGTTTTGGATTTGCCAAACAAAAACTTGAATGAGAAGCCTTTGCAAACCAAATCGAAAACGTGGTCTCCTTAGCCCCTCTCTAGCCTTCAGGGGTCTCATCTCCAATGCAGAAAAGTTTCCATCTTGGTCAAGCAGAGGAAAAACAGATCATTTTGCAATCTTCTGAGCAGCCGGGCCAAAGCTGTAGAGCTGCCAAGCACTCACACTTCCCATTTATGTCAATGTAAAATTCATGTGATTAATATCATCTGCGTTTGGCATAGATGAATACAGGAGAATTTGGCTTTGCAGATGGGCAAACGTGTCACAAAGCAGACTACTTTCCTAGGAACACTAGCTAAACATAATGATAAATGATGAAGACACTTAAGAGCCTGATGAGATATAAAAATCGCTAGGTCCTTGGAGTGCTGCCAGTGAAGAGGAAACTGATTTAATCTCTTTTAGAGAAACATTTGTTTCTCACAGCCTGAAAACTGATTTCTGGAAGGACTTTGTATGAGTGTTTTGAACACCATAGATGATACAGGGCCCACAAAACCCATCTGGCAACACTATTCTAATTACCATTTCATACTTGAAGGACCTGACTGAGACTATAGCTTTACAAGGACATCAGGAGAATAGGTTTTATTGAAAGCAGTTAATTTTCTTCCCTCTCTCCCATCCCCAGACATCTGTCCAGCAGCCCAAGTCAGGCTTAGAGAGCTTTGTGGTGTCCCCAAATGGCTGTTTGAAAGAGGGAAAGGAGTCATCCATTTTGTTCCCAGTTAAAATGCTGATTAATCTTGAGACCTAAGGAGGAAAGAGCTGAAAAAAGGGCTATGGAGAAAGAAGCAATGGGTTGACTTTATAGGGGGTAGTTCGTTTTCCTTATTCTTGCTGCAATGACAGATTTATGGCTGGGGTTTTTAAGGGAGTTTGGTACTTTAATTACCTAACTATTCTTGTTTTACACCCTTTTTACTGAACCATTTGGCAAATGTAATGGATGTTAAAAGCTCTATCTTTTAAGTAGATGTTTGCTGAAAGTAAATAAAGATACAGTTTTGTTCATATAGCTCTAAAGAAGCTGGAGTCTTCCACACACATTTCATTTGGTGTGAGGTTTTTGAGTAACTTGGAACTTGGTAAGGAATTTTATCTAGCAACGTTAGAACAACATGCCCTGTACCGTGCAGCATCCCAGAGATGATAGCACTCGTGGGAAGGGTAATCACATTGCTTCTGAAGGACACTGACGCATTCCTTCATAGTGATAGAGAACCTCCCCTGATTAAGAGAGCAGGGCTGGCTCAAATCATGTGATCACAGCAGGCCCCATATATTTTGCGGCTGTGCTCTGTCTACACTATCTCCTGCAATCTACAGTACTTATATGGCCCCTACTGACATATTTTCAATGTATTCATCCCCACACCACCCCGTGAGGTAGGAAAGTGCTGTAATCCCCATTTGATAGATGGGGAACTGAGACAAAAAGAGATTAAAGCCTTGTCTACATGTGAGAGTTAATCTGGAATAAGGTATGGAGTGAAGTTAAAGCTGATTAACTATTCCTGATTAACTCTATGTATGGATGCTCTTATTCTGAATTAACTTCCAAAGTGGATGAAGAGCATCCACACAAGGTGTTAATCGGGAATAGCTACCCCAGAATAACTTGTCCTGTAAACCAGGCCTACCTGACTTGACCCAAGTCACACAGGGAATCTACAAAGCAGGGCATTGAACCTGCGTCTCCCAAGCCCCAGACAACTGCTTATACCTCCTCTACTGACCCCACATACCCTCTCACTGACACCTTGAAATACTGATTTGGAACCTCACCCTTCCATGTGAAGACCCATATAAATCCCTCACTCTTGAGCTGACAAACCCTCCTCTCCCTAATGTGCTATGTGGGTTAAGAAAGTTTTTCTGAGATTCCCCACCTGACTTTGCAGGGGGCTCCATAAAACCTAGGCCTTGCCCTGAATAAAGGACAGTTACCTGCTGAGGGTTTTTTAATTGATCACTAATATCACATAATATGTAGCTGAACCGCAAACAAAGTGCAGAAGCCCCACACCTGAACACCCCCAAACTTTGTGGAAGTGAAGACCTGACTGTAAGCCAAATTTGGTGGCTGGAACTATCCTACAGTACGCTGAACTAAATGTCCCATTAACCTGAGGAAACTTTCAACCAATACAAAACTTTGCAGCTCACTTCCATCTCCATTGTACAGTTTTGACTGGTGCCCATCAGTGCAACATCTGAGCTCCTTCCAGGTTAATTAGATTGCCAGAGCCAAGGCCCTAGTGGATTTCAAGGAGTCTTCAGCTCTACTCAAGTGACTGTAAGACCACAATGTGGTTTTAAATAACCATGCACAATTGTGTCTGAAGATTAGCATCATGTTCAGGGTCATGATGAATTCAGTCCAGATTTAGGATGTCAAGGAAATATAAAATATACTGCTTGTATCCCTGTTCTAGAGAGCAGGGCATTTTCAAACATATACCACTAAACGCCACCAAAGGCTGACGGAGATACATAGAGAATCGCAGAACAGTGGACACAAAGGGACAAGTTTAAATGATTCAGAGACCTTGTACACACTCGGGAATAGCCTTGAGTCAGCAATCAGTGTAGTTGCACCAGTGCTGACTTCAACAGCAGACAAAGGCAAGCCAGGGTTTACACCGACTGAGTTAATCAAGGTTTACCCCCTCCTTGGTATAGTGTTACACCCATTGTGCACTGGAGTAACTGACTACACAAGATGCAGGGCAGTGGTGAGTCTGGCCCCATGTGTCTAAGTGTTTAGTTAGACTCAGTGTTCCAAACTGAGAAGTGATGTGTAAATTACATATTGGTAAGTGGGAGAGAGTCCAGGAGATCCTAGAGAAAGTCAAAGAGTATCTGCCTGACTCTAAGTTGGTATATACATGATCAGGGAGCCAGAAGAAGTTAAAAATTACATTCGCTTAGATTCACCACTGAATTTGGCCTGGAGTATCTAGCTCATATTTATCAGGAATCAAAGTGCAGAGAAATAGGTAAATATTTTTCTTCTCTGTGAGCTGATCTGTATCAAAAATGTGACTGACCGTAATGCTTTAGAAAGTGGATTGAATAGATAACTAGACTGCCCCTCATGTTGGTGCATCATTTTATCAGGTCATAGCTACATAAACATGATTCAGCTGCAGTGTTTACCCTGAATCTATATAAAGCAAATGAGGAATAAAACAGGCAACAGTAATATATGTCAGTTGCCATTTTCAGAATGACCACATGGTGTCCCCACAGTGCTGTACTGCATTACTTAAATCTACCAAGGACCATGATTCTCATTGGTAACACATCTCAATACACACACGTATAAACCTTTGCACAGCATTGATTTGACCCGTAGTTATGTTTAGACCTACCAGGAAAATAGTCATGACCTCAGTCTGCAACCAAACCAAACAAAGGGTCAGGCATTGTAGTGAGAATACTGATGATTAGAGTCGGAGCACTTGCACTTAGGGTAAAACGAAGCACAGGTGAAAATTCAGGCCTGGGGGTTGAAAGTATGGTATATATCACTATGAAATAAGACTGTTTTTCATGCCTGGCTCTCAAAGCACTTCACGAGGACGGTATGTACCATTATCTCCATTTTACAAATGGGGAAAACTGAGGCACAGAGCAAT
Source organism: Lepidochelys kempii (assembly GCF_965140285.1). Classification (NCBI taxonomy): domain Eukaryota; kingdom Metazoa; phylum Chordata; order Testudines; family Cheloniidae; genus Lepidochelys; species Lepidochelys kempii. Next base: position 164,625,450 of record NC_136380.1, read on the forward strand.
TTGCCAATGGTTGCCCAACAGGCCAGCAGCAGAGCTCAGACTAGAGTACTAGTCCTGTCTTTAGCATCAGTCCAGTGTTCTATCCACTGGCTCAGACTGCTCGTTTCAAAGTCAGGTGATGTTATGATTGTGTTTGCTGTGTCCTTGCACCTTTAAATGTAAACTCTACCTGCCTGGGACAGTGGTGTGAATCAATTCAATCGCTCTGTGTCCCACAGTCTTATTTGTTCTTCCTTTCTTTGTGCCATTTTCTTAATCTCAGATGCCATCCAGACTGGCTCAAATGCCCTGGTTCCACGGGGGAGCTGCACCTCTGGCCCCTTTCCAGGTTTCTCTGAGTGCACCTCTACAGGTATCAGACCTGGTGCTCTTACCTTTCCTAGGGTCGAATCCCACAATTCTCTCACTCTTAGACCAGGCCCTGGCCTACAGCCCCCTGTGCACCAACCGTGATTACTCAGCAGGACTGACAGGGTTTGGCATCTGCACATCTTGGGAGTCGGAGACCAAAGCCCTGTCTAATCTTAACGGCAGGGACAAAGCAAAACATCAGAGAAAACAGAACAGGAGTACTTGTGGCACCTTAGAGACCAACAAATTTATTAGAGCATAAGCTTTCATGGGCTACAGCCCACTTCATGGGATGCATAGAATGGAACATATAGTAAGAAGATATATATATACATACAGATAAATTGGAAGTTGCCATACAAACTGTGAGAGGCTAATTAGTTAAGATGAGCTAAAACAGACTCCAACGAGAAACTGCTGAGCTTGAATTAATATGCAAACTAGATACCATTAACTTGGGATTGAATAGAGACTGGGAGTGGCTGGGTCATTACACATATTGAATCTATTTCCCTAAGTTAAATATCCTCACACCTTTTTCTCAACTGTCTAAATGGGCCATCTTGATTATCACTACAAAAGTTTTTTTCTCCTGTTGATAATAGCTCATCTTAACTAATTAGCCTCTCACAGTTTGTATGGTAACTTCCAACTTCTCTGTATGTATGTGTATATATATATATATCTTCTTACTGTATATTCCATTGTATGCATCCGATGAAGTAGGCTGTAGCCCACGAAAGCTTATGCTCTAATAAATTTGTTAGTCTCTAAGGTGCCACAAGTACTCTTGTTCTTTTTGCGGATACAGACTAACACAGCTGCTACTCTCAAACCTGAAATAAGAGAAAACAGATTTTAAAGCAATAAAACAGCTACATGCATGTCTGTCTCACCACAGCTCAACATCCCTCTGGAAGCTTAGGGAGACTTGACTTCGTCAAACTCTACCCTACCGGGTATCTGTGTCAGTCTGTTCCCCATGAGCAGTGCCCTACGACTATGAGACCTGGGGACAGAGTGTACCTTTTTAACTGTATAATGGTCTTTGACTCTGTTGGCTCCATGCACTGGCATACCAACTCTTGTAACTTGGCTGGAGCTTGGAAGTAGCATCTTCCCAGCTAACAGCTCTGGCACTGTCCCTTAATGATCCTCCTCCCCTACACACACACACATGAACTGAAAGGTTGCTAACCTGGAGTCATTGTGCTGCCTTTCTGCTATTTTCCTAGCAGCCCTGCTATTAAACTAAACCAACATCTACATATAGTAAACATTCCAGTAACCCAGTATAGCCATACAGCGACTATCCCAGTCACCAGTTCACATGCAGTACCCGTAAATTATTACAGATCAGCTCCCCATCCTTCACCATGTGGAATGAAGCTTAGACCAGCAAGCACATTTTAACATCCTGTCCCGTAAGCCACAGCAAAGCCATCAGATGGTAACAGCCTTGGGTTATATGTGACTGGAGGCTAGTTTTGACCAGGTAAAATCGAGATAAAAGGTGTGTGCTCTCTCTCATGAGCAGCCCCATGAGCAATCCAGTTCGCTACTGAAGGGTAATAACCTGCACTAGCTGACATTAGCAGGGCTTGAAGCCAACATCATAGAGCAGAACTCTATCACTAAACTGAGAAAGTAACACCATTAGCTGGTAGCAGTAGTAGGCTCTTATCCTCTGTGGAGACCAGCTACTAGAAGGGAATGCAACACATTTTTAAAGCATGCTGTACTACAACTCACCCATATAAGCTGTTTACATCTGCCTGTTGTTACTCAATTGCTGCCCCCCGCTTCTTTAAAATGTCCTTATAAAATGCACCATTTCCCACCAAAACCCTTACAGCTTCCAGGTAGGAAGGTACTCCCGATCTGAGTTACCAAGAGATGGCATTCAGCATCTTAACCTGTAACCAACAAGGGTCCCAAACTACACCATTCAGATCTGTTTCCAAATGTCAGATACTTCCCAGTGGGGAGATGCTCAGATCTGGGGTACTGAATTCTCCATTATACTAATAGCAGCCAGCTGCAAAATTTTAATCTGGATTCTGATTCCACATTTGGGGGTGTTTGGATCCAGGGTTTTGACGAAGTACAGCTAAATAAATAAAGTAAAAGCTATAAAGTGATTGGTTTTATATGGATTACAAATTTCTGTACAACTCCACAGGTTGCTGCCTGTCTGCCTAGTAGCTGGGAGAGAATTATTGCGTAGCACTCTTCTTGAAGTCTCATAAACGCTAGGAACTTTGGAGAAGTCTCACTGCAGTATAGCAGTGAGTGGATGTAAAGGCATAGAGAGGAGGAGCCATGGACACAGTAGAATAGCGCAGCACTTCTTATTCCGCTTTCTTATTTTGGAGTTTTTCAGGATTAGATGATGAGTAGAATTCTTACCTGGCCCTCAAAGGCTGATCTTCTACCCTGTGTTCTTCCTGATAGTGGCACTTTCCATTGCCTCCTTCGGAAAGTAGGAAGAGCTCAGATATGTGAATCAACCAGGAATGCCCACTTTGTGACATATTCCTATAGGGGTTCGGCATCAGTTATAATGACAAGTTCAAGGCAATATCCTGGCCCTTGCTAGGTCCACTTTATGCTACTACAGCAGTAAAAGGGACTTAAAGTTGCCCTAACCAGGCTATGAGGATTCCTCTGGTGTGGGAGAACCTTTAGCCGGCACTGAGCTCTATTTCACCTCTCCTTCCCCAGCACCAGCACAGGGCTGTATTGGGAGCATATTCCGTGCATACTGCACTCCTGCAATGCCCAGCCAGCATAGCAGCCTTCAGCAGGCTGTGACAAGCCAGCATGTTTGAAGCGAATCAGTGAGGCTGAACCATTCAGTGTAGGCCCAAATGACAGAAGTTGGCTGTCTAATGGCCAGCGGTCAGGACGTTGGACATCTAAGCCCCAAACCTGCATGCTGTTCCACACAAACAGAGCCCCACCTGGATCTGTGTAGGCACAGGGAGCCTCACAGAACTGGTTACCGGATAGAAGCCCTAACGCCTATCCTCTGGGGCTACTCCTATTGTGCCTGTCAGTGCTATACATCAGCAGGTCTACTGTAGTCCTGTTCAGAAAAGTGTGATTGGAATTTATTTTTTTAAGGGGGGCAGGGGTTGTTGGTTGTGGGGGGTTTTCCACTCTCCCACAATGAGAAAGTGACTAACAGGCTTTTGCTAAAGCTTATACACACACACACTTGCAAATTAACCTTCAGGCAGAAACCAGGCATGGAAAACTTCATCTCCAAAGGTGAATGTTTGGGAAAGTTAGGAGTGTGTAAAAGCAAGAGGCTGTAATGGAAACTGTTCCTGCTGTATATGTGCATACTTGTATTACCATACTGGATTCTTTCTCCAGCATTATAACACACACTGCCCCAAAGTCAAACAAAGCCAAGAACAAACTGACCAAAATGCAATGTTGTTCCAAGAAACATAGTTGAGGTGAGGTTGTGTGGAATGGAGGTTGAGGTTAAGGAAACACAAAGACATAGGAATTTGCACAGTTTGGGGCATTTATGGTAAATCTCTCTCTCTTTGCATCTGGTACAAATTGGAGTTTGACATGCAGACATAGTGCATAAACTGTGCCAATACAGTGGTCGTGCTTAAAAATATTTCATTTGCCTTAGAAAAGTAAACATCATTTCTCCAGTACTTGTGTATCATCAAGGTAATGCAGGGAAGTCTAAGGAGTGCTGCAAATACTAAGTGCTTGTCTACACAGTGGGGTTGGGTGCTCTATGGGAGTGTGATTTCTAAAACACTAAGGTGTTGCACTTCAACTGGTCCATGTAGACCCTGCTGGTGAACTTTAACATAATGCTGTTTGAAACTGTACCATGTGAAAGTGTGCTGCTAGAGACTCCTTAGTGCACGCCAGCAGGGTCTACATGAACCAGTTAGTGTGCAATACATTAGTGCACTTTAGAAAACACATCCCCATAGAATGCATTACTCCACCATGTAGACAAGCTCTAAGAAAAGTTTCCCCATAGTGTAAGGCAAATCTGGAAAGAACAAGAATGGCTAATGTAGTTTGAATTGGGTGGGACATCCTTGAGGCAAGGCCCTCAATGCTACATACATGGGTGGCAATTCCAGTGGAAGTTATCAGATAGTGAGAAGCATTGGTCCAAATTCTGTTGTGTTCAATCTTTCTATCAATCTCTCTCTCTCTCTCTGTCAGCAATCCATTTGTTGGTCTTTGTTTTAAAATCAGACTCAGTGCACTGTGTTAATGTTGCCCTTTCCCCTAAGATATCCCTCCACTGGGGTCAGCAAAAAAGCTGATCAGAAATCCAAGATCCCTTTTATGGCATTTAGGACACAACTGAGCTCAGTAGTTCTCCCCTTCTTCCAATGGACTGAGTGCTTATGGTCGGGGGCTGGTTATGCCCAGCTGAGTACCGCATGAATTGCTTTATGATCAACAGCTGAAGAGATGCCCAGAGTTAGTGCTTATCTCTTTGGGCTCACACTTGGAGTAATGACATGCTGTAGTATGGAAGTGAAAATGGTGACCACACTTGGTGCATGCCTCTCTAAAAATTTACATTGATGGGCAAAATGAGTAATGTTTTTGCCAGAAGGTGGCAAAACTGTTTTGCCAGAAGGTGGCAAAACTGTGGGGCAAAAGGTTCTGACAGAAATCAGGAGACCTTGGGCAACTTTAGTCTTTAGTCAAAATGCCCACCTTCTACCATTATATTCAGTGAGATGGAAGCCGTAGACTGTTATCAGACAAGATGGCCACCATATCCCTACATCCCTGCATGTGGAAGTGAAGCTGCCTCTTGGAGAAGTGGCCATTTTCCATTGTTGCTTATGGAAATGAAGCCAGGATGCCATCAGTGAAGATGACCAGACCCTTTGTTCTATGGCTAGGAACCTGGACTGAAAACTGTAAAGGGACAGGAAAATCTAGGGAACAGGAGGGGGAATGAGGAAGTGCAGGGGAATAGGGCATGGCAAAGAGGAAATGTGATGATAAGAGACTGTGAGGGGAAATGAAGGAAAATATGAGAGCAGGATAATGTAGAGGTACTGGTCTTAGACAGGAGCAAGAAGGGCAAATGTGAACAGGTGAAAACTGGATGGGATAGGGAGAAAGGCAGAATGGAGTCGGGATTGAGGATGGAGGCATGATAGCAATAGGGAAAGGGACTGGAGAGGGATAGGTGGTGAAGTCTCTCACCCCAGGTATTATGAGAAGAGAATTGGAGTCCCCCTTTGACTAAGCCATGCTTCTGTGTATGTATTTCAGGCTGAATTTTGTACTTGTCATGATGACACACAGAGTGGTAAGCTTAACCCTAAAGGATCAAAATCAGAAGGTAGATGAAAAACTGTTTTTTTTAATTTAATGATTTTTAAGGCAATACCATTGTTTTAAGGGTCCAACTCATGATTATTGAATACTTGGAGTTGGCAAGAATTTGGTTCAGCTTGGTTCAACATTGAATTGTGTCTATCTGATCTACCATAGTGCCTCATGGGAACTGTAGGTTGGATGCCTCATGCGCTCATCGTCCTCTATAGACTGGGTTCCCAGCCCAGTTCTACACCTCCCATGATGCACCATGGTCATGCAACTGCCATGACATACCACAGTAGTTCAGCCACAGGGGAGACCGTGGTGCATAATGAGCAACTACAACTCCCATGAGGCATGGTGGCAGCTCAGCTAGACACAGATTATTGCCAAACTGTCGCAAAGCAAAATGTTTCAAATCAGTTCAACAAACTGAAATGGTTTGATTCAGGATGACCTAATCCAACTGGAAAATTTCAGCCAAATCTAAGTTTTCCAGCAGAAAACCATCATTCTGTGGAAACTATATTTTCCTTCAAAAAAACGTTCAAATGGAAAATTCCCCATCAGCTCTATTACTTAGCAAATAATACAATTCCTTGTCGAACATACATACAGTGAGTCACATACACCCGCCCTAAACTATGGGACAAAAATTCAGAGCCTCACAGTCTGCCACTCTTACTTTGACCGTAGAGATATGAACCCACTTTTCATTACATATATTCACCGTGCCTGAATGTGGCTTCTAGGACGATGCTGCTGCAATACACAGCATGAGCCCCTGCACTTCACAGCTAGGCCTTCCCAAATGAGGGGATTAAATCAGACTGCTTGTGCCAGCTCCAGGAGAGGTATGATCCTTCCCCATTGAGCTCTTGGGCAAAGACGCCAGCAGGAGGAGCATATGTGGAAACATTTATGAAATTACCCACTGATTTCCATCTTGATGAAGAAATTTATCTGGAATTGTTCTCCTATTTTTTCCCCGTCACTCCTGTTGCATTTAGTGCATTAAGCCAAGACACCCTGAGAGACAATGAGCTAGCTTTGTCTCCCTACTGTGATCTGGGCATTAAAGGGCTAGGTCCTTACGGGTATGTCTACACAGCAGTTTGGAGCAAGCCTCCCAGCCTTGACTGACAGACTTGGGCTAGCACTCTAAAAAAAGCTGTGTAGACAGCTCTTTGAAGTTGTGTCTCGGGCTGGAGTTCTGGCTCTGAAGCCCACCCCCACCCAAGGCTTCAGGGCCCGTGCACCAGCCGAAGCCACAACTTGAAAGCATTGTCTACGCAGCTATTTTTAGTGCTCTAGCATGAGCCCCACTAGTCCAAATCTGTCAACCCCAGCTGGGGGGCTCACTCCAAAATGCTGTGTAGACATACCCTTGTAGTACACGGCACAGCCACTCCCCTGTCGCTTGCTCTGTGTGACCAGGCACTGCTGTCTATCCTCCCTCTTCTCCTTACAGTCAACCTGCCAGTAGAGACTGGACAGTTGCCAGAGGGTGAACTCTATTGACTACATTCAACATAGCAACTGGTGCCAGTGTGAAGTCCACACCTATTACTCTCATGCTTGGAGGTGAGAGGTTTGCCCCACTGCACTCAGCCCTTGCTCTTACTGTTCTTATCAGCAATCTCTTTTGCAGTAGACTGGAGAGAATATGGTTTGGGATGAATTTGATGACATTTATAGTAGGATTGTCGATTATCGCAGTTAACTAACACGATTAACTCCAAAAAATTAATTGCGATCAATCACAGTTTTTTAATCACACGGTTAAACAATAGAATACCAGTTGAAATTTACTAAATATTTTGGATGTTCTTCTACATTTTCATATATATTGTGTTCTGTGTTGTAATTGAAATCAAAGTGTATATTATTTTTGATTACAAATATTTGCACTATAAAAATGATAAACAAAAGAAACAGTATTTTTCAATTCACCTCATACAAGTACTGTAGTGCACTCTCTTTGTCATGAAACTGCAACTTACAAATGTATAATTATGTACAAAAAAACCTGCATTCAAAAATAAAACAATGTAAAATTTTAGAGCCTACAAGTCCACTCAGGCCTACTTCTTGTTCAGCCAATTGTTCAGACAAACAAGTTTGTTTTTACATTGGCAGGAGATAATGCTGCCCACTTCTTGTTTACAATTTAATACTTGTAATCAAAAATAAATATAAAGTGAGCACTGTACACTTTGTATTCTGTGTTGCAACTGAAATCAGTATATTTGAAAATGTAGAAAACATCCAAAATATTTAAATAAATGGTATCCTATTATTGTTTAACAGTGCGATTAATCATGATTAATTTTTTTAATTGCTTGACAGCCCTAGTTTATAGTCAATGATTCCGATAAAAATATTTTGCTCATGTTAATTTCATGCTGCTGGAATCTGTATGAACTTGTTTTGCTAAATATTTCCTGTGGACTTGGAATTTCCTGTGGTCCATCCCCTCTACTCACCACACTGTCTCCCTCTGATGGCTTTGTTGGGGACAGCAGTTAGCTCTCTTCAGGTTGGAAGGCGCTCTAGTTAAAATCCTGATTCAGGAGGAGAGTAGAACTGTACAGACAGAATTGTACAAGTTCCCAACACATCAACCCTCTAAACTAAATGCTATGGGATCCTTCGGTCCACCATATCCTCTGCACCAGTTCCCTCCAATGTATAGAGACACTGAAACTCAGGGGAATCACCAAACCAGCAAGACTATTGCTGAATGCTGGGGATAGAGTCATGGCTTCTCCATTATCTTGGTAATCCCTGACAGCCAAACTCTAAGACACTTAAAGCCCTTTTCTGCCTTTGAACCAGAGCAGATGGAGCAGAGATTCACTTCATATTGTCTTCAACCCATGTTTCCCAATCTGTTCCCCAGTTCCACAAGACAGGCTCTGAGGAAAGCTGGAAGGTACCATTGCAAGCTAAATGCCCCTCCTCTGAAGCAGAATGGCAGCATTGTCTCTTAGTAGCCCAGGTGCTGGATCCTCTCCACTCCTGGAGTCATGTTTCTGACACACACATCCTGGCACGTAAATAAATAAATCAATAAAATCCCAGAATCCACATTCCCAGCACCAGAAAAATCGCTGGATTTATGGAGAACTTGGCACCATATTCCGAGCACTCAGCTATGGCCTCACTGCTTTGGAGATTCCTCTAAGTTTGTTCTGCTGTTCGCACCCAACCTACATACACACACACACACACACATCTTATTGGTTCTCAGGGAATCTCCTGATTTCCTCTTCTTTTCTTTTCACAGTTCCCATGGAAGCTCTTTCTAGTCCCCCTCCCATCCCCCCACCACCTTTCCCCTATGTGTCCTGTGACCAGGAGGCGCTGCACCTGACTCTTGCACCTCCACTGCTGAACTCTCAATCCTCTTCTGGTGGCAAGAGAGTTCAAAACTTCATCTCCCCCGCAAGTGCAGAGCTGGCCTCACTGTTGACTTCATAGTGCTGGGCCTTGTGCTGACAGAATAATAGCACAGTGCAGAGCTGAGATTCTCTCTGCTGTCTCTTTGCTTTCTCCAAGACTTAGGCAGTCGTTTTGTCCTTGCTTTTTGGATGTAAAGTGATATACCCACTGGTACCATGAGGCAGTGTCCCCGCCCACCCCGTTATCTTGGACAGTGGAGCAGAAAGTGGCTGTTTCCTCTGTCATACTAGTTTCATAGTCCATCTCTGAGTCTCTACTGAGCTTTGTGTCTCTCATTTCCATCTTCCTCTCTATGATTGCTGAGCCACTACAACTTTGTCGTCAGGAAGATCCTACCAGTCTGGCTAAGGAGCAGAATCCCAGAAGCCAACCCTACAGATCACCTCACACAGACAGAGGCGAAGAAGAGATGATTCAACTTTTCAACACACCGATACCACCAGATCACTAAACAAAGCCTGGGTTGACAAAATAGGGCAAATGCTATTCTTAGCCACCTCCATCCAAGCGTGTGGAATCCATGTAATTCTGTAAGGCACCCAGGGACAGTGATGAGCAGGACATAAATACCAGATTTAAAGTTGGAGAGACAGACAGACAGACAGGGCCCACCTGACTTCTGTGCCGCATCCCGAGTTGCCCTGTGGACGTGGACCAAACTTACCAATTTCCTAAGAGAAGGCAGCAAAAGATAAAACAGCAAATAGCTACCAGGGCTTTTAATGATTTGACTGAACCCAGATGATAATTTCAAAGGAAATTTCCTGTTAAGCTGGCTTCAGTGGGGCTGCCTGGGTATAAGGGATCAAACTTTGGCCCAATGTTGCTACTGATCAGCTGAGGGTATGTCTGTGCAGCCGTCAGAGGTGCCACTGCAGCATGTGTAGACATCCTGGAGCTAGCGAGCATGCGGACCAGTAGCAACGAAGCTGTGGCAGCAGAGACTTCAGCACAGGCTGTACAAACTTGCCCAGGAGCCTGGATACTTCCTCGAGTGGCTAGCCCGCACTGACGGCCAGGCTGCCACAGCTTCGCTGCTAGTGATAATCATGCTAGCTAAATAAAAGTTGGCGCAGGTGTATTTACAGGTGCTGCAGTCACATCTCCAACTGCATTGCAGACTTACCCTGAAGTTGTCTGCCCCCGTTTTCACATACTAAACACCCAGCTTCTGCTAACCCCGAGGAAGTACCACCACTCCTCTGATAGACAGTAAGGCTCATAGAGCATTAGATTCAGAAGGAACCAAGAACAGAAAGAGAGGGATGGAATGTATTGCTCTGGGCATATTTGAAGGCAAGGAACATATTTTTAGTCTAATTTTATTACACAAATCTTAGGAAAGGAAGCATGAGCCCTAACGGTACAATGGATGTGCTTTTAATACATCGGAAAATAAGAACATAGGTCCCAGTTTGGTCACAAATGTCTGAATCTAGGAAGCGCCTGTCCCAGTGAAGTCATTGGGAGGACGCACAGAAGACTGTACTGTGCAGAGTAAGAAGAGGTAAGCAGAAGTCGAAGCAATGCACTGTATGTGTGAATACAGAAGAGAACTGCTGTTTGTCTACATGGTTTGAGCATGCTAGCTTTTAACACAGCTCCTGCTGCTATGCAACATCAATGAGATGTTTGGCTATCCTCCACCCACATCCCTTAAAGACCCTGCCATGAGGTGACTCACTCTCCAGCAGAGGAGAGGATGGACATGGTTTCCTGGGAGGTCACCTCTGTTGTCACAGTAATTCTAAAAAGAAGTCTACTGCACAGTAGGTTTAGTCCAGTAAGGGACAAGCTGTGGTTGGACCAGTGAGAGTGCTCCAGGAGAGACAGAGTGCAGGGACCTCACTCACACGTTAGGCCAGCCAGTCACTGTCCTTTCAAATCAAGGCACAGAGACTGCAATAGACTGCCACAGCTAGAAGTGCTAGCCCCTGCTAACAAGGGGAGGGACGCGGGCAGAGCTATGTCCCTGACTCCCTCTGCATTATCTAGCAGAGGTGAGCCAGTATGTGAAGGTGGAGATAAAAAACACACGCTCCAGCCTCTAAAATGATAGTAGAACTGGCTGTTCCACTGAGCACTCCCGCATTCTCAGGCCAACTAGCCCATGCCACTACTCATTGTTGCCTGTCCTACCAAGGCTTCGCTTATATTTTTAAAGCACTAGGGTGAGTATGCCTATGTGAGGTGGGAATCACACCCCTAGCTCATAGTATAGATGTAGCCCAAGTATCTGTCTCTCACACACACAAAAAAGCTACAATATGCAGGCTGTAGTTTAAACCTATCATCTTATCCTAAAGCTTTACGGGTCATGGCCCACTTGTGGATTGCAATGCTTTTAAAGAAAGTCATTGAAATAACATTTCCCCACTCTGAGTAGACTTGGAAGATAGAAGTCAATGTCACTTAAGTTTTTCCTCTTCCTCCTCCCCCAGCAACCACAGATGCCTTAAAAAGAGATAGATATATTATCTTTCACTACATTTGCAGTTACTGCCGCTTCTTGCATTTGCTACAGAGATGTGTCAGTTGAGAGATTCCCATTTCCCTTCCCTCCTGGGCTAAGCAAGGTGCCCCCACTGAACTCAGCTGGCTCAGGAAGTAAGCGTTAGAGCTACAAGACCACCCAGCCAGAGACATGGATGTTTAACAAGAGGAGCCCATTGCATTACATGTATTCTGTTGTGCCGCTCTTTTGGGAAGTCCAGAACTGCAAGCCACTGTATTACCTCTCTGCCTCAGCAAGAGGGCTTTCGGCTTTGCTGGAGCTTAAACTGCCTGTCAGCTCCCTGCCACCCCAGTCTGTCCGCCTTGCCAGCAAACTCCTCAAGACTCTGCCAGTCTAAACCTTGCCTTGCAGGTAATACTCAGTGAACCCCAGTGCCTGAGTTCACCAGAGATGTCTCTCTTCAGGATCCAGGCTCTCTCACTGGACACTCACAGAAATTAAGTCTGCTGTCTCAAAAAAGACAGGATTCACTGAGGCTCACCGAGGACACATTCTTTACCTTAATACACAACACTGAGATGGTTTAACTAAAAATAAGTTTATTAATAAAGAACAGAGATTTAAGTGATGCAAAACAGAGATGACACACAGAAAAGGGTTACAAACAAAAAAAAAAACCAAAACACAACACATTTTCTAGTGTTCAGGAGTTAACTTTAGGCAAAGATTGTAGCTTGTTAAACAGCTTTCCCAGTTACATCAAGCTACCAGCTTCTCCATCCATTCCAGCAGGAGGATCCAGTGTTCAGAGACGCAGAGAGTGCTGTCCCCTTTCTCCCTGACGTGATGGATAACCAAGGGGTTCTCTTTCTTTCCTTTCATAGTCCAGAAAACTTTTCAAATGTATTCTTTGAAAAATAGACCCAGACAAATTTCCTGTCCCCTGCTGCTGGTTCTTTGTGTTTCAAACGCCAACCCCTAATTCATCCTCAGAGCAAGTTGCTTTTTCAGTTGTCTTAATCGCTTTGTTTACCATAGATATAAATGTACTTTCATTGTCCTTTGCCTGTAATCAAGCCAGGCAGACAGATAAATCCACATTCCTTTGTCTAGGGCAGGCTTGTTTATCCACTGCCTCCAAAACATATTTTAAGAACATATTTCCAGCACATGTAGCTCTTTACACAACCCATACATAAATCACACAATGATATTCATGGCCACCATATCATGAATGTTATTGTGTGATTTATGTATGGATTGCACACATTGCTGAGAAGGAGCTAGGAGCTGTGGTGGATCACAACCTCAGCATGAGTAAGACGGGGTCCCCCGGGGTACAACCTGGACTGTGGGACTGCCGAGCCCTCCAAACCCATTGGCTGTGATGCCGATATCAAGCTACAAGCCTCTGACAGACACTGCACGTGTACAACCATCCACAGGCCGGGACACACTCAACTGAGTTGTGTGAATGATCTCCCAGCCACTCATGAACCATCAATAGAGAGACTCCAGCCAATTCCCCTCAGCTACCCAGCCTTGCACCCCAGAACTGTGCCATCTTGCACTGCTCAAGTTTCCCTTGGACAGTGCAAACTCATTAATAAGTTCACCACTCCCTCAGTGTAGAATGGACATACACTAGCCTTTGTAGTGGGAGCTTACATTTTCCAAGCACTTCAACCAAAACACACTGGTTTAGGTAAAATATAAAACAGATTTATTAAATACAGAAAGATAGATTTTAAGTGATTATAAGTAGCAGGCATAGAGATCAAAGTTGGTTACCTCAGAAACAAAAATACATTTGCAGTCTAATTCTAATTTAAACAAATTAAGCAAGATTTGAATCAAGCAATGTCTCACCCTGACAGATGGTACAAGCAGGTTACAATTCCTCAGTATACAGACTGGACCACCTTTCAGCCAGGGACCAAACCTCCCCAGTTTAAAGTCTTTGTCTTCCATACGTTCTTCCAGATGTTGAGATGGGGATGGGGGAAGAGGCCAAGTAATAATGTCACTTTCCCTCTTTTATACTTTCTTCTAGCTGCCAGAAAGATTCTTGCTGTGATGTGGGGTAGCCTGCCCCCATGGCGTACATGCCTTCTCCAAGAAGCCTCTGGGCTAGAGGATTCAGTGTTGATGAGACCATGAATGCCGAACAGGCTGGTGATGGCTACTTCTTTGTTGTAACTGAAAGGCTGGTTGTGCATGTTCCTAACCTCACAATATATTTCAGTAACACACATAGCAATACTTCATAATTTCACATACAATGATAGCACATACAATTCAACAGGATATTAATATTCAGCAGATCAAGACTTTTAAAATGATGTCTCACAAGGCATACTTTGTACAAAACATATCATAATTATATGACAGTGGTGAATATGGGGGTTCCAGGTTGCTACTTTGAGGTACAGAGTGTCACAATGTGTCAACAATGTGATGCTGTCGCAAAAAAGGCAAATGCAATTTTGGGTTGCATTAACAGAGGCATAGCATGCAAGTCATGTGAGGTGATAGTACAACTCTACCCACCCGGAGTACTATGTCCAATTTTGCTCACCACTGTATAGAAAGGACATAGAGAAACTAGAAAGGATCCAGAGGCGAGCACAAAGATGATCAAAAGGATGGAATGCAAGCCATACAAGCAAAGGATGAAGTAACTGGGTATGTTTAACTTGGAAAAGAGGAGATTAAGGGGGGAACATAATAGTTGTCTTCAAATATTTGCCAGGCTGCCATAAAAAAGATGGAGAAAAATTGTTCTCTCTTGCAGGCAGGACAAGAGGCAATGGGTTCAAACTGCAGCATAGGAAATTTAGATTAAATCTCTGGAAAAAATTCCTGACTGTAAGAACAGTAGGACAATGGAACAAACTACCTAATGGAAGCTACTTAACTGGAGGTTTTCAAAAGGAGGCTGGATAGTCATCTGTCTTGGATGGTTTGACACAACTAATCCTGCATCGTGACAGCAGGTTAGACTAGATGACCCTTGCCGTCCCTGCTAACCCTATGGTTCTATGTCCCCATATAAAATACATATACCTTACATATAAAATCTTTGGCTAAATATTCTGAGAACAGTATATTGAATGTGCCCTTTACAAATTAGCATAAAGAGGCTCATAGGGTCATATATGTGTTCATGACTAATTAAATACTTTTTTCCCCTCACAAATGTTTTGACAAAAGGGAAACACAGACTACAGTATGAATGGTTTGATCAAAGGAATCCTATCACATGCTTTTCTTCACTACAACTCTATGATTATAGGTATCGGCAGTCACTGGTGTTTTAACCACCATGTCATTTAGAACTAATACGATCAAGGTGAGACAAAATGGTAGTCAAAACACTGGTGTCTATGTACATGAATACTCCTAGGGGAGATTTTCAAAGGTGCAACTGTTAGCTAGGTGCTTAAGCCCTATTGGCTTCCTTGGCAGTTAGGCAGCTAGACAATTAACTTCTCTTTTGAGTCTTTGAAAATTCTTCCTTCCAGTATTGCCACCACTGGTAGGAAAATTTAGGAAATAAAGGCTAGCATAGACACCTCCTTGTATGCACCATATGTTAATACTAATGTCCAGGAGAATTTAATGTGGAATAGATGTCTGTAGCACATGTCACTTTGCTGTACTTATTTACATTTCAGATACATCTCCTAATGTGACAGCTACAGGAATCATAGTTTATCTGCTTGCTTCTCATTATTTTTATTAGATTTACCATGACTCTACAGATGGCATAATTTAAAATATATTTTCCAAAGCACTGAAACATCTGTGTCAGTTCATTTGCTGTGTTTTTAATCATCCCATTTTTCTCAGTATCTACTAATGAGCAGAATTATGTGTGGTGATCTTTCGATGGGCTTCTTTTACACAAGTCATAAAAATCTTTTTAACTCAGGTCAATATTTGGCTTAGAGTAACTATACTTAAAAATTATTTGTGTAGTTCTGCATTCTGATTAAGCAATTCCTTATACAATACTATAAACTCACTGTAATTTGATTATTTTTTTAATTGTAGGCATAGTATCAGGTTCACATTTCTGTAGTAAAACTGAAAGGTGTGGAGATGTAATTTGATTACAAGGGTAAATATTAGATCACATGATTAAAAAATTAATAGTTTCCCTGTTTCCAATTTATTGTGTTAAAATAAAAATAGAAAAGACTCAAGGCCTGAAATGTCTGACTATTCATCAGCTCTCCCTACCTCATAACTTCTTATAACTCCCAACAGAAAACTCTTTGATTGGCATTCCTCATGGTGGTGAGTATTTGGGTTTCCACCCACAACCTTTGTTCAGCCTTATTTTACCTATTCCCATTTTGGACTATGGAGAATTTATAAGGATTGCTTGCGAAAAGCAAATATTGAAGGTAAGTCAACTGAGAGTTTATTGTTAACTGAGTTTGGACTCCACAGACAAGTAATGATTTGTACAAGAATATTATCCTAAAAAGATAAATAGACATTGAGAAATGAACATAACATTTGAGTTCTGTCAGCCAGAACATTGTAGGTCAATCACATCTAACACAGCATGATATGGCTAAATGAGGTCCAAGTGAAATTTAAGTCTGTTCTATCCAGTGAAAAATTTAAAAAATGTTTTACTAAGGAAAAAAAATGGTAGCTTGGCTAAGCGCTGGTTTAGAACTCTTGGGGGTGAGGGGGTGGCCTTAAGCTACATGGGTGTTTGGTAATGCCACACAGAGTCTTTTACCACTAGGACATCAGTCCAGGTCATTACTGAAAGTCATTACCATCAAAATGAGTTGAGAGCTCTGCTTGATAGCATTCAAAGGTGCCAAGAGTTTGAGGGTCTGCTACTGACATGCTGTGAGACTTTGGGCAAGCCCCTTAACTTCTCTTGGCCTCGCTTTACTCATTACTAATGTGGAAAAAATAATACTGTACCTACTTCACAGGGGTGATGTGAGGCCTAATTAATTAAAGTTTGTGAAGTTCTTTGGTATCCTTATACAAAAGGCACTAGAGTTGGAGAAGTTTTATTACTGCTACTAGACAGGTACACCCGTCCCGCTCAAACAATCACCACCACCAGAGGCACTTGTATTAGTAGTCTCAGCCAGGAGGCCAAGGATTGAATGGGCATAGAAAATGAGCTACTCTTGCACCCCAGGTCAGGGCTCAGACATAGTGGAGAGACAAGGTAGGTGAGGTAATATCTTTTATTGGACTAACTTCTTCTGGTGAGAGACACAAGCTTTTGTGATTGTACAGAGCTCTTCTTCAGGTCTGTGTAAGCTCAAAAGCTTGTCTCTCTCACCAACAGAAGTTGGTCCAATAAAAGATATTACCTTCCCCACTTTGTCACTCCAATGTCTTAGGACCATCTCAGCTACAACAACACTGTGTACATATTGAAGTGGCTTTTTCACTGACACATCCTGGCCAGCCTCTCTCAGGTCACTTAAAACCCCTGCACCATTTCTACCAGTGGCACCTTTTTAGCTTGTCAGGGTCTTTTGAGCGCAGACTTAGCCTTAGGAAGAGTAAATCATTCTTGCCTTGATGGAGCCAGCTAGGTAAATTATCCCACCAACTGATGGCCCTACTATTATTATCGAAACTCCTTTGACGCAGGGTACTCAAGGCTGTCTTATCTGTGTCACTGTTTTACATTTTCTGCTTGGTCCTGTAACAAGCCCTTTTAATTTAGCTGTGTGTGTGTGTTCAGCCAGGCAGCAACACAAAACTGAATTGAGTCACATGCTATTCATTAAAAAATACTACGTACCCCCAGTACGTCACACAGGGGGAAACTAAACAATGAATCAGGACCATAGCAATAACATCATAAATGTAAAAATTTGAGGTGAGGCCTACAGTCAGAGTCTAACTGCTAGTCCCGCTCATATTGGCTGCCACAGCCATAGCGTCAGGCTCTTGCGTGTAAGAAGTGGTTGGGTTTGTCCTGCTATCTCTTCCACTAGTATGTGGTCTGAATGTACTTCCTGTACAAGAACAGGGTGATAGTTTTAGTGAACATGCATCCTGTATAAAACCCAGACTGGGAGAGGATCTTCCTTTTAACTCCAGCCCACCACGTGCTACCACTGCTGCACAAATAAATGACAGAATGACCAAAGGAAGCAGCTGCAGCAGTCATTGCCCCGACAGTGGGTTCTCAGGAGGCGATTGCTACATCGGAAGAGACTGACTAGGACCCTGAATTCTTTCCTGAGTTTGGAGGTTGTGGGCCAGATTTTCAGTTATGTCATCTCCCCTCTACAGGTATACATGACAAAATCTATTTAGCTGTATGTGCTCTAAATGAAAGAACCTCCTGACATAAGGGGTCCCCAAAAAAGGCACGGAGCTGAGGGTGTTCCAGGAGTGGGGTATTCAGGCTATTTTCAGCTGCTTGAATGACCCCTAGCTGTCTGTTGCAGCTGCTAGTAAATTAGAGTAGCCTCTGAGGCAGCTGTAACTTACAGTGAGGGGAGGACAGGTTTCTGCAAGGGGCCGAGAACAAGGGAAGCACCAAGGTGGCTTTAAAAGGCACTTCTCACCCAGAACCAGACCCACCCCTCCTCCTGCACCATACAGAGTGCAGCCAGAATAAACAGGCTCTTTCTGTTTTTCCTGGTACAGTTTGATTACATATCACACTAGAAAGTTGCAAAGTTCTCAGCACAGCCTGCAGAGTGAGCATGAGGCACACCTTGTCGCAGCTTTACATACTGCTAGTCACATTGCACTTCCTCCTTTCCCTGGTGTCATGGCAGCAACACCACATAGTACAGCGGTCTTCAGAGCTACCCAGCCCCCCAGCTTCTGCGCAGACCAAGTACAAGCCACTTCTTCTGGCCCGGTGCTGGCACCAGGTTTACAAGCTCTTTTTTGCCCCAGAGTAGCTGGTGAAGACTTCTGTTTAATGTAAACACAGCTGGTGTATTTCTGTCATTTGGAAGTTCCATATTTATTGTAATGAATGCACTTTCATTGTAGTGGGAACCTCTTAAACATCTTTCAAATGATTGTCATGCCATGGAATAGCTGACCCTTACCTGAAAGCCTACACAGCTGCAGTGATCAGATTCCAGTCCATTTATTTTTTGTATCCAGACTCCTTGAGGATTGCTTGGTACTGCCAGAGTTTGCATGGTGTCTGTTTTTATTATTTCATCAAATGCCAACTAACTGGTTCCTCATTCTATTTGACCAGCTGTTTTATATAATCTGTCATTACAACTGGCATTAAACATCTCCCTGGAGGAACACAATAACTAGAATTTGTTTGCTCTGCAGTAATTCATGGAAGATGGTTACTATGCAAAAAATCCACATTTTTTAAATGTGAGCATCGCAATATCTATCTTCTGATATGGCAGTTTCCTGTAGTATCCTTAAAAATTAAGGATTTAATAAGGAATTAAGTTGAAGTATTGTTGGAGTCCATTGTATTAAACGCAAAGGTTATGTATTATTGAGAGCCCAGGGAAGTGCTATGAACTTCAAAGGACTATATTGAACAGTGGGCCAGCCAAGAATGGACTTTTGCGTAAACAATTTCCCTGGGGAATCTCTAGGGGGAGGTGTATGCAAATTCCCAACTCTGCTTATGTCAAAATCCAGTCTTTTGAAGCTGCACCATGAGGAAAGGACCATTATCTACTCTTGACTTTTTCTGGAATCTGACGATCAAAGGCCGATATAAAGGAAAGGCTAACTCATTCCTGGATGCATTCTAAGCTAAAACTGTTATGAACTTGTAATGTCAGGAAAACACTTTTGTAATCTTTGAAGGACTAACTTCTACCAGACCCCTTATTAGCATGGGTGTACGTTTTTATTGTTTTTAATATGTTTTCTCTGTAATTCTTTCACCTTAAGAATAAATGTGCTTGCTTAGAAAGAGCTATAACTTAGGGGCAATTTTGCTGTTTACTTTCTCTTCAGAGGCTATGAAGTGTAGAGGCTGGCCTGTTTAGGCAACCTGGCTTTCTCGGAATAACAGTGTAGGCAGGGAACTGTAAAAACTCTGGTTAGGAGGGAGAGAGGATCTGCAGAAAAGGACCTAGGGGTGACAGTGGACGAGAAGCTGGATATGAGTCAACAGTGTGCCCTTGTTGCCAAGAAGGCCAATGGCATTTTGGGATGTATACATAGGGGCATTGCCAGCAGATCGAGGGACGTGATCGTTCCCCTCTATTCGACATTGATGAGGCCTCATCTGGAGTACTGTGTCCAGTTTTGGGCCCCACACAACAAGAAGGATATGGAAAAGTTGGAAAACGTCCAGCGGAGGGCAACAAAAATGATTAGGGGACTGGAACACATGACTTATGAGGAGAGGCTAAGGGAACTGGGATTGTTTAGTCTGCGGAAGAGAAGAATGAGGGGGGATTTGATAGCTGCTTTCAACTACCTGAAAGGGGGTTCCAAAAAGGATGGATCTAGACTGTTCTCAGTGGTAGCTGATGACAGAACAAGGAATAATGGTCTCAAGTTGCAGTGGGGTAGGTTTAGGTTGGATATTAGGAAAAACTTTTTCACTAGGAGGGTGGTGAAACACTGGAATGCATTACCTAGGGAAGTGGTGGAATCTCCTTCCTTAGATATTTTTAATGTCAGGCTTGACAAAACCCTGGCTGGGATGATTTAGTTGGGGATTGGTCCTGCTCTGAGCAGGGGGTTGGACTAGATGACCTCCTGAGGTCCCTTCCAACCCTGATATTCTATGAGTCTATGATTCCATCCAGGACAGGTGACACCTGGGATCCAAAAGCCTAGAAGTGAGTGCTCTTGGTGAAACGTGGAGGGAGAATACAGGTGCAGTTGCCCTGAACTATTAAGGCTGAAATAGATTCATAGATTCATAGATACTAAGGTCAGAAGGGACCATTATGATCATCTAGTCCGACCTCCTGCACAACGCAGGCCACAGAATCTCACCCACCCATTCCTGTGAAAAACCTCTCACCTATGTCTGAGCTATTGAAGTCCTCAAATCGTGGTTTAAAGACTTCAAGGAGCAGAGAATCCTCCAGCAAGTGACCCATGCCCCATGCTACAGAGGAAGGCGAAAAACCTCCAGGACCTCTTCCAAAGCTGCCCTGGAGGAAAATTCCTTCCCGACCCCAAATATGGCAATCAGCTAAACCCTGAGCATATGGGCAAGATTCACCAGCCAGATACCCAGGAAAGAATTTTCTGTAGTAACTCAGATCCCACCCCATCTAACATCCCATCAAAGGCCATTGGGCCTATTTACCGTGAATATTTAAAGATCAATTAATTACCAAAATCATGTTATCCCATCATACCATCTCCTCCATAAACTTATCAAGTTTAATCTTAAAGCCAGATAGGTCTTTTGCCTCCACTGCTTCCCTTGGAAGGCTATTCCAAAACTTCACTCCTCTGATGGTTAGAAACCTTCGTCTAATTTCAAGTCTAAACTTCCTGGTGGCCAGTTTATATCCATTTGTTCTTGTGTCCACATTGGTACTGAGCTTAAATAATTCCTCTCCCTCTCAGGTATATGTCCCTCTGATATATTTATAGAGAGCAATCATATCTCCCCTCAACCTTCTTTTAGTTAGGCTAAACAAGCCAAGCTCCTTGAGTCTCCTTTCATAAGACAGGTTTTCCATTCCTCGGATCATCCTAGTAACCCTTCTCTGTACCTGTTCCAGTTTGAATTCATCCTTCTTAAACATGGGAGACTAGAACTGCACACAGTATTCCAGGTGAGGTCTCACCAGTGCCTTGTATAACGGTACTAAAACCTCCTTATCTCTACTGGAAATACCTTGCCTGATGCACCCCCAGGCCGCATTAGCTTTTTTCACGGCAATATCACATTGGCGGCTCATAGTCATCCTATGATCAACCAATACTCCAAGGTCCTTCTCCTCCTCCGTTACTTCTAATTGATGCATCCCCAGCTTATAACTAAAATTCTTGTTATTAATTCCTAAATGCATAACCTTACACTTCTCACTATTAAATTTCATCCTATTACTATTACTCCAGTTTACAAGGTCATCCAAATCTTCCTGTATGATTTCCCAGTCCTTCTCTAAATTGGCAATACCTCCCAGCTTCGTATCATCCGCAAACTTTATTAGCACACTCCTACTTTTTGTGCCGAGGTCAGTAATAAAAAGATTAAATAAGATTGGTCCCAAAACTGATCCCTGAGGAACTCCACTGGTAACCTCCCTCCAGCCTGACAGTTCACCTTTCAATAGAACCTGCTGTAGTCTCTCTGTTAACCAATTCCTTATCCACCTTTCAATTTTCATATTGATCCCCATCTTTTCCAATTTAACTAATAATTCCCCATGTGGCACGGTATCAAATGCCTTACTGAAATCTAGGTAAATTAGATCCACTGCGTTTCCTTAGTCTAAAAAATCTGTTACTTTCTCAAAGAAGATCAGGTTGGTTTGGCACGATTTACCTTTTGTAAAACCATATTGTATTTTGTCCCATTTACCATTGACCTCAATGTCCTTAACTACTTTCTCCTTCAAAATTTTTTCCAAGACCTTGCATACTTCAGATGTCAAACTAACAGGCCTGTAGTTACCCAGATCATTTTTTTTTCTTTCTTAAAAATAGAAACTATGTTAGCAATTCTCCAATCATATGGTACAACCCCTGAATTTACAGATTCATTAAAAATTCTTGCTAATGGACTTGCAATTTCATGTGCCAGTTCCTTTAATATTCTTGGATGGAGATTATCTGGGCCCCCCGATTTAGTCCCATTAAGCGGTTCGAGTTTCGCTTCTACCTCAGATATGGTAATATCTACCTCCACATCCTCATTCCCATTTGTCATGCTACCATTATCCCTAAGATCCTCTTTAGCCTTATTAAAGACTGAGCAAAGTATTTGTTTAGATATTGGGCCATGCCTAGATTATCCTTGACCTCCACTCCATCCTCAGTGTTTAGCGGTCCCACTTCTTCTTTCTTTGTTTACTCCTTATTTATATGGCTATAGAACTTTTTACTGTTGGTTTTAATTCCCTTTGCAAGGTCCAACTCTACTTGACTTTTAGCCTTTCTCACTTTATCTCTACATGTTCTGACCTCAATAAGGTAGCTTTCCTTGCTGATCCCTCCCATCTTCCACTCCCTGTATGCTTTCTGCTTTTTCTCTCTGAGATGCATGCTCATTCAGCTTGGTCTACAACTCCTACCTATGAATTTTTTCCCCTTTCTTGGGATGCAGGCTTCTGATAGCTTCTGCAGCTTTGATTTAAAGTAATCCCAGGCCTCCTCTGCCTTTAGATGCATAAGTTCTTCAGTCCAATCCACTTCCCTAACTAATTTCCTTAATTTTTGAAAGTCAGCCCTTTTGACATCAAAAACCCTAGTTGCAGATTTATTTTTGTTAATCCTTCCCTTCAGTTTGAACTGAATTAGCTCATGATCACTTGAGCCAAGATTGTCCCCTACAACCATTTCTTCTATGAGGTCCTCACTACTCACCAAAACCAAATAGAAAATGGCATCCCCTCTAGTCGGTTCAGCAACTACTTGATGAAGGAATCCATCAGCTATCACATCTAGGAAAATCTGAGCCTTATTATTATTACTAGCACTCGTTCTCCAGTCTATATCTGGGAAGTTAAAGTCTCCCATGATCACGCAGTTTCCATTAGTATTTACTTCATTAAAAACATTAAAGAGGGCTCTATCCATATCCAGATTAGATCCCGGCGGTCTATAGCACACCCCAAGCACTATCCCAGGGGAGGCTCTAGTAGTTTTCTTCCCCAATGTGACTTTTGCCCAGACGGACTCTGTCTTATCCATTCCATCGCTTCTTATTTCTTTACATTCTACCTCATCATTGATATACAATGCTACTCCATCACCTTTGCCTTTATTTCTGTCTTTCCTAAACAGCACATACCCCTCAATACCTGTCGTCCAGTCATGACGACTATTCCACCATGTTTCTGTTATCCCCATAATATCTGGTTTCACTTCCTGCACCAGTAGCTCTAGTTCCTCCATTTTGTTACCTAGGCTCCTCACATTGGTGTACAAACATCTTAATTTTGCTGTTTGGCCTCGCTCACGTTCTTTACCCAATTAGGCGCGGTCATTCTACAGCCAGTATCACCTATTAGACTGGTATCCACACTGCCCCTCCTCCTTATGTCCATTCTCCTACCCACAGCTGTATCCTCTCTTACTTTGTTTTCTTCCCATCAATGCTAAAATCCGGTGTGGAGATTACCTGGACATCTCCCAACCATCTCCCCCAAATTCCTAGTTTAAAGCTCTCTTAATCAGTTGTGCCAGCCTCCATCGTAGAAGTCTATTTCCTTCCCTACTCAGATGAAGTCCATCCCAAGAGATGAAGTCTTACCCGTTTCAGTCACGTATAATTTCCCCCCAAATTCAGCCTGAAACTTCTCATGCTCGGTCTTAGTCCGGAGTTGAATTTGTTTCCTTTTGAAACGGAAGAAAATGTGTTCAGATACCATTAAACAATCAGAACTATTAAGAAAGTTACTCAGATGCTTCCTGAACTTGGATAACTCAAGAAACATTTTGTGTAAAGCTTCACACTAGGCTTGCACGTATGAGGCAAACATGGGTTTGTGTTTAGGGAGGAAATTTGACTATGCATGTTCAAACTGTTTCCCTTGTTGATTTAAAACACTCAAAGTGTGATGTTCCAAATGTCTCTAGCTGTGGTTGCAGTAACAGTCTCAGAGCTGCTGGTTATTGTGGTTGACTCTATAGTCAGATGAGGTGTAATCTGGAACCCATTTGATGGAATTATAATAGCATATATAGATATATATATATATGGTGAGAGAGCCTAAACATTTTCCTTACAATAGGCCCTTTAGCTTTGCAGCATGTCACCTACACAACAGCTTTATACAAATATTTTAAGCTAATGGCAAAACTCCAAACCTGAGTGACAGATTTGTAAATCTATTCTGGGCTTCATATATTACGAGTGTTGTCATAAGCTGCAATTGGAGAGGCAGCAACTGGATGCTTTGTAAAATACAGGCCAGATCCTCAGCTGGTGTAAATCATGGCATCATTGACTTAGAGTTTAAGGTCAGAAGGGGCCACCACATCATCTACTCCGATCTCCTGTATATCACAGGCCACTAACCCCACCTGGTACCACCACATCAACTCCAACAAGCAGAATTAGACCAAAGTGTTACAGCCCTCAGCTGTTTGTGCCACAGGCAGAAAACCAGAGGGACCAGCGTGCACCAATGCCTACGGCCCCTGGAATGTTAGGGAACAGAATAGTGAGAGACACCAAGAGGACTTCAGTGGTCCTATGCCAATTTACACCAGTTGAGGATCTAAGCCTAGGGCTTTACTAGTCTGAGTTGATATCATTTGGGGTTCCAAGCAAAGCAGGGCTGGGACTGGTCTGTTTGTGGATCTGTAAAGAAACAGCCTGAGGAGCATATGGAGCTGATTCTAGAACCTGATCCAAAGGCACAGAAGGAACATAAATGAGCCACCAGGGTGATATAAGCAGCTCTACACTCCCCCTATCAAGAGCATGGTGGGGTGAAACCAAAGCCAGGAGGGTGCATTTCAGGGGCAGGAGAAAAAGCAGCCGTCGCTGCTGTGCTGCGGTGCTGTGGAGGGTCTGTACTGCTGTGCATTACATAGGCAGGCAGTCAGACAGACTTACATAAATTAGAGCAGCTCAGATGGCTATTTTAACTTATGCTGGGGACAGTTTCAGCAATCCAGGATCTGAATGGCACAAAAGTGGGATACACGTCCTCTCCCAAGAGACATGACACAGAATTGGCACTGTCTTCAGTGCACCAAACTGCTACTTGGTGGTCTTGAACAGAAGACAACTGATAGAACAAGCCATTTCTTTTAGCTTCTTAGCAGTAGGTAGCCCTGTATGACTCACTGTGGGAGTAACAGCTCGCAAATAAAATACAGCCTCTTGCCGTTATAGCACATGATCTTTGCTCTATTCCTGGAACTGTGGCAGATTTCCTGTGTGGTTTTGGGCAAGTCACCTAGGTCAAAATGTTCAAACCTAGAGCCAGGCTGCTGGGTGCTCAGCACTTTGAAAAACAAATTGAAATGTCTCACACTTGTCCTTGGCCCACAGGTGAATGAGAGTTTTGTTTTAGAAGGGACTGCGGGGTTTGGCACTTTGTAATTCTTCTTCCCCCCAGACATAAGCCCATGTTATATAGACCAAGAGCCTGCAATAGGTAATTTAAGCCCTTTATAAATATGAAATCACAAGACAGGAATTTGAAACCACTAATTTCAAATTTTATTTTCAGTCCCTATTTTAAATTACTTGTCAAAATAAACAAATACCTTCTAGGCTGAGACCTTATCTGGCAAATTTTTAGGCCTGAATGGATTTTTACAGCCAAGTTATAATTCCCTGAAGGGACCTATAACAGAAACAATAATACAGACTTATTTGTAGTGGCATGAATGGCACCACAAAAATATTTTGAATGTGCATATACTGCATAATATTTAAATAGCAAATTCCTTTTTATTTTTACTGGCAGATTCCTAAAGTATAGATGGGTAATTGCGGCAGGGGAACTTTTATTATAGTACCCAGAGGATGGACAGATGGATGGATATTGGCTTCCATATTCTGTTTTCACAAACAGCTACGATACCATGAAGAGGGAATACGATGACTAAGCCAAAGCCCCGTTAAGATACACACAACAAATCTCACTCCTTAGGTGCTCCCAATCTGATGTGTTTCAGGCTTAGCTTTCCCAAGACACACATCCTGGAGAACAGTCATTCTTTGCAATATGCATTAGACGGGGGGGCCAAATGTTTTGGCCTGAGAGCAACATTGGGTTTCCAAAATTGTATTGAGGGCTGGTTAGGGGAGGCTGTGTCTCTGCAAACAGCCAGGCATGGCCCGGCCCTCACCTCCTATCCGACCCCCCTTGCTTCTTGCCCCCTGACGGCTTCCCCAGGAATCCTGCCCCATCCAACCCCCTCTGTCCTCTGACGGCCCCCCCCCGGGACTCCTACCCCATCCACCACCCCCTTCTCCCTGTCCCCTGACCATCCCCAGAACCTCTGCCCCTGACTGCCCCCTGCCGCCCCATCCTACCTCCCCTCTCCTTCCTGACTCCCCCCCTCCCCCCGGGACCCCTGCCCCCGTTCAACTCTCCTGTTTCCCACCCTCTGACCACCCCGACCCCTATCCATGCCCCCGACTCCTGACCACCCCCCCAAACTCCCCTGCCCTCTATCCAACCCCCCCGCTCCCTGCCCCCTTACCGCACCGCCCAGAGCACTGGGTCAGGCCGCAGCTCTGCAACTGCGCTGCCCGGCCGCCCAGAGCATTGCGCCAGCGGCACAGCACGCTGAGGCTGCGGGGGAGAGGGATAGTGGGGGAGGGGCTGGGGACTAGCCTCCCGGGCCAGGAGCTCAGGGGCCGGGCAGGAGGGTCCTGCGGGCCGTAGGTTGCTCACCTCTGCGTTAGACCAACTGAATAAGCAATTAAAGGCAGGTATGGAAGCAGGCAAAGCATCTAAACATTTTGGCAAAATGGATTAAAAATCCAAAGGGATCTTTAAAGCAAATATTGGCTTTTCACAACAGCAAAATCAGTAAAGTGTTCCCACTCAGCCAGAAAAGTTACTGCAGTTGTGCAATTATGTTGGGACTATGACCTTAGGAAATATTCTCCAACAGAGTTACCATGAATTGAAAGGAATATTGAAATTCCCCAGTTTAAAAAAAAATCAAAAGAGGATGGTAACAAACAATAATGGACAAGGCCCCATTTCAAGCTTCTTCAACAGTATAAGTACTAACTCGAAGACTTCTAGGGAAAGTGTACATATGCAATAAAAGTTAGACAACTTATTTTTTTAAGGGCCTAATCCACTGAAATCCATTGAAAGATGCCCATTGATCTTCAAAGGTTCAGTATTAGGCCCTACGCATGCTACTCCCTGGCTCCAGTGCCCACAATGTATTGCCCCAAGCTGAGCGCTCTGAGCCTCTGGGATCCACACAGCTATTTAAAGTCAGGGTCTGACCTGAAGAAGAGCTCTGTGTAGCTCAAAAGCTTGTCTCTCACCAACCGAGGTCCAGTAAGAGATATTACCCATCTTGTCTGCAGTATGATTTGGCAGCCAATGCAGTTCAGAGATAGTCTGACTAGAAAAATTTCCCATGTACTAGGGCAGATTCATTCTTTTAGATCCCACTAGTCAGGAAGAGGGCCAGTCTTGTAAAAGTCCATCTCTTGGGGTCAAGCTTGAGAAAAATGTACAGAAATAGTCAAGAATACGTGGGCTGCTGTAGAAACATAAAGAATAGTAGCACTGTGTGTCTTGGAATTTGAGCACAAATCAAAATAAAACTGCTGTAAGATGAATGCCCCAGTCATTTCATCTGATACCTTCTTACATCCATTTACATTGCCCCTGAATTTGTTTTCTTTACTCTCTATTGTCTAGCAGGCAGGCAGTCTCTCTCTCACACCACCCCTTATTATTCACACTGAATAAACAGCCCAGAATTGTGACTGTTTGTACCATTTGGGAATATTTGGGGGACTCAAATTTCAAGTTCTTTTGATTAGGAAAAGTATAAGAGCCTCAAAGAATGCCATGCCTCCTTATATGAGACAGCAGGGGATAGAGAGCTCTTGTCTTAATATACCCATCCTCCAAGCATTATAAACAAAGTTATACTTCTGCAGATCACCCATCTGAAGACACTCAGTACTATTGTACTTGGCTTTTCCATGCCAGCTCAAACCCAGGCAATTTACCAGGATTGACCGATTTGACCTAATACCACCCAATATTTACATAAAAGCTTCAGAGCTTCAAAGTGCTATGAACCCATCAATTACTCCTCAGCATGTGAAACAGGCAAGTGTTACTATCCCCACTTTACAAATGGGGAAACCAAGACCCCATTTAGTATATATTTATAGGATGCCTTAATTACACGTCAGGCTTGTTAGAATGTATTTTTTTGCCCAAGGACAGTTCTTAGATGTGACAATTTACAAGACCCTGAACTATAAATGCAGTATTGTGTATGGTTAGCTGGCTGGACAAACTCCCACATGAATGTCTTTCATGTGCTCGGTCACAAGTGTTGCTTGAAATATTTCCGCAAGTACGGAGCCAGATCTACATATTTCAAAGAGCTCTAAATAAAGCCTCATGATGCCCTACATATGGAGAAAGCTTTATCAAAACATGCTCCATTTTTAAAATACACAAAATGGCTTCCCCACCACCTTGTGGAGAGAATTTGCAAACACTGAGTGACCTTCCTGGGTGAAACTGTCTTTGCAATTTAAACTGAATGTCAACTGTGTCACTTACACAAAGCATCACAAGGTATTTGCAGTATAACCAAAAACTACAGGGACATCAAAAATGACACAGAGAACCATTAAACAGAAAAGTAGATGCAAGACACTTCCCCTGTTTTCCCTCCCAGCCCTTGCCTGTCTTGTCTATTTAGACTATAAGCTCTTTGGGACAGTCACTGTCTCGTACAATGTCAATGCAGTGCCAGTGAGGTCCCAGTTTCCATCAGGGACTCTAGATGCCACTGTGATACAAAGTAAAATAATATTAATGAATAGTTCCAATAGACTGTAACCACCCATGGGATGAATGTTATCTATTACTCTACAGCTGTAAAAGAAGCATGTGATGAAAAGGCTTGACACATTCTGGGCTAAATTTTGATAAATGGATCAAAAACTGATTAAAAGGCTGCTGGCCAAAGGAATTTGCTTTAAAGCACAAAGACAGTTGGGATGAGGGATGGACTACTCAGCCCTCACGGTCTTCAAACCCATGCATCTGTCTTGCTAGTCTCGTCCAAGTCAGGGTTTGATCTTTGTGGATTCGTGCTGGGTGAGCTCCCACGGGTCAGATTCTAAATACACCCAATTCCCTCCACCGCACATTCTGACTCTCCACTGCCTCACCTATCAGTACTCTTTCAGGATTTGGACCAAACTGTGGTATAAATTACAATGATCTGTTTTGCACTCACTCGCTGGGATTTTCCAAAGTGCTCAGAATTGCCATAACTTAGCACCCATTAAAGTCAATGGTAGTTTTACCATTGACTTTAGTGAGAGAAGATTTAGGTCAATGCTGAGATCTCTTTGAAGATCTCATCCTACATTTTCTTTAAAATATTTGTCCATTCCTGTGTTATACAGTTGTGCCAATTGGGAAAGCAGTGAGAAGGTTGAGAGGCTAAATTTAAAAAGTCTTCTCCAAATGTCAGACTTGGAAGATACTCAGTGACTTGTCATGAGTGAGTCTCAGAGCCTGGGTCAACTGATTCAGGCTCATGCTACAGAACTAAAAATAACAGCATACATGTTCCCAGTTGGGCTGGAGCCTGGGCTCTGAAACCCAGCCAGGGAAAGGGGGTGTCTCTCCATCATATTCTATTTCCTGTCACCCCTTTAAATTTCATCACTCTTATTGTCATCTCTTCTTTTCCCACTTTTCATTCACATCATCTTTTCCTCCATCATTTTCATTTCTCTCTCGCTCTTCGTCTTTTCAACTATTTCCACCAAGTTTCACCACCTTAGAAGCACTAAAACACTAAATATTTTCATGCCACACAGGGTCTGGTTTCATTTATGGCCAAACAATGAGTCGCCAAATGTTTTGTCTACAAATTTTGTGGGATGCTTGATTTCATTTCTACAGCACGTTGACAATGAGGGATGAATGGAGAATGTTCCTACTATAAATTCTTCATCTATGAAAAAAGTACCTAAATCACTTGCTTTAACAAAAATAAATGGATCTGTGGCTATAATACAAATTCCCTGGAAAGTGCACTGTATGCTTGCTACAGTCCTGATCCAGAGCTTGTTGAAATCAATTGGGGTCTTTCCACTGCCTTCAGTGCGCTTTGGATCAAGCCACAATTGGTTATAAAGTAATATTTTGTTTTCTCATACATGATCTGTCATGTGAACAGTTTTGTGGTTATTTAAGTTAACCTGTAGGAGGAAAATATTGGCCACCACAATTCATGCTTTAGCTGGGTGTGTATCCTCAAAAGCTGTTGCCTGATAACAAAAAGAACTTTATCCTCCAAATATACCTTCTTTAATGTCCACTGTTTTTAAAGGAGTTCAGTTCTGTCCAATGCTTCCATAGTAATAAACTTTCACTCAGTAATACATTCTCCATGCTGGAGAGAGTTTTTTAGATCTACAATAGGCAAATGAAAAGATAGTTGGACCATCTAAACCCAAACTGCTGCTTAGCTTTTTCTGGATGTATCTGAAAGACATCGCATGGACTCCATCATATCATCACCTGCACCCCAAATATTTCTACATTTAACAGCTTACCAGTGAGATTTAAATTTAAATCAGTTTCTCTTCCAGGTGAAAGACTGATCCCAACCTATAATACTAAGCTGCCAAGCATGCAACCAGTAACACAGCTGGTTCACTTCCACACAGCATTTTCAGTTTTGTAACAGGAAAGCTGCTGCATTGTGTGCTGTATTTTTTCCTGTATTTTATGTGGCATTATTAAATAATGTAAGTGGGGGGGAAAGGAAGACGTGAGCTGCTAAGTCTGTATCAATCACTTTGTTACTGGGAGAATAGAACTGGTTGACACATTTTGAAGCATTTTAGTTAACACAGACCAAAATAAAAATTGGTGTGCCGTTAAATCTTCAAGGCCAGATCCTCATTTGTTGTAAACTGATGTAGCTCCACTGAAGTCAAATGGAGCTATGCCATGATATTTTCTACCAGCTCAGGGCTTGGCCCCCAGTTCTACAGTCACTCCTGCCCCACTTCATTGAAGCAAGTGGCAAAACCATCAGGCTGGGATTTTCAAGGGACTTGTCATGGACTTCTGTACCAGATATGGGCTGGCTAGAGAGCTTTCGGATATACACCAGCTGTGTTCATCAGAAGATCCTTTAATGCTCTGCCAGGTATGGCTGAAGTTAGTTTAAATGGGGTATTTATACACAGTGCCACCTAGTGGCAGAACAGTATAAAACAGGTTAGCATTCTATTACATCTCCCCCTTTAAATTTACATTCCTACCATTTACATCACGGGTTGGCAACCTTCAGCACACAGCCCATTAGGTTAATCCACTGGTGGGTCACGAGACATTTTGTTTACATTTTCTATCTGCAGGCACGGCCCCCCACAGATCCCATTGGCCAGAAATGGGAGCTGAGGGCGGCCGTGCCTGCGGACGGTCAATGTAAACAAACTGTCTCACAGCCCGCCAGCGGATTACCCTGACGGGCCACAGGTTGCCCACCACTGCTGTAAGTTGTTTCTGTGTGAACTGGCCCAGGCAGTTAATACCTCCAGGGCTAGTCAGAACTGTGTCAGGGGACTTCAGCTCTGGGAGGGGCTGATGGGGATTACAAATCCCTTCCAAGATGACTTTGAGGTCAACTCCTGAGTCAATTTTAAAGTCAATAGTCTTGCCATGAATATTCAGTGTCATTCTCTAGGCGGGCTGTATGTCACCAGAAGTGATAGAACCCAGAAACAATGGCTGTTGATTGTCTGTAATATATGTCAACTTTATGATGGCTTTGGTGTGGCAAACAGCTGCAAAGAGTCCATATTTCATGCCGTTATTACACTTTGCTTTGGTTGGATATGCATTATCTCTTGGGAAAAGTTGTGAAAAGAGTCACTAAGGCTGGAATTTGTCCCTCAGCCTGAAAGTTCTCTCTCCTTGCCTCAGGGGTTTCATGATAGTGATTTTTAAACATTCAAGTTTCTGTTTACAGTTTCCAAGATAAACTTGAAAAACCTGAAACTGTCAAGTTGCATTAGGTTTTGTTGTTTCACCAGACTGTTTTGCTTTTTAAATAGCTGTGTGTAGGGTTACGTCTCTTTTTAACGGAAGCTGCTGTGAAAGCTAATAATCTGTTAACCCAATAACCAGCCTGCGTCCAATGTTTTCATATTTTGCATTCCCCAAAATCAGAGAGTTTTCAGCCAACGTATGCAGAGTTTTTATAAAAGATTCAACATTTCCCCTGGTCCTTGAATTCTCTGGTGAAAACATGCTCTTGCATAAGCCACATTTCTCTGAGGTTTAAAGGATGCATCAAACATAGTCAAAATAATTTCAGAGTCATCTTTGTGACTATCTTCAGTAAAGTCAAAAAAATTAAAGATATGCTCTTCTTGCTGCCCCATAGCATAAATTTAAGAAGATATCTGTGTATCTTTGTGGAGCTTGGTAGCAAGGCAAAATCTTGCAAAATATTGTTTCCAGTCTATCCATTCTGAAGATTTGTCAAAGCTGAAGTTCTCTCAGGCATTGAAGAGTGGCATGTTGATGAGATCCTGCAACCTGTGTTGCTTTGTTCTTTCTGTTTCTGTTCTTAGTTTACTTCTGACACTATCTCATGTACTTCTGTACCAGATATGGACTGGTTACAGAATTTGCTTATACACACCAGATGTGTTTATCATAAGATTTTTTAATGCTCTGCAAGGTCTGGCTGAGCTTAATTTAAACAAGGTATTTTGCTCACAGCACCACCTACTGGTGGAACAATTTTATACAGTTTAGCATTCCATTACAGGACCTAAGGGAATTAGGTGCCCAACTCACATTGAAAGTCAGTGGTATCTGGGGTGCCTAATTTCCAGTGGCCCTACTGAAAAATGCCAGCCTGCATGTCATCGGTGGGAGCAGAAGCTGGCCCTTTGTACTGTATGTATTTTAAAAACCATAGAACCTCCCAGCAGCTTCTCAAAGAAATTCTATACACTTTTCTACTGGTATTTTTGGGAGCCTGTGGATGATACGTGTGTGCAGCCTGCCTGCCTTCCTTACTACAATGGGCTTTTAAGCTAATTATGTAAAAAAATCAGTTTAAAAAGCACCAAAAGAGCTAGAAAAAGGTGTTTAAAATATAGCATCAGCCAGAGCGTAATGCATGCACGCTCGAACACTTAATACCACAGTGTCTGCTTTGTAACAAGCTTGGCTGAGAGGGGAAGAAATATGCATAGCAGTCACCAACATCTGGAATTATACCTTCAGCAGCTGAGCCCCTTTCCTCATCTCCACCTGCTCTTGAGCAACTGAACTGGTTACATATAGAGGCATCGTACAGTTCTTGTGCTGAAGGCAGTGCAAAATGCCTACCGAACCCCCGAAGGCAGACAGAACTGTGGTGCTATTTTATAAATCAAGAACTCACTGTTTAGAACAGTCATTAATTATACACAGTAGACTGGGACTGGGACTTACCTTTCTCAAGCATTACATTTCCATATAAGTTAATACTGGAAAGGAAGTCCCAGTGATTGGATATAGCTACAGAGATCAGGGCAGGTTGTCATGCCTGTGAAATATCCTAGCTGGGATGTTCATTTCAGATAAAAACCCTGGAGGAATATTTCACGTTCTGTTGGCAGATAATTTTACAATCAAAATGCTAAAGTAGCGCCACAGCTATTGAAGGAAATACAACATAATAAACCCAGTTTGAGATATATCAGCTGAGCTCCTGGGCTATGTATTGAATGATCTAGGATGTCCACCTCATTACGGTAAACGATACAAAAAGATATGTCAAGTAGGCATCTCTCACTCTCTGCTGGGACTGCCCTTATTGTCTCCATGCTGAAATAGCCTGCTGGGATTGACTGTTTGCTGCCAGGTTGGTTTCCTGAATACTGCAGCTATCTCCT
Organism: Lepidochelys kempii; assembly: GCF_965140285.1. Taxonomy (NCBI): domain Eukaryota; kingdom Metazoa; phylum Chordata; order Testudines; family Cheloniidae; genus Lepidochelys; species Lepidochelys kempii. The sequence goes on from NC_136380.1 coordinate 164,659,817, forward strand.
AGGCTGAACACTCAGCACTGACAACCTGACATGTAATGTACATCCTCTTCTTCCTCCAATATGGTGCAAGCTGACCCTGATTCATGAAAGAGCATAATCCACCTTCCCTTTCCTGGGGAATATCTGGGTATGACCTACTGCTCTGTTTTCTTCACTAACTTTATGCAAAATGTAAAATGCTAGAAAAGACAGATATGCCATAAAACCTTTTTTGAAAACCTTTCTTTAAAAACAAGACTTGTGCTTTGGGGCTAATAGGTTTCCAAACAGAAGCCAAAGGTGCTGACAATTTCACCCAGCAGCAGCACTCCTAGCGAAAAACAATACAAATGCTGCCATGTTGTTTGCATTGTAGATGGCCTCAGAAGCAAATGCAGCTGTGATGACTTGGCACACTGCTGTTAACTCTTACCACCCAGCTCGTGGGCATTGGAGCTTCTACTTTACTAACCTGGTTAAAAGCACACTAAGTCTAAGGAGTTAACAGTACACCTGTGTACATGCTCATAATGTGTATTTTTTCCTGAATACATTCTTAATCGGTTATCTCACTTTGAGCCCATAATGAAGTCATTATAATGTCACCAACATGTTTTGCCAGAAAGCTGGCAGCTCTTAATCTGCTTCCTCTACAACATCTCACAAAGGAAGGGAGAAACTAAAACACTGATTTCAACTAACAATACATTTATTTGCAGTGGTGGGTCCCAGCACATGCGGAGAAGAAAATTCTTTTGTTTATTTCCCCCTCCTTGTTATGGATTTTATTTAGCAAGCAGGGCATAAAAGATCTGTTATG